>NC_016133.3:52213063-52851792 GCF_000005505.3 Brachypodium distachyon
GCTTATTATTATCACTTTCGTGGAAATTATAACATGTGGTGTATTTTTAAGTCCGTGGCAGCGCGCGGGCGAGGATTGAGGAACGAAGAGGTGATATTATGAGCCGCTGACACTTCATGCCATATCTTGGGCTGTAGCAGTTATACTGCCTCTAACTTGCCCTTCTTATGGTAATGGTCGGATACAGGTTGCAATGATGTTCAATCTCTACTTATTAAGGAAGTAAATACAATGCCTTCTTATGATGTTCTAGAAAGATCATTTTGTCTTTTCTAGACCGGGCTAAAAAAATTTCATCATCAGTCAATGCTTGATGCTTGGGTAAGAGGTTTAGATTTGTGGACTCGAGTATCTCTGAATTAGTAAATTTGGCTCAATGCTTGAGGCAACTTCATCAGCGTAATAGGATGTCGGATTCGTGCTTGTTCGTTGAATTTCGGGTTTTCCCCTGTAATTTATATATATTTAGTTTTATTAGCTCAGTTATGTAGTTTGTAGAAGGAAATATATTGTTGTCTTCTGAGAGGGTAGATTATAAAGACAAAAAATTTGGAAGATTTTTTTTAAAGGAATGTTTGATGGTCATCAAAGAAGACCGAACAGAAAAAGATTTGAAGCATTCTTTGAGTATATCATTTTATTTTGTTGTTTCGTTGCAACGCACGGGCATTTCAGCTAGTGATATGAAATACTCCATCTGATCCTAAATTCTTGACTCAAATTTGCCCAAATATGGATGTATCTATTCTTAAAAATCGTCTAGATACATGTAATGAGAAAATTACTTAAAACCACCACATTTGGGGCACGTGTCTAGGAAAACTACTTTTTTTAAAAAATAAATCAAATTACCACCGTTTTGAGGGACACGGGTCACTCCGAACACTAATCTTTCGGTTGAACATGAATTGACAGCAAATCTGACAATAGGGCCCACTTCTCGGAGCCAACGTGGCGCCACATCAGCACTCAACAGCCAGCAAAGAAAGAAAATGAATTCGCCCCATGGCCGTGGACTACTTGCTGTCCTGCGGTGGAATTCGTCCCGGAGAAAACCCATGGCCGTGGACGAGCTGCTCCAAGCGACGCGCCTGGCTCCATCCGCGCCGTCGCCGCCGCTCTGAGCATGGGGCATGGGATGGCGGCGCTCTGGTCGTCCGCCGCGCGTCAAAAGGAGGGGGGGCTCATGCGCCGCAGCTCGCGCCCCGCTTTCGGGAGGAGGGGGACTCGTGCGCCGCTGCTTGTGCCGCGCATAGGGAGGAGGGCGGCTCATGCCGTCGTGCGCCGCTGCTCGTGCCGTGCGTCGGGAGGAGGCTGTTCGCACCGCTCGTCAGGAGGAGGGGCGGCTCATGCGCCGCTGCTCGCGCCCCACGTTCGGGAGGAGGGGGACTCGTGCGCTGCAGCTCATGCCGCGCGTAGGGAGGAGGGGCGGCGCGTCGGGGAAACCGAATTGGAGCTGCACGACCGGTGGAGGAGAGACGACGCGGGGGCGCTCCGGGCAGCAACGGGCTCGGGAGAGGGCGTCAGTGGCTTCGCGAAAGAGAGGCGGATGTCCTAGCGTCGGAAGCAGGGGAGGCTTCGGTTGGGCAGATGGGGAGTGGCGGCGCACTGCCGGAGGCGTGGAAGACGACCTCGCGCGGGGGCCTTGGGGCATGCGCAGGGTTCAGGCGTTGTGGGTTAGGGTGCGGGGCGACGTGGTGGGGTTAGGGAGGCCTAGAGGTCGACGGGGAGCGGCCGGAGTTGGGCTATAGAGTTGGCCGGGATTGGAGAAGAAAAGGGAGAGAGAGGAGGGCTCAGGCAGGGGATGGGAAGGTGGACGATTTGTCCAGTGTCGTGGTGGTTTCACGGCAGATGCCATAGGATGGTTTAACTTGGGGCCGATGAACGAAGGAGGAACCGGAGGAGAGAGGACGTGAAAAAGAACACGCACGATTCACACAAGAACACACAGATTTACCCAGGTTCAGAGTCCTCTTGTCGAGGTAAGACTCCTACTCCTGCTTTGCTGTATTAGCCGAGATAAGCAAGCTCTACAATGACGTTCCTTGAGCTGTATTCTTGAGGAGGAAGAAGAAGAAGGGGAAACCCTAAAATGTCTAAGTGCTCGATCTCCTCTCTAGGGAGGTGTAGTGCTCTATTTATGGGCCATGCATGTCACACTGACATGTTGGCCGAGTCTAACGTCACCTTCCTTGGGCCTCGCCGGGCATGTGGCTCGGTTCCCTCCAGGCAGTACCGCAGGGGACAAGACAACTTTACTTTTTCCTGCCAGCCTGCAACGGGTACAACTATCCTCTGCCGGCTTCCGTCATAGATTCCCTTTCGGTGTTTCTCTAGCGTGGTCACCTGACACCGGTACGCAGGCGCTGACTGCTTTTCTGAGATAATGATGGCGCTGCTTTACTTTGCACCGCGTGGTCAGGATAAGACCGTTGAAGGATCTTGGCACCGCCGAGGTCAATGGGTTCATCCTTATCCTGCAAACTTACAAGATAAGAAAACTATGCCGGCATACGCCCGAGATGCCGGTTTATCGTTAGTTTAACTTTATGACGCCGGCATACGTTGCTATGCCGGCTTTGCCTCCGTTATCTCGGCTAAAGTTGTGTCGCCATGACCCTACCCGGGGTCATCCCCCCGACATCCAGCGTGGCTCCACGCTGGCACCGACAGGCCTTGTCAGTTTTACCGTCAAAACGCACTCAATTGCGAAATCAGTGCGCGGGAGTACCTGTGTCCTCAAAAATGGTGGTAATTTGAATTATTATTTTTTGAAAAAAGGTAGTTTTTCTAGACACGTGGCTCAAATGTGATGGTTTTAAGTAATTTTCTCTACATGTAATATTTAGACAACAATTTAAGATCATATGATCGACTTGTCATGGCTGTCCTCAAATAGTACGTAAGCTCACATAAAGAGAAGAAGAACAGTACGTACGTCCTGTAGCTCTCAAAGCACGGGGTTTAATGTCTCGATCACTGAATTTGATTCCGCATGGTTCCATAGAATGAGTAGTATAGCATCGAATAATTCAATTGCGACACAGCTTTTAGTTGCATGGATGATGTAACATGAACCTAACCTCTTTTGCTTTATCGTCCAGTTAAGTTTTCACACAAGCATGAGACTGCGATAGAAATTAAAACCTGCAGTGCAATTCAGCCAAGAAGAATGACCAGCAAAAGGTCCCTCTTTTTGCGGCGAAAGTGACACCCACCATGGTCCAAGGCAAGGGCCCAGGTGTCGTTGTGGTGAGGAAGTTGCGGCCCCACGTACGGTGAGCTGCACAGGGAGTACGTATTTTGTTGTCGCTGTTCCCTTCTGAATCGAAATCTTGGCCCTGCAGGGAGGTGTTCTTGACTGCCTTTAAATCAAAGGCCTGGGAAATGGAATTGCGCAGAGTTTCCGGCAATTTGGAGGCCCCACGAGATATACAGCTAGGGATGATGGAACCTTTACACCTAGGCAGGGCATGATTGATTGGTTGTAAGGGACTGTTTGGTTCGAGGCTTTGAGCCCACAAATGACATGCTAAAAATTTGGTTGAGATTTTGTTTGCCCATGTGTTGGTCAACATTGGTTTAAAAAGATAAATTAGAGTTGGCAATGAAGTGTTGACTTGCCAAATAGTTGGTCTTCATCCAAACAAGAACCAAATTTTAGTCAATGATCAAAAAAATTGGTAGGACAATGTTTGACCACCATCCAAACAGACCATAACTTCTTGCATTCTTGCAGATGGAAACGTCAGGGAATGGAGTGACTTTTTGGAATTTCAAGAGCTAAGTGGTCGCAGTTCTGGGCCGGGATTAGCAATGTCTTTTCTGAAGGAAGTGTATCATTTCTGTCAGTGAAACTAAACTCTCTTTTTCTTTGCGGGAAAACAGTGAAATTTTAAGTACATGGGCAGGGAGAAGCTTCTGAGGATCGTTGCAGGAGCAGAAGAGCAGTGCATGCCGCGTCACGTCCTACCGGCTACCGGCCATGGCGTACTCGCCAGTCGCCACACGCACCGGCCGGCCCCATCACATATGAGCTGATTGATGCCAGGCCGGCGCCACTCCAGCTGCTTTCGGTGATTTCATAATTCCAATATGTTGATGCCGAACGGTCGAGTGCAAACTTGCGGCTTTAGTAGGTGGTTTCCATTGCTTTTTTTTCTCATAGTTTGTACTGATCAGTACTGTATTTTGGCAGGGATGATGTTTGGATATGGCTGCTTGAGGCCAAATGATTGGCTCCGAGAGGAACTAAGAAATTCGAGAGTTTTAGATGGCAAGGTTAGTTAAAGTGAGCCAATCAGCTGTGTGGCTGGCACCTTTGTGACGGTGTCTGGTTGTTTGGTCATGTTAAAATATTGGCCTACTTCTGTTCTGACTAACTAGCAATTGTGTTAAACTGTTTGCTCAACGATGGTGAGTTGAGGCTGAAACGGCCACTTCACAACTTTCTGGCGGCCACTTCACAACTTTCTGGCCTCACATAGTAGTTGCATAGTATCAGGGACGGAGTTGATCGAGAGCATGTGTCATGGTTGTTAAACTGAGTAACAGAAAATGATCGAGCTCTCAAGCCTTCATTTATGTTCTCGGAATCTCGGTTAATACAACGAACACCTCGTCCTACACGGCAGGGGAGCTCTGCTCGTTCAACTCATTGCTCACCGATGATGAGTTGAGGCTGCAATGGGCACTTCGCAACTTCTCGTGCTCGTCGCTGCCTTGGTCCATTGCTGCCTTCGACATTGAGCGGCCCCCTTTTTTTTTACGGCACCTCAAAGGTGCAGGGGACCCTTTTTGGGTATTGGAACAAGGAACCTGAACAAGGACAGGGTTAGTACTTAATAGTCGGTCTAGCTTTGTATTTTGATGTAGGGAAAGGTATTGGTGAAAATTGTCACGGTAATAATCACAAAACGACAGAAGGAGAAACGTCACAATATATTGTCAGGTGGACCGAGATAAGATAACCACCAAATGTTACTACTGAAAGCCATGAAAAAACCAGTTTAAAAAAAACATGAAAAACTCTAAAACGATGTACATATATTTCTAATTTATTCCGGCTATCTAAAACATGTTGAAATAGGACTTCGGTAAAACACTTGAAAAATCGTCCTTTCAAAAATTCCCAGTTTCAAAAATCAAACTGTCAATCAGCTTCCACGCTCCACATTAGAGACTGCACAAGGGCACACACACCATGCTCCAGAAACGTTCTCCGAACAATTTCGATCCTCCAGTTTGAGTTTCAATCAAATTAATTATGTACACGATTTACAATTGGGATGGAGCCGATTGGTCACCTCCAGTCCTCATCCAACTCCTGCTGACGCTGTTGCTGTTGCCACTCGAGAATCACCGAGCGGAGCCCCCTGTTTGGGGTGAGCTCGCGGTGCGCGAGCTTCAGGTTCGTCATCGGCGACGTGTCGTGCCCGCTGTCCAGCCACCCTCTGATGGCTTCCGCTTCGTAGGTGAACCCATCCGCTGCGATGTGAGGATCATTCATCAACTCCTGTTTTCCGCCATCAAATCATATCACACAGCATAATTTGGTAAGGTTTATCTGAAGAAACCCTTAATCAACTTTGGCGAAATCAATCTCCAAATTACGGAGTACGAGGCATTGGCGCATCGATCCTCTACCTGAAAGATCGGGCAGACGAAGTAGGACGGCGTGGAAGCTTCACCCCTGGAGGCTGCTGCGAACGTGGGCCGCCCGGCGGTCAGCGACGCGGCCTTCATCAGGGGCTCCACCACCATCCACACGTCCCGGGCGAGATCCGGGCGGCGCCTCCTGCTCATCTCGGCGCAGCGCAGGCCGAGGTGCGCGAGCTGGTTGGCCTGCACGAACGGCCAGCTCCCCGCGGAGGGATCCAGGATGCTGTGCAGATCCCTATTCACCACCGCGTCCTCCACCACCTCGGCGATCTTCTGGGGCGGCCTCCCCGTCAGGAGCTGCAGGATGATGATGCCGAAGGAGTAGACGTCGGAGCGCGGGGTTATCTCGCCGGTGGACAGTAACTCCGGGTCCATGTACGCGAAGGTTCCCCGTGGGGTGGTCGTCCGGTGCAGCGTGGTGGTGGCGGAGGCGTTGGACTGCGTCAGGAAGCGGCAGATGCCGAAATCCCCCAGCTTGCTGACCAAGTTGGCGTCCAGGAGGATGTTGGCCGGCTTCAGGTCCCCGTGGACCACCGGGTGCGGCTTGTTGGAGTGGAGGAAGCTCAGGGCCGAGCACATCTCGTAGATGATCCTGGTGCGCACCTGCCATGTTAGGGGTCTCGTGTTGTTCGTGCAGGCCAGCCGGTGCTCCAGGCTGCCGTTCGGGAGGAACTCGTACACCAGGCCGAACGTCTCCCGGCACGACCCGATCAGCGCGACGAGGTTCGGGTGCCGCACTCTACCCAGGACAGCAACCTGCAATTGTGGTGGCGGCGTTAGACTCTATGAAGTGATGCAACTGATGATCATCTGATGAAATTACCTCTTGGTTGAATTCCGACTGCCCCTGCAAGCTCTCTGGATGCAGCAACTTTATAGCCACGGTTGTGTTGCGAAGTGAGCCTTTGTAGACACATCCGAACCCGCCCTTGCCGATCTTCAGCGCTTCATCAAAGCATCGAGTTGCTTGTTCAAGCTCAAAGGCTGAGAACTCGGTGTTTAGTGCTTCAGTCGGCATGGAAATTCTCTGCTCGTTCTTCTGACGCAACTCTTCAGCGGCGGTTACCGCAGCATCCCTCTCTTGTTGGAGCTTCACTTTGTCTGCTTGGAGCACTTCGATAAGGTACTTGCTTGTTGCCAGCTTCTCTTCATGACTTTCTAGAGTAGATTTTGTCTTGGTTACACACTGCTCCAATATGATCTTCTGTTCTTCTGCATCATGCAAGTCATTGTATATTGTGTCACGCAGAATTGTCATTTCTTGAATCTCCTGCGTCTGTCTCAGTAGTGTCTCCTCAATTGTTTTCCGCTGTCTTATCTCGTGATGATACAATTTCTCCAACTCCTTGGCCTGCAAGAGTAGTTTGTCTTCGTTGGTTTGAATTACACGCTTTACAATCTGAATTATGTGCCTCAAGATTGTTTTTTTAATGAATTATAGGGTCTTCGAAAGCAGAACCAGTTACCTTGTGAAGAGCTGAAAACAACTCATGGTCGGCTTTTCGGCGCTTGGTTGATTCCTCAAATGCTTCTTTCTTGGATTCTTGAGATTCGCGGAGAGCCTCTTCAAGTCTAGCATACATTTCTGCATCAACACCTGAACTCTCCTGTGTGCAGCAAAGAACTTCAGTTATCTATTGCATTTCATTAGGTGAGTTCTTTCTTTGGTTAGTAATCTGTGAGATTTCAACAGAACAGCAGCTGATACATACCAGCTCATGAGAAGGAGATGAAAGGCGGTCATCATCAGATTCATTCAATGGATGCTGCATTGCTGATTCAGAGACACTGGTTGCATCACCATTTCTCGATAAATTGTACCAGGAGCTTTCCGATCTCCTCCCAAAATCATCCCAGGAATCTAGAGAACTCATCGGTGTTCTTGGTGGCCTGCTGTTTGCATTGAGTTTGAAAGGTTCAAATAGCCTAGATGGTGTACTGCCAGCTGCCCGAGAGGTATGACGTGGCACTGCTGTTACCGATCTGTTCAGTCCCTGCTTGGGACTTCCGTTTGAGCTTGATGCTTCACTCTCTGTGTGGTGAATTGTTAATGATCTCATATGGCTGGAAATGCTGTTCTCGGACAATGTTGATGCAACCGTGGGTGCAGGTGATGGTGGTACCGCAGGAACAGTTGTGTTTGCTTCCCTACAGTGTTGAGCCATCGACAGGTGAGGTCAATAATTTTCTTACGTTGTTTAATGCACTCTACCGAGATTAATGGTTGAATACAATGGAAAAAAGTACTACTTCACCTTCGTTCCTAAATATAAGACATTTTGGTAGGCCAAAATAGCCTACCCAAGCGTCCTATATTTAGGAACAGAGGTAGTACCTATCTTAAGGGTGTTGGCTTAGGCTCACCTGGTACATATCAGAATTCCTTTACAAGTAAACCATATCTTACACGATGGGGCTCCTGCCTCCATCAGTCTGAGTGATGTCTTGGACTTTGGTGTTTTCAGTTTCCTACAGTTTGCCAACAAAGTTATTTTTGACATCGTAGAATGCAAGGACTTTCTGTTTCTCATTTCTTACTAGCAACAAACAAGGATTGGTACAGGTATCAGGAACATACAAGGATAATATTTTGCAGATCTAAACTATTCCTCCGTCCAACAAAGGATGTCTCAACTTTGACTAAATTTGAATGCATCTATACACTAAAGTCATATCTAGATACATTCAAATTTTGACAAACTTGAGACATCTTTTGTTGGACGGAGGGAGTACCAAAATATGGCGTGAGAAGAGAACTATCAAGTGTGAAATTCATACTTCGAGTAATTTTTGTCTGATGCTGCTCCCATAACAAGTTTGGTGATGCCATGAAGGGCAATAAGCTCCTCAAGTCCTTTAGCAACATCATCCTTATCAATCATTATTTTTTCACAGCTGACCTGTGAAAGCAAAATGGTGAAAGCGAATTATATAATAGGGATACGCATATGCTTCTAACATTTTCCTGTTTCTTGAGTGCATACAGGATTATTTAGTTGCATCCTATCAGGCACAACCTGACTATTCATGCTTCAAAGTCAGCTCAGGCACCAAATCAAATTGGAAAGAATTCCAAAGGGAATTATACATGCACTTGCCATTTTAGTATGTCTAAATATTAAAAAAAAGGAACTTGAAATTCAATTATATGGTAAGAGTGACGGAAATGAGAAATTTTGCCAAACGTAAAGCAAAAGGAAAGGACAATAAGGAAGAAAAATATTTCTACCTATGTTTGTAAATACATGACTTGCTAGAAAACGTGCTGCCAAAATTTTCTAACTCTGACTCCAAATATATAAAAAATGATAGATAGGCAAGATGAAAATAGTATCATTACATTTGTCATAATATTAAATCCTGTAGTTTTGTACTAATATTAACACACAACAAACAGGGCCAGAGATACATATTGGGAATCGTGTCTATGTCTAAAACGCCAACTATTTAAGACAAACATGTAATTTTTTTCTGACAGACTTTGAGTTTGAAATTGATTCTAGAATTTGTTTAGCTACAACAGTCTATAAACTGCTGCATTAATAAAATGCCCATTTTTTCCATGTTTATTTCATACCCGAACCAAAGCCTGGATGTTCAATATGTTGCCTTGTTTAGTTGGTTCACTACTTAGTCTATCCGTGAGAGGGACATAGCAGAATTAGGAAAGAGCACCTTTAGTGTTGTGCACATCACAACGTATTCATCTAGTTTTTCGGATGCTTTTTGTCGCTCCTTTTCTCTGTGGTCCTTGACCTGTTCTGGATTCATCCTGGTATAATGAATTTTCGCTCCCACTGAAATAACAGAAAGAAAGGGTGTTCTGTTTTAAGTCTGAAATCTCAAGCACAAAAGGTCATCAGGGACTTTATCGCCGCATAATGTTAAGATCCAAAATTTCAGTTTAATGGCTTGTGATGTGTGAATATTACGAATGATGCCACCCTGTGTTGCTAGAATAATTTTTTTACGCATGTTTGATTATTTTTTGTACCGCAGCAGCGATGCTAGATGAACAAATGGTGATGCTTTTGAAGTTTTCATAGGGGTGTGAACTGTGCTGCCTTGAACTCAAACATTGCCGGTGAGGAAGGTGAAAAATGCAAAATATCAGCTACTGGAGAGTGAAGTGGAGACTGACCAGGTACAAATCAAAGCTTTTTTTTTCAGAAATTTGTTTAAGCTTGAGACAGTAGCTCTAAACTTGGAACTTTAAGAGATGCAAGTGACAAAACGAGAGGACCCTAACGTTTGCTCTGTACTCAGTGAAAACTCTAACCATTGGCTCGGCTTCCCGTTGGCCAGAGCAAATGCCAACAAATCCCCATTTGTTTGACAAAAAATGGTCATGGTCTCATGTATACCTTTGCGCGGAGAAATTCATGGCTAAATTAGATCGTCCAGATAAAGGAATGCTTACTCATGGGGATCATCTGCGAGGGGCAGTGCACGTGAGCCAGGACGACGCGCGCGCCGTCCTTGGCCAGGTTCTGCAGCGCCCACAACAGGGCGCTCTTCCCGTGCTTGACCTCTTGCGGGACGGCCACGAACACCCTGTCGTCCTCAGCTCCTGCAGCCTCTGCCTGCTGGTTCACCAGCGTCTCCTCCTCCACTACCTCGCCGTCCATCTCCGCCAGGCTGCTCACCGACGTCCTGAAGCTGTACCGCGACCCGCTGCCCGACGTGTCCCACCGCCGGTACACTGCGCCCCCGGCGCCGGTCTCCTCCATCGCAGGTGACGCCGCGGTCGGCTGCTATGAACGTGTGGCGTGAGCGCGTAGCCGCTCTCAGGAACCGACGGGGGATGGATGACGGGGGGAAACTCGGAGGAAATGGTCGTTGCGTGCCAACTTGTGGGGCAGAGGCATATAGAGCTTCAGGTCAACCGTCTCCGGGACAGTGAGGTCTTCGGGGTTGTAGCTGCAAGAATGTCGATGTCGATGTCAAGATAACGAGATGCGTAGTATCCGTCAATGGATCCGTCAATGAATTTTAAGGTAGCTGCAGGAGAGGGACCATGGGCTTAGGCCTGGTAATGGCGTGGACTCGTATGGTTTTTTCGTGTGGAACTTGACGTGGGCTCGACTGGATTGGGCTCAAACGGGTGGAGAGGAAAATCGGGATGGACTGGTTTGGTTTTTCTAAAAACGCGACCTGGTGTGGTCTGGTTTGGTCTGAGAACACGAGATGCTATGTTTGCGTGCTGCTTGTACTCATGCCGCACTACTGTTAGCGTACGTACGTGGGTGCTTTTGTTGCTGTGGGTCGAATATTTAGGTTCAAACCGTGGTTTCTGAATTGGTTTTGGTTCGGGATGGATGGAAACTCCGCATGGTGCAGTGTGGTTTGGGTTTTCTGATTAGATTTGTGGTCCGGTCGGGGTTGGTTAACACACGTGATGTTGCATGGAGCAGCTTGGGTTCGGTGCGGCTTTAACCCATTTACCTGGCCTACATGAGCTAGGCCGCCTTCGTTCCAAGCCAAACGAGACCTGCCAGGCTGCCACGCTCTGGATTCGGGACTTGCGACCGGCAGGTCTCGCGTCGCGTGGGTCGTTTGATCGTTTCAGATCTGGGACCAAGATTGCGCACAAGGCGGTCGCGACGTGCGTTTCCGTTTATTCAAAGGATTTGGACACTAACATTTGTATTTAAATAACATTGGACATTCAAAACTACTCCCTCCGTTTCATAATTCTTGTCTCAAATTTGATAAAAAATGAATGTATCTATTCATAAAAAGTGTCCAGATACATGTAATATTTCGAAAAAAATTATGAAACTGAGGGAGTAGCTTCTTCTTTTTTACTACCTTTTTTACTACCTGGGAGAGCATGTGCTCACACACAGGTACAGGTTGCTGACCAGTACTCCTACTCGAGCATAATTTTGGTGCCATTCGTGTCTCTAATGATTAATTACATAGAGCGTGAAATTTAAGATGCCATAAAGTATGATATCTAAAAGTGATGAATAGGTGGATTTTTGTAATATTGGAAAACCTGGTTTTTAATTGTTTTGGATATATATGGATCAATGCTTGAGTGGTAATTGTTCGGACTAAGTTTATAGCATTTCTTCATTGGGTTGATTGCCAACAAAAAAAAATTCATGGCCTAAATCATTGGATCGAACTTTATTTTCAATTGGTGATAATCGGACTGACCTGTGTAGGCATCTCATGGCATGGATGACTGGATAAAAGAAGATCCAAGTGTTGATGCTTGGTTGGAAATGCGTGTGCATAGCCCAACAAGGGGCACAAGGAAACACTAAATTTTAGTGGCATACAAGGGAATTGACTCTATCTAGAATGGGTTGATCCATCAAACCAAACACCCATAAAGGAATAGGAGAGATAGGATATTATTAGGAGGCAGCCCATAAAGTGGTTTTGGTGGTGTGGCAAGAGATAAAATGTTGACATGGGAAGAACAATGTCCTTGATTAGATATGGGCACCACATTCTTCATATAATACTCCCTCCGTCCAACAAAAGATGTCTCAAGTTTGTCAAAATTTGGATGAATCTAGACATGACTTAGTGTATAGATGCATTCAAATTTAGTCAAAGTCGAGACATCCTTTATTGAACGGAGGGAGTAAGCCATTTGTAAAAGGTTTACTCAATCTGTTCTCTCTCCCTCTCTCTCCCTATGTTCTCTCTCCCTCTCCTTATGCTTGTGGATTTAGTATTGGTTGAATCCATACACAAAAATGTCTAGCTCTGATCTCAGCCCATGATCTTGGTCTAGCCATTCTAATATATGCCATATTTATCCTATATACAACCCAGCCACCATAACAACACCAACACAAACACTTCTGGAGAAAAAAAGATATACCTGGAGGAGTTTTTATAAGCTATCCACATAGGTAGGAGCCACCTATAAAAGAGAACAGAATAATAAGCAACCATACATTTCCACAAGAAAAGAATATGAAATGCATTTTGTTCCACCAAAAGGATAATAAGTTTGCAAACAAACTTTGCAACAGCAACTGAAGCAACAACTTGAGTTTCTTCCAAAGTCCTCATTAGTTGTTTTTGTGGTTTCTTATCGCTATAAGGTACAATTTTACCATAATCGCCTTGAACTAACCTTAAGTTCCTCTTTCTTTAGAGTAATCAGGTAGATGATTGAATAGATCGCGTATAAACTCAACCATAGACCCAAGGTTTGGGGCCAAGGTTCTTCCTCTTATTCAGGTATTATACCTTTGTTCTCCTTCTCTTTTCTTACTGCCACCATCTTGTTCATTTTAAATGTCAAGACGGCATCAACCATTGAGTTATCTGAGTTCAGGCCAAACATCCAGCCTCTGTATATTGCTTTACAATCGCCTTGAAATGCGCATAAGGATCTTCAAGGTCATGGGAGCAGCAAGCACCGTAGATGTCGTAGAAAATGTGCTATAACCAAAGGAGGTTTCGGGAATGGATGATGCCTTATAAAATCACGGAAACTCTATGACATGTCATTATTTGACCAAAATCTGGAAGTTTCTTATATTTGTGAACAGTTCATGGAACTCTCTCGGATAAAAAACGTGGTACTGAGCATTAACCTTGTGACCCTTATGGTGATCACTGGACAAAACCATCCTGATAGGTTGTTTTAGAAATAATTCTGCATATGTGAGAAAATATTTTTCCATGGCATCTATCAATATCTCTAAATCTGTAAACTTGTATGGAGGTTTGGTGATGATGAAAATGTTCTAATTAATTACTTCAATATCACTAATACTGAACCGCCATTTAAAAAAAAAACACTGTTGTGTTTCATGAGGATAAACCATATAATGCCCTTCAACACGAAGGTATAATCTGGTCCAGGATTATATATGTTATTTTTTTGTGCCAATATACTTCATTACTTTCACATAACGTTTGCCTTCTAGATTTTTTCTCACCAGTTGGTGTTTGCAACGATAACAACATTTGTCAATACATATCTTGTCTCACAGGAGCTAACACAAGTTTGATGTTGTGCACTTATTTCACAAAATATCCAAAGATTTTCAAAGTAAGCTTAGAATCTAATTTCATTTTTAAGGATTGCTTCACGAATGATCTTGCTGCTGTCTTCAAGCTCTTCCCGTTGCAATAGAAATAAATCTAGCATATAATGGAATAAATTGGCTAATGGAAAGTTATGGTGAATTTTTTTAAATGTGTGAATAAAATACATGTAATACATATGAGGATAAACCACTGTTATGGATCTCTTTCAGGTGGCAATGATATGGTTGGCTATATCCATGTTTGGAATTGGTATTTCGGAAAACAATAAGGATGAGCATTAGGGTTATATAGAAGAACACGCATACGTGTCAAAATGTTATTGGCGGAGGTCAGATAGTTTTTGAGTTGGGCCAAACTCTATCGCTCGAGATTGATAGATAACATTCAATATTTATTCTATGTTTTGCAAAATTATATTTTAATAAATTTGGTTTGGTCTGCCTTTTTTAATACAATATTGTCTAGTATATAAATACCTCTGCATTACTACAATTCAAAATCATATATTTGAAGAGTTGTTTTAGTGCTTTTGTATTATATAAAAAAACTAGGCCTGTGGGGGGAAGAACCCCCCACCCCCACCCCCGGTATCGTTTGAATATATGATGTGTTTAAATATTTGCGTCTTTTTAAGTTTGTTCCAAATATCAATTATATCAAAATATACACATCGAATCAACTATTATTCAAATCGTAATACAATATCTACCACTTAGAATATATAAAATTTATTATGATTTGAAAGTAGTTTCTAGGTGGAGAGAAACGAGCAACAACGCAAGTCTTTATAAGAGTAAATGTATAATTGTATATTTTCTTGTATTTCCATACTTACCGATCTAAAAGATCAAATAGATATTTATCATAATAAACAAGATGCTTATGCATATTTTTAGAGATATATATGCTATCTCCTCAGCAAGAACAACACAAGCTGAAACATGGTTTGCCAAAATCAGGCTATCTGTAATAAAGAAAAATACACCACTTTATAATGATTCTCATATCTACTTTCGTTAAGCAATAAATACGGATAAAAAAAAGGCAGTTAAGACAATAGTGAGTAACTGTACATGGCATCAATGGTGCATACCCAAAATAACTAAGAGGACATCTTACAAGAAACGCTTCATGAGCCATGGTTAAGAAGTCAGAGAATAAATGTTTGATGAGTCATGATTAAAGACACAAAAAATATAGACAAGTTACAAGTACTACTTCCGTCCCACTGTACAAGACACGCACGAACCGATGACTGGGCTATATTCTACACGTACGATGACGATGTGGCGTGATTACGGTGCGGAAAGGATGATCTCGCACTTCCTCACACGCAGATACAGCTTGTGCCTATTATTTCAATACGTGTGTTACTCTGAGCGAGCACACAAGGGAGAGCGGGGTAAGATTTTGGCTAGATGCTTCCGCTGATCTGGCTACAATACATGCTTGGCCACATGGTGCTCGGTAGCTTTGCATATATGCAAACTTTACAGGCAACTTTGCTTGGCTTCTGCCGCGGCAGGCCGTAGCTAGACACGTAGGCTGGCTGCAGCACCCTTTGCTCCTCTGCGCGCGCTAGTTTTACCCATTCGAGCTCGAGCTCCGTCCCGCAACATAGCTTGCAGCCTTGTAGCCCCTACTCCCACAGAATATCTCATGGTTCTTCTACTCCATTGTCTACGTAAGCATAGCATTGATTCGATGCGTCCTCCCAAGCGGCGTTGTCCTGGTGATGGCGAGGTGATCGCTGGTTGGGGAAAAAAGACCCGATTGCGTTCTTCCATCCATGTTTCAGATTTTTTCTGCAAAGTTCAGTGACTTGTTTGTAACTTTAGATTTTTAGTGGGTCTGGTTGTAAGTTGTACTCCTACTTTTATAAAAAAGAAAGAAAGATTCAATGCAGGATTTTCGATTGGACTTGGACGTGAGCATCGGACATGCATGTCATATCTGTGGCGCGCGTCGTGTGCAGAACGAGATCCAGCTTAGCCGAGTTGTGTGACCAGTGAAAGGAGCGGGTAAACTAGATCTAGCTAGCCGTTTATCCTGACGGAGGATTCTCGTTCATGCGTATATGTTCCAATTTAATTTGGGATGATGCAACCAAGCAATAGCTCAGCTAGAGTGTGTGCACTTTAGTCTTCCTTCTCTTCAGGTCTCGCTCCAGGAGAGTGGTGCAGAGCCCCTCGTGTGTGTCCATTTCGTGATTTTGTACTACATTCATGGTCTTTTTTAAGTAAGTAACAATTTTTCTATGCTTTGGGCTTTGGCTAAGTCGCCGGGCGCCAAAAAAATAAAAAGAAGAAGAAAAACAAGGAGAGGGTGTTCCTATTCTAATGCCTCATTTGGAACAAAGGAATCTCAGATGCCCTTTGGATTGTAGGGTTGGCTTTGAGAGTTCCAGTCCGGCCTTTCCTGTCCTTTCCTTCGTGTTTGATGATTCTAAACATTTGTTCAAACCTCGTGTTTTCACTTCATCTGAGAAGTCCAATGCAACATGTGTTTTTTATCTCTCATCTTTTCTCTCTTTTAAAACCTATACTAGTTAGGTGCCCGTGCGTTGCTACGGAACATTACACCTACTATGAAGTCATATTAATGAAATTTGTCACCGACATTCTACATCATCAATAATGTTCATCAACTTCGCTTGAAGCACAATTCCCCCTGCGTCTACCTCACTTCTGACAACATACTCCGACATGAATGGTAAAAATCTGGCCAAAATTTCAAAAAAAAACTGAGTTACCTAGCTTAGATGAAAAAGAAAGATTTCATGAAATCATTAGACATATCATGAGACGGAACTTGTGAAAATTTATGTACAGACATTACGATACAAAGTACTACAGATCGTGTGACACTCATAGGACACATACCCATGGATTTGATAAAATATTACACACTTTGATCTCATTGAGTAAAGTTGCGAGCTCACAAGTCACACCTTAATAGGTACAGAAGTAAAAATTGTAATAGTGTCTACAATATCAAATTAAAAAATTAGAGTACTATCTCGGTACAAGTTACTTCAATTTGTTTCCCTAGATGCCATATTAACACTCACTGACCCGATCCCCATCTATTTCAATCGCCCGTATGTGCAATTTTCAATTAGAATAACTGAAGCTTATTTTTTGAAAATACTGAATCCTAATTTTGAATTCCTCAATACTTGCATTATTTATTCAAATCTTTCTTTTGTTGCAGCGCCTATAACTGACACTACAACACGGAAGCAACCTCTCAGTTCTCACCGTGGTAATATAGAAGTGGTAGCTCTCTCTACCACGTCATTTATCTGTATCCCAAACACTTCAAAGCAATACATCAGAAGTGCAAACTGGAAATAGTACAAAAACACAATTTTTATAATGGAATATTGTCATAAGTTGTAGTGTAAACAACACTTGCGAGAATCTTGTCCATATTTGCACATAATCAAACACTATCTAGCATTATATCATGCTAGTAATTAATCTAGCACGGAACTACTAACATGGAACAGTGTACATAACAAAGGTAAGAGTCCGAAACAGAGGACGTCTAGGTGTATCATGGCTCCAACCACACAAATCAAGACCGCCGTCAAATAGTCTGAGAACATATATGGCTGGTAAACAAATTAGAGCTTCCATGGCAAACAACAAATGGTATATTGGATAAGCTTGCATGCATCGTAATCCTGTGTCACTCCAAATAAATATATCAAATATTATTTGGTATAAAACTACCAAGATAATTGATCTCACTATAAGCAATTATAAAAAGATTCTCTACCTTCTAAAAATTGCTTTTCTCTTCTAAAAACATTCACCGCCATGATAATTTCATTATGCAAACTTGAGAATGAGATTTCAGATGAATCCACAGTGAGATTTTTTCTTTTGGTTTCATAGTGGTGTACTTCACTCAAAAAAACTACCTTCTGGCTAGCCACATATCCCAGATATCATAGGAAATCCACACAATCTAGAGTTTCAAAACTGAAGTTAATATACATATACATTTTCCTAAAATTGACGGGAGATAAGACATCAATCCAATTGTCATCGGAAGGATTTGGATGGAAGAACTCTACCTCTACGATTCACTGGTATCACCCTGCGGCATGAATTTTTTAATTTCATAGGTTGAATTAATGAATTAACCATAGCTGGTCCGCAGAGATGAGAGGCAGATCGGCTGGGCGGCGGTGGACCATCCAATTACCTGAAGCAAAGCAAAAGCCAATCTTCAACTCGAAGAATCCAACCATGCTTGTCTCCAACACATTAGGCTTAGATCGATGACCTTCTTCTTGTACAAGTTCTAATGAATTCATCACTGAACCGCACCCTGAAAACAAAAGGGTATAAAGCAACAGGCAAAACGATTATAAAATGAAACACGATTAGGCATGGGGATTGCGTCGCGGCGACCGGGGGATGGAGTCCGCCTGGGGATTGCGTCACGGAGTGCGGCTGGAGGGCGCGGGGTCGGCGGCGGACTGCGGCTAAAGGGCGACGGCACGCGCGGGGTCGACCGCGGACGCAAGTAAATGTCAGTTGGGATGATAATAATGTAACCTCTAGTGTCTCTACAACATTATTGCACCCATTTTTCTGCGTGAAAATTCAGAAAAGAGGAAAATAAGGACACTGATGATACATACCAAATCGAAATCTATTTCCAGCTCTCAAGATTTAGCGATTCACCAAATTTAAGAATTGAACCTCCTATCTAAGGGCTTGTGGAGGCCTTCAAGCGGAAGTTTGGGGAGCGGTGGGCGGAGATGTTGGCCGTCGCAACCGGTTCAGTGTCGACTTGACCGCCATTGTTTTGACAATGATAACAAACCTTGACAGCCTTGGCAAAGCAAATAAGAAATACATGGCGTTGATGGCAATCAAATAGCAATAACTATAGTGCAGACAGGAAAATGGCGTTGATGCTCCAATCCAGCTCGAGAATGCATCTCGAAATAGGAGTTTGGGAAGTTAAACGTTTCCAGAAGATCATCACAAAACATCATAACTTCTACATACTGTAGCTAGTAGGGGCATCAAAATCATTTTCATATCTCCAGTTTTATCCATTTGGAGATGACTGATGTCCGAGCGCCACCACAGGCTTACAAAGACCCAACACTATCCTGTGGCCTGTCCCAGCAAAGAATTATACCCTTTGTCATTGGCTGATACAAATTTGGGCAACTTTGCAGTTGGCCAGTGGCAAGTACGTACAAAAGAATTCTGTCCCGATTCTTTTAGCATCAAAACAGTTTGTACATCCAGCTGGTCTCACAAAACCTTATTAATCAGTTAAATGTTCGGATGTCCCTAATGTATGTAAAGGTATTGGTAAACAGAAAATTGTACAGTAGTAAACAACAGTTCTATTGACTATTGAGAATTTAAAATGGATATGAAATTACGAGTTTTAAACACTGACCGGGATGTTGTATCTATTCTAGAGTTTGTATCCTGAAACAAATCAAGAGCAACTTTCAGACTGAAACTTACAAGCCAGGATATGACAGTAAACATGAAGAGGTCACATACGTTTTACAGTGAAGGTCAGAGAAGTAACTTCAACATCTTGTTCATCTTCACTCTGACCATTGAAATAAATTATCAAGAAAGTCACAGCCATGCTGCGTGAACTGACATCGGAGTAAAACTATATTATTTCCTAATCAAGCGTACTCAAAGGGCTTATGTCTAAGATATCACTTTTAAGACCTTTAATTTTTGTCGACTGCTAGAGGACAAGGTCTGCTGCATCATACAGTAGATTGTGAATTCGTTTTTCTTTTCCTTCACAAAGTATCAATCACATTAACAAGCAAAACAATCTGCAGGTATGAAAGGGAACTCATTAAGGGCAGTAGTTGCGATTTCTGTAACTTAATATTGACCAATTGAATGCTTGCATGGATCTCCCGCAGAAAAAAAAGAATGCTTATATGAATCAATTATTTTTGTTCTATCAAGAGCCATCAGTAATGAAAGGAAGCAAGCCCTTGGCTGTCGAGGTGGGGCTTGTGGATTGCCTGGGTGTGTTTGTGGGCTTGTAGAGGTGCCAGGGATCATTGGCCACTCCCTCAGCGATGGTCGCGAGAGCAACGGCTGCTGCACCCTTGTCGAAGTTTGATGGCGGCTTCATCTGAGGTGGATGGGTGCACCGGCGGCCGAACCATCTTAGGTGGTTGAGGTCCCGGCGGGCAGATGCGCGGCACAGAGGAAGCGGTGGCTGGGCACCGCGAGACGGCGGCGAGGCGGGAGTATATGCAGCGGCTGCTGCTGTGGCGGCGGCGGGAGCCGACGGATGCTTTTGGGCGCGACCTGGAGGATGCAGATGGTACTGTTGCGGCGTGTCCGCGAGATCGGGAGAGGTTTGTTAAGGTTCCGCCATTTGCAAGGCTGGGATGCGGATTAGGGAGAGAGCGCCATGGGTGGGAGAGGGAGAGCTCACTTGCAGGATGTGTCGTCGCGGTCGTCGACGTGCAGAGCGCTAGGCCATGGGGGACGGGCGGTGGAAGCTCCGGTCGGCGGCAGCGCATGGAAAGCCCAGTTTACCCGGGGGCGGAGATGACAGAGAGAAGCGTTTCGGTCCTTTCGGATGACAAGCGGTGTTCCGCGACTTGGCGGTGGCAATGGACGTAATTTAGAGCGATCGCGTGGAGGGGAGGGACGTTGGTCGGACGGACCAACCTACCAACGTACCAAACTGCAAATTAAGTAGTAGTAAAGAAAATTCATGCGAAGTATCCAAACAATTATATTGTATAATGTACGTGTTTCAAATTAAGTAGGAATCCATATAACGTGACATTCAATTCCTGCAGTTTTTCCTATCCATTTGTTTTCATATCCTGTGCCCAAACGAGGCCTCGCTCATTTGATCAAAGGAATGAATCATAGAAAAGCAAAGAAAATTTTCCATTGATCTGAGTTTCAATGGGAAAATACAGGATTTTTACAATCCGCCTGGACTTTTTTTCAATTCCTTTGCATGAACAACGAGATAATGATATTTAGTGACATATGAAAATTAAACCTTTACTTTGGGCAGATTTTACGGCACCTAATACTCCATCTCAACTAAATGGAGTATAAGGGAAGGGCATTATGGACTTTTCACATTTATAAAAATAAAAATAAAATTATTGGATTTCTCGACCGTGGATTTTGCTGCGCCGCCGCCCTCTACATTTCAGGCCGCCGCCATGCCCTCGACCCAGCTCGCCGCCGTCGCCCTCCTTGCTGCCCGCAGCGGTGAACAAGCCCTCCGCCCAGCCACGCCCTCCTCGCTGCGCGCTCCTGCTGCCCGTCCGCGCGGCTGTCAGCGCGCAGCTGTCCTCTTCCAGCCCGCTCTGTTGGCGTTTTTTACTGGGTTAAATTTCGTTTTTGCCCTTGTCTTCCTGATATTCCATCCAGTTTTTCGATGATACTCTATACATTAAAGTTGGATTAATATTAGGAGCTAGTAACAGTTAATCTCAGCCTTTAGATTAGAAAAAGGTGACGACGTCTTCAGTCTGCCTTCACCCTGCATTTACTGGTCATGGCTACTCGATCGATATAGTCGTCGATACAACCTGGCGCTTCGGCAGGCATCTGCTCGGCACCACGCTTTATGCACGCAGTTTTCTGGGCAAGTTTGCTTCTGTCAGTACGCAAACCGTAGGTAGGCCGCGGGAAGCCAGGCAGAAATACTAGCGAAGCAGCATGCACCAGTAGCCTGACAATTAAGGCATGCAGTAGGGTCTACTAGTAAGTTCCGCAGGGCTTTGC
Source organism: Brachypodium distachyon (assembly GCF_000005505.3). Classification (NCBI taxonomy): domain Eukaryota; kingdom Viridiplantae; phylum Streptophyta; class Magnoliopsida; order Poales; family Poaceae; genus Brachypodium; species Brachypodium distachyon. The sequence continues at coordinate 52,234,534 of NC_016133.3, forward strand.
TCTGCTGCATATCCTGCATCCATGCCGGCCGGCGTTTACCCATTCGAGCTCCAACTCTGTTTCCTCGACAGGTCTTGTTCTCTCTCCCTGCTGCTTCGAATCTCTCTTCTTACGTGCTTTCGTGCGTTTTGTCCTCCCGTGAGTTGTGAGCTGTGGCCACCCACGAGCAAAGCACATTGTGTCCGGTCTATGTAAAGAAGTGCTGTCGCAAATGCATGCACTAGCTCGCGAGGGGAATATCCCAGGCACGGACCGAGAACTCTTCAGGATCTAGCACGCACGGCGCATGCATGTTCATCCACTGCTAGCCTAGCTACACATGCATGCGACATACTACTGCAAGTAGCATGCTCCTATGGCAGAAGCACCGTAGTAATATCTCTGTTGCATTGGATTTTAATTTGCTGTGTTTTGCGCAGCGTGTGCATCTTTCTTGGAGCTTGTAGAAATGCAGACTACACCTATATATTAACCAGTGTCACTCTATATGTAGCCAAATTAAAGACGCTGCAGAGGTAGGATTCGCGTTCAGCGTATCTGCAGAGATTTAACACGTTTGCAGTAAATTGGGATGATACAAGCACACGGCACGTACGGCGGCTAGCCAGGGTTTTGGACTTGTCTTCTTGCAACGAGACGCGGTCTGCATGCGTTTCACGACTTCAGGCGTCGACACTCAAGGCCCGTATAAAGTGCTCGATCGCCATGCCATACGTGCATTGATCGATCGATATCCCTGAAAATGGTCCCAAAGTCACACAACTTTCCAACTCGATCAAGAAAATTAAAGTCAACAGCCTCGATCCGCATGGCATTATCATTTCACCTGCGCGCACTGCACGACAACGGACGGAGCACTTCATAACCCGCGTCACCATGCATACATGCACAGCATATACGTAATGATGTCTGAATCGCAGCCATGCATGCATGGCATGCACAGCATGCTAGCAATACACACATGCAAGTATATGCCGTCCATGGACAAGACGTGCAGTACGTTTCTTGTCCCCGGCTAGCTTCCGATACTACTCCTGAGCCTACAAAGATCCTGCTAGTTAATTCCAGGCCGAAAAAAAGGCCGTTGCGACTTGCGAGCGAGCATCGATGATCACTTAGCTAGGCCAATGAAGCTAGCTAACAAAGGCTAGGCACGCGCGCCCAACGATATATAGGATTACAGTGTACCCGGCCGGGCCAAAAGCCAAGCGAATCCACGAACCAGCAGCTAGCCAACCATCGAGGAAGGCACGGCCGGCGACGAGAGCGAGCGAGAGAAGATGGGGAAGCGTAGGAGGAACGACGGGTTGGTGAGGCAGTACACCAGGTCCGAGGTGCCCAGGATGAAGTGGACGGACGAGCTCCACAGCAGCTTCGTGCGAGCCGTCGACTTCCTAGGCGGCCAAGACAGCACCAGTATGTTCTTCTTAACTTCCTTCGCCTGGCTCGCAGCAGATTTCCTCTCTCCATTCTTTCAATTCATTACCCGGACTTGAGAGAGTCTCGATCTTTTTCATGCCTTTTATCTCTCTCTCTTTATGCTTAGACCCTTATGTTTGCATTGTCTCATCGTCTCGTGCTCATGGTGTGTGATGACGTTAAACTGCAGGAACAACTCCTAAGCGCATTCTTCAGCTCATGGATGTCAGAGGCCTCACCATATCCCATGTCAAGAGCCACCTTCAGGTCAGTTATTTTCTTCAGAGTTCAGGGCTTCAGGCCATGCCAAGTCCTTTGTTTAGATAACTAATTGCCGTTGACCCGCTGTCAAATATATATTCTCGATCTTGACATTAAGAATGTTCGAATGTGTAACTTGATCGGGTTCTCTTTGCTGTTCTCAACAGATGTACAGATGCACACCGCGTGGCATTGGAGAGAAAGGTGAGGAAGATGATCCTCTTGTGCTTTTTTTTCATGTCCGATTTCTTCAAGCATTCTTCTTCCAAACTCTTATAATCATCTTATTTCTTGGATTTGGGATTGGATCATAGGATTGCAAACACTGGAATATGAAAAACATGTAGGATTGGACTGTCATGGTATTTTGAATCGTATAGGAATAATAAATCATAGGAAATGTTTGAAAAGTTTGTTTGGATGCTAGTACATAGGAAGAACATAGGAATTTTGAGACTAGATGAAGTAAGAGGTGAGAGACAGATAGTAGATGCATTAGAACTTTCAAAAGAAAAAAAAATGAGGTTTGAGCTCATGTTAGAATTCTTATGGTTTGCCAATTTTATTCCTATGATCCAAATGGCCCTTTATAGGGAAAAATCCTAAAAATTAGAATCCTCCAAATTCAATTGGAAAGCCTAAAGAGGCTCTTACAACATTGTTGTACAGCACAGATCAAGCCTTTACAAAATCTACTAATACTAGTAGTATAATTAGACTGGGTTTTCTTTCCTGATAATAATTAGGTGTAAGAAGTACGGCTCTGCCTTGTGGTTTGTGTTAAGACCGGCGGACCTTAACTGCTTTGTGGCTGTGAGCGAGAGGGCTCTACTTTGATATACACACGCATCATGCATGCATGTATACATTATGCTAATGTAAAGCCAAACCGCTTTCTTCTTTTTGCATGCATGTTGCCATCAGAGACGCAGTTACAACTTCATCCAAAGAATCACTCATTTGCCGTTGATGAGCGAGGCTCCAAAGGATTCATATTCCCGCCCATAAAAAGGTTTTTTGCTGCCACTTTTCGACAACCAAATAGTGCTCGAAGTGTCACGAAAAAAATCAATTCCACCAACACATTTTCCATGTCCATTCCTTCTTCTTTCTCGGATCACTTTGGATGAACAGGGCCAAGGTAGGGACAGAAATTGCAGCAGCAAGGAACATGCAAGGTAGCAGTGATATGAGGAGGAGGATTCCTGGCAACCAGTGCTGCATTGATGATTACGTGCAACTGCAAGCAATGTCCATGGACCGGAGGAACGTAAACGGGGGCCTCGAATGGCAGAGTGCCGCTACTGCTGCTTCTGTTGTAAATCTCCAGCATTTAGGGTCTTGGGTGCAAGAGCCTGAGCCCTCTAAGGTACGCCGGGTAAAGGAAAGTTTAAAAAAAGATAGCAACGTTGTGCATGAAAAAGCTTATGAAAAGAAGATATCTCCCTCTCTTGTCTCAACTGCTTTCCCACACCACTGATCGACGATATTCCTCATCAGATGTCTCTAGTCTTTTCTCCCTTAACTCCAACTGTCCTACACGCATCCTTGAAGCAATGACATCACCCACATCGTTTTTTCTGTATTTCTTGGAACGCAGAGTTGCCCTATATATGCATGCGTGCTAGCAGTAGCATCGTATCCTTGACTGATGTTTCTCAGTTTTGAACCATATGCCATCCTCCTACGGTTCCCCCTTTTTTTCTCCATGTCTTAGGCGAAAAAACAAGATCTGATAGCATAGCTATAGGGTCTGAGACACACTGCCTTTAAATCTTTTTCAGGGTAGACATTTGCTTTAAATATTTTTTTGTAGGGAGGATACTTGCTTTCAATGGGCAAGCAAATCCCAGCTAGTTATCAATGAGACGATTACTGTAGCAGTGCCGTTGCATCCTATTTCTAGCTAGCACTGTACCAGTAATCTCACAAGGACAATATGGCGTGGTAACAGTGTCGCTGCATGCTAGTAGTAGAAGCTAGTATAGGACGCTGCCAGAAATGGCTCTCGAGAGCCCTAGCTTTGCCCCAGGCACCTGCTTCAGCTCCATCGACACTGATGTGCCAAAAGGAGCGGCTTTCGCAGCGCTCGCGCGGTTCCAAGCCTCCAAAAACCCTCTCGCCCGGCAGCCGCAGCAGTAGTTTTCATGATGGCGAATTGGCGACGGTGCTGCATTTTTTTTATTTATTTTTGAGGAAGCGACGGTGCTGCATTGCATTGCAGATGGATATATTTTTTCTTTTTTGGATAAGACATTGCAGATGGATATCAAGAGCAAACTCATTTAAAGCTCCTCTGATCGATGCTTTGCTAGCTCCGGTTGCAATGCAGACAAAAAGTTATGGATATGCGATCTTTTGCTTCTGAGGCACGTTAGCAATATAGCTTCCTTCCTCATCAGTGGCTCAGACCAAGCAGACATTTCAGTTTATTGCACGTAGGAAAACTAGGAATTATTGAAGACATAAATTAGGCAGTCGCATTTCAAGAGTGTCATTGCTACTCCGTACTTTTTACTGTCAGCAATGGTCGTTAACAGCTTGATCCTTGTAAGTTCTAACCAGCTCTCTCCTGCATTGGTATCCACAGGTTAGCATACCAGAACCACGCGATCATCTGAACCATACGGCGAGGCGGATATCTTCCACGGAGAGCTATGAGAGCTGGTGCTTGCTGTTCAGCGGTGCAACGACCGGAGAAGACGAGCCGGATGACTCGGCGGCCAACAAGTGCTCGCCGCGGTTGTCGCTCGCCGTCGAGCAGAAAGCTGAAGACGTTGTCTCCTCCTGGCCCAGCGAGAGCAGCTGCGTGCTCTCGCCGTCGTCGAGGAGCTTTAGCGACTGCTCGGGGCCTCCGGGCTGCGGCTTTGCCGGACAGCATGTTAACCTGGATCTTTCCCTGTCGATATGCGGATCGTAGTTTAGAAACATTTTCCAGCATGTGATCGACATGGTGCACTTCATGTTTGTTTCAGCTGATCTGGTCCAAGTTTTTGTAGCTACGACAACATGAAAAAGTGATGCAGTAGTTACGTTGCAGTTTTTGGAGGATGTACAAAAATTAGTACAACATATACGAGGCGCGTCTGACCACGTGTCTAGCTCCCATGCTGCACAGTACACGTGCCAGGTACGCCCGTGTAGAGAGATCAAACAGTGGAGATGCTTAGATTCAGGTCGGTATTTACGAGAAGCGACGCGACCTACTCGATGGCCATGGACATGCAATAGTTTCACCATGTCCTTTTTTCCTTTCTTTCTCTGCTGGAAGAACAGAAACAGAATGATGAAAAGATCAGTCACCTCATGTGCGTGCGTGTGTTGTCTGCTTCGATCTGTGTCGTTTGTTCAAAAGCCCAGGAGAGTCTTCAAACCTGCCACTGATTTGCTGGTTAAAAGATTGACAAATCAAATTCCTCGCCGTCTCTCATCCAAAGAAAGCAATCTAAAAAGGTGGTTATGAATGTACTCCTCAGTTTCTGTGTTTACCTTTGAAGCTGCCAATGGCATAATCTTTTGTCGAAATCAAACCATTTACCACTATCCCCATAAAGTTTTGAGGCTGACAGCATCTCATCTCAAGTAAAAATTATTACCATGATGAGCACCACAGTAGATTGCAGGGGAAAAGTACAGGGTGGACGAAACAAAAAGCCATGCAAGAGGCTGGTTCTTCAGCAACATGCATGCTTTGCCACTGAATTGGCCATACTACATGCATGCTTTTTCAGAGAAACAGTGTAACACCATCATATAATCATATCCAGCAAGCAGTTCGTCAGTTTTGATTTGAAGCCGCAGCATGCTAAAAACCGACAAGAAGCTGACCTCCAAGAACTAGACTAGCACTGCAGCTTACAAATCGACCTATCCAAAACCAGCAAACAGCTGGTTGCGGGGATAGCGGATAATATAGGATTAAGACAACATGTAGGCGTTCTTTGTTTCTAAAATTCCTCTGATCATTCAAGACTCAAGCTGCAGCAGGGTTGAAACGGACATGCTGAACAGATTTGCATCATCCAACGCCGTTACAGTTACTCTCACTGGTAGCAACCCTAAGGTGTGTCATTTCTTCTTTGCTTTTGTATCAGACACCAAAGCCCTGATGCAGAGACGAGGCTTAGTTGCGACGAGTTCAGCTGGGAGAACAGACACACCAGCCACCGAAGATCCAATGGGTACCCCTGAAATGGGGAGCAATTCCACTAGAACTGCCACCTGGACATTGAAAGGTACAGACAAACTTTCAAATTGGTATGCTCTGCAAAATTACATAAATACGGAGTATAATCTAGCATTCAGCTTGACATGGTACACAAATTATCTGAAAGTCTAGTTGCCCTCCGTATTCTAAAGTAAAGGAGTAGATAAGCGAACTATAGAAGAACATAACATATCGCATGTAAAATCTGGAAGTGTGGTTTCCATCATAAATTTTAAGAAAAAGAACGCACGTCAAAGTAGAGGAAGCTAAGATTGTACTTTGGCAGTACTTCACAGTGAATCATGGCAAAATATATGAAACTTCTTTATAATGTCGAGTTTCATGAACATGTTGCCTCAGTAGTGAAATGATCGTCTGACACATGCTGTGAAAGTAAACGTGCTGAAATGCAGTATGTCAGGTGTGAATACCTGACCAAACTTTATATCAGTTGTCATCATGATGCAATGGAAAATAAGAAGTCCCACTAGCCAGCATAAAAACTTAGTTGTTTTCAAATTTGGAGTCTTTAGATGATGGTGCTTTGGATATTAACGTTAGCTGACAATTAACCTTGCTTACGTGTAACAAATTATTGCAGGATTTGTTCAAGATACCTCAGGAGATTTGAGATCTACAATTGCGTCCTCAGCAACTGATTTGATAGCAGCAGCAACAACCTTGAAGCACTTTTCCCTATCCATCACAGCTTGTTGAATTGAGCTATCGTTGTCATTCTTCTGTGTCTTAGTTACCGTCTCATCAATGCCTCTCCTATTATACCCAACTGCGAACTTCATCATAGGTTAGTTGGAGTCAGTTCCAGTACAGCAATAGAAGTCAGGCATGTAAAAGTTATATCCAGACTATCCAGTCAAGTACTGAAGTCAATACTGAGCAAACTATCAATCCAGAAACTAGTCATCTCTAAACTCCTCTATTCTTCCTCGCCATTCCACCAGCGCCAGCTATGCAGTCTGGCTGATAGCCCTTTGTCAGGCCGAGAGCTCCCGGGCCACATCTTTGTCCTAAGATCAGAGAGCTCTAGCACCAGGATGCAGTTATTTTGACTAAGGATGACAGAAGTGGGTGATCAAACAATAGGCACTTGTGTATACATTGTCAGATAATATAACTAAATAAAATGCAGGAACAAGTTTAATCAGCACATCTGATCAGTATATGAGACCCACAATAGTAAATATCCAAAAATAAGGCGCGATAAGAATACTGCAAGAAACTACTGAATTGTTTTAACTCCACTCATAAATTAATCTCAACAGTGAAACAGTGTAATAAGTAGTGCAATCTTATCCACCTTGATAGGCTCATATTGGTCTTCCTTATTCCTCAAGAAGTCAAGGAATAACTTTGACACGGTGGCATGTAGTTCTGTTTCTGATAGAACACAAGTTTCCTGAATAGGGAATATGCGGTGACACCATCTGTCCATTCAGAGTATAGTAATTTAGAAAAACGTAAGCTTAGATTTTTTTAGAAAAGGATTACTGAGAGATATTATATCAGTTAAAAAAACACTGAACTTCTGTACTGCCACTAGAGCTTAACTATATTAATCAAACCAGGACCATCTGCTTCACTGTATGACATATGCAATACTACTTTCATTTCTTGAATCAAGTAGTGGTAAGAAAAGGTTGCAAATAATGGCCGTATAGTGGCAGGTGCAATGTGTGCACCTGTTCAGGGCCACCAAAAATTAGGGGCCTCCAAGTTTAATCCTACTACTACTAATTAGCTATGCTTAATTAACATTAAATTTTGGGACTCATTAAATAGAAAAAAGAAAATGCCCCATGCGAAGAGAGGCAAAGGGAAGATGGCTGGATTCTCTGAGTAGAGGAGAAGCAGAGAAGTTCGGCCACGAGTTGTAGCTTTTTCGGTGGAACTTGAGTCCAGAGTTCAGCTTATTTGCTTTGTTACAACCTTTAGTTTTTATTTTTATTTTTGCACAAATTCACAACCTTTATTATTTTAGCATAAAGATTTGATACTGTTCTATTTAGACGGAGAAACAAGGATTTATGGATTTTGGGTGTAACCATTCGGAGACGGTAGCACGGGTCTTTTCCAGCCGGTTTAGATGGTGCGTCAATCTTAGGCTTGAAGGCGATTGATGTACTTTTTTTCCTTTTTTAGGCCGTAAATCTGAGAAATGTACTTCGAATGGTTTTTAATAATTGATGTATGTGTGCATCAAACGATGCAGAGACCAGATGTCATTCTTCTTTTGAAAAAATAATATTGCAAACTTTGGTTATGCAACGTTTTTTCTTTATTTTGAGGCCAACATTTCGCACCAGGGCCCCGAATTCCTAGATACGGCTTGCAATGATCAGTTTTCTATGATCACATCTAGCAAAAGAAAAGGTTGTTTATTCTACTTTCCAATACTCTGGTCCACTGTACACATCATTCAGCAATATAGCCAAAAGAGGCAAGTGACTGAGGGTATGTGTACACAATCACAAAATAAGATTGAGAGGAGACCAATAATGTTTGAGGTACAAAACTGAATCAAGGTCGTCAATGCTGTAAACAAGTATCATAAGCTAGCATTGTTTTTCAGCATACTCTGGTCCACACTACATATCATTCAGCATATAGCCGAAAGAGGGAACCGGGTGAGGGTATGGTACACATAATAACTAAATAGGATTGAAATCAGTGACGTTTATGGTAAAAAAAAACTGAATCAAGGTTGTCAATAATGTCAAGAAAATACTGTAAAACAAGTGTCATAAGCTAGCATTTTTACAGTTGAATACAATCTGAAAGAACAATGATAGTATGTCGGATCAATTCATTGATCCAACTCCATGTAACAGCCCAACCTAATACTTCATCTTCGCCCTAGTAGCATGATTTAAATAGACGAGTTTGTTCGATGAAGTTAAAAACTTACTGTGGAGATTTAAGCTTCCCAGATCTCAGTGAATGAAACACTTCAGTAAGCATCTGAACAACATGAAGGCCTCCACTAGTGAAAGAAAAGAAAAGCAAGCCACTTCTTGCTAGCTTGACCAACGAAAGATTTGAAGTCCTGTCGATAATTTCACTAGTCTTGGAGTGAAGTGAACTCGTTTCTACTTCAATGCAGCCTTTTATGGTCCGAGAAAATGCGCAATATCAGAAACACAGGTAAATGAAATGACACTTCAGCATCTAGAATAGTCCAAAAGTTAACAAACATAATTTATACTGACCAGTTGATTCTGAAGCATCATCCTTCCCATTGGTTACTGCATCTTCTGAATTTTCAATTCCTGATGCCTCGGAACATGTTTTTCTTTTCTTTGATGCAACCTCTATAACACATGGTTCCAAGTTTTCAGAGCTATGGCTGCTTGCAGGATTAATGTACTGAAGAAATACATAAACAATGCATTTATGTCAACATATTTGAACATGAACTGCAAAGAAGCCGGAGTTGCAACAGGTTGCAAAAGCTATGGACAACCTACCATAATCGAAAGTCTATATGACACTTAAAGTTGCACTAAAGTTTGCAAAGTATTCTGATGATAATATATAACTTGGACAAAACTCAAAAGAATAACTGGATGAAAATTCTAAGTGGCATAACTAAAAAAATAAGCACAGAAAGGATCACACACACATATAAGGTAAAAAGAAGTAATAGGTCCACAGCATGAGGTGTGCACCACATGGTGAATGACATGCCATACAAATTCAGGTGCAGGACCATGAAGACAATTGAATTTGAAAACAGTAGATAAGATAGAGCTCAAGGCCTAGAATTATCGATTGCATAAGAAAAAATGAGAGTAGAAGAAGCAAAATCAACCTCTCCAAGAATCGAAATGGCTTCCTTGGTAGCACTTTTCTCTCGTTCTGTGAGATGACATCATGACAATCACATTAAAATTTGCAACGGTGGATAAAAATCAAGTGTATAAGTAAAACTACCCCCCCCCCCTTCCGGGTCAAGAAGGTACATTTGAACATTGTTTCTTTTCATTATAATCATTCAAATGATGCCAAAAGTAACGTACTGTCTTACATCATCATCTTCTATTTACTTTCCTTCTAATTTACCATCAGCTCTTTATTTATTTGTTCTTATATAGTAATAATGCGACAATAAGGGGACAAAGAACTGAGTTTATCATATAACAGCTGCAGCTGATTCACAACTACAAATTACTTCGCCAACATTGGTAATCTGGATTTACTTAGCAGTAGCAGCTTGGCAATAATACATCAATTGAACTACTAATTAGCCGATGTATGCCCACTAATCTCATGCAAGAATTTGTTACGCTAGAAACAAGGCCCGCAGATCTCCATTAAGAATCATACTGGTCATTACAAGTTTCTACTCTTACAACCAATGCTAAGAAAACCGAACCAACTTTGGCGCCTCCAGATAGCAACTAAATGGTGCTACTTGGTGTGTGTTGCAATAAAGGAACTCGCATAAATCCAGGCGCATACAGTAGTCAGATACATCACCGTAAAGTCTTTACTCCCCAAGCCCCCATGTATCCCTCCAATAAAACAAACTCGGTGGATAGCGCAGCAGACTCTAGCATGAAAGAGGGCACGCACTGATGGGGCAGGTGATGAGGAAGCCGGAGTGGGAGCGGAGAAGGAGGGATCTCGACGCGCGGTAGTCGTAGCGCGGGAGATTGATCACAGCAGCATGCTGCTCCCACGGCTGCAGCACCCGGCCGCCGCCGGCGTCGGCTACTGGTTCCGGCGGCGGGGGGTTCTCGCGGGACGGTGCGGGGATTCCTGTCTCCTGCTTGGATTCTGGCTCCAGCGCCGCCATAGGGAAGGGCACCGGGGGTTGGTCTCTTGGGTGGAAAACCTCGGACACGAAGGGCACTCGCACTAGCACCAGAGGCCCGGACGGACCCCGATTGCGGCTTTGGATGAGCACCAGTGCACTATACCTGGGCAACCCCGGGCCGGGCCGGGCTTCGTAGGGCCCGATGAAAAACCTCAAGCCCGGGCTGAAGCCCGAAAAATTGACCATTTTAGTATTAAAATAATTGTTTTCTTATTTTTCCTAAAAATATCCGTTTTTAGTCATTTCGGACTTTCGGGCAGGGCTTCGGACTGGAAAGTGAAGCCCGATCTCGGCCCAGGACGTCGGGCTTCAGGCGGGGCCGGGCCACCCATGACATGTATACAAGGCACCAAGGACTACACGTAAACTGACTTCCAAGGTGAACTTTATGTGTCCATATACCAACGGTAGAGCCCAGTTAGAATTTTTTTTAAACAACGATCTGGGTTTATTTATTCAATGAACGTGGTACAACCGATCGAAAAAACTAAAATGACAACAAAGATTTTGAATAAACCAAAAGTTACATCAAAAACTTTGAAACCAATTTCTCTAGCTGCGTCAATTGCATCTTGATATTTTTTCAAATATCTGATGACCAAACAGTAGAAGACAAAACATTCATAAGCTGGACTAACCTTATAGGTTTACTGAGCCGCATGAGACGCCCACCCCATCGGGTGATAACTTAATATCGTTGAACGCGTGGTGGACGGGGACACACCCTCGCAAGACAGGTTGTCGAATCATTGAATTATCGCCGAACCGATGAGGAAAATGACAAAAATGACGAAATTACGAGCCGTGAGATCCCAATATTCCATGGAGTATACCATGATAGTCACGCCAGAACGGGGATGGAACTGGAAGACCAATAATCCAATGGTTTCCTGCTTTCGTTCAAAAACTATCTTTGCTATTTTTCATTTTGAAACGAGACAAAAAATATTGCACATAATTGAAAATGAGAAGAGTTTGTAAAAAAGCCCGAAGGCAACGTGGCCAAAGAGCCCAAAAGAACAAGTGTACTCTATTTTTTGAGGAACGGGAAGGAACATTGCCTTTTTCTCAATAAGAAATAAATAAATATTTATAGGGCAACGTTTTTAAGGAGAACGTGCAAAACCCAACGACAAGGCAAATCTAGTCAGGCTCAAGGGGCGAAGCCATGGCCAGGAGGCCAAAGGCCACATTTCACTGAGCAATTTTCTCAAAAGTTAGGTGGGCTATTTCGATGCAGGTAAGACGTGTATGCAGCGGTTTTGCTCCTACCAAGCATTTCAGCAGAGATAGATGAGAAGCCCACTCCTCCTACTAGCGACCTTGTTCGTGAGGGGGAACGAGGCGTCCCACCATGCATCAATGGAGGCGAAAGCCTCGGTATGAGGTGTGGACTCGGCCGTCCATTTGGACACCAAACACCAGATACCTATTGTGAAACAGGCAGTCCTTCCAGCACTGTCACCTTCTTCTTTTTTATGTGCATCGTCTCGGTAGAGTAAACATGATTGGGTGACCAATGTTTATCACTCGTTTATGTGATTCATTGCTATATCTTAGAATGGTTTTCCTCAATCCACATTAATTATTTTTCCAAGTTACTGTGATCATCTCATTTTGAATTAGGGTTTCTTTGGCTCGAGATTTTTGAGGAATTATGATTATCCTTGTAGTGCTACCAAACGAAAGCATATACTGAATATGAAAGTTAGTTAGCTAAAGATTGAGCAAACATGATAATTTTAGTTCAGATTATTAGCCCAGCCAGCCTTTGCTTCGGGCCTTCGGCCCCTGACTCAACTTTTAAATTCCTATACTACTGTCACATATTGACATTGTTGCCTGCTTTTCTAGTTTCTTCTAACTTACAATTTCTCCGTTGAACGTCAATTTTTTTAAGTTTGATTAAGCTTTATAGCAAAACATGTCGACACTACCGTGTGAAACCAAGATACTATGAAAATAAAATTGTCAGTTTAGAAAAAATATGTGCCATCACGGAGGGAGTACTAGTAAGCTCATGTTTGCATATCAAAAGTAACAACCGCGTATATATTGTAATTTGTAACATTAAACACCACGAAGCCAAACCATCTGAATTTTGTTGATTTGGCAAGTACAGTCGCCTATGATATTAACTTGAATCTAGCAGCAAGATCCGGCGCAAACTTCTCAAGCAGCGGCTTCACCGCGGTGGAAGCCCCGGCCAGGACTCCCCCCACAATGCCGCGTACGACGGCCGCCCGCGGGCCGGACGGGCAGCCGTAGATCGCGCCGGTCCCGACCCCCGCCGACACGGTGGTGATCCAATCGTCTTGGTCGTCGCGGAAGTGGCGGACGGCGCTCTCGGCGCCCCCGAATAGCAGCCCGATCACGCCGAGCCGGTTGCCGTGCTTCCTGCCCACGGAGCCGCACTCGTTGAGGGCGCGGCTGAGGCGCAACTTGGCGCTCTCCCCGCGCTCCGCCGCAGCGATGGCCCGGCCGAGCCCTCGCGCCCCGCCGGTCAGGGATCCGGCGCAGAAGCCGACGCCCGTGTAGAAGGTGAGGTTCTCGCCCCAGGTGCGGTTCTTCCGGAGCGCTTCCTCCTCGAAGAGGAACTCGGGCGAGGTGGGCAGATCGTAAAGCAACTGGGCCCCGCGCCCGAACGCGGGCCGGTCTAACACGTATTGCCGGCGGCCGTCGACCCCCGGGGCCGGGATGTTGGCGGCGTCGTCGTGCGACATGGCGGCCGGCTGATCTGCGCCGAGAGCCGGAGATCGATCCATCGAATCGAGATGTCGTGTCGCGGCCGCGGGGTTGATCTGATTAATAAGCTCGAGAATAACTAGGTTTGCAATGCACCGCGAGGGAGCCATATGCGTTACTTATTTAAATACGAGTCCGTCCCAGACTTGTGCAACAAGTCCGCTTCGTCATGTCAAAAACTGATATGAAGTGATACGCACGCCGTATACGATTCCTAAAAAAAGAAGAAAACAAATCGAATAACTTGAATATTGGGCGTTGGATGAAGCCGCGCGATCTGACGGTGGACAGCCGGAAAATATATGGTCTCTTCGTTACACCGGTACTGCAAGTGCCACAACGTGTACTAGGAGTATGATACGCAAAAAAATTGAAGTTCAGTACGCAATTGTCTTACTGTTGTAGTGTTGTTCGCTGTATCTATATGTTTTTTCATGAGTTTAGTTTTGTAGCATATAGATCTTTGATCACCACTGCCACAAACCGTTTTAGCGGGGGATTCCTATTACTGTCAGGCCCGCAGTTGGGACATAATTTATTCTCAACTATGATCAATGAGAAGTAGTTTCTCATTGTGCAGGTCTGCAAGCACTGACTGGACCGCGCGGCATGGAAGGACTACCGCGGGCACATCTCTTTGCAGGATGCGTTTAAATGGCGGTCAAAATTTATCCTAGCAATGTTTTTGTTATGACCAATATTTTGGTCAGGATTGGATCTAGATAGAGCTAATCAGGTGCATGGGACATTGGGTCTAAACAAAACTTCCTTAATAATCTCCTATATTTGCAGTGCAGCCCCAACTCTAACCGTTAGTGGCGGTTGTCGGACATTTCGTGTCAAATGCATTAAACATTGGTGAAATGACCACCACTGAAGGTGACCTTTAGTGACGGGACTGCAATACCCGTCACTGATTTAGGGTCTTCCGTAGCCCGTTCTGTGCTAGTGTCTCTAGGTTCGCTCTGATTTTAATTTTTGGTTGAACAATAGCCAGTTTGTTGGTAAACCAATGTCTAATTATAACTCTTATTCTTTTTTTTTCAAATTTGACCGGATCAAAAAACTATCAAAACTTAGATCAAACCTTTAGCTGTTTGCTATCTAATCATGGTATGGTCTAGTCTAGAATCAAACGTACCCATAGTCTCTTTTTTCTCTCCGCTAAGAGAGCGGCAAATAGGGCTCTTGCAAGAGAAGGCTCGAGTGGAATCTGGATGGGCTTGAGCCTCTGGGCCACACAAGGACTTGCCAGGCCGAATTGAGTCCATACAGACATGACAGCCCACAGTCACAGGTAGCTCAAGTTCGCATCGAGCTTGATCCAATGTCTCGAACTCTCGACCCAAAAAGCGAAACAATGGAGACCCAGACCGACGTCGCCGGCGGCGGCGGCGACGACCTAGCGACCATGCGCGAACAGTGCCGAAGCCTGGAGGAGGCCATCGCCTTCCGCCGCGAGGCGCAGCTCGGCCTCGTCTCCTCCCTGCAGCTCCTCGTCCCGGACCTGGTGCCCTCCCTCGACCGCTCCCTCCGCCTCATCGCCGCCTTCAACAATCGCCCTTTCACCCCCACCCCGAACCCCAACGCTACCCACGCCCAGAACCCCATCCTGAAGCCCCAGCACCGCCGCGCCATCCCCGACCCGGCCCGCTCCACCAGCCGCAAGACCTCTGCGGGGTCCTCCCCGGCCTCCGCCGCCGTGGGAGGCGCTGCTCCCGGCGGCCTCGATGCGGTACGCACTATGGTCGCCGCCTGCCTCCTTGATCTTGTCCCCTTCGCCGAGATCGACGCCGCCGCTCTCTCGCGCCGCCTGCAGGCTGAACCCTCGTCCGCTAGCGACGCCGAGCGGGCGGCTCTGTCCGACCTAGCGACGGAGCTCGGCGGCTCCGTGCACGCCGCAGTAGCCCTGGCCCTTCGGCGCATAGCGGAGGACACCGGCGGTGTGCAGATCGACGAGGCCATGATTGGAGGCAAACAGATGATGATGGTCTGGGCCATCGACCGGATCAAGCTCCTCAAAGAGCTGCCGGAATCTGTGACATTGTTGCCAGCCCAACCTCCTCCTACTCCACAGGCGACCTCATCTGAGACGGATACTAGCAGTGCAATCATACCAAGACCACCACCACAGCAGCAGCAGCAGCAGCCAGACATGTGGGCACACTCAATGCCACCGATTTTCCCACGTCCCAGGGGCATGGCGATGGCAGGGATGCAGAGGATGCCGCCAGGGTTGATGCCGCTTCAGCGGCCTTTCATGTCGCCAAGCGGAGTTATCCAAATGGTTGGGGGTTCTGGACCTAGCCCTACCCAGCAGAAACAGAGAACCGATGAAGACGACTTGAAGGACCTTGAGGTGCTGCTGAGTAAGAAGACATATAAAGAGAAGCAGAACACGAAAACTGGGGAGGAGCTGCTGGATCTCATTCACCGGCCAACGGCAAAAGAAACGGCTGTTGCAGCAAAGGTTTGCTTTTTATTCAACCTCCAATGGCAAATGAGCTGCTTGTTGGTAGTGCTGCCGTGTGTGTAGTTTTAGTTGGACTGTTCCATATTAGATGACGAAGGGTCTTGTTATACTGGTAGTTAGTGGGGGAGTGTAACCTGAAATCACGAGGGGGCTGATTGGTCAACGCCAAACAAAATATGCAAGTACTAGGCCTGTGAAGTCTCGGTAAAATCTATAACCATGAAGTAATTTGAGAATGGTCATACATATAATTTGTTCGAATACCATATTGAGTCATCAGGGAATAATGAGATACAAATTTATAACCATATAATCATTTGAGAATGGTCACACATATTTGTTCACAAATATACCGCATTGAGCCGTCAAGGAAAAACGAGAGAGATTTGGAAGAAGAGTGCTAGACATATTGCAAAACCAACAGAGCTATTTTTACACATTAGGTTGTTGATTTACAATAAATAAATCATTCAGTTTTGTTGACATATTTCAGTGTCTGATTATCATCTCTTTTTGCTAACCTTGTTTCTGTATCTATCAGTTCAAAACAAAGGGTGGTTCCCAGGTGAAAGAATATTGCACCAATTTAACTAAAGAAGATTGCAGACGCCAATCTGGTTCCTTTGTTCCCTGTGATAAGGTTAATGCTATTATACTTCTTTTGCCTACTCAATTTATGCTTCCTCATATTTGTTTTATCACCTTGATTGACATGGTTGGTAGCTGGCCTTAAGACTGCTTGTTTTAAGAAAATATCCATCTGATGTATTTGATGATCCGATTACTCAGGTTGCATTTTGTAATGCATAAAGTGCTAATCCACAATTATTCTTCCTGTAAGATAGAATTATCTAATCGTAAACATATTATATTAAATTTTCCCTCTGGAGTTTCCTTTGTGGTTCATAAGCTGAACTTAACTGGGCGGGGTACAGCCATAGTTGCGCTTTTGTT
The DNA here is from genome assembly GCF_000005505.3 of Brachypodium distachyon. Lineage (NCBI taxonomy): Eukaryota > Viridiplantae > Streptophyta > Magnoliopsida > Poales > Poaceae > Brachypodium > Brachypodium distachyon. The sequence goes on from NC_016133.3 coordinate 52,251,430, forward strand.
GCTCTAATCCATGTTAGGACTCAAGGACAATTCTTTTTTCACTTTCTGGCTAATGACATACAGAAGCAATTTTAATGCAGGGCGTATAACTTTTTTTATTTAAGACCTTCACTAGAATATGCGTTGCTACAGAATTTTAAAAATATACAGGAGTTGTTTAAATGCTTTCCCACTCATATCCCCCAAATTTGTGCTGAGTAAGTAACATTATCTCACAATATACGCCAATCCAGTCACTTTATAATCAAAAGATCATGATAAGTATATCTCCCACATATAATGGATGGACAATAATGGTGATTTCCTGATAATCTAAGTAGTAGTACTGGTGCATATTTTTAGTTACTAATGCTAATCAGTGTCCAATCGTTTCTTTCATCTGAGCAGGTTCACTTTCGTCGTATTATTGCTCCACATACTGATACAAACCTAGGAGATTGCTCTTTTCTGGACACCTGCCGTCACACAAAGGTTGGCCATAGAGGCATCACCCTTTTAGTTTAATCCCTTCCAACGCACGCACCTGTTTGTATCTTACATGTATACTTCAATTTGTAGACTTGCAAGTATGTCCACTACGAGCTCGATCACACACCAGATATACCTCCAATGATGTCTGGTGCCCTTGCCCCCCATAGGCCAGTAAAGCCCCATAGAGCTGAATATTGTTCAGAAATAGAACTTGGAGAATCGCAGTGGATAAACTGTGACATTCGCAACTTCAGAATGGACATCTTAGGACAGTTTGGGGTAATTATGGCAGACCCCCCGTGGGATATTCATATGGAACTGCCATATGGCACAATGGCTGACGATGAAATGAGGACTCTTAATGTTCCTGCTTTGCAAACTGATGGTTTGATTTTCTTATGGGTCACTGGCCGTGCGATGGAACTTGGTCGGGAGTGGTAAGTTTTCAAACCTTTTATTTTTTATCAGAAAGGTTACTAGGGTGGGGGGGTGGGGGGTGAAGTGTTCCTTATCACTTCTCCGACAATGTTTTTCACTTAAAGGGAATCTATTGGGTGGCTTTTCTTCATGCTGCATACTTAACTGGACAGATGATTGCTGCCAAGTTTGATATTCTACATTTTATATATCCTTTCTCTTTAGTACTTAGCCTGTACTGTTCAGGGTGCAATATTATTTAATCCATTCATAAGTAGATGATGTCTTAGACATATTTTCTTGTACAAGAATGTATAACACTTCACATTTTTCGAGGCAAATGTTTGGTGGCAGTTCCTGTTATGCCCTTGCCTCCACTTAATGAGTACTTACAGTAATTCTTGGAGATGGTTGCATGCAATCTAAAGGTGAATAGCTGACATTTAGCTTTTCTAGTGTCATGCATGGTTTTAAAAAGTACTTCGATCAGCATCTGCTACAGTCAGGTAGTAGGATACTTTAGCTGCATGCATGCAACCATGTTAGACCCGAGAAGATTGCTACTCAACTAAGCTCTAAATGTGGTACTAATTGACCCGTTGTAAGGGCTAATTTTGCAAATCCATCACTGCTCTTAATTCTTGTGTGATTTGCTAAAAACATCATGAAAAAGTGAACATAGTAGTATTTATTTTCTGTTAACATTTGTATTCACTGATCCACTGTACCTGCTTTTTATTGTTCAGTTTGGAACTCTGGGGTTACAAGCGTGTTGAGGAAATTATTTGGGTGAAGACCAATCAACTTCAACGTATTATTCGAACTGGCCGCACTGGCCATTGGTTGAATCACAGTAAAGAACATTGTCTTGTTGGAATAAAAGGAAGTCCCTTGGTTAACAGGAACATAGACACTGATGTTATTGTTGCTGAAGTCCGTGAAACAAGCAGAAAGCCTGATGAGGTAATACATCCACTTCAGTTGTTCACACTGGCTGGTTCAGAACAAGTGGTGCCTCGTTAGTTGTTTCTGTGTAGCTAGTTACAACTAACCTAGACATTCATGATGAATTTGCATCTCCTACGAGAAACATGCATGTACCAACGGTTAATTAGAACCACACAGCTGAAAATCTGTAGATTTTATTTCCTCCTGATATATTTTCCAAGGATGCTGCCTCAAGTCTGTCTTGTTAAACAGATGTACGCTATGCTAGAACGGATAAGCCCAAGGACAAGGAAGCTTGAACTCTTTGCGAGAATGCATAACACTCAAGCTGGGTGCGCTCTTGTTGATTTTATTTTCTTCTGCATTCTGACTTGATGTCATCATTGTACATACCTTTTATTTCTCCTTTTCTTGTCCAGATGGCTTTCTCTGGGCAACCAGGTAAGTGGAACTAGGCTTGTCGATGAAGGGTTGAGGGCAAGGTACAAAGCTGCGTATCCCGATTTCGATGTGCAGCCGCCATCACCTCCCAGAGCAAGCGCACCTATGGATGTTGATCAAAGTGCTCCGTCGCAGAAGCCTGTTGTATCAGATGGTGAGAAGCCTTCCTGATGTTGGTACCCGGCTGTGCTTGACGTTGAGGAATCATCTTGCAAGGATAAACTGTTGTTTGACTACATAGTTTCTGTCACCTAATATCCTTGTAATTTTGTAGTTGTAAAATTTGGATAGACATGGGGTGGCGAAGGAGCGAATGTACGCCTTCACTGAAGTATTGCAATATGTACTGGTGCGCCCATCGGGCTTAGTTTGTGGTTGCTGATGGAACTGTTGGACTTATTGTTACAATCTGTTAGAAAAATAGACACAAAAACATGAAAAACGGTATTGGTCAGACTTGCAGAAGTGCCAGGTCCAGCAGCAGGTGATGAAGGATGGAGCAGCTGGGCTCATGCAAGCCGCGGCGCAACTGCTTCGATGCAGCAAGAGGCTGGGACGATTTTAGGCGTCTCCTTACTTCTCTGGCTGAACGATTGTGCTTTTGTCATTCGGCTCCTTTGTCAGTCCATCGAATATTAGTGCACGTACGCATATGCGGGTCCATCAAGGATTTCTTTTCAGTTTTTTTTTAGATTAGATTTCTTTTCAGTTTGGACCAGTTCATCGGTTGAAGTCCACCGCTGGCCTTCCACCCGCTCGGCCCAAATCTCTAATGGGCCCAAACACCAACTAGTCATAGGGTTTTAGCGGGGGTTTCACCGCACCACAGAGCGTCAGACAACCGGAGCACCGCGGCAGCAAAGGGAAGGGCGGCAAGCGGCGATGGAATTCTGCCCGGCGTGCGGGATGCTGCTGCAGATCCAGCCGGCCACCGGCGGCCACCGACTGCGCCTCTTCTGCCCTACCTGCCAGTACGTCTGCCCCATCAAACATAAGGTGTGCCCCCAACTCCGCTTCCTCGTCCCCTCGCGTTGTTTTAATCCGGTGCCTCGAATCGAGTTGGTTGATGTCCTTGCTGGTGTGACCCGCTTGGCGCAGATCGTGAAGAAGGCGAAGTTGGTGAAGAAGGAGCTGGAGTCCACGGAATCTGCCTCGAAGACCGACGGTGAGCCCAAGGAATCTGCCTCCAAAACTGACGGGGAGCCCAAGCAATCTGCCCCCAAAACTGACGGGGAGCCCAAGCAATCTGCCCCCAAAATTGACAGTGAGCTCTTCTCCCTTCTTTTAATCCTTTTGCTGCGCTGTTGTGCGAGATTAAGAATTGTGACTTGTCAATTGTTGTCGAGTTCTCGTTCTTCTGTTGTTTATTTGGAAGTTTAGCAATTTTCATTCGAACAAAAGAATATTTAGAAGTTTAGCATCCAAGTGAATTTCGTCTTTCATCTCCAAAATGTAGGATTTTCTTCTGTATAGGGACTTTTCGCACCACTAAAGGGATTTTTGTTCAGGCCCTCCTTCCGATAAATTATATTAGTGAACCACTTACCAAGAGTATATAGCTTGGGAATGTTTTTATGAGAAACCTTCTAAACATTTATTTTATAAATACAGTAGTTCATACCCTAGCTTATTTCGAAACTTGACCCTTGCTTACCACTTACCACCAGATGTGTGGTGGTGCCATGCGCCCATGCCTCACCAATTTCAGACTTGCTCTTATGAATATTAGATTGTACTATGGGTCAACTGACTTATATAGCTAGTTCAAGTGGTCATCGGCCCATTTTATAGGTTATTAGTATGTCACCCTGTGTGTGACAGATGACATGGCATATCAACTGAGCAACACTGGCATGGGTGCGCTTGATTTGCACCCGATGGCAGTGGTGGCCACTGTATTTTGCACTCAGCCACCCTAGAGTATTGTCCTCTTGTAATTTTATGTCCACCCGGGATCCTCCAGGACTCTATGAGATCAAAATTTGTTGCTCTAGGGGCAACGAATTGAGGCCAAGCTAAGTATATTGCCATGAGAGGAGGTTTGGTCAGGGATGCTAGTTAGATAGGCTACCACAAACTGCAAGTAGTGGGTTTGTCATGCTAATGAGTAATGACCTAGAGTGAGTGATACAATTAAACGAGTTTATTGTCCTAGATATGCAGTTTGCCTCAGACATTGGCGTGGAATGGGCTAATTTGAAAATAAGTCAGGATAAATTTTGTATTGTTAAGAAAAGTGTTGTTCAATATAAGTTTGTTGCTTGGGTAAATAAAGAAAACGGGGCTACTTTTTTGTAAGAAAAGGATAAAAGACGGAATAAAAATGTTTGGAGAGCAAGTCATGTTAGTATCAAGCTAATAGGATCCTTGCTTACTGTATTTTTTTTGTTCTTTCTTTGAAACTTCAGTCACAGCAATCAAGTACCAAGAAAAAAAGAAGTCCTACTTTGTAGTTGAAAATGTTCTCTAGTGTCAACACATAGCAGGGAATATTCATTCTGGAGTATTTAGATTGACTTGTTTTAATTATTGTGGTGCTACCTTGTTACTCCCTCCAATCCATAATAAGTGTCTCAGATTTTGTAGTAACTTAGTACAAAGTTGTATTAAATCTGAGACACTTATTATGAATCGGAGGGAGTACCAACAAGGTAGCGGCTTAATTTATATGATTATGATAGCATGTCTATTATGTGTCTTTGCTAGTTCGATTATAAACATGCTAGCATTATAGTATAAAATTGCGGCTTACTGACTAAACGAGTAGCCTGGAGCTGGATACATGTTTTGCCAACCCATAGTCCTAGTGCACATCTGATAAATTTGCTTTCAGGTACATAACCAAATGATCACAATGGAGATACATACTTTTGGCAGATGCAGATTTTGGTTATGATGATACTCGCTGTGTTGTTGAACTAAAAAGTATGTATACATGTGAACATGTGAAGCTTCTCATAATCAACTTGACAAAAGCCACCAATGTTCTGCAAAATAAAGGGGTACATCTAATGGTAACGGAAGTGGAGAAGTTTGCTTCAATGTTGGTTTGGTCGTTGGGTACTTTTATTTTTGTGGCACTGGAGGCCTCATGGTGCAAGAGGTGTTGTTTTGGTGTATGTATGGACACTGTTGCGCAGTTACGGCCAGGAAATGGCCTGTGAGTCGTGTGATTGTGAGTTTGCGCATTGCGTCTGTTCTCCAACATAAAAAAAAAAGTGAGGAGTTTTCGAGAATTATGAGCTGCATTTCACTTGCCCTGTTTTCATCTATGATCACTTTTTTTTATTGATCTTACTGCTAGGCGACCAACAATACTCAAAGCCAAGAACCAATGCTGTGCAGAGTTAACACATGCAGTTTGAACAGTTCGGTTCACCCTTCTTTGTAGCCAACGACAGCCATCTTTCACTCCACAGGTGAGCGGACAGCGGAGCCGTCTTGTGGAGCGACTTAGCCACAAAGTGGTTCGCTCATAGCAATAGCTATCAACGTGTCTGGTTACATCCAGACTAAAGACTATTGTCCTCAAAACGTAGAGAAGACCCTGACAAGAGGGAATTACAACCAAGTCTTTGGGATCCTTTTTCCACCACCGAATAAGTTGTCGCTTGCCATGTCACTGTTGCAAAGCTGGGGACGAAAGGAGCAGCCACCGAGTTGCCCTACCTGTAGAGGATCTAGAATCAATAGTCGGCGGGATCTAGCCATGTAGGGTTCACAGAAGCAGCATCGACAGGGGTGACGCCCTGATCGCAGTTGGGCAAGGGCTGTTATACCGAAACACTACTCTCTCTACTTGCAAATCTCGCAGGAGGGGACAACCTAGATAAAGGACTTGGCCGCCGGGGACAAGTTCAATACATCTCAACGCCGCTGCCGCCGAGATAGCGCTTGTACCTGGGTACCCTTATTCGAACCGGCGGCACCGACACACCACGAGATCTTGCCGTAGACTGAAACACAACAGACACAGGGATTTTAACGGAGCAAAGGGGAAGCGACCTACCAGGCTCGCTGGAGCTTCTGCGTGATGCTGAGACAAGGGAAAATGCACACAGTAGAATATGATGACATTAGACAATACTAGCAAAAGAAACCCGTGCGATGCTACGGAACAACGAAAAGTGTATCAATCACGAGCCGGTGGAGGCGAAGTCTAGACATTGATTTTTCGATTGGATTGATTTCCATACTGAAATTGATATCGAGATTTTTTGTTTGGGTTCGGATTGATTTCCATACTGAGATGGATACGAAGAATTTTGGATTTCATGCTAAGGAGATTGATTTATTTTAGAACTATTCGTATTATGTTGTGACAAATTTGGACCGTACGATAATTTTCGGTAAATCTAAACCGTAGAATTTCTGCTACTGAAATCGTGAATAAGACGGGAGGGAACAGTGGCATATTGTTTGTAATTTTAACGAAGTTGACCGACCAACACCGACCAACGGCGTCCACCCATTACCACCGATTCCAATTTAATATATTGTAATAGATTCACTCAAATACTGAAACCTCATGCATCCATATGTCAACTATTCCATTTTCCGATGAAGCGTCAAAATACAACAATGAGAATACTGAAAGCTAGCTAAACAATATAATGATTATCAACACACTTTGCGACGGTGCAATCTACAGCGATGTTAATGTTCCTACAAATTATTGTAGGTTACATTTGTATGAAGCCAAAACAAAAGGTAGAAAGGAGGAAGAATATCTGAAGATTCTTTCTTATGATGTTCAGAGAGACACTGCTGAAATTAAACATCATTATCTGGTAACCACTTCCCATGACCCCCTTCCACAGCTTCTTCACGCAAAGTTGCTAATTCATCAAACCAATGTTTGTAGTGAGCTTCAATCAAATCAAACTCATCTTCCTTATCTTGATTATCAGTAATAGAAATTGATGAGCAACCACTCACCAGTTCTGAACCAGGCGATGCTCCACCTATATGGAAAATTGGAATATTCCTTGAACCATCATCACCTAAAACATGGCTGCAGCCTAGTTTACCAACTCCGTCTTTGTACCCACAACAGTACATAGTTCCACAGTCATCAGTGCCACAGTCACTTCGACTTCCAGAACTCCCAACAAGCTGCACAGAAATGTCTGAACCTTCAGAACCCTTTGGCCCCCCTAGGTTAGCTGCACTTGAGACCGAATGATGATAGTTATTCGATGGTGCACTGATATCTTTCGAATGCATTGTACTTTGAACCAACCCATAATCAGGTGCCATCTCTGACAGGTTCTGCTGGGAAATAATTACTTGCTCACTTGCAACAATTTTAGATTCCATATATGGGCTCATCGCTACATCATTTGCCAATTTCCGACCAGGAACAAGATTCACAATCAAAAGGTCAATGAAATCAGCAATGAAAGTAACATCACAGTCTGCTAATTCCAATTGTTCAACCATTTCAGCAGCAACAGACATAGCTGTGTCAGATTCCAGGTAGAAAAGAAAATGAATATTCCTTGCTTGACCTGCAAACAGGAAGGTGAAGATGTATCACAAAAAATACAGTACTTGAGTTCCAATCGATAAAAGCAAGGCGTACCACACAAATCAGCGATCCGCAAAACCAGTGAGACTGAACTATCATCAAGTTTCTCGCCCTTTAGATTTAGTTCCGTATTTTTGTTAGTTCTTGTGAATTCCAGCATGGATGCATGTGGAGCAAGATCATTTTTCCTGCCAGAGCTAGCATACATAGATTCCCGAGTGTCAACATCCATGTGCAAGGAATCCAGAGAGATTTCTACTGCTCCGGGTGTTGATGATGGACTAATAACGCCAGCAAAGCCATTTGCATTATCAGAGCAAAGAAATGAGTCTTGCAATAGTTCTTTGGCGGACAACCTCTCAGAAGAAGGAACTAAACATTTCTCAATGAAATGCTTTACTTCAGGATTTGCAATTTTAGACAGTGCAGCCGGCTTGACACCCTAAAGATCAGTGTCAGTAATTTAGACAAGTGCTGCATCCAAGCCCAACTCAAGAAATATAAATCAAGACAACTTACCTTGGATACTTTCTTGAAGATTTGAGCGGGATTTTTACATTCACTATATGGATATTCAAGAGTGAACATCTCCAACATGCACATACCAAATGAGTATATATCAACCAGCTCATCGTAATTCTCATCATATAGCTCAGGTGCCATGAATTCAGGGGTACCTGCCGTAAGAAAGAAGAGTTCCCATATTGTAGGGATGTATCAGGGGAAATGCAGGTTTTTGTACAGAGATTGAGTCAATACTTAGAGCAGGTTGTTAGAGATACATAGTCCAATAACATGTCTAAATGAAAAAAACAGATGCCAACAAGATCTTTGCACTTCAAACAACAACCATGTATTTTAGAAGATATGATAAGAGTAGAACAAGAGCAAACTGTGACTACGACCATCGTTTACAGGCATATATACCGCAGGTTATTACAGTTATGCGCCCCATTACATTCCTCAGCTAACTTAAGTTAACAAAATATTGAAGTCAGGTATGACAGACAACAACTCTAGACTATAGGTTGAAGTTGAACTTAAAAGAGCCACACAAGCTTACATAAAATTCAAGCCATAATGAGGTAATGTGGACTACTTGAGCATGTAAGATGGTTTCTAAATGTCTACACATCAGGTCACTAAGCTGCTAAATGGTGATGGGTGGGGCAAACATTGACCAGGACTATGTCAAGTGATTTAGTGGTTACCATTAATGGTGACTAAATTGTCTCGCCAGATCAAAGACCATAACAGATCTACGCAGAAATAATAATAAAAATCAATAAACTACGGGGGGCATTACCAATAACACTTCTTGCTTTAGGCGTTCGCATGATTGTAGCTAGGCCGAGATCTCCAATCTTAACTTCTCCATGATTTCCATTAACAAAAATATTGTCACACTTCAGGTCTCTGTGGATAACTGGAGGTTGGTGGCTGTGCAGGTAATCTAATCCATGAAGAATCTGTCTTGCCCAATTCTTTATTGCCTTTAAATCAACGCGTGGATGTTTTCGGCGGTAACTAGAGATGCACAAAGTTGCAACGGTGTCATTCTCAAGAAGCATGGAAGCAGCAGCAGAGCATGGTTGTCAATTGTTACTTACTGCCTGAGACTTCCAGACGTGAACAGTTCAGTAATAACATTAATTGTCTTCTTTTGATCATCAAACCAATAATTGCAGAACTTCATTACATTTTTGTGCTTGAGAGATTTCAGTAAATGAACTTCTGAATACAATCTCTCAAGATTATCTGGACACTGCATCACCTCATCTATGTTGACTTGATTCCATGCAACTTCAATACCTTCAACCTCATCAAATGCCTTGTAACTAAAAACAAATTAAGAAGGGACGAATTAAGAATGGAAACAAAAGTTATAGACAGGCCCATTTACGAGACCATAAGGGTGGTGTACAGAAGTAAGGGAAAACAAGCAATGTTGCATCATTATTTCCGAACGTAAACTCTCTAAATTGTTTTGAAAATTCAGGTTTTCTTCTATATGGGATAACAGCCTTGTAGACTGTAGGGGCATCAAGAGAACACGTTCATATTGAGGTAATGGAAAATAGATACAAAATCATAATCAGTTGTTTGGTACAGATGGTTGCAGAAGGCTGGCAGGAGCCCAGGACATGAGATTGAGTACTAGTATAATACTAATGTTAATTTAGTTGGGACCTTTCTGGATGTTTTGATCAAAGTGGATCAGCAACAAATGATGCCTATGGCTATGGCTACAAGTCTACACTGAGTGTGTGCATTAGTAACCCCCAGATCAAGAAACTAATGTAAGAACGGATTCCAAACTGAAGTACATGTGCATATTAATGGGAGCGGCACTATAAACTGTAAATAATATAATGGGAAGGTGGTTGATTATTCCAATCGTGCTAACCGAAACATTATCGTACCTAGCCAACCATTTCCAGCAATGGGACAAAAATTAGACAACCAATTGCACAATAACTCTCTTTACAAAGAAACATAAAGTGAAAGAGAGGGCATACACAGTCTTGAAAGCTCCTCTTCCCAGCACCTCATTGTACTGCAGCAAGGAAAAACAAATTTCGATCAATATAACAGGCAGGGATTGATCATTTTATGGAGATATGTCTTTTATGAACACCCTAACGTTTTTATTTTATCCATTACGCAAGCACATTCACAACATTCTTCCCTTTTGTGAGTATTAAATGGAAGGAGCACACGCACTCAACACGGGCATGCACCCCCATTCCCCCAAGCGTGTCTCTTGATCAAATGCTGTAATTGACAGAGACCAGCAGCCACGCATGCCTATGTGGCTATGTGAGAACCAGTATTTGAACCAAGATAGGAGGGGTCACGCCCATCAAATTTGTAACATTCAAATGGTGCGTTTTTTTCCGGCATAGCTCTAATCATTACTTTTAATTAGAAAGCATTCTATACTCAACATGTCTCTACTAAATAGACCACGCAAGGGACTAAGCATAGAAAATGCAACAATTTGACATGCAGATATGTAATGCAGGCACCATTTCACCGCACGCTCAACAAACTAGCATGGACATGTCATGTACCATTGACAATTTGACATGAATCAAACATATTAAAGTGGAAGAGAGATCAATCAGAATAAGCCAAAAATATCTTACTCGCATGTATCGCCTGGTCGGATCCACCTCGGCATAATCCGCATCGGACGCCTCATCCCGATCACCAAACACCTCCATGTCGGGTCACCCTCACACAGAGACGAATCTACAAGCAGAGACCAGCAGAGAGGAAGCGGAAAGAGAAGGACCAGCCAGATCGCCGGAGAAGGCGGGAGACGCGCCTTCTACGCAAAGCACGCCGCCAGCCAGGCAGGGGATGACAGGGCAGCCGGCACCGGGCGTTCCGTGAATGGCTCGGAGAAAGGGGCGTACGACGGCCGCATGCGACGGGGGCGGCTGCCCAGCGACGTCAGCTTCACCCGTCCCGCAACTCCCATGGCCCGGCACCCGGCGTATGGCACGCGCCTGAGAACGCACCTCATTCTCCCTCGGTCGGTTTCCTCCCTGCGGCAGTGGCGTGGGCGGAACCCATCATGGCGGCTTCCCCGCAACGGCGCTAGTAATACGGTGAGGCGGAGGCGGTGGCCATGGAGGGTGGCGCCGGGATGGCTAGGGTTACGGATTTAGCCGCGCGGAGATGTGCGGGGGCGGAGAAGAGGCGAGGAGAAATAAGGGGAAGGTTGGTGGTGGTGCGGAGGAAAAGGTGGGAGGGAGAGAAATAGCCCTCCGTAACAGACTTTTCTGTTCGGTTGAGAACTTGAGATGGCAGGTGCAGTACAAGATCGTAGAAGAAGAACCGTGGTCCGTGCCCACAACAGAAACGGCCCAGCGTTTGTCTTTTCTTAAGAGAAAGAGGCGGCCCAGCTTCGCGACATTCTTTTCCCCATCCCTTTGCGGAAGGCCCGTCCGTTCAGCAGGCCGGGCCTGGAATACGGGCCACGGCACGAGCTTGCGACGCGTGTGGGCGACGACGGTTGCGATCGCGACTGCCTTGAGGAGAGAACGTGCGGGGGACGCGGGCCACCGGCAACGAGCGCGCTCCTGCGGTCGTGCCACGGCAGTGTCCCGCGAATGTCCTGAGCGCGAGCGTGCCCGCTGGGCGACACAAGCACTTCACTGTCACCACCAACGTTTCCAGAATGCCACGACGCCAATCGCCAAGAAGAAGTTGTCCTCTCATCACCGACCACTATAACATCCAGGCACAAGAGCATCATTCACCTAACACATCTAGCGACCGTTCTCGCATCCATTTTCTAGCTTGGAAGCACTCCTCACCACGAGGCGCTTCCAGTAGTGCCCCCCCACCTGAACAATCTTTGTCTACCCATGGACGGCACCAAGGAAGCGCAGCAGAATGCTGGGGAGTGGCAGGTAACCGTGCCAGAAGGCGCGGAGGAACAAGATGCTGCCGCCGGTGATCCGGTCTGCAAGAGGTCGGCATGGGCGTGGCCGATGATCTCTTGCGCGGCCATGTTCAAATGCAAGGTGTCTGGCTTCCGCAAGATGGTCTGGAAGATCGGTGAAGACGATCCTCGGAAGACCATGTACGGGATCAAGGTGGGCATCGCTCTCGCTCTGGTCTCCCTCTTCTATTACGCCAGGCCTCTGTACGACGGCATTGGCGGCCGGAACGTCGTGTGGGCCATCATGACAGTCGTGCTCGTCTTCGAGCAGACCGTTGGTACGTAAGCCAAATATCGCAACTAATATAGCTGTGCGCAATGCAACAAGATTTGTGTTAACTGGGTTACGTGCAGGTGGTAGCATGTACAAAGGGGTTAACAGAACAGCCGGAACGATCAGCGGGACCGCGCTTGCGCTCGGCCTGCACTGGGTGGCCAGCAAATCCGGCAAAACGCTTGAGCCGATGGTCACCACCGGCTCCATCTTTCTGCTCGGTACGTGTAGCTCCGTCCGTAGCACACAACACTTAGCTCTGTCTGTCGCTGTACAAAATTCGGAAGTACCAACGAAGTACGTACGCACATGTGGCAGGCGCAGTGGCGTTCTCGCGATTCATACCGTTGGTGAAGTCGATGTTCGACTACGGCGTGACGGTCTTCATCATGACGTACAGCTTCGTGGCCGTGTCCGGGTACCGCGTGGAGGACCTGGCGATGCTGGCGCTGCAACGGGTATCCACCATCTCCATCGGCTTCTTCATCTGCTTCGCCGTGTGTGTGCTCATCCGCCCCGTCTGGTCCGGCCAGGAGCTGCACCTCCTGACGTCCCGCAACATGGAGAAGCTCGCGGACGCCCTCGAGGGCTGCCTCGAGGACTATTTCTTCGCCGATGCCGATGCCGATGTCACGAAGCGCGCGCAGGTGGGCAGCAGCAAGTCGGACGGGTACAAGTGCGTGCTCAACTCCAAGGCGTCCGAGGACTCGCAGGCCAACCTTGCGCGTTGGGAGCCCGCGCACGGGAGATTCGGCTTCAGCCACCCCTACGAGGAGTACGCCAAGGTCGGCGCCGCCATGCGCCAGTGCGCCTACTGCGTCGAGGCGCTCCACGGCTGCATGGCGCCCGAGCAGCAGCAACAAGCCCCGGATCTCCTTGTCGGCGTGTACACCAAGATGGGCGCGCGGTGCGCGCGGGTGCTCAGGGAGGCGTCGAGCTCCCTGGCCACGATGACCACCTCCCGGACGCTGGCGCTCGCCGTGGCTGACATGGACAACGCCGTGCGCGAGCTGAAGAGCGACATGAGAGCGCTCCCGTCCAAGCTGCTGCTGCTGCTGGCAGAGGAACCGACAGAGGCATCGTCGATAGATGCCATGGCGCTGCTACCGGTGACGTTGATGCTCATAGAGATTGCCACGAGGATCAAAGGAGTCGCCGACGCCGTCAGCACGCTCGCGAGCATCGGGGGATTTAAACCGGCCGATGATGACAAGACAAAAATTGAGATGGAAGTGCCGCCTTTGAAAGAACTGGATTATTCTGACGCGTCAACGGTGAATCTAACAACCACGATCATCGAACGGCCTCTGAGCAGAGCACGGAATCCTTCGACTGATCAACAAGTCTAAAACGTACTGTACACAGCATAGCCATAGGACATGTATGAGTTTTTCCTTCGAATGCCAGCAAAGCGCTGGGAACTGTATTAGACAGAAAACAATGAGTTAGAAGTATAGGACCAATCTATGCGAAGTATGCAGCAGGAGGAGCCGAAAAGAAAAGAAAAACGCCGAGCGTAAGTTCTTATGCTTTCTGCCTCCCTGTCTGTCTGAGACGTCCTTGGCTGGCTCAGACAAATTAAAAAGTCTCTTTACGCACTAAACTAGCTCTGCTAACGGAATGACATGGAGGAAATATAAACACCTATATTGAGTGACATGACAGGCAGGGCATAAGCTTGTCAGTAGTACAAAGAAGAGCGATTGAGCTTGGCAGATAAGGAATCTCCGATGATTACTTCCCACATGAAAAATGCTCAAATTACAGACCAAATCGATGTATATAGGGTCCTGAGTGCTATTTGCGGCCGCATATCTTTAGCATGTTGCTCAGACCACGGCTGGTTGAGCTGGTTGCGAAGGAGGTGTTTGACGCGGCGTAGGGGTGGAATCCTCTTCGACGGCATCTGGAGGGCTGAAGATGACGAACTGGTGGCCAACTAACTGAAGGAAGTATCTTCAAGCTGATGGGGGTGCTTTCCTGCTGATGCTCACTTCTTGGTCGCGGTGGTGCTTGGTGTGTCGGCCTGCTACTGTAGGGGGTTTAGATTTGCCACTCTTTTTGTTTGCTCTGCTCATTGGGCCGGGCTGGCGCAAACTTGTTCGGTGACTGGGTGTTGCCGGACTCTGTAATAGTGTAGGGAGTTACCAAACCGCTGGTTTCTATTACTAGAAATCGGAGGGGGAAGCTTCTTTTTTTCAAAAAACAAAAAAATACTCCTAAGCAGATCACTTTGTTTGCATACGCATTACTGTCACGAAAACATTATCCCGTGTTATTAATCGGAACAGGTATCAACCAAGAACCGACTGATCTGATCCAGTGGTCCGCCAACTATATACCAGCTAGCTCGTCGTCCCCCCAATTCCAGATGTGCACGAATTATATCGTCTAGTATGTACCTACCCGTCATTCCCATCCAACTCAGTGCAAGAGTCTTGTACTCCACTAGGATCCTATATCCCAGTGTTTGTCCTCTTATAATCTCGTCAGGTACAAGGCTGCTTTCCGCGTTCCAGGGCTCAATGGGTTGGGGCACGCCGCCGCCATGCATCAGGCAGACAAGGAGAGGACGCCTTTCCCGGCCGTTCCATACGGGCCATCCCTTCTTCCCTGCCCCGATTATATATAAAATCTCCGGAAGCGATACGATCAGCGTGAGGCAATGCGCACCGGCCTGCACACAGATCCCTGTCTCTAGTGGGTGGCGCTGCTGTAATGCAACAGACTGCATGCACCAGCAGAAATAACAAGTAACAACATGCGACCAGGCAAAAGCAGGGAGAGCGACTGCCCGGGAGAGTGCCGTGCCTGCCCTGTAAAGTTCATGACCTGATCACTTTGTTGGTGCTCCTTTCCGGTCCAGTACAAGTGGTACGTACGGGGTACAGTGCTGGCTAGCGTCAACTTTGTTTGCTCGTTTGATCGTGTCAAATACTAGTGTTTGTATCAACATATGTACAGAGGTATACAGTATATATGTCGACTTTGCGATGATCATAAACCGGTTAATTTATTCGCCCCGAATGCCGCGGATTTGAGGTCTTCTGTCCGTGGCAAATAATAAACAACGTTATGAACAAGAATGTAAGTCCAGCTGGTTTGGAGCGCTTTGCCAGATGATTAAGCCTGTCCAGCAAGGGGCTTGGTTGTCTTTCTTTCAGGTGGCTCGTCGGAATCCGACTCGTTCAACGGGTGTATTTTCATCTCGGTTTCTTCCTTTTTGTCGTCGGCATCATCGTCCTTAAAGCTTGCGAGGCTGGCCATGGTGTCGACGGCGTCCACGACGGTCTCGACCCTCGCGGATATCTCTACCAGCAGTGACGCCACGGTGAAGAGCGGCATGGCATCGATCAGCGACGCCGACCCGGCTGCTGATTCCTTGGCCAGGCTGACCGGGAGCTCACGCAGGTCACCCTGCAGCTCGTGCACGGCCGTGTTCATGTCGGCCACGACGAAGTCCAGCGTCCGTGAGACCGTCATCTCGGCAAAGGAGCTGGATGCCTCCCTGAGCACCCGCCCGCACTGCACGCCGAGCCTCGTGCACACGTCCCCAAGGAGCCGCTTCACGTGCTCGGGGGCCTGGACGTCCGCACCCACGCAGCTGTTGAGCGTCTCCACGCAATAGGCGCAGTGACGCATGGCGGCGCCGAGCTTGGCGTACTGGCCGTAGGGGTGGCGAAAGCCGAACTTGCCGTGCGCGGGTTCCCAACGCGCCAGGTTGGCCTGTGAGTCCTCGGACGCCTTGGAGTTGAGCACGCACTTGTACCCCTCCGACTTGCTGCTGGACACCCGCGCGCGCTTCGCGGCGTCGGCATCGGCGTCGGAGAAGTAGTCCTCGACGCAGCCCTCCACGGCGTCCGCAAGCTTCTCCATGTTGCGCACGGCGAGGAGGTGCAGCTCCTGGCCGGCCCACACGGGCCAGATGAGCACGCAGACGGCGAGGCAGATGAAAATGCCGATGGCGATGGTGACTAGCCGCTGCTGCGCCAGCGCCGCCAGCTCGTCCACGCGGTACCCGGACACGGCCACAAGACTGTACGTAAGGATGAAGATGGTCACGCCATAGTCGAACCGTGCCTTCACCGTCGGTATGAACCGTGAGAAGGTAGCTGCCGCAGCTGCAATTTGCGTGGGGTGTTAGCTATAGTGATCGCACACGGGCGTACGTGACTAGTCGTTATCGGTCAGTCAGGAAGCCTGACACGTACCAAGGATAAAGAGGGAACCACAGGTGATGACTGGCTCGAGCTTGTCGCCAGACTTGCTCGCCACCCAGTTCACGCCGAGCGCGATCACGCCTGCGCTCGCCGTCGCGATGGCTCTGTTGAACCCCTTGTACACGCTGCCACCTACATGTGCATAGAGAAAAACGGTGAGCAAATTAACCAAGTCAACATGCATGATGCAATTGCAGGTTGTCCACGTGCACTTCGTTTTAATTGTCGTTGCGACTCACCAACAGTGTACTCGAAGATCACGACGACTGTCATGATGGCCCACATGGCAGCCCCGCCGACGCCATCGTACAGCGGCCTGGTGTAGTAAAAGACGGAGACGAGGGTGAGAGCCAGGCCTACTTTGAGGCCATGCACCGCCTTCCGAGGATCATCCGCGCCAATTTTCCAGGCCTTCTTGCCGAAGCCGGACACCTTGGTTCCGAACATGGCCACGCAGGAGGCCAGCCATGCCCACGCCCTGGCCGCCGGGCCGGCCTCGTACTCCACCGTCACCGTCGCGCCTTCTGGCACCGTCACCCGCCATTCCAGACCATTATGCGCGTCCCTCGCGGCGGCGTCCATGCTGGCCGGCAGAAGCACGTAAGGAGCAAGCTCAGATAGGTCCCTATTGTAAGCGCGCGTGCACCTCTGTGTCAACAAAAAAAAAGTGACCCTACGTGCTGTGTCTCCTTAAGGCCTATATATATATAGGTTGACCTCTCTGTGTTGCTTCTCTTCTGCGTCGTCACTTCTTTTGTTGGCTTTGTGCTACAAGCTGACAGGAGGGAGAAGGGAAGCTAGCAAACGAAGGAATGAGAAATGAGAAAAGGCAGGCGGTCTCCTTGTCTTGGAATGTTGCAAGACACCAGGGGACTTGTTTATATAGAGATGAAGAAAATTTTCCAGGCATTGGACTATTACGTGGGGCCAAGCTTTGCTTGTCTCTGCGGTGTGGAGATTGGAGAAGGCCGACCTTGCGCACGAAGGTCACCTATACACGCATTTTGGAAAAGCGGTAGCAGCAAAAAATAAGGGGAGCGGGAGCGAGTGGATCGGCAATAGGATGGTGATGTGGTACGTACAGATCGAGTGCGCGCAATTTCTTATCATCGTAATTTGCTTTCCACACACAAGGCGATTTCTTATCTTGTCCATTTTTCTTAGAACTCGAGCTTTTCAATTAAGTGAGTAAAGTCAAACGTATCAAAATCCAACCAACACTGCACGCTACCGAAAGTCCAAAACCTAGATGCGATTCTTTAACGGCTGGAGATTTAATTTGAGCGAACTGTTCGGTGCACTGATTCACCCAGAGAAGAGCAGCAGAACTCTTGCTCAAGATCAACAGAGTTAGACACTGACGTATGGCGCGTGCATGTGTAGTCAATTGTATCTTCGTCCGACAAATTTTCGAACCGTCTGGAGAATACTGCTTTGTAACAGCTCTCAGTTAAACAAAGTATTTTGAGATGCAGGTAAACCGTAACGAACAGGAATGGGGATATATTTCCAACTCAGGAATGGGGATATATTTCCAACTCGTTTTGACAAATCAAAACCCATGCCGACGATTATAGACGCCAACAAGCTGTACTACTGCGAATTCACGTGGGAATAAATTTATACAAATGAATCCATCTGCAGGCAGTCTTACTCCACTCACAACTAAATTGGATTTTGAGAGCATATTCGTGCTTTATTCGTAACCCTCCGAGGCCTCGACCCAAAGTGCAAAGAAAAGGCATAGAAACCAGAGGTCGTACAGGATCTCGTGGGACAATTTGTACTTCAGCTACCCTCACTAGACCTAGTAACTATGACCAGTCGGACATTAGTTGATGCATGTTATTGCCTTCCCATTTCTGTTTCCCTTTTCCTTTTGAAAAATGGAAAGGCACAAACTTACTTTCAGCTTTCTTTTTTCCAACCGATTATCCTTTCAACTTTACAATTGGCTTTTCTAAATTGAAAGGAAAAACTTTCCATTTTCATCAGGGGAAATGACAGTGAAACGAGGTGGCATATATAGCTGCAAGACTAGACATCATCTTCCTCTCAATATGCAAAGAGCAGCTAGACTATACAAGTGTAGAAACTCAAAGGTGCAGCGAGCTCGTGCTTCCGGGGGAATAACATAGCCTATTTTGGGGATGCCAACATTTTTATAAAAAAAAGTGCAGGTAATGTTCAGTTCTAACATACTTTATTTGTACATGATAATAAGAGCAATACAACAAAATAAAGTTCAGGTCATGAGCGCGATTGGTCATTACAAAGGTATAACTAATCAAATATATTACAACTAGATTTTTTTATAACTAATCAAATAAGTACGAATGCATCCAGTCAAGTCATATTTTGATCATAAGTCTATAATTAAATTTTAGATCATGAGTTGACTAGTCAATCAATGTTTGCATCAGACCGATTGATCGTTTCTAGGTGATATAATCTTAGAACCACTTCAGATGCTAAAATGTGGTTCAAATTAGATTTAGTGTGCAAAAATCTGGTCCAAAGTTGCGCAAAACAATACTCCTTGGATTAAATAAAATTTATGGAGTAAATTTCATGAAACCACACCTTTTGTCGCATTTATGGAGTTTTTTGTGTTTTTCTAAGATCGCGCGGCACGTAACGGGGTCGGGTCGTGTTGGGTCAATGCCAACATGGCACTGACAGGTGAGCCCCAGATGTTGAAAATCCAGTCAAACACCCTTAACTGCGAGATTTGCTCTACTTGACAAGAAATGACTCGGAATTTTTGTTTCCTTGGTACAATTAGTGACAAGCGTGGTTCTTGTTACATATGACACGGACATTATGGTTTCTTAAAAGTTACTCAATTTACTGTGTCCAAAGTGGGGTATAACAATATTTTTGACCCGTCACTATGTCATAAATACCTCGTTCAAATAAAATTTACTCATATTTGTACAACATTCATGATTTTTCAGTGTCCTTGAAATCTGTTTAATCGTTGCAGCATATATATATGGCCGACGCCCTGGGAGATCGATAGGCAGGCGCATGGTTACCTCGCTCGCTAAACTATCGTGATTCACTGACAAACACTGAGGGCCTCTTTGATTCGCGAGATAGGAAAAACACAGAAATAGGAAAAATGCATGATTGCAATGTCATGTCCATTCGAATCATACAAGATTGTGGTTAGACCAATGTTTGTTTGATTGAACACAAGAAAAATAAGGAATTTAAGAAAGATGTTGGACTGGATGGAAAAACTCATAGTATACGATGTAGTGCAATGAAATCCCTAGAAAATTTCCCAAAGGGTTCAATCCTATAGAAAATCCTAAGGACTCAAATCCTCCAAAAATTCCTATGAAAATACCTTGAGTTTCGAGAAAGTACCAAAACAGATATAACCTTTGCCCGTGGAATTGATAAAATGCAAAGAGGTGCGCTTATCTAACGCGCGTGGCTAGCACCTGGAACCAACAGATCGGGGCGGCCAAAATATTCTCGCCTCAAGTTGCGACCGACGGCCCCGGCTAGCCGCCTGCAACTCGCGTCCCTCATGTCTCTCCCCGACTGGGCTTCCGAGTACATCCTCCTCCCTGGCTCTCTCACTGTCACCTTATTTGGATGGTGATGCATGATCGACTGCCAAGTTTGGTATACATTACATCTCCTCGCCGGTTTCTAGATGCTCATGGCAATCAGCAAGGGGCGCCACGCACCATTTCCCGGCTTGGTGCCTTCAACCAGTGCACTCCTCTGCTCCTACGAATTTTTCCAGCCATTGCATGTTAACTTGAGGCCGGGACGAGCTGTTAACATCGGGCATATTGGTGCTTTCAGCAACTGCTAACAATGTATTTATAGACTCCGTATCCCGCAACTGTTGATCTATTGGGAAAGTCCTTGACATCAACTGATCAGGTGGTAGTAGTATCTACCAGGTTAATTCCTGGCCAAGAGGTTGGTCAAAACATTGCCCAATTACGACCAGCCACGCGCGCATATCTGCCATGTTAATTGCTGGCCAAGTGGTCGTACTCTCCGGTAAGTTCTGTTGATCCGCTCACGTGGGATAAACTGTATGGTGCAGTTCTTTTCCTAAAAAAAATTGTATGCTGCAGTATGCGCACTCCAAGATCGTACCAACCACATACGGTATATAGGTGATATTCCAACTATAACACCATGTTAGACCTGTAGTCAGGTCCTGATTGCGGGATCTGGTCAGTGGATTTTTCTACCCATCATAGTGTAATCTGGTGTTTTTTTCTTGAGCTAAATGGACCAGCAGTCCTACAATTATTGATGAGGTGGTGTCACTTTAGTCTTAAAATTATGAAATTACACACCTGAGTTCTAATTTTATTTTAAGCGGCGCATGCGAGGTCCTAAGCTGGTTCTGACTCGTTTGACATGCCTACGAGGCAAGTTGACCCAGTACAAGTCGGCAGGGGGTCCTTTGGTGGGAGTTTTGCAAAAATGAGGGACAAGACAGAGCTGGATTTGAGAAATGAGCTAGAGACACCGAGAAGAGATGGCTACGTTTTTTATGGATTTTTTTTGCGAAAATTACCAACCGCCGGAGGCGGCAAAACTCTCTCCAAAAGACCCCTTGCCGATGTGTACCAGATTAGCATGCCACGTAGGTAGGTCAACCGACTCAGAACCAGCTTAGACCTCACGTGCGCTACTTAATAAAATTAAGACTTAAGTGTGCAATTTCTCAATTTTAGAACTAAACTGACACAGCCTCAATAATAGTAGGACCGCAGGTGCATTTACCTTTTTTTTTTCTCCATTTCTCTCGTCCTTTTGCTTTCTGGTTTGGGTTCGAAACATTTTCTATTTCCGTTATGCAGATAATGGAAAGGGAAGAGATACCGGTTTGAAAAACTACTGTATGGCGTATATCTCGACGTATTCAAGGCATACGTGCATGCATAATGTCAGATGATGGAAATGGAGTACACTTTGTGCTGATATTTAGCGCATCACGCGGCCGCTATGTGCCCACAGCCCACAAGGAGGGTACGTACAGTCACGCAGGTCGACGGATCGAGTCACTCCACACCGAGTGCACATGCAATCTAGCCTGTGTGCGGATATATATACAAGTTGCATCGATCACACACGCATCAACGTTCCCTTCCATCGGCACAAGTTGGATAGATTTCGAGTCACTCAGCACAAGTTGGGTAAGCTTTGTGCGCCGCGCAGGCTGTTCGCCATTTCGTTTTGAGTTTACCAGCTGCCATGCCGCTGCCGCACGCGTTTTCCGCCTACATACATGGGTCAAGCACCGTGGCTGGCTAGCTGCTGCATGCTCTCTATGATTTGTTCAATCCAGATGCGGCTCGACTCTCTTCTTTTCCCTGACAAACGAATCTGGCACCATTCCAGAAAGGCACAGTCAGTAGCTCTTAACTCGTACTATCGCATTACAAAACTTTACATGTGCATTATTTTTTCTTTTCTTTTGCTATCATGGCGGGCTCATCTTGTTTTGACTTGGAGACGAATGACAGTAAACGGAGTCCTCCGTTTTATCTGGTCCCTGTGGAATGAATGGGAGTTTCCTTTTCTTTTTTGTAGCGAATAAAGCAGAAAGCAGCAGTGCTAGCTCGAGCCGTACACGTGTACGCGGGCGAGGCACGTTACTTACTTACGTACGAGTACGACTCATGTCATCCATGTTGAATATCGCGGAAAAAGTGTACGAAACGGAATACATACTTCTTGGCATGCTAGACAAAGCAAACGGCTCTGCTTGTAACAAGCTTGTTGTAAACCGGCCTTGTGTTGTCCAACAGTGTAATTTGATGCTACAGCAGATTAAAAAATAAGTTCAGCGTAGAAAAGTAATTTCCATGAAAGAAATTGTTTGTCTATCGGCCAAACGTGGTCTTCACCAATAATAATGCATGCTTGGACTGTTCTAGACCCACGGATCACGTAGAATGGGATGCTTGTCAAGCGCACCAGCTGCTTCACGCTTCCATCAACAGACCCATGAGACAAGGGTCCATGCATCTCTCTTATCCCCTTCGTAGTCCTCTGCCACGGACCCCCAGGAACTCTGTATCGACGTCGTGACAAGCCAGCGCCCGCCCGCTGACCTGGAGCTTCAGAAGTGACAGCTATTGACACGTCGGCGCTGCCCCCCACCAGCTAGTGACCAAAGGCTGTGTGCACGTAGCCCAGCATGCACGACGCAGAAAAAGGTTTATCTCCGAATCAGAGCAACGGCCCAGAGGATTACGTAAACTAAAGCTACTAGTTCGGTAAGCCGTAAGCGCACAAGGGATTCCATTGACTGTTGCTATCGTGCGCACTCAGTCACTCAATCCTCCATCTTTAATTTTCGGTCATCTTCTCCGACTCTCCGTGCATCCCGTTGCCGTCCGTCCTTGGGGTTTAATGATGGTCTGGCCCAAACTGGTTAACGCAAAGTGGATCCACCAATATATAACGCCGGTGGCTATCTCCATTGGCATAATTAGGCGCAGGCCTGAAGCTGTACGCCTGTACGTACCCTCTTGTACTTAAAACCACCAGTGACTGATGGATGTTGATGGGTACATAAAGTAGTGGTGCGACATGATTCATTTTGTGACCTGCTGGTGCCACTGTCGTGACAGCGCGCAGTCCGGCAGTAGCAAAACTGATCTTCCACCTGGGTAATTACATCTTTTTTTTATATAGCTTCTGAACGGTTACTTGGTAAGATGAGATGAACGATATTTCTAATGGTACATAAAGCTAGTGGAGGTAGATATCACATCGCCAGGTGAAACAAGGTGAGGTAATTCATAGGATGAAGGATGAATGTCCTTTTTCCCACCCACTTCTCCCAGGTGCCAACCACATGCATATGAGAAAATTATGCTTGCTTGCTTGGTGGAGTACAAGCTAGCTAGGATGTTTCGAACGACCAAATGAGAAAAACTGGAATCTACTTTGACAAGGAAGAGGTCGACTAGACCGTACTATCTACGTATGAGGCCACCGGCCGGTTCAGCCAGTTTTCTCTTCAAGCTTTACGTAAAAGATCTGAAGACAATAGATCGTGTGGAGGCATGAAGAGGCCTAGCGACTGCTGTTACATCATGGGCATGGCATTCCTTAGTGCGGCACCTCAAATTTGGTCTCACTCGCCACCATTGCAATTTTGTGCCAAGGAACTTTGACCTGTACGAGTGTACGGTGTTAAAGACCCGCGTTGACCTCTGATCCATGTGGAGACAAGAACCAAATTCCCCACAGAATTTAGGCATGCCTTGCCTTTTTTCCTTTCTTTACCAACTCCAACTGAGCCTTCAGCTAGGTAATTGTTCGACTATGGTATAAACTTTGTCAAGTTGTCCTCGTCGAATGCACAAGCAAGTGCCATTTTTTCCTTTTTCATCAGGGCATCACACTCGCTCGCAAGATGTTGAAATCTTCTCTGTTTTCAGAAGATCTGTAGTTGGTTAAAATAAATAAATTATGATTGTTCTGAACAAAACGGTTTAAAGATACAAGTCCTTGAAACAAACTGTCATAGAATGCTCTAACAGAAAATTGCTCTAACATGACCGCTCAAAGAGAGAAACAAGCTGTCATGTTCTCCGATGCAAGATCCCTTTTAGTAGGTGCTTAGGTATGTGATCCTATTATATACTCCCTTCGTCTCATATTAAGTGACTCAAATTTACTCAAATATGAATGTATCTATACCTAAAAATTGTCTGTATACATGTAATAGAAAGTCACTTAATATGGGACGGAGGAAGTATATGGTTTCATCTATTTATCGGTTGTCAAGAAAAAAATGATAACTGCCACATTGTTTTTTTCTAAGTTTTTGGATCGAAATTCAGCCAATCGTCTTCAGCCCACTCTATCCACATAACTACAAGTCGCACTAACATTTCAATAAAGTTTCGCACACTTACAAATAGCACAATTTTAAGCTACATACAAGTCGCACTAACATTTCAATAAAGTTTCGCACACTTACAAATAGCACAATTTTAAGCTTAGTGGTGTAGCTGAGCTTTTTCAAACAAATCAAGGAACATAGATAATAGAAAAGGCAATATATTATTTTTCATTTATTATTAGTGTGGTTATGTGCAACAAAAACTCTTCATGAAAACCATCGTGAAAGTTTCCAAAATCATAAAAATCGATAATATTGGGGAAAGTGATATTATATATATACTAGCAAAAGAACCCGTGCATTGCTACGGAACAACGGAAAATTGTATCAAAACGTCAAATTGAATGTTGATGTGTTTCATGAGTACATATGTATATAGCGATTATGATATGTTTATTTTCGTGGGCTATACCCTGGTCTCTTTTTCTCTTTTTCACATGTCTTGTTTCTATATTATCCGTGCCCTGCTCTCCTATTACTCATACTCCGTATTTTATTTCCCAAATCTCTTCTCCCAACTTCTCGCTCTCCCTCTGACTATCCTCTCCATCCACCCTGAGTGCAAACTCCTCCTCTCCTCGACCCGATTCATCCCGCCACCGAACATCACGCCGCCATGCGCGGCCGCCCGCTTGTGCGCACCGCCTCTGCCCATAGATTCCCGCCGCCCGTCCACTCCCGCGTGCCGTCTACTCCCACTTGCCGCCAGGTACGCCTGTGCGCCGCCCACACATCACGTCCGGGCACTATCGCCGCGCGTCACTGCCTTTCCGGAGGGCCACCGATGGCTCGCGCCGACGTGATCCCTGCTGCCTTGCGCGAGGCCACCGCCATCCCGGCCTCAGGCTCATCCCATCGCCGTCCAAGTCCCGCGGGGAGCCACCGGCGCGCACGAGCCGGTGGAGGCGGCGGTCGGAGCGCGCGACGGAGCCGCGAGTCCGCAGCCGCCTTCCGCACACGGACGCCGCCGACGCGCACGAGCTGGTGGAGGTGACAAGAGCGGCGGCGGGCGAGATCCGGATCGGGCAGGGGGTCGGGGTGAGATTCGTAGGAGAGGAGGGCTCTATTGTTTTTTTTTTGGCAGTACGTGTTTTTTTCTGCGCTTAAGGACTGCGGAAGCCGGGATTAAAAGACACGTGGGGACATCGATGACAGATTCGTAATTTCGGTGAAGTGACGTAGCGCAACGCCTGTACCATCACCACCAACTTTAATATATTGGTATAAATGTGTGTAAATTTGAAGTCCAAACTCAGTTCATATTTATCACGTGTTGGTAAGTAGTACGGAGTAGGCTTTCTTTTTTGAAACTTCTAAACATGGTCTTCATGTGATATTTTGTCCACATGTATATTTGAGTGGTGTTAATTTCAACCTCATCTGCGGGAGCTCCATAATGTAAATACCAAATGTAAAAGATCTGATTTGCAAAAACATGCTATAGAAGATCTAATTTGCAGAAACACGCTACTTTGTTACTAACAGTGCTAATGTCCCGCAAAATAGAAAACTATATGTTATGCTTAGCTAGATACCTGTTCCGGTAAACACATAAATATATTAAATCCCTCACAAATTTACTAAATAACAACTATATATTCAGATGCGACACTGCTATTTTAATGTCGGTGTAGTATATGATTTATTTACACGGAGTAATATATGATTTATTAAGTATTTACACAGATACTCCCTCGAGAAAAACCTGCTTGTGAATGGTAAAATTAGGTCATCACACTACCGAACCAATCTCGTATGTTCCAAGAAAAGAAGAAAGGGGACATGGATCATCACAGAACCTAATCAATGATCATGTGGCTAAGCATGTAATCAGCCTTTCCACGTCCGTGATTTTTTTTAATGGCTGGGGCTAAACTCTAATAAAGGGGCCGCGGCATCGACGGATGGTTGGGGAGCGCGGGAGAGAGCACTTATCGCCGTACGTGTAAAAAGACACACTACCATGCTAGCGCGCTCCAAACCGGTGGTGCTCTGCTCTGCTTGAAAGGCCAAATCTCCTATCAGGTAAAAAAGTGGCACGACAAAATGCGTACGTAGCTTCGCGCGACGATGTTCAGGGGAAATCCAGAAGCAGGCGTCAGCTTGACGGCGACAGAATCTGGCCTTCCCCCCGTCCGCCGGTGCGCGTGCAGCAAAGGGCAACTCCAGCATGTCGACCCAAACGGTTCATCCGTGGGTTTTCGGAAGCCCGTCCAAATACGTCGTTCCGCTGGACCGCGCATTTGGTCCGTTTCCCGTAAACGGGCCGTGCTGGCCTAAACAGGTCGCTCCGCTGGAGGTGACCTAAGTGCTCTTACGGATGACGGTCTCACCCCCGCACGGCTGTACCTGTACATCCGTGGAAAATTTTGAGAGCGTCGTTCAGGCCGAGCTCGACTTCTCAAGTCGCTGCTCGACTCGTTGTACAACTCTGAGCGCATAGTTTGACCGTGTGGATTTCTCTTTGGGGTGACATAGAATCACGTTACAGTACAGGATGTAAAAAAAAACTTCCATATTCCTACCGAGAACTCCTTAAGCCTCAAGCCTTCCCTCCAGTTTTGTTAACAAAATGTCAAATTGTAGGCAGAATTGTTCTTTTTTACGGGAAAATATGCATGCAGAGTTGCTCGGCCATGGATAGGAGAATTTTCTGTTCGTTTTTTTTTTATTTCTGTTCGTGTGTGGTCACTGGTCAGCGAAGAAGAAACGAAGCATCGAAACATCTAGCGACATGCGCTTTGTGGTGTGGAATTCTTTGCCCAACACTGGCCCAAGAGGGGGCTTGGGTATCTCTGGCTCTCGTATCGGTGCACGGTTCGCAGTGGGCTCGTTACTCGTTAGCCTCTTTTAAGTGGAAGTGCCTAAGTGGGCCGGCTACCTATGACCCAACAATCTACAATCACTACTTTTCCAGCCCATTCGAACTACAGATGTGGATGGATGTATATTCATGATAGAATTTAAAGTGGGCTTTTTATCTCTCTTAATGGGCTTTAGCCCGAAAATTCCTTTTGGTGCGGTTCCTTTTCTTTTCCTTTGTGAGCCGTCGGCCAAAAAAAGTGGATCTGCATGCTGCAGGATTGGACTAAAATTTAAGAGTGCCACTGGTCAAACCTGTCTTAGATGAAAAAAAAAACAGAAGTTAAATCCTTTCGAAGACGGCGCAGGATCGTACCGCAGAAGCAGACGTTGTACGCCTCCAGGGAGGCTCGTCGTTGGAACATGTTTGATGAATTGATTAGCAACGGAACATATAAACCAGGAATCATACGTACGATACAGCAGATGAACTTCGAAAAAGAAGAAGGTGGCAAGCACACTCATTCCTCCGTAATGTTGAGCCAAACAGGTTAATGACGCAGTACTCTGATCCGGACGTAACAGAACCAACCAAAGGTTAACAACGCAACGCAATGATGCCGGGATCGCGCACCGGCGGGGCCAGAAACGTACTGCACCTAGAAAAGGAGGCAAAGGGCACAGGGAAGTGAACAGTCCGCGCAGCCCCGTCCGTGCGAAAGGCCGCGCGCGCAGGCAACCGATAAAAGCGGCGGGACAACTCAGCTCGATATCCGTTTTTTCTTAAATAAAATCTAGAGAGAAACGAAAAAAGTCACAAGACTTTTTTTAATTAATAGATAATATCTTCACATGAATGATAAGTCAAATTTACCATTGTACTAGATTTCATCTTTTCTTAAGAATTATTTAGTAATTTTAATCATCTACCCATTAATTATAAAATAGATAACTTATTATATAACATGTTTTGTTATCTTTTCTAATCGAGCGTGAAACGGATAAGATAAGACAGTATCGACCATTGTACGCCCTTAGCCTGCTGTGCATGCCACCGCGCGGATTGGCCAGCGCAGCGTGCTCCCCGGGTGGGCGGCAGGTGGCCGACAGGCGCCGGCCGCGGCAGGGGAACTGGGGGAGGAAGGCCGTCTGGCGTCTGCCCGTCTGAATGTCCGATCGAGAGACTGGGTACTAGTACTGCAGTGTGTGATGGCGAGGACGGTGGCCGGTTCGGGCCTGCGGGAGAAGGAGGCACGTGATGTGTGTCTCCGGCGCGAAGTTCGAGGCGGCGGTGATGGGTGAAATGAAATCGTCTGGATGGCTTGCCGGAGCGCCGGACGAGGACCGCGGCATGGTCAAAAGCGCAGCTGCTGGACCCTCTCCGCCGTTCGTGATTGGCCATCAAGGAGTCATTTACGGTGACTAGAACCATCCTCCGCAATCAGAAAAAAAAAAAGATCCTCCGCAGCAGCAAAACGTCACGCATAAATTTGCCTGAGAGGCTGAGATCTGGATGACAGCAGTATTTGTTTAACTGTTTGTTTAGCTTTACAAATACCGGGGCATGTTGAAAAATTCAGGGTGGTACTGTATATTCTCATTTCTTTGCTTTTTTCGTGGTGTCGTTCATGATTCCGCAAACAGCTGATGTCATGAGTAAACACATTCATATACTGATTGTGCAGATAAGATTCCTGATTTAAAATCTTGAAATTCAAACTAGTTTTCGTATAGAATTCAGATTGGCCCACCAACATGCTATTAAATTTTTTAACCGTGGGTACCTGAAACACGCTCCTGTGAGTAATGCATCATGATCATGTTTAAATTCCACTAACTAGGGTTGTAATCTAATCAATGACCCCAACTTCTTTCAATCATCAATGTACCCGGGCTGTCTTTTCAATATTCATATTGTATTCCATTGACAATCAACTAGCTTCCTTAAACCACATACGGATATTTAAGTAATTTCCACATAGCATATATTCCATGCACCATACAATGAGCATGTGACTTCATAACGAGGTAGCCGGGTATTAATAGTTTCATAAATGATAAAGTTACAGGACACAAACATCCTACGAGGTCGTGGAAAACTTTATTACTACCATTTTCATATGCTTCTCACTTGGATCGTATATGTTAAAAAAATATACGCAATTGTTCTGCTTGCACATTTCCTACACTAAAAAACAGGTTTGTTATTTTTATGCCACACGGGAATTAGGTAATTCTAAAAACTTGAAATTGCACAGATTTTTGTGTGAGTGGCAGGAATAATAATAATAATAATAATAATAATAATATAGTTAGCCAGGCTCCTCAAAGAAAAAGAGAAAACACAAGTTGCTAAATTTTGCATAGACATTTGTGTGAGTAGCAGGAATAATAATCATCTAGGATCATCGACTTAGAACTAAAAAGTTTTATGGGCTTTAGAAATAGAAGTCATGTTTTGACATATTTCAGGAGTCTCACGTTTTTCTTTAAAAATGTGGAATATTCAGACATCGAGAAGTGGAGTTTATGGATAGGTCTCTACTCTTATTGTCAACGCGAAAAAAGCAGCGGAATAACCGATAGAGCATATTGCCCATTATTCACTTTTTTAAAAAAGCAACTATTTCTTGTGTGATTTGATGCTAGCAAACCGCTAAACAACTTTTAGGCCTCTTTGGTTCACAGGGTTAGAAAAAAATAGGAGTAAAAAAAATACAGGATTGCAATGTCAGTATAACTTAATTCGTACTACATGATTTTATTTTCAACATAGTTTGTTTGACTGCATTGTAGGAAAACGAAGGATTATTTCCAAGAGGTTGGAGTTGATGGAAAATTTCATGTATCACGTTGGAAATGAATCGACAATTTTTTCTATGTGACTCACTTCTATGAATCAAACGATCCACGTAGGATTTGTTTTACAGGATTTTAATCGTTTAAAATTCCTACGAAAAAACTTTTGAATTAACATAGGCCTTTCACGGGGACGAAATCCGCAGTACGTAGCCTGTTGCCATCCCTAGCACCCATCCTCCAATTTTCGGTGGGGTGGTCCAGCCGGCTTGCTGGCTAGCTGGCCCGGCCAAAAGTTCTCGCTCTGTCCCTGTTGCTTCATTCTCTTTTGATCTGTCCATTTTTCCTCGTGGTGGTCCTTCAAGCAACTGGCGCGCTCGAAGACCGTGGGCATGCAGAGCTGTTGAGACCCAGGCCAGCGAGCATGAACGGCCGGGAAACGAACCTAATTAAGCCCTTGTAAATTCTAATCCAATGATCATTCCCGTGCCCACAGGCAATCTGTGAAAGCTCCCTACACTCCGGGACGTACCGTTTGAGCTGACGTGCGCGCGCGTATACCACTGTGCCAACTTCCAAGTCTCGATCCCCGCCCTGTCACAGTACTACAGTTCCGCTACTTGTACGCATAGCCACCGAACTCCATCGCCGTCGAGGAAGATCGATCCAAACGCGGCGGTCTCGATCGATCGATCGCACAACCGGGCCGGCGGCGGGATCGAGCTAAGCTGCAATTATTGCTGGATCCATCGATCTATAGCGCGTAGCTGTCGAACCTTGGTGATCCCTACCGGGACGCTCTAAACTCCAACCGCTACAGTCCGCGGACCAGAATCACCACCGGCGCGTCCGTCTAAGCTAGCCAGGTCTCCGGTGCAATCGAGAGCCGACATGTTTGAACCTTGGCGCGCGCACGCACACACACAACACGTAGTACAGACGTCGGTTGTTAACACCGTGATCACCACGGCATCGGGACAGGCACACCGCACCGGTTGTGGAGGGGAACTAGTAGCATCGATCGCCCGCTTCTATTATCAGCCGTGTGCGTGTAAACTGTGGTTTGCCAATTTGGTTTGTGTGAGTAATAATCGACAGCGACGCGCTGGGCTGGTTGCCATTAAATTCTCGATGGGGAGGACGATGAATCGATGGGGATACGGGACGAATAACGGCGCGTTTGTCAGCTTGTTGTACGCGCGCGCTGCGCGTCGGTGTCGGGCATATGGCGCGGATCGGAATATATCTCGCGAGCGAGATCATGATGCTTTCTAATTTGACTGACGTGAGAGGGAAAAGAGAAAGCTTGGTGCCTCGAACTTACTCGCTGTTGGATTGACTTCCTAAGGCGTATGTTAATTCAAAGATTTTACGAAGATTTTACTCGCTGTTGGATTTTCGACGTGGTTTAATTTGTGCCCGCTGATGCGGTATTGTTCTTTTTGATACAGCAGTGTGAACAATATAAGCTTTTAATCGCATATTGTAGTGTGTTCAGAGAGGCATAGTGGGAGTAATAATTTCCTTGCGTTTTGTGTGCGTCAGGAGCCATGAGATGGAGAATGATGCGCAGTGCCTGGGACGTAGTGATCATGCGTGCCTGTAGTTTTCTGCGGTTTGCAATAAGTTATAGACTTAGCATATGCCTCGATCCTCAATGTATAATCACTGCACCGATTTCATCTTGTCTGGCTACGCCTGGACAGAGCACATGGTCAGCGCAAAAGCGTACGCCAGGCACTGTGCTGATTGGTTACAACTTTGAACTGTATCGATTGTACCGTCGCTTGGCACCTGCAAAATCGTGTCAAGTCTATGTCATGATACATTAATACCGTCACTTGCCATCATTAACATTTTATAAAAAAATTGAAAACAATGCTCTCCTCTTTTAGTTGAACACAATACTACTCGTATGATACTGTCCAATATCTGATCCAAATCAGACAGATGTGTGCTTATACTTGATTTGATATATACGTAGAATAACACCCACAGATTTGCATGGTCCCCTCAGCGCATACAATGCACCGATGATATGAGTAAGAATTTGACTTCCATGCCTGGGTAACAGGCTAAGCAATCATTAAGTTGTAAGTATTGTATCTGTCCTTAGTTCCTTACGGATTTTTAAAATCAGCCAATTCCAATTTTTACTTCCTCTAAGAAAGTTTATGACATATTCTTTCCCATTTAGCAAAAAAGTTCTCCTTTTTACCTCATTTAGTTTTGACATAGTTAGCCCCCTTTTAAGATTTTCGGTCATCGATCCTGACAGAATGGCTCCATGTCAGGCCTACGTAGCATCTCCACTCCAAAACATATCTCTTTAATACGCTTCGACTAGGGTTTAAAATTTTTGCAACCCTAAAAGTTTAAAGGTCATCAAAATTTTAGAATAAATTACATTAGTTTCTACGAAATCTGTTGAGTTTAGACAAAATTTCACCCAAAAAACAATTTTGAGATTTAAAACTTGTATGATTCTAGTTCAAAATTTTGAGTTCGAAGCGTAAATATTTAGGAGATACGCCTTAGATGTGGAGGCGCCACATAAGCCTGCTTTGTGGGGCCATTGTCAGGATAGTTAAAAGTCTTAAAAAGGGGTAAAATCATGTCAATTTTTTTTAATTCATTTTCATTAGATGTGGTTAAAATGTGCCACAATTTTTCTAGATGGGTTAAAAACTGGAATTCGCTCTTTTAAGATACATGGAAAAAGCTTATAAACTGAAAAGTAGAGAGTAATTAATATGTTTCCCCGACTAGAAAAAAACCCCGTAATTATTCTTTTGCGAGTAGAAACGGAACCACATGTAGTCCTTCATGCTCACTGCTGCAATTTATTTATGGCTACACTCTAGCTAGCTTGTTTAGAGGCATTTATTAGAATCAAAATTGCCCCCACTATGGATGTCCTTGCTTGTATGGTCGTATGCACAGATCCACCCGGAGGAAGCCACCGAGGTACTCACTCCAATTCTAAATTGTTGTCGAAATATTACATGTATCTAAATGTTTTTTAAAAATAGATACATCCACATTTGGGCAAATTTGAGTCAATATACTCCCTCCGGTTCAAAAGAAGTGATGCTTTGGACAAACATAACTTCGGTTCAAAACCTTGACATACGATGTCATTTGAACTTTTAGACTGATACATGGAAATTATATGTATAAGTTTGTGTCGGAAGTGTTTCTACAATATTACTGTATAATTTTGTTGGGTATTATATATGCCCTAGTACAATATGAACTAGCGGTCAAAATTACATCCTGAAGCCAATATCAATGTCCAAGATATCATTTTTCTTCTTCTTTGTGAAATATAAAGGGAGTCCCCATTTCCTGACTATTATATGCACTAAGTCAATCGATCTTAAATATTGCAAGAAAGAAGTCAATCCTAAATTATTTCAATAAAAAAGCCAATCAAATTTTTCGTGGAAGAAACTAACTCTACATATGCCACAGAGAGACACTTTTTACTGGTCTATCTCTTCTTTTCACAAAGTGAGGGGGTCCTAAGGAAGGAAATGAGAGCTCAGGCAAAAAGCAGCACTTTATTTTTGTGTGTAGTGTCATTGAACTTGCCAGACTATACTTGGAAAGCCCCGGGAGACAAAATTATGGGCCTTAATTCCAAGAATGATGGGATCATATAGGCGTCTTGTACTAGCTAGCCTGAGAGTCTCTAGCTATCGACCTCTCTCAGTCTCCTACCTATCTACACTGTAGCTAGTCACTACTGTCCACCTGTGACAGTACCTAATTCATCTGAAATTTACACGACACTGCTAAATCTCTCCAGAGTTTCCGTTTCAAAGCTAGGAACTGAGCACTGGATCTGCCTCGGCTCGGTAAAGCGATGTAGTATAGTCCACAGAGCATTGAGGGTAACAACGTGCAGGAACAGTGCTTGGGTCCTGCGTCCCGGCCTCCTTCTGGCGTTACCAACCTGCGAGATGATGGCGGAATGGGATAGGGGTATGTCGAGAATGTACGTACAACCATCATGACCTTGCAGACATATCGGAAACAGAAGGGAAAAGGGAGAACGGAAACCCTAGAAATATTCTCTTGGTAGCCACTCAATCATAGGTGCCCACATATGATTGGGTTAATTACCAACAAACGGTGCACAACACAAAACTTTATGTGGTCCTAGTCTCTTATATATATATTCTCGCTCTTAATTTGGTACTCCTTTGCCTACATGGATTATTATTTTTTGTTGTAGAAAATACTCATCTGCATGCATTATGATCTTCAGTAAAGTGGTCATGTTAGTCAAGATTCCTCCGATTGCATGGGCTTTTTGCATTGCAGCCGATGTTTCTTTTTCTAGCTAGTGGATGCATTTGTTGTATTATGCGCTAGATATATAGATGGATGCCCGGACTTGGCTTACCACCGGCCGGTATAGTAGGTGGTGTTGGTGTTCGTACAAGCTATGGGCCGGAGAGGGAGAGCTAGAGGAGATGCATCATGTATGCATGACCCTTTTTACTGATCTGGGTGACGAAAATGACGCCGGCGATTAGGACAATTTGCCACCAAGCTAGCTAGCTACTACTTAGACCAGCTAGTTCCAAGAATATCTATTAAAATATTTAAAGAAAAGATAGATTATAGGGCACTTGATCTCGGTAGGAAACCTATCTTGCTGAAAGAGACAAGGTGGACCGTCGACATCAAATCAATTAATCTTTTGTACAAGAGCCAGTGGCGTAGTGGGACGACGTAAATAAGTACACGTATTAGTGGTGCGCTCTCTGATTAGACAGAGGATATCGCTTGTTAATTTAGTTACCAGTATATGTTGCGTGCTGATCTCATAGCCTTCTTTCGGAGACGATGCTTTTCGGCCGGCCGGAAAATTGACTGTCAAAAAAGAAGGAATTTAAATCCCAGATTGAACGAAATCCGGACATCGCTTAATTCCGCAGAGGTACGAAACCCTGCCCGCACTGCGGCACCGGCCTCTCGCTCGCGATCTCCTCCAGAAGACACGAGAAAAACGGCGAAGAAAGGAAAGAAACCACCCACGCATCAGAGCCGCCAAGGCGACTGTTTCTCCACGGCCACGGCTCCACCCTCCACTTGTTGAAAGACTCCGCCGCTCCGCCCCCTACCGCCAGTCTCCCGCTATTTATCGGAGGGCACCCTCCGTGCTTAAACCCCTTGCGCTCCCCCTGGATTACACTTCCCCTCATGCTGTTCTCCCTGCCTGCTGCTCCTCCTAGATCGATTACACTTTCCTTCCTCGGCCCAACTGCTGCACCTTTGCCCGGAGCGGCGTCTTTTTTGTTGCGCGCGCTAGCTTAATTGATTCGGTTCCCGCCGCGTGCCTCGGTCGATGGCGGAGGCGCTGGGAGCGCTTTGCCGCGGCGGAGGATGGTCCTATGCGGCGATCTGGAGCACCGACCGTCGCGACCCAAGGTGAGTAGTGAAGGCACCTGTTGCTGGTGGTCGTATATAGATCTACATCATCTGTATTTCGTTGGAATTGTTCCTCCGACTTCACACCGCCGCAGTGTTTATTTTCTCGGGGTTTTCCACCCAAGAAGAGCGAGATCCCGAGACCGGATTTGCGTAACAGTGTCGTTTGCTCCAAAAATGGAAAAATCGAAGCGTACATTGGGATGTCAAGCATGGATTTGCATTTTTTTTTTCTTCATCTGGTCAAGTTGGACTCCCCACCCCGTTTTGATAGAGGTTAAAAGGAAAAGGTTATCCGAACTCTGTAGTTTCTGTATGCTCATATCTTGCATTCTCCCAACAGTGGTAGTACACATACGTAGCTTTCGAGAACTTGCTTTTGGCAGGAAGTAGTGCATATCCCACTAGCAGTTCTGCCCTCTTGTTGCTATCCAATCTCTTCCTGTAAGCTGTAAGCACCAAGCACGTAAGGAATACTGTAGAGATTTTTTTTTGTGCACAAATCCGTAGCAAAGCAACTGCTACTATTTAAATTTATTTATATTACTCCGTATAATAACTACTACTTGGTGCTCTTGTTTTTGAGAATGTTACGAGGTAATCCCTACTTCTCACGCGATTTGCTCGGACAGAGGATGTGCTGGGATGCTTGCTTCCTTAGTGAATCGCCTGTCCTGATTCCACGAACGCGTGAAATTGAGGGGACGTAATTTACTCTTTATTTTAGCCTCCAATTCTACCTTATGGACTGTACAAAGTTGCTTTCTCTCCTAACTTTCCTAGCCAAAGCATTAGTATAAGTTTGCAATCCTATCAAAATTGACAGTAAAGCTTGTCGCATCTTTTCTGATTATCTTATTTTTAATTTTGGACACACTCCAAAAGTTTACCATCATCGACCTTTTTGTTTTGTTATCTGTTTCTTTGCTTATTGCTGTAAAGATCTCTTGCATCTGGTGCAAAGTTTAGAGCAACTTTCCCTAGATCCAGACATCCAGTAAACATAATACATTTGAGCCTTCCTGCGAAATAGTTTTTTTAAGACCTCTGCTGATTTGTAATATAACACTGTAATTTACTGATGCTTTTATTTCATATATAAGGTTGCTCACCATAGGAGAGTGCCACTGCGAAGATGAAGCCCGAAAAGTTGTTGAGAATATGCTTAATCAGGTCCATGTTGTTGGAGAAGGGTATGGCACGATGACCTTTTGTAACACTCGATTCAATTGATCTTGTGCATGGTATCTTGGTGCTTGATATTTTAAACGATTTTGCGCCTACTTGTGGCTCAATACCGCAACAGCGCTCAATTATTTGCTACAGATTTTCCTGTTAAGGCATTCTAAAATGCTACTGTAGCTATTAACATTGATTTTGAAGAATATTTGAGATTGACATATATGACTAACCCACCAGTATCCCATCAACTGTTTAACCTTTTTAATTTTGAATTTCTACTGCTCCATTAAGATGCTTGGCTCCACTTACTAATACTGCTTCTTCTGTGTTTCAGCATCATAGGATCAGCTCTAGCAAGTGGGGAGTGCCGATGGATTTCCGATGACATTTTCTTTAATTTGGTTCAGACATGCAACACAGACAACCTAAGCTTATTTCAGGTATAGATTTCCTGTTCCCTGATCACATGTCTCCCTTGAAATGATGTGCTTACAAGTTTATATCACTAAAACTAGTACCTAATCTGATTCTCCAAAAAATTATAACTACGAAAGAGTCTGTTTAGGCTGAGAGCTCATGTGTGTCGAACTTTTGATAAGTGCGCCTGAGTTTTTAAGTAGAAACAACACATGGACATTAAAACATAATTCACTCGTGCACCCTTTATGTCCATACTTCCTTTACTAGTTTATTGCAGAAAATAAGAATTTTCCTTATTTTAACAGCGGAAGATTACCTTCTTGTAGGGCTATACTTGGTGGCAACATCAGTTCCTAAGCGGAATAAAGGTCATTTCACCTTTTTCTTTTCCAAAAACATTAGCTCTTACGCTAATTTGGGCAGAACTTGCCTTATTTCTTATTGATTAAAAATATATTAATTAGTCACTGAAAAGATACATCCTCTACAGACTATTGCAGTAATACCTATCCCGACACTTGGTGTGGCACAGTTCGGCTCAACACAAAAGGTAGTGTATATAAGTTTCTCAAATTCAACCTTCATCATCATGATATCAATCTATTGGTTGCTCCGTCGTATCATTGGCTCATTTGTTAAAATGAATTGTTCTCATCAGTTCGTTGGAAGCTGCTATCTTTTGACTGATGCCAATTCTTGAGAGAATGAATGTTTTAGAAATATTTGTTGCTTGGATTGCTATGTCAGTAAGTTAAGAATTTTTCAGATGCTATTAGATATATGTACTGCAAACTTCCTTCTTGCCGTAAATCTAGTATACCATTATGCATCACGACATAACAGTTGCTACTTTCTCATGAAAATTTAAATTTTCACATCCACCAGGTTTCTGAGAGCTTAGAGTTTCTGGACCATGTTAAAGGTACATTTAGTGGAAGAGAAAGCATCTTATGGGATCCTTCAACCAAACATATCCGTAAATTCCCTCATAATTCTCAATGTCAACTCAGTTCTCTGAGCACAGAAGGTCTTGTGCCTATCAAGGCTGACCCGGAAAACAAGAAACTTCCTGAAAACACAGTAGCCGTAGAATCTCTTGGGAGTTTAGTTAGTAGTTCAAGCAATTATTCTCCGAGCTCTTCAAATGGTTTCACCTCCTTCGGAAGTTGCAATGGTCTAAATCCTCATATAGTGGCCATGCCAGTGAACTCCAAGTCAATAAATGCGGTCAGAGTATTTCATAATGTCAGCAATTTGATGCAGCACAATATTGGTTCAGAAAATCAATTACAGATTCAATATAGTAAACAGCCTGATTCTTGTTTAGCAAGTGCAACCACATCTTATTCCGGTTTGAACAATCTTCCAAGAATAGAGCATGAGCTGTCATGTGCACCTAACAAGCAAGGATATTATCCCCAAAGTGAAAAACTATCAAATTACCACAACTCATTCTCAGCCTGTTTTCCTGAGGGTGATGAGCTGAAACCCATGTTATTTGACAACAACAGCTCTATTGCTCAAAATAACCTAATGCAAGAAGCCAAGGCCAATGGATTTACATCTCAGACTGATTGTGCAGTCCATGAATTGCCTAATGAAACATTAGGAGAAACTGCTGTAGATACGGTAAATTGTGGCAGAAAAGGGGACAATGGAAATAGCAATTTGCTCGAAAGTATGATATTCGATCCCCTCACGCATGATTGGTGGGATGACAGTGTCCTATTAGCAGGAAATGTTCCACATTTCGGTGCCACTACCACAGTCCCTGTTACAGAACAGACAAAAAGTGCTCCGTTATCAATTGAAGGGAGGGGGTTGTTTTCGGAATCTGCCCTTGAAGAACTGCTTGGTGCCAGTCCTGCTGTGGCTAGCAGTGATCCATTAGCCGATTGTTTCTCAGGCTGTGAATTACCAGGGTATGCCCATCAAGACTCTTACTCATTGTGCAAGGAACAAGTACCGACATCAAACTTCCCTTCCAGCAGCCATACATCTGAGAATATGTCAAATGGAGTATCAAAGGCAATCCCAGTGTCCCTGGCGAATTTATCTATGGATGATTGCTGCAGTTTGAACACTGCAAATTCCATGGTCGGACAAGTAAAGAATCCTGAGGGAGCAAAGGCTATAAAGAAAAGGGCTAGACCAGGTGAGAGCACGCGGCCAAGACCAAAGGACCGGCAGCAGATACAAGATCGTGTCAAGGAATTGCGTGAGATAGTCCCGAACAGTGCAAAGGTATACCTACCGATCACACCATGTTTGTTTATGTTTTGGCTGATAGAAAGTTACTGAGTATTATATTGTACACAACAGTGTAGCATTGATGCTTTGTTGGACCGAACAATCAAGCACATGATTTTTCTACAAGGTGTAACAAAGTATGCAGAGAAAATTAAGCAAGCCGATGAACCCAAGGTATGTCATGCTGATGAATGCATATAAACCATGCAAAACATTAACAAGTCTTGCTTGATTTCGTTGTACTGACTTATATTCATGTGACTATGTGAAGATGATCAGCAAGGATAGTGGTTCTGTCTTGAGAGATAACTCAAGTGGTGTTGTCTTGAAAGATAACTCCAGTGCTGCAAGCAATGGTGGTGCCACGTGGGCCTATGAGGTTGCAGGACAGACTATGGTTTGCCCAATAATTGTAGAGGATCTTGCACCACCTGGTCAAATGCTTGTGGAGGTATAGTTGAGAGATGACCTACTGTTTTATTTTACATTAGTGCAGAAATTTGAGACGCTCTCTTTGCTGGTCAACAGATGCTATGTGAGGAACGGGGCTTTTTTCTAGAGATAGCAGACACCATACGTGGATTTGGACTGACAATCTTGAAGGGGCTGATGGAACTCCGTGATGGCAAGATAATGGCGCGATTTCTTGTCGAGGTAGAGAAGACTATGTTTATGGACATACTCCCTCCGATCCATAATTAGTGTCGCTTTGTACTAAATCAGCGACATTTATTATGGATCGGAGGGAGTATCATTTTCTTGGCTTAGTTATTTTATCCATTTAACATTACGGTGGCTTTGCAGGCAAACAAGAACGTGACTAGGATGGACATATTTCTGTCACTTGTTCAGTTACTACAGCAAAATAGCCTCAATAGATCTTCTGACCAGCTAGCTAAGGTAATAAGTAATGGGGTTCCATCTTTCGCGGAGCATCAGCAATCTCCAATATCGATCCCAGTTGGCCTTGCCGAGAGATAACAGCGAATAAACATTCAGAGTGCTGAACTGTGCTTGATGTTGACTGTCAGGCGTTGATAGGAATGGCAAGTTCGAGATGTAGCGAATGTGCATTGCGGCGTGAAAAAATAAATCAGTTACTAGTATTCATCAGAAGATGTAGAAGGTTTCTCATTTAATTTTGTGTAGCCAATTTAGAAATGTCAAGGCAGCTGTTGTAATTGGGACACTGGTGTAAATGTATGTTGCTTGTTCTTGTGCAGTGACTATTGATGTTTTTTTTACCAAGAATCGAGTTGTCTTGGCGGTTCTGTTATTATGTACTCCTCCGTTTCATATTAAGTGACTCAAATTTGTCTAAAAATGGACGTATCTATATATTAAAATACGTTTAGATGCATGTAATATTTCGGCGCTTAATATGGGACGGAGGGAGCACATGCTGCTCTTCTAACTTTATTATCGTGTTCCGCATAACTTAGTTGGTTTGGTTTGCATTTAGCTGTATTATTTTCAGTCTTGTGGTGGAACCAGTTTGTGTTTGACTGGATTTATTTCCGGTGTTTAATTGGCGATATTACTACTTCAAGGGAAAATGACTTGTCCGACACAGCATCAGCTACGAGTTGCGTATAGCTTCATCAATCTCAAGAACTGTTGACTCAATCTTCTCGAAAGTGTTAGTAGAAGAGAATACGTGTGTTCGCGCTCAGAGGCGAGGTGTACCTATGTGTTTGTGAGCATCTCCAAATTATTTACCCTGTTTTTTTTCTTCTTCCGTTTAGCCCACATCTGAAAGTGGTCCAACATGGAGTACTGACTTAGCAGGCCAGAAGCACGGAAGCTAGGGCAGGCCATCGGATCGGAGGCCCCAAACCCTTCCCTCCTCTCCTCATTTCTATCTTTGACCAATATAATCCTGACCCGGACACCCGGTGCCCGGCTCCTCTGTCCTCTGTCGTCTTCCGGGCGCCCTCTCGGCTCTCGCTCTCGCCCAACGCCCCAACCCCCATCTTCCTTTCTTTCCCTGACGTCGTTAATTTTTCGCCCCCATCTTTGAACGATCATTCGGTCCCCGTCCCCTTCCCGGCTTTCCCTCGGTTCCTCCTCCCACCCATCCTGCCGCTCCTAGAAAGCCTGTCCCGCCGCGGCAGCCACAGCACGCGGGACATACACGCGGCGCTGCTTCCCTGTTCCCCCCTCCCTGGCGGACGGAGGGGAAGGGCCCTAGAGGCGGAGGAGGCTCCATGGCGAAGCTGTACGTGCAGGCGGTGCCGCCGGCGGATCTGAACAAGAATACCGAGTGGTTCATGTACCCTGGCGTCTGGACGACCTACATACTCATCCTCTTCTTCTCCTGGCTCCTCGTCCTCTCCGTATTCGGTTGCACCGCAGGCATGGCATGGACCGTCGTCAACCTCTTCCACTTCGCGGTAACTACGCTGTGGATGGTGAGGGGTCATTAATGTGGCTTGTTGTAAGCTCTCTACTCGGCTAGGCAGTAGGCACCGTATTTTGTTCCCCGTAGTGAGTGATTGGTTGACAGTGAAATCAACACGCGGTATAATTTAGGTCCGCGTAACTAATCCACACTTTTGGACGCCCAGTTGTGTGTACTGGAACAATAACCCTTGAACGGTCACATCAATGTTGGCATCGATGGTAGCTTATGTCAGTCTCAGGGCACCTCTCCCCACTTCAATAGAAATTTATTTTGTTACGTTAGAATGAGTGTGTAGTCAAAAGAAGAAAAGGCCTCTGTTTTTGTCTTGGACATGTTCACAGGCTAAATGTCAAATCATATTGCTTCATATGTTTACCACCCATTTCCAGTTCAAGAGAAATTTACCCCTGTGATGAGTACCCTATCCTCTGAAGCTCTGAAGCCTAAGTG
Organism: Brachypodium distachyon; assembly: GCF_000005505.3. Lineage (NCBI taxonomy): Eukaryota > Viridiplantae > Streptophyta > Magnoliopsida > Poales > Poaceae > Brachypodium > Brachypodium distachyon. The sequence goes on from NC_016133.3 coordinate 52,293,842, forward strand.
GTAAAAATATTCAGATTAGTGACAATGCCATTTCAATACAAGTGACTGCAAGTGTAACTTGTATATCTGTCTTCTTCACGAGCACCCACATGGTGATGATAAATCAAATGACTTTGCATTTCCGTTTTGCCTTGCATGGTTATTTTTATTAAAAAGTTAATCCAGTGTTTCAGAAAATGTTGGAAATCGATCTGATTGGGACTACTCCTTTAGTTCACATATATATTGAACCTGCTTGACTTCTGCTTTTTATATACATGCAAGTCAAACCATGTATATATATTTGGTACTTGTTATTAGTGGAGGTGGTTTGTTTCCTGAGTTCCTCTCCACACACTTACCACACCTAATAATGTCCTACTGAATCTTATGTTCAGATCACATACCACTTTTTCCATTGGAAGAAGGGAACACCTTTTGCTGATGACCAGGGAGTGTACAATACATTGACTTGGTGGGAGCAAATGGATAGTGGTCAACAGCTTACTCGTAACAGGAAGTTTCTCGCTGTGGTTCCTGTAGTCCTGTAAGTATTATTTTTCTGTTTTAAATATGTTACTGATTTCGAACTTGTGAAAAATTGAACCGGACATCATTTGATGTTGAAGTGCAACCCCTATGTTTGCTCAGGAATTAGGAAATTGTACTCCCTCCGATCCATAAAAAGTGTCGCCCACATATGGGAGACACTTTTTATGGATCAGAGGGAGTAGTAATCTCTAATCATGTGGATGTGGACGTGCCATTTCACCCAAAATAGTGAATTTGGATTTTACAGATGAATTCGGTCACAGCTTTTGGAAAACCGAACAAGTAAAAAACCATGAAAATTGAACCGAGAAAACCCACATTCGATTCAGCTAGCTATATTGGCTGCTCAATTATGGTGGCTAGGTACTCCCTCCGATCCATATTAATTGTCAAAAATGTATCTAGACGCTTTTTAGCCATAGATACATTCATATTTGGGCAAATTTGAGACAATTAATATAGATCGGAGGGAGTATTAAATTGCATAAATGTTCGAACTAGAGTTGTATTTGCTATGTGATTATATTGCTTATGAGAAACATACTTTTATTAGTTATACAACTATATTAGGTACTCCCTATGTTCCTTTTTATAAGATGTTCTAGCTTTGTCCTAAGTCAAACTTTTTAAAGTTGGACCAGGTTTATAGAAAAATCTACCAACATTTACAGCTCGAAATTAGGTTTATTAAATCCGTCATAATATATATCTTCATAATATATTTATTTAATATTGTAGATATTAGTACATTTTTCTATAAACTTGGTCGAAGTTTGACTTATGACAAAAGCTAGAACATCTTATAAAAAGTAATGGAGGAAGTAATATTTATATCTGAATAATTTGCCTCGTAATATGATGGACTGATCAAATAACTGGCACAAATCTTTCTCTTTATACTCTGATTAACGTGACATATTAAAATCTGCCTGAGGCAAATGCCTTAGCTATGTTCCATAAAATATGTGCTCAGGATAACCCAACGTTACAGGCAGCTGTTTTGCAAGATATTCTTTTGGTTCTGTACACCGCCTGGGGTTAATTATTTATCTTGAAAATCTGGTATTATGACTGTAGGGCAATAAATACAGACTGATCCATCATATGGCATTTGTATTTTCCTGTGTTTAATATTTTCAGGCAAGCACACCTGGTTCACATCACATACAATGTGAATACTGAATACAGATCTAGGTAGTAGACTTATTCACTACTATTGTTATGTAAATCCTGATTGGCAATGGCAAGTGTATATTTTTTGTCATGATATACATAATGACACCTTTTTTTTTGGAAAATGGAAGATATACTGCCTCTGGCCTCTGCATCATAGATGCACACAACCACTGTTTATTACAAAGTCACAAGCAAAAGGGTACCAAGCATAAAATAAATGATAGGCCACACTGCATCAAAATCAAACTGTAAGTAGCCTAGGACATAAACTCCCTCGAAGGCCACTCTAATCTCTTAGTGCCAGCTTCCTTTGGCTCCTCCTTGTGCTGCGATCATTGTAGAAACCTACAAACACAACCAGCTGCTGATACAGGAGAATAGGGCCCACATAAGAGAGTAAGCCTTTTATTCTATAAAAAGAATATCATTCCTGCATAGCCCAATAGACCAAAACACTTGCGGCAGCATCAGCATGAATGAGAAGGCATAGACTCTGTTTAGTGTGTTATTTTTTTATGCTTTACATGTTTTTGTCACTTTCTATACATTGTATTTCCTTCCCTACATTGCTATATTTGTTACTGATTGCAAATGTACCTTTTCTGTCGCCTCCTCAGATATTTGATTGCGTTGCACACCACAGACTACCAACATCCTATGCTCTCCCTCAATACTCTAGCAGTGACCGTGCTTGTGGTTGCCAAGCTACCAAACATGCATAAGGTCCGGATTTTTGGAATAAACGGCGGGATTTAGGCAGTCATTCTTTTGCAGACAACTACCTCTGCCCTTTCCAGAATGGCCTGATGTTTTTCAACCTGTGCTACTTAAATGGGCTTAAAAGTCATTAGCAGATGGGTTGTAGTAATTGTATAGAGATGCTCAAAGTCTGGAAATGATGCTGCTCTACATCTGATGTACACGAATTCTGTAGACTCTTACTGCTGCTATATGCTTTGATGCAAGCATCTGTCAGTTGCTGCATGTACAGCGGTTTCCTTGACATCTATAATTCATGGCAGGAATCTCAGTGATGCGTGCGTCTATCACAGGTGTTGATGGACAGTGTGGCATATTATTGCAAACAGTTGTGCTGGATGTAGCTAAGCACAGTACAGCAGAGATTCTATCTCTAGACATCATTAGAAGTGTCATCAGATTCAGAGTTGTGACGTCGGATCCGGAATGTGTAACACGAGTCTTGGATTTGTTTGGTGACGGAATCCTTGGGCCTTGTTAACCTGTCCATTTTGTGTCGTTTGTTTTTTGTAAAGGATTGATAGTGAGTTATATACTGTTTAACAGCTGGTGTATGCTGGGTGACTCTAACTCACGTACACCGATCACCACTAAATTTACCAGCAGTTTGCTTCCACACGGGATCAAAAAGCGAACGCCGAGGACCTGGCAACAGTGACATCCACTTCCCAGCAGCCACGCCGCGCGCATTTCTATTTCTATTGTCGTCCGCTGATTTTGACACAGGTCCCAACCAGGCAGCCACCTTTATTCCATTCTTATGCAACATCTGAATCATTTCCCACGCGACGGCCATGCTGCGGAAACGGAAATCTCAGCTTTCCTACCACCGCCGTCTCCATATGCATCAGAATCCCGCACAAGAAAGAAACACGTTTCTCGAGAAAGAAACGAACAAAGGCCATACCCACCACGCTCAAAAAAGATGAGTCAAGGGGTACAGTGCGGATGAGACAAGTTAGCTGTCGTCGGGTCGGAGCCTGGCCGGGGCAGGGCTCGCCGGAAACTCGCCGGTCAGCACAGCAGCGATATATTCTCAGTTTTCTCCCTCTGGTGAGTGGTGACGCGGCCCGACAAAAGCGAATGGAATGGCTTTTCGGGTGTGGGCCGCGGAGATCGCGGGTGGGGACGGAAATTTGCACGCCTTTTTCACCCAGAAGGCTTCGCTGCCACCTTCCTTCCTTTTTTTCCCTGCCACGCGTGGTGTTCCCCTGAGTTCTGATCGAGCTCCCGCTAGACTAGGCGATGCATGCATGAAACATGTTCCTTTTTTCTTTCAGATGAAGCGTTCACCTCGGTGGCTCAGCTCTGCACTACTGTTCTTTCGTAAATGCAACGTGACACCGGATGTCAGACTTAATTACCGTACAATGTGCAGAGAGTATGTGAGGTTGAGGTGCTGCAGCATGTGGCGATTTCGGGCATTTGTCAAGGTTGAGAAGGCTACTGCCAACTGTAAACACGAGATGGGTGTTCTGTTGTTGAAGGCCCATTTTGTTGCTTAGTCGCGAGAGCTAGGAGTTATCTTCTTGCACTCTCTGGGTGAATATCATGGTTTTGCTGTTGCACGTATTGTTGTTGCCACGTACCAGAACATATAAACATGGATGGCGGCAGAGGCCTGCACTGCACGAGCTTATCTAATTTCCTGAGAGGAACTGCCGGTACCGTACTGTACGTGCCCTTTTTGTGTGCTTGCGAGCGAAGCCTGCGCACGGCAACATGCTTTCTACCATGCATGCCTAGTCTTTTGGTAAATTGCACAAAACCATTATGACTGAAGTTTGAGTTGCTCGTAAGTCGTAACCGCTTAGTTTTTTAACATTTTGCCGAAAACTACTATTCCCTTCGGCCGGAATTACTTGTCGAAATATTACATGTATCCAGACGCTTTTAAAACATATATAGATACATTCATATTTGCACAAAATTTGAGACAATTAATATGAATCGGAGGAAGTATCACTATTAGTGCAAGTGGTTGCACATAGCTACACTCCTCATTTTTTTTTCTATTTTTCTTTACACACCAAACCGTGTCGAGGTCCTTGTTTATAGGCTCATTCTGATCTCAAAACAATCACCAGAAAATGCAGCATTTAGATGCTTGAAAGCATGTTGAATCTATAGAAATTAAAACGGACACCAATATGCAATAAAAGATGCCTGCTCTTGCACCATAGAACATAACACAGGAATTCTTTGAAGGGCTGATAGTCACTACCTAGAAGATCCCCTTTGTTTGAACCTCGAAAATCCCCTATGTTGGTTGGTCTGCACTGACAGACACGAACCTGATCGTTAGCACAGATGATCCACCACCAGAGGCAAGCTGAGAATACCTCTCCCTAGTGATATGCGTGTGCGCACCCGTCAATGGAGAGGTGACCCAGAGGCCATATTTGAGATCTTCACTAACACCTCCTCCGGTCATGGGCCCTTATCTCTTGCCTAACAATGAAGAGCACATTACCACTAACGGTGTGTCTTCGGTACGAGTGGAAAGTCATTCAAGGCCCCTAACTATCTCCCACACCTAAATCGTCGGTAATGGCAACGTAGATATGAGGAGCCTTCTGCCCTCCTCCTTCTCAGCATCGCACCACCAGGAGGCCACCTCACCATGAAGTCCTGACCAGGCCTGTCACCTCCACAACCCTACCCGATTGCGCCGAGCATTCAATACGACCCGACGATATGATCTAAGTACGTTGCATTTATTGATCGAGCATGTTACGGGAAACTGGAGGTTGGATATCACGTGTGCATTTTTTATTTAACCAAATTATTTATTATATTCCAAATCGAAGATGTTTTTATTTTATTTTACATAGGATTCACGAATACAAGCAATCATGCAGTCCACATCTTTTGTCATGGCGGGAAAAACTACCTGTTGCGAAAGAATCACACAGCCAACAGCTTGGAATGGAAGCATATCTTACAGTCTTCCGCCTCAACAATAATGCTTATTAACCGTATAAAATTTGCATATGAACCATCTAGAATTCTAGAATATCTAAGTAAAACTTGTAAATTGTGTTTTATACTTGTCGTTATAGAAATTAGTTTGTACATTTGGCTAAACGGCTTGCATTATTTGTAGTACTATGAGGGGAATCTCAATGTACCTTATCTTAGACCGTATCATACACATGAAAGATATGTTTAAATACAACTTAACTCATGCAAAGACCAGAGTATCGATCTTAATGTTGTAGTACTCCCTGCTTTTCAAAAGTTGATGTATTTGGTTTCGTTAACAAAGATTTTTAATGTGTACATGATAGGTAACCACAATTAATTTTTTGAAGACGAATTTATTGATATAAATTTAATGTCTTAAAACACATATTAGTAATAAAGTAATTCTTGATCAAATCTTTGTCTTAAAAGAAACCAAATACATTGAAAGAAAACATGAATTTCTTAGCGATTTTCTTTGTTTTTTTACCGCAAGAGTTGTCATGTTAAGATAAGGTAAACATATTTTAGACAGGATGCTCCAGCATGGGCTAATGGGCTACTAGAACTGTAGGACATGGTTGCACCCGCACACATACCCAAACATACCATACCATATCTTATCTTCCTAATGGGTAGTCGTAGCAGGACATTAAATATGACGGTGGGTTTAGGAGAAGGTGAACGACTAGTATTCGGCAGGCCCCCATCCCCAGAAGAATGTTTTATGGCAGCCCCAGAATGGAATACATCTTTGTTTATGGGGGAAATGGTACGTTGTCCTAGTAGTTGTATGGTGAAAAACTGAAGACGAAGATAATTGCCACCGATGCCAGGCCGTAGCAACTCTCAGGCGACATGGAGGTGAACTTGCATTCAGAAGGACAAGATTAAAAAGAGAGTATGTATCCTGTACTGCTAGCTAGGTACACTTGACAAGGGAAAGGTCAGGTACGATCTTGTCACTTGTCAGGAATCAGGACGCAGGAGGGCGTGCAAGACGGTGATGAAGAGAGACCGAGGCCTGAGGGTACCTTGGGTTCAGAAAAATGGCATGGATCGTGCAAATGAGCGTGCCATGCACATACAGATGGCCTAACATATGATAATAATAGCATGTGGGAGAGAGAGAGAGTAAAAGTGTGGTGCTTGTCATACATACATATTCTCTCTTTCTCCATTCCGCTGCTTTTTCTCCTCCTCCCGCTAGTGCTTTTCATGGCTGGAAGATTCTTGGTTTTGGATGATGGCGAGATACGACATCTCAGAGCTAGCTAGCCTGCCTGCTATAAGAAAATGAACACAGGAGGTAGAGAGATGTGTCGACAGTTGTGCAGTTGAATAATGTCAAAGAAAGCATATATTAATGTACCCGTATAATGAACAGTAAAAATACAAATTACAAGATATTCTTAAGGCCCCCGGAGTGAGATGATTAGACTGTTACTGGGTAACCATCTACAAGATCAGCACAAGATTGAACTCTACACACTGCCAAACCAACTGTAGAAACAATGTGTTGACTTATGAGTGATCACCATGCACGATCGATGCAAGCCCACAAAATCAAAAGCCAATTGAAGCCCGGCAAATCAACCTGCGCGCAGCAAACATGCATAACTAACCTGGCCTATGCTTGGACTCGAATAATACAGTCAAAAGAAGCTTCAGTACAGTTTCTACATGGTATGCATGGACAAAATGAACAAGTGCTCCATGTCACGATAATCAGAAATGAGGGATTCAATTGGTGAAGATAATAAAATAGAAGCCGTATACCACACTCTAGTTCACCACCGCCCGTACTTAATCTGTGTACTCAGCTGTGTTAGCTAGCCCCTCCCCCCAAGTCGATTCACCACACACATGAACAAAAGCCGAGAAAATGAAGAAAAGGAAACACCAAGAAACAGTAGAAAACCCAAACCCAGCCAAAAGAGAGATCAAACACCCCATATGTAACACTAATCACCACCACCACCGCTTGCTTATTAACTCCTTGTCTCTATCCCCTATCATTTCCGCATGCTGACAACCGCGCATGCATGAGCCATGCATGTATGGCGCCGCCATGCACCAACCATCGGTCGGTCTCACCAAGACCCGCCGCCACCCCCGCCGCCGGCGTCATTGCTGCCGCCATTCCCGATCATGCTGTTGTTCCAGAACCCCAGGGTCTCATGGCCACCGCTGTTGTTACCGCCTTGGCCTTGGCCTTGATCTGCCTTGCTGTGCTCAAACTGGTCTCCCCCGGTTGCACCTCCAGCAGCCGCGCTCACCACCCCCGGCTTCAGGTCCTCGAAGGGGAACAGCATCCTTCCTGACGCCGCGCTCTCCTGCGCCCCCTGTAACCCAGCGCCATATCCCCCACCTGCACCCGTGTCCAGCGAGAACCCCAGCATGTTCTGAACCTGCTGCTGCTGCTGGTGATGTTGTTGCTGCTGCTGGTGTGGAGGCGCCGGCATGCGGAACTCGGGACCCAGCGCGAACCCGTACTCCGGGGGCATCGCTCCTAGCTGCATCCCTTGCGGCAGCGGCACGTAGCAGCCGGTGCTCCTCAGCAGCTCCATGGCCGAGAACGCGCCCTGGTGCATGCCGCCCCTGCCGCCGCCGTTGGCCGCCGCCATGACGGCGCTGCTCTCCAGGCTGGGGAACGACGCGGCGAACTCGGACGGGTGCAGCACGCGGCCGTGGTGGTGCGGGAACGCCAGGTTCAGGTCGTGCGCGCCGCCGCCCGCCTCGTGCTGCAGCATCAGCTTCGGGTTCTTGTTGGCTGCCGGCACCGTTCCTGCCGCGGCAGAGGTCGAGACGGCAGCCGCGGCAGCGGACGAGCTGGACGAGGAGCGCTTGTTCTTGCGTGAGCCGCCGCCGACGGGGACGTTGCGGAGGGATCCCCCCTCGGTCCAGTAGCGGCGGCACGTCTTGCAGAAGTAGCGCGGCTGCTGGAGGCTGTAGTTGTTGTAGTAGCAGAACTTGGTGTTTGTGGAATTGCACCGCGGGCAGTTGATCGCCTTCTCCTTCTGCGGCCGCGCCTTCCGCTCCGCCCCTCCTGCAGCTGCTGCCGCCGCCGGGGCTGCAGCGGGAGCCCTCTGGACGCCTTCAGGGCCAGAAGGCGGCGCCGGTGGTTGATTATTCTGGTTCTGGTTCGCCGCGTTAGGATTTTGGTTCCCCGCGGGCATCATCATCTCCTCCATCGGCTTCGCGAGCCCTAGCCCCTGTTGATGATGCACACATATTGCACCTGGTTAGTTAGATGTTCACAAGCCAAATCAATGCTAATCTACTACTAGTACTACTAGCAAGATGAACAAAAGAAGCCAAGAAGCATGGTTGTAGCTTGTATGTGAGAAAAAAATAGATGGGGGAAATGAGACGAGAGCGCCATGAGGTGTGAGGATTCTTATGGTGCAACAAAGAACCAAGCAAATGGATACAAAGTGAGATTAAAGGGAGAGGGGAAAGGAAAAAAGGTGAAAAAAAGGGAAGAGGAAAAGATGAGAGAGAAACACACCACCACACAAAACACAACTTTGTCTGTGCTCTTGTAGGGTTGTGCTTGTGGCTTAGCAGTGCTGCTACTACATCATCCGAGACATGGCTACTCTTTTGATGCAAGGTGCTGGGGCAGAGAGAGGGTAAAGGAGGAGAAAAGCTAGGAGAAAAGAGAGATGAAAAGGATGAGAGGAAAGGATAAGAAAGAAAGCAAGGAACAAAGGAAAAAAGAAAAGCGGTGCGTGTGCTCCTTTCAAGGATTAAAAGCGGAGACAGGGGAGAATTAAAGAGCCCAAGGCCCCGAGCTCGAAGCAAACGGAGAAGACAACACCACACAGACGCACAGAGAGACGGGGAGAGAGAGGAGATGACCATATATTGGCCATGTACGCATAGATCTACACAAGGAACAAAACGTTGGCCATGGCAGTACCCAAGAACAACAACAACAAAGGTGCCCAAGGCCATCATCTATTCATATCCCATCAAGGAAAGCCAGCGCAAAGATCAAGAGCACGCTAAAGAAGGAGAAATCCACCAAGACCACGGCGACAAGATCTACAAGAACAGAAGCCAAGCCTGCCAGCCCGTGGCGGGAGATCTTGCATGCATGGGCCGCCCTAGATGCATATGTCGATGTTGCAGCAGTTCCGATTTTAGATCGTCATGTACGAAGATTAATTAGCTTACCTGGTGCCAGTGGGCTGCATCCATGCAAAGATCGGGCACCAATCGCTAGCTCGATCACCGCAAGAAATTCTCGCCGCTATGAACAAGAGGAGAGAGCCGACGACGATGGAGAAGAGGAGGAGGCGCTCCTAGATGTCTCGAGCAAGCACGAGAGAGAGAGGCAAGGAATGTCTTGTGGATGACCGTAGTGGAATTGCTCCCCCTTCTCTCTCTCCTCCATATGTCATGACTCATGAGATAGTGGGATTCTTTTTTCAGTATTTTTTATGTCTCTAGAGAGCTGCAGGAAGGAGGAAGAGGGAGGGAAATTGCTGGCTGCGCTTCTTGGTAGTACTACTAGCATGTTTCTGCCCTGTGGGTGCTGGTGGTCGCCAAAAATCTGTCCGCGTAGGTCTCCAAGTGTGTTTTGTGTTGTTGCGAGTTTTGGGCCCTTGAGACTTCGGACACACAAACAAACCAGTCGGTGGAGTGAAACTAGTCAACCGAGTGCGCGCAGGGGAGCGGCTCTGAGAATGATGGTCCATGGGAGGACGATGGGGCCACGCTCGTGCGTCGGAGGCAGCGCCTCGTGCAAGCAACCAACCAGGGTGTTTTTAGCGTTTAGCAGTAAGTAGTATGAGCGACGTTGATGCTCGGACAGGTCGATCAGCTGCTCGGATGATGAGCCAACACCCTGGATCGATCAAAACTACTACTCCAGTACTGTAGCTCCCGCGTTAAATACGACCATTTCTAATCTAATCTAGTATTCTCCCCGTCCCATTGTACAAATCCACTTCATTTTTGTTGACGGAAGGAGGATATGCGAAACTGGTACAGAGTATTATCCGTTGCGCGTAACTAGCTAATCAGTTACTCCGTGGAGTATCTCAAAGTCTAATTTCAGACAGAAAAAGACAGAGAACTATAGAAAGAACTCAAACACGTCCATTCATCACCCATAATTTTCAGAATAAATTTAACAAAATCACACTTTTTATGTCAACTTTCTCGCAGAACCACAGTTATGACTAATTATCTCAATGAAACATAACTTTTGGGACCGACATTCTTAGACAATCCTAATCAGAAAATTAAGCAATTTGACATGATTCTGACAGACGTGGCCCATTGTGAGGTGCCGCGTGTTAACACTGACCCATTTTCATTTGCGACGTAGTCTTCCGACCCGACCTGATCCGCTAAATTGAAAGCCTACCTAGCAAATGAAACGGATCAAGGTTCACACGTGACACTTAATAGTGTGTCAAGTGGCTTAATTTAGCGGATTAAGGTTTTTTGATAAGGTCTTACCCAAAATAGTGATTTCTTAAGACATTTAGTCATAATTGTGGTTTTGTGAGAAGCTTGACACAAAAGTGTGGTTTTTTGAAATTTACACTAATTTTAATGTGGATCCGAAGCAAGTCGAGATTAATTTTATCATGCTGCATACGCCTGGTACCAAAGGACGTTGTCCTAAGTGGTAGCCTAATATTTGTAGTCCTTTCAAAAAAATTGTTTTTAGTGTGATGAAGTAAGATAATCCTTTAGATGATCAATATGTTTTAACTTTTCAACTTTATTTTTTTGTTATTTTTTTACGGACTATGGGAATATTAAATAAAAAGTTATATTGAGGAAAGTCAGGAAACAAACCACGGATTTTTTTTACCACAATATGTTATCCTTAGGGTAGTCTAATATTTGTTTTTACTATGACGAACACAACACTTACTAATTAAACATCGCTAAAACAAACGGCTAACTCATGATCTAAATTTTAATTTGTGTACTGATAAAATAAACGCGTACAATTTTACATTATGCAAACAGTGATCGACCAGTTGGCTCATATTCTAAACGTAATTGTGGAATAACTTAAAATTAAACTACTCCTCCGATCCATATTAGTTGTCGAAATATTACATGCATCTAGATGCTTTTTAAGCATAGATACATTCATATTTGGACAAATTTAAGACAATTAATATGGATCGGAGGGAGTACTACTTTTTAAAACACGATCTGCTTTCATACTCTAGGCGCGGTTTGATTGTTAATTATACTTTTCTAGGTATAATGAGGTTGACTAATTCTGCATTTCTAATGATTAATGATGCTTATGATCTGAATTTTATTTGATTTTATTACTCTAATATCATGTCCGTAACATGTCAGACCTACGGTACGTAGCCCAAAACTTAGTTTCTTATATAGTATTCTAAAATCACGTACAAATGACGCACGTCATATATACGTGATTAAAAAAACTAAAGATGTTCCCCACGCAATTGCGTGATACATCATGCATGCTGGTTAGTTCTTAAAAAAGAAGAAGATTAATATTCGAAGGATTGGTTATTCATCGGTTTCAAGAAAAATTCTTAAATCCGAGTCACATTTCTAATCAGTTTGATCATGTCTGACTATTCTTATCTACAGGTCATTTTATATGTGATTTACAAACTAAAAATTGAACTAACTTATCAGTATCGATCACTATAGTTGCGCACCTAAATAAGGTGCAATATTCGGCTTATTAGTAGTGTGCAACTTTAGGGCAATATATACCAGGCCATCGACAATTAGCAAAAGTGAGATTTGAATCATGGGAGGTGGAGATAAGATTGCATGCACCAATCAGGTCCAAAATTTACACCTGGGGCTTTGGGATCAATATATGTCCGGCCACGTGAGCCACACGATGGGGAACCAAGATATGCCTTGCATGTTACTAGTACTGAAACGCGACGTACAGGTCTAGCTTTAGTCGGGAGAGATGCAAAGAGGATTAGGCTGACACATGGTACGTGTCCGGCTGAGTGGGGTTGGAGAGAAGCGCAACGGGAAGGCCGCACATGTCAAAACCAGGAGGACATTTGCGATGGCAGTTTGTCAAGTGAGTGATCGGATCGGAGAGCATCGTGAACGAGGTGTGAGACACTGCCAGGGGCGGCTTAATTAGTGCGTTCTGATGCCAACGTTTTACTTACTTTTTGCTCATCACGACCCTCTTCGAAACATTGGTTGTACGTATACCCATATACGTGTTTGGACGCACATGTACACACGTGACCTTCGCAATTCGCAATGTTCTGATCCAACTCAAAGACGCGCCTAGGGTCCGGACGGCCGGGGTCGGAAATCGCACTCATCATCGGGGCCGGCCGGGCATTCTGCATGCCGAGGCAAAGGCGCGCGGGGCCCTCCCGCTCCGACAAGGGCCTAAAGCGGCCGCGCACGCCTGCTCGCCGGCCCGGGGCCCCTCTAGTGCGCGCGGATGGGGGTGGGAACTGCTGCCCCCTCCTGCCGCTGCCGCCGAACCAACGGACGGTGGCGATGCGATCCAAGAGAGAGAACGTGCGGGTGGGGACGCACGCACGCACACACGCGACGGGTGCGCGCCATTATTCCTTCGCCCCTGCACTGTACGTCCCCGGCCGTTTATTCATTCGCCTAAAACAACGGCCATGCTTGCTTCGTTCGACATCTGCGCCTAGCCAGGTCGACGCCTTCCTTTTTATAATTTGGCTGCTTTCTTCCGAAAAGCCAGTCCCTTCTGGCTAGGTAACAGAGTTTTTTCGGAAAGGTGAAAGATGAAAAGAACAATGCCAAGCCAAGATGGAGACACGGAAAGAAGACGAGCTTTCCCTCCTTGGATCATCATCTCGGTTTTCCGCCCCCTTTTTCATATCTCCTTTTCTCTCCGTCTCTTTTCGCCAATTTTCGTCCGCGATCGATCGAGAGCCTTTTGGGCTACGTGCTTTTAGTTAGTTCGTCGGTTTACGTTTCAGCTTTCAGGGGCACGCAGTTATTAGTCCTAAAAATATACTTCCAGAGCGATTAGCAACGCTCCCTGACAAGTACGATCCAAGGAGTGGCTAATCTAACCTATCCCACTTTACCCCGAAAGCCAGAAGATGGGAAGAAACCCCTTTTCCCGAATGATCACAAGTTCCCTCGAGACGTCCTAATGCTGTTTAGTGTCCCGCCTAGGTAGGTTTTATTAGTCGCAAACCAAAGGTGGTGAGCAAAGTATGAAAGGGAATAAAGCTGCCCACCGATTATACGCGTTTCGCTTTGAGACGCGAGATATGATTTTAAACCCGTCTCTTATCATGACTTGTGCAGTTTTATTTACGCAGGGTCGCTCACGCTTATATAAGATATTATTTGTTAGGCAGATTAAGCATTCATTGCTTTTGATCGGTTCAAAATTCCTCCACGTACGTGGCCCTTGTATATATGTACACGGCTATATATTCTAAGCTATTGGGAATAACTTTGGTCGACTAGTTAAATAATTCTCTGGTTACACAAGTCGCACGTCAAGATTTGTCAGGTCGCTCGATCGATCTCCTCGTGCTCACAATTAAGTCATGCACCGAACTGCAGTATCATTTCATCATTGTTTTGGGCGGTGAAAATGGAATACACGTCCATACGTTGATACGTGTATGCAAAACCAGATCCAGTGAAAACTGTTTCAGGCTAGCTTCTAGCGCGCTGATTAAGTAATTAATCAATAGACAAAATTAATGGAGACAGGTTACCTGCCACAGAGCTTCTATGCTGGCTACAGGATCGACGTGATACTGGCGAGCCGCGACTAGTGCCCCCTAAATTATGACCCGGGAATAAGTAGGCGCATGCAACGGCTCCTGCAAGAAGGCAGGATGACATGGTACGCACATGTTTCCGGGAGGAGCATATGCATGTAGTAGTAGTACTAGCGTGCAGCGGACACAGGGCAGGCAGGGCATGCACTGACTTCCACTGTGCCGAGACAGATCGAGAGAGACATCTTTACGAATTTAATGGAGTTGCCTCCCTCGTCTCGGTGAAAAAAGGGCTGCTCGCTCGCTGAACGCTAGGACGGCTTCCAGCTAGTTTCAACTCCTCTGTAGCTATAGGCTCCCCCCTTCCGTCCGCTGGCTATGATCCACGCCCCGACCGCCCGATAGTGGGCTGCTCAGGCAGCCTCGCCGTACAGTAGCTAGGTGATTCTAGGAGTAGCTCGCATGCGCGCAAGTATGATGTCTTTTGAGAAAAGTCGCTGTTAGAATCTTTTGAGCTTCGGACCTCGGTTTTCTGCTCCTTCCGTTAACCACGACAAGAATTTTAGAATGTATGGAGTAATTCTTAAAATCAACACTATTAAGCAGGAGTAGTATTCTCGTATTTCGTGAACAAAAATAATATATAAAATAAAATGGAGGGACTGTAACATGTTGATCTCCTATCGGAGTATGTTAGTTTGGCATTGTAAAAACAAACATATCTACCACTAAATATAACATAATGGGCCTGTGTGGTTCTTAAATCACTTTGAAGTTTCAATGCTTGCCCATCAAATATATAATCCTTGGTTCATTTTGACCTTTAAATATAAGATCGGGTAGTCTAAATTTTTTGAAAATTCCCCTTGATGCCTATATTATTATAATTGAATGGATTTGGAGTGCTTTTCGTTCTCCAACGACCCGGACATGGTTCCAGCTATAGTGCCCCTTGCCAGTCACCACCTTCTTGCCACGTTGTCCCATGGTCGTTCGTACCTTAGATCGCCTTCTGGTTTCCCACCGTGGCCTAGTTGATGTGTGTGCGGGACCTGGAAGGCTTCTTTAGACCTTAAGAGGTCTCTCATAAAAAAAACCCGAAAACTCGGGTCTGAGGCTCTGTATGGCCCATTTGCCTGCATCCTCCGTGTCCGTGAACGACCGATGGGAACCAGTTCCGTCCGGTTGGCGTCACAGCTCGAGCTAAAGCTTAACGATCAGACCTTAGTAGCCTGCCCGGCGATGCCCCGATTCACCATCCTCATGCGCCGTCATGAGCCTACCAATAGGACCCATCATTCCTCGTTGGACCCACAACGGTCGTCCCCCACATTGATTGCCGCCGGCAAGCACCCTACTGACGATACGGGGAGTAGTCTCACTACGGACATTGGCGCCTTCTCGTGCATCATCGCCAAGTCGATGGCCAAGCCCACCGCCCCCTTCCCACTATGCGCATCACGTGGTTCCTAGACATCGTGCGGCCTTTTTCTTGGGAAGTTCCACTGTCACGTGGGTCAAGAAGCGGCTCCTCCTCGAATCTCTCATTGCTACATGCTGCATTCTAAAAAAACACAACAACTTGAAAACACATTTTCGGTTGAGCACTAATTTTGAATGGATATATACATATGCTTTGTTATAGTTTTAAATAAAAGAATATCGTCGTTGCTGGCATTTTACTCTGAGGGTCGCTCAGCTTATGAAGATGAGTGATTTAGATCGTGGTCACTGGCTTCAACTGCTGAAATGTGGTCACTGGTTTCAACCCAAGTTTATCCTACCCTATAATTTGGCTAGCCAAAAAATTAGCATAGTTTTACTTACCCATGAGTTGGCTAATTAAAGTCCATTGCCATGTCAAATAGTTGACAACCATCCAAATAAAGACCAATATTTTGATCATGATAAAAAATGAACACGGTATATATTAGCACCAACTCAAATACGCCGGCCGACACCGTCAATGCTTAGCTTTTCTGTAGTCGAGTTTTTAGATCGATACACGCAATTTAAGACAACTCCTACAACTAGTCATGTTCATTGGTCAGTGTACACCAATGAGCGCGCCTTTATTTTGTTTCACGTCAAGGTGTAATAAGAGCCTTCTCGACAACAAAAGGGCCACGGTGGTTTTTCCCATATCGGTCCTTAGGCCGCAGGAGACGGTGGTTTGGCAAATTCGGGAAGTAGTGCCATTCTCTGAGTTCTGACTTGGTTTGTGGTTTGTACTTGTAGCCTAGTTACAGAAGAAGTCAACCTACATATGCAGTCATTCTCACGAGGGCTTGTGGTTATGGGCTTTGTCATTAATTGGGTTGCAATGGTGGAATGGACCACATGACCAGCCAAGCCGCCCACCGCCCTTTCCCTAAATGTGAAATTGTCCAAACACACATTGATCTCACTTGAAAAATGTCCTCTCTAAGTAAATTTTGTCTTCGTAGGTATGTTCACAGTTCACTCTTCTGGTATTTTAACCTTGGTTGCTAATGTTGTAACCTTCGTTTGATTTAGCAGTTCAAGAATGATCTATCGACCACGCTAGGTTTGCTGGCTAGCATGAACATAGACAGAGCATTTATACGAGGGTGCACAAGCACAAATTTTACCCTGTTCTAGCACTGATATCCACGTCGGTGCAACGATGACCCAGGGGTTATTTTTGCGCTCAGAATTACTGCTGCTACACGCGTACCTACACGCGTCCAGCGGTTGAAAAGCCAGTCCATGACGTGTCCCCATGACGCTGAATGCAGCGCGACACACTCTGCTGCGGTGACAAATATTTCACCGTAGTCGAAGAATCCGCGATGAAATCCGGAGGGGGCCCAGGTGTTGTCTAATCCCCTGGCAGTTCGACGTGGACTGCACGCTTCCTCCCCAGTGCAGTGGATGCTCGCGTCACCCCGAATCCAGCACCTTTCAACTCAGGAGGCAGGCCAACTGCCACTTTCACCCCCCTTATTATTTAAGCGCCATGACCCTGCTGCATCTCACATACATATACTACTACTGTTTGCTTTGTTTTTTTTCGTGTTATCGTTGTCAGGTTATTCTTCTTCCTTTCTTTTTTCTGTCCTGGAATTGTCTCATGCTGTTTGGGACCTTGCAAAGGCTCTGTGTGATGAACTGACAGGAGAGAAAACTATTGGGGTTATTGGAGGAGCGGAGCAAGTGTGGGCATGAGAGAAGTGGCAACAAGACAAGAGCGGTTTGTTTTTGTCCTGGCTAGGAAAACATTGGTTGGTCAAACGTGATGGTCGAGCTGGAAGTCAAGCATGGTCCCAAAATGGGTCAAGAATTTTTCCACCGAAAAATGTTTATACTACAGTAATATTTTTCGAACGTCTACAGTAATACTTTCTGAAGCACAACTTCACTGCTTCAAGAACTAAGGGCGTTCGTATCAATCAACAAACAAGAAAAAAAAACATGGTACCGCGTTGGTGTGAATTAATCAACATAACTTATAGATTGCGTAGGATCGAACATTAATTCATCACTGGCTGTATACACGTACATCGGTACATACCGTCTACCTAACATGCTATGCCAATTTGCGCTAAATCGCGACAACGTGCGGTTGTGCTAGAATCGGGCAAGAACGTCAACTACGTTGAAATACGCGCTAGGGAAACCGCCGTGATCTTCCAAAAGCTAAGGCCCTCGAATCAAGAATAACAAACCTACCCGTTATCTGCTTGAAATTCGTGATAGAAAGTCATGAGGGAGAAACAGAGCCTGCAGTCATCAGCTCCTCAGGCCTAATAACAAGGGAGGGATATATAACAACTGCAGTATATGGTTGCGAGAGACACGCAGCTGTCTGATGGCATTCGTCCTTTTCTCCCCCAGGGAACAAGCGTAGCGAAGCACGGAGCCTGTATATCTGTAGAGTGGCGACAGGCGCATCGCGACACCAACCCTCGCGAAGAATGTACAGGCCGAACCGCCTAAGTGCTAGCTTTCAGAACAACTTTCGAGCTAGGCGTCATATATAGGTTGGGCCTGCACTACTGCACCCGTGGTTGCTAGGGAAGTTGCGAAATTATTCGGCAGTTTGAGCAAAAGTTTACGTACTTGTCGTGTCATCAGTCACTTGCTTTATGATCCCTCGTTTGTTAACTCCCCTGGCCTTTTGGGTGAAGGTAATGGCTAGCCGTGAATCTCGACAAATTACGAACGAAAATTCTGAAGTGCACTAGTACTTGGTGTGCATATATCAACAGAACCACGCAAGCTGTAATCTTTTTCTCCGTACCATTTAAAACTAGCGGTCCACCTGTGTCACGTCGACAAGTAGACGGTGACCGAAGAATTTCTTTGGCACGCAACATTCCGTTGGATTCTCTTAACAGAAGAAAACCCGGCCGGCCACCTCCGTATTAACATAGGACGTACGAGAAGAAAATGGAGTTGAAATGAGGCTCCAAGTTCCAACACGAGTCTCGGACTGTCACTTCGTCCTCTCACCATCTCCACTTCATGTTATTCTATAGTAAACTTAGTCCTCAGGTGCATCAGACGAATGATACGGGATGGAACGGCCAGGTCAAATCAAATCCGCTGCATATCTCACCAAACACGCATACACTCATTGCCGTATACAGTCCATCATCACGTGCTAGTTCTAATTAATTCCTGTAACATACTATAACACCATCAACATTCTCAAGGATACGTTCTCCAAAAAATGATGTACAACTATATACAGGTGCAACGCATTCCTGGGTTCAGAACCTCAGGGATTCCACGAAAAATCGTCTTTCACGCGGATGCAAAGGCAAAATCTATGCGTGGCCTTACCCGAAAAGAAGACGAAGAAACCTGGTTTTCCCCCCTCCTAAAGCGAGTATACTAGTAGTTACAAACAAATAACACTGGCGCAGCCAAAGGAGACAAAACAAAACATCCATCGCCATCGCCGTCGCCGTCGCCCGGTGTATGCATCAACCCCAAATCTTAGTGGACCGTGGGCCCTCCCGCGAGGCAGCTACCTTAGCTTACCCTCTGCCTGAATTCCACACCCAAATGATCACACTAAACAGCCTAAACGCATCTTAATGATGTTTAGACACACGCCAACGCAAAAGGTATAGAAGCGTACTGTAAAAGCATATCATGAATAGTCCGATTAATGAATGGACATTAGTTAATTCATTAGCTGGTAGAGCTGTACGGCGTGCAAGGTGACTCGAAGAGGTCAACACTGATGTGGACGTGGTTGTAGTAGGTCGCGCGCAGACTTTGCCAGCGGCTTCAATCTTCAGCAGTTCGGCTGTACAGCGTGGTTTCAATAATCTGCTTCTCCGGCTCCGGGTCCAGCTCCAGCCAGGCCCCATGCATGCATGCGGCTCAACTAATTTGTGCTCCTCCATGTGAATGTTTTCAGGTCTTGTCGATCTGAAGCCTAGGTGCAAATCTGGTCGTCGTTCATCTGCTCCGTTGACGATCTAATCCCATGACCTGGTGGCTAGCTAGATCATAGTACTGTGCGTGTTTTGGTCTAATAACAGAGACTCTTACGTACTGTGGATTAATTCCGGCCAGCTAGCTAGAACACAGTAGAAAGGACAGAGGAGTTGACAGGTTCAGCGAGTTTTAGGTTTTCTAGTACGTAGTAGCTGAAACTTCAGAGGAAGAAGATGCATGTGTGCTGCTCTCCTAGGTGTCGACCTAGGTTGACTTGGGGCAGATCTTTGAGATCGACGTGGACGAAGACAAATCAGCATTTCACTCACTGGGGCAGTGGGGCTGCTGGAGTGATGTCATGGCTGTCCTCTGGTGACTTGCCAAACATAAAGCCCGATGTTAAGGGTGCCACTGTGTGCTGACATGGACATGTATGGCACGCGGAAGCCGCCAAAAAGCGGCGCCCCCCCGCCCCCCCCCCCATCCAGGAATCCAAACGAACTGCGCCGTGTTCCTCTCCCCCGTGCTCCTCGCTCGATGCGCTGGCTAGCAAGCGTTAGTTATTGGCCGGCGGCGACACGCGCGTGTCTATGGCATGGGAGCTCGTTTGCAAATAACCCCCCGAGAAAACGGAGTAGCAGTGCGAAGTCCTGGCCGAAGCCCACGTGGCGCCTACGTGGCGTGTTTAAGCCCCGCCGAACCGTTTTTGGACTAAAGTGACACGGTAATCCAAGTTCATGGACTAAAGTGCGCGTTTTCCGAATTCATGTACTAAAGTGTTCATTTCTGCCGAATTCATGGACTAGTGGTGTATTTTACTCTTTGCAAGTATATGCCTGCAGATCTCTCATTACTTCCCCACTTGTGCAGCCACACGTACACGGTTCTTTTCAAAATCTAGCTGATCCACTGAAAGGCAAACAATTTATTTGTCCGCATCAAACAATTGCGGTGTTATATTAAGACGCAGTTGACTAGGCAGCATTTTTTTTTTCTATAATACACGTGCCAGGTGTATCGTTGATAAATTTAAAGAAGAAGTACCGCGATACGGTTACAAGCCGATCGGACGATTACAATTCGACTGTCCGTTATCCCTCCACTCTCTGGGTAATACAGCAAAAGAACTTCCTCTAAACAGCCCGGCTCTAGTCCAAGCTTTGCTTCGGTCGAAGGAGCTGCTGGACCACATCCACCCTGGCATGATGGAACACGATGCTATTTCTGTGCTTCCAGATCGACCAGGAAATGGACCAAAAGCCTTTGTTTCCAGCCCATCGTATCCAGCAGCTCTGGCCAACTATTTCGGCTATATCAGCCCGGCCCATTTCCTGCCTATATTTGTTAGTCCAATGCACCAACCTCTGCCCATTTCTCATAGCCTTTGTTTCCAGCCCATCGTATCCAGCCTGCTCCAGAAATTCGGTTATTTCTGATGCAGGCCACTTTCTCACGCCCAATTCAGCCTTTTGTTTGTTATAAACTGCGGCCTACTTTCTCACGTCCAATTCAGCCTTTTCTTTGTTAAATTAAACTTAGTCTATTCGGACTCCCTAGTAATTCTATCATTGTCCCCCTCAAAAAAAGAAGTAATTCTATCATTGTCCCTCGACGACAACAATACCCAAATGAGAATTTGGTTTGCAACACTCGTTGTGACTCGTGAGAAATCAAATGGGTAAAGACGCTCATCCATTTTAAATTAAATTATAGAGTCGGCAGAAATCTTTGTTAACATCATGAATTTTGGTTACATGCACTAAAATGGATGGCAACTTTTGTTGTGAAGGGAAACGAGAGGGAGGGGAGACGCCCAATTTCCAGCCACTGTGGAACAGTTTGGAAATTGATTAGCACCTTCCAACGACTAAATATATTGCACCGCACGCATAGCAACATCGATTCCCATATATTTCATTTTCATTTACAAATATATAATCCACATCGAGAGCAACATGCACGAGACACAAGATACGAATAGAAGATAGAACAGTCTAAGATAATGAAAATGAAATAACGCTCATCACCAACTCATCATGCCCCACCCTGAAAGGTACATGGACATGGACACGGACTGGTCCGAGCATTGTTGTATGAACCTAGAAAACATCACTTCCATGGCATGTGTACAAGAATACTGGAGCCCACAGGCGTGGGTAGGAGACTGATCATTTTCTATTCAGATGCGCTTAACTAGCTTGTTAACTTCCAATTCATGAGGCAACCTACAGGTCACGCAGAACAAAAGCAGGATAGAGATGTCAATACTTGGATGGGAAAATAAATACGTATACATCATAGAAAGTACACGTCACAGTATGATTTTCTTTTCCCGAAAAGGGGGAAACGTCACAATATGATACAGCTGGTACAATATATAATATAAACACCCATGCATTAATATGGGAATCAATCCTATCTAAGTGGAGTGCGCGTTTGGATCTCAGGCGAGAGCCGTAGCCGGGAGTGTCTATTTCTCAAACGTCTAAAAAGTAGTTATTTCTCAGTCGACAATCGTAAACCATCAAGTAAAGATTTTCTACTAATATAAGTAATAGTTATTTGTCCGTCGACTAAGAGAGATAGCAAAACCGTTCTTCATATGGTCTCCGTATACGAGTATATGATTAAAGTCTTCGGTTGATCGGGTGCACGCGCGCATGTGGTGGTGTAACTGCTCTTGCATCTCCCTTTGTGTACAATCTAACCAACCAACCTGCAAATTTCTACGGAGTATAGTACTTGTAGCTACATCGCGCATTACAAGGGTGCGGATGGTGTCTCAGGCGGCGTCGATCGGCGCGATCTGCACTCGTATGTACCGCCCGCCACGTACGTGCAAGGAAGGAAAGAAAGACCGTGGACATATATAATAGACGACGACCAACCTGCAGCCAGATTGCTATCTCCGCCGCGCGCCCGTGTCATTTGGCGTCGCGGGCTGCAGGCCGGTTGGAGGGTCCCCGGCGGTTGGACTCCACGGCGCTGTCAGGGAGCGGCCGGTCCAGCGGGAGCTGCCCGCGCCCACCGGCCGGCGGAGGCGGCGCCCCGCGGCGGCTGATCCTACGCGACGCCCGCCTTTCGTCGCTGACGCCGGCGCCGGCGCCCCCGAGCACCTCCTGGACGAAGGAGAGCTCCACGCCGTCGAGGAACGCCGCGTGCCTCTCCTCCGTCCAGCCCTCGCCGCGCGCCAGCACCCCCAGGTCCTCCATGCCCCGATCTACTTGTTGCCAGGCGCGCGGCTCCTCTCGACGAGTATCGCTGCGCCGAGGAAATATCTAGCCTAGCCACCTGCCACCCGAAGCTTTGTTACTACTGGAGTAGCGTTCCATTCTTTTGTATTTAATGGCCGTGTCAAGAGTGTATCATCAGCATGGCGAGGGGGCTGGACTGGCGGGGCCACGAGGAACGCGACGTGCCACGTCGCGTTGTGGCTTTCAGCGCAGGCCTTATCTGCAAAAGATATTTTCGTGCGCGAGAGTGAGCGTCTGCGGGCTGTGCAAGTTGTTTCTGGAGCAAAAGAGTCGCGCGCTTTTAGACGAAAGTTCCGCGCTTTTCCTGAATCCACTGCATAGCCTGCCGTGTCACCAAAGGTCGGAGGAAATATCTTGTAGTACGTTGTCGACTGTGGCGCCTCCTCCAGGAATAAAGGTGGCGCGCCTCCCAGCCCGCCGAGGAAGCTCGCCATATTCCACCCGATTCCTCCCGTCATCTCCTAGCACTAGCACCGCATATTTCAGGGTCATCTCGATGTGTTGTGCAGTTGTCTGGACAATTGTACGAAACCTGGAACTGTACACTTCTCATGAGAAATATCGAGCATTGCTAAGACTTGAAGTTATGAAGCTGATTTGCAGCCACAGATTGTCGAATCCACCAAGCTCCTGTTATGTCGATAGCTCTACTTATTCAGCAGAAGCTGTTGCAGAATACTAACCTGCGTCGTCCAGGCCACGAAGCAAGATGTGAAGAATTGTATGCTAGTACTATAGCATAATACAAAACATGCCATGCCATGCAACTGCACTCAGGAAACTGCACAGCTCCACATCAGAAATGATTTGCTAAGAAATACTAGTATTTCAATAACCAACAGACGCAAGTGAGCAGGTCAGAACTGAAAAATAAATAAATCTGAAACACAACTACACAAAGCAAGCAGGCAAAGTTGAGTTTTGGCTTAGTTCCACTATTGGGCATCTACAAGACCACGAAAGCAACAACGAGTTTAAACACATATACATCACAATTTGAGCAACATCAATACATAATTTACAACTATGAGCATATATAGACACGAAAACTAACATGAATTATATTTCTTTGTTATATTAGCAAGGACACATGAATGCACACTCATAAAGGTTTTATCTTGCGAAGAACCATCATCATGACACAAGTTACCAGGGTAGAGGAGAGCTCAATGATGGTGAATACGTGGATTCACACGTAAAGGTTTATACTTCTTCACTACCACTGCTGCTGCTGTTTTTTCGGACATTTAACTTGCACAGTGGGCAAGTCGCATTGATGTGAAGCCACTTATCGATGCAGGCACAGTGGAAATGATGGGCACAAGGGAGTTCACGCAGCTCTGCACCATCATCATATGCTGAAAGGCAAATGCAGCATTCCTGCACCAATGAAGTGGGTAACGAATTATTCAAAAATAAAGGTATTAAATGAGCTGATATAACGAAATCAACGAATGGCTGAACACATACTGAGATAGGAGCAACATGTACAAGTAGACACTATAAAGACTACAAACATGTTTGGTCAAAATGCAAATGTTGAGTAATAGTAAACCCACACTCAGCAGTTCATGTCAAATTTAGACTCTGTTATAGAGGCAGAAACCTTGTTCGCCTTCTCTAATTAAAATTTGTGTTTGAGCTGAGTTTGTAACTACATAGTTATGTACTTTACAGTTTAATCAGATGATTTGAGAACCTTACAACAGGGCAACATAGTTCCGCAGCTAAGCTGGCTGCAACCATGAAATTCTGATTACTAAACAGAGATAGATGCCAGGTTTCAATGTTTCATACAAGAAATAGATATATCAATATCGGGAATAATCAGTATAACAAAGTAGTTACCAAAAATTATTGATATAAGCAGGCAATGCTGTAGAAATAAATTTCAACGTTAACAAAGAGAAATCTAGAGGATTTACCGCATCTTCAGCTGCAAGTACTTTCTCAATAGGTTGGTTGGTGCCACATTCTATCATCATTCCACCAGAAGATCCAGTCATGCTGACAGATTGCTTTTCAGGCTCGTTTATCCTCCGAAATTTGTATCTCGGAATTTGGCGAATGTCATCTTCAGATGCTCCCTCCTAATATTCATCAGATTGTAACAGAATTTTTTATTCCTCAACTCAAATGAAAGTTATATTCTTTATTTATGCGTACACAGACTGTACAACATAATACACACCCAGAAATATTACGAAAAGCTAGGAAACCAAATACAGTATCAGTCTGCAATTTAAAACATCAATATATGTCCATAAAGACAGATATTGGGGAAGCACCCATATGTCAGTCACACTGAGCTGAGGCAGGTGCACAGTGGGCAACAGTTTGACAATACCAACAGAAATAATTTACTCCCTCCGATCCATATTAATTGTCGAAATATTACATGTATCAAGACGCTCTTTAGGCATAGATACATCCATATTTGGGCAAATTTGAGACAATTAGTATGGATCGGAGGGAGTAATATAGTATAATTAAACAATCTTCATAAGATATGGACCAGCACAACAACAGAAAACACTTGATATTTCAGTATTCCAATGCTGGCTGAGTAATGGGTAATTGCTCGCCTAAATCCGACCATAAATTTAGCTTAACCTTTTTAATCTGACTACTTGGCACAATGAAATGCTGGAGCACATTTATTTTCGTATATGGCCAGTAACAATTCACAAGGCTTAACCAGTTGAGTTTGTCAACATTTCTAGATTATCTGGTGACAGGTATCGAGTCTTATGAAAATCAACAGCATAAGAATACACAAGAGCTAGGAGATCCAGTGAAACTAGCATACATCTGCACCGGATACATTACCAAATAATAGACATTTATATAATACATATGTGAGAAGCCATACCTGATCGGAGACTGCATATAAAATTGCTATGATACAAGGGAGGCAGCAACAAACAGCAATACCAATGATGCAAGCCAAAGCAACACAAAAGACGACAAAGAAAACATCAAATGCCAGAAAGACGATGCAAAGCCTGCAAAGGAAATTGCAAGGAAATATGTTCATGGTGACAAACAAATAAAATAATGACCCATACAAAAAATTCCAATCATATCTTGACAAAGTATATGTACCAGTAGAGTTGAGGTGCATCACGGATAAGAACTTCTCCACCAGCAGATACCCAGTAAAATCCAATTATCCACCATATAAAGGAAAACATTGTATTGCCAGACTCCAGATGTTTCGCGATACTGCAACAGTTTATATAACAAACAAAAGATACAGTAAGGAAATAAAACATGGTGGGAAATTAACATAACAATAACTGCAAAAGTATACACAGGTTTCTTACTAATTTAAGGGCAGTAGGGCAAAACAGAAGCAACGATGGTGAAATGAATTCAGAAAATTTTGTAGTAGCTCTCATGTTTGGAAAACAATTTCCTCATAGCTAGATAAAACCGGCATAACTAAATTAGCACGGATTACCAAAACTCCAAAAGCAACTAGGTGGAAGATGACTGATATTAAGAAGATTGCCAAAACTGATGCAACACAAGAAACAGCGGAGAAATCTAATCTAATGAGCTTCGAAGACAAGGTACTTGCTCAACTTCTCTCATTACTGTTCCCATTCTAACACTCACTCTAGATAACTTGAAAGCTACTCGCTAGTAGTAATTGAGAGACCACTTCAACTGTCAGTTTCAGAAAATAGCATACAAATCAATACTACCTTTGTTCCTAAATATAAGAAGTCCTAGCTTTGTCCTAAGTCAAACTTCTTCGAGTTTGACCAGATTTCGTAGAAAAGCTACCAACATTTGCAACTCTAAATTAGTTTTATTAAGTCTTCACAATATAAAGCTAGGACTTCTTACATTTAGGAACAGAGGTAGTATTGATCCAACACTTACATTGAGTTGTATGTCCAGTAGAAGCCAAACAGTTCATTCTACATCTATTGAGACTCATATATATAGTTCTCCCTGTTCTGTTCCACTCAGATGAAATTACAACCACACAGAATAATTCAAGCAAGGAACACTAGGACAGGGACTATTCATGAACTGCGGTGCAAATTTACAGGGAACAACGAAACCTACGGCATCAGTCACTTACTCTGACTAAGATACTAAAATTACCCAAATTAAAGGATGAGAATAGTATTCGTACAAATCACTCTCAACATCATGTCATGTATATTACCTGACACAGTCGCCAATGCGGCCATGGGTAACGTTTTCGCCGGCATCTTCGTCGGTGGACGAGGACGATCCATCAGAACCCCTCTCCTCGTCGGCGGCCATAGAGGGTCCGCCACGCTGGCCGTGGCGCACGCGATACTCGATGGCAACGCAGACCATGTGCAGGACGCACTGAACGGCATACCCGGCGATCCAAACACGGAGCGGCACAGACGGGCTCTCGTCGCTGCTGAGCACGAGCACGACAGCGGCGACGAGGATGAAGGCGAGGTTCCAGAGGAGGTCGAGCGCCACCACCGGGCGGGAGTAGGCCCAGTCGGCCTGCCGCTCCTCCAGCTGCTCCGCGGCGGTCTCCCGCACAAGCAGGGATGGCTCCCGCATCGCCCGCCGACCGCCCTGCCGCAGCAGCCGCGCTGTCCCACGGAGCGATGGCCGGCGCAGCACGCCACGACGCCTAGCACGGCCGCCGAGAAGCGGCGCCGAGTCAAGGAGGGCGTCGCCGCGGGGGCTGGGGGATTGTGGGGTCGCCATCGCGGGAACCCTAGCGAGATCGGGAGGAAGGTGTGTGCTTCTTTCTGACCTTCTCCCCTGTGGAGATGGGGGAAGACTCAGAAAAAGGTCTTGGCTAGGAGCTACAGCGAAGTAGTGTACGCAAAATTGCAATCGGACTTTTAAATTCGATTCTTACAGCGAGAGAATACGTGGGCTGTTTTTAGAGGACCAAACGTAGGCATATTTTTAGTGGGAGAAGGCCCAAGTAAAGACATCATACTGCTGTGAACGGATGAAATCAAAATTGTTAAATTAGATTTATTTATTCATTTTGTTTTAGAGTTATAGACCACCTTTTACTAAGTTTTTACTTAAAACATATCTAAACATCTTGTAAAAAAACGAAGCGAGTAATATATGTTAGTCGTAGTATTGAAGCAAGTTAAACTTAAGTCTCTCCGTTAAAGTAAGCACAAATGTAAATTTCACAGAACTGCACTTTTCAGTGATAGCGTTTCAGCGGGCCACAATTGTCATTAATAGTCATTTTGATGACACAACGTTTGGATGTCAGTATTCAAGCTAGAAATTCGGAATTGGCATTAGACCGGTCCAATTCCACTGTTTGGATGACCAAGGAATTGAGAGGACGTATTGGAGTCCAATACCACACGGAATCATGGGCAACTAAAAGGGCTTGTCTCCAATTCGGAGGGGTAGCCCTTCGTATCTATATAACCTATAAAGTTGATCCCCACTAAGTAAAATTAATGTTTGCAAATTTGTCATGCAAGGTGTCCACATCATGATCCACATTATGGTTATTCAAAGATTACACATCACCATCCACATGTTGTACACTAGGAATCTAATTTGGTGGTCCATTCGAATTTAATATTTTGATACCTAAGATTTTTCATCTTCATGTTGCATACAATATTTCACCAAACACACATATTTTCATGATATGTATGTCAACTTTTCTAAGATCTGCAAATATTCAGGTTGATGAAACTTCACTTTTCGGTTTCTTTGAGATTGTTAATGTTTATGCACATCAAAATTACACCTATTGTTTTGTTGCATAGGTGTTATGAATGATAAAATCGTTTTGTCCTACGATATTCATATTTATTTTACATAAAATCATATTATTATCATTTATTTATAAAATCATATTCATATAGAATTTTCCGGGAATCCCCTAGTTGGATGGAAACGAGTCCCCGACCCCGAAGGCTCTCTGCCCATTACGCTGCCATGAGCGAGGCCATTGACCGGCACCACCGTCGGGGTTGGCGACCTTCGCATGCGAACCTTGGTAGGCTCCCCGCCACTGACCGGCACCATTGATGAAGCTTCTCCAACGACCACCATGGGAGCCACACTGCTTCCCACCGACGCCATGGGAGTCTTCTTCTCCAGGCGGCCCTTTCCTGAGGCAGAGGAGGAGGAAGAAAATTGAAGGCCGATGTAGATGGAGAGCCATTGCCCTCGTCTCCTTCATCTCCGGTTGGTGTGCCTGGTCCCTTTTCCCTTGGCCTAACCCCATCACCCATGTCTGCACGAGCTCCTCCTCTCGTCCCATCCCCCGGCGACGCCCCTCCTCCCTGCGCGCGGATCTTCGGCGCGGCCCCTCCGCCCCCACGCAGATCTCCGACATCTCCCTTTCCATGCACGCCATGCTCCGACGCCGCCTTTCCCCCTGTGCGCTGTGTTCCAGCGCCGCCCCTACCCTCCACGCCGTGCTCCGGCGTCGCCCCTCCCTCCTGCACGCAGAGCTCCAGTGGCCCCTCCCGAGCAGTGGTCGGTGGACGTAACAGCGGAGAAGAAGATGCCGATTCAATTGGAGAATTAAACATCCAAACAGAAATTTGGAATTGACCATTTTCCTGATTCCAACTATCAATGTTTTGCTCAACCAAACAACGGAATTTGTATTATATCTCAATTCAATTCATAGGCTTATTTGGTATTGAGTCCAATTCAATTCCAAGCCTCCCAATATCAACATCCAAACGAAGTGTAGGCATTTTGATGGTATGTCTGACAGGATCCAAACATGGCATCTGACAGGTGGGTCCCACCTGTCAGAAATACCAAACGGTCTAATCTATACGATTCCAGTGAGCACGGCCCGTGACAACCTCGATTGCCCAGCCCTAGCCAAGACCTGCAAATGCTCAAGCGGTCAAGCACTGCCAGCGTTAATAGCCTGCCTGTATTCTGTCGATCACCGGGTATATGCAACATGGCAGATCCTATTTAGTACTGTAGTATTCTGTGATAGCCGCGCGCCCGCCATTTGGCGTCGCGGGCTGCAGGTCGGGAGGAGTTGGAGGATCCCCGACGATTGGAGTCGACGGTGCTGTCAGGGAGGGGGCGGTCCAGCGGGAGCTGCCCGCGTGCACGGCGGGTGGAGGTGGTGCCTTTCGTCGCTGACGCCGACGGCGCCCACGAGCACCTCTTGGACGGAGAGCTCGATGCCGTCAAGGAACGTACGCCGTGTGCCGCTCCTCTGTCCAGCCCTCGCCGCGCGCCGGCCGCTAGCACCCCCAGACATGCCCAGATCGTCAATGTCCGATACACGCCCAGAAAGCAACGTGCGGCTCCTCTCGTTGCTCTCGACGAGTATCGCGCCCAGCTGAGAAAATATCTAACCACCCGAAGCTTAATTTGTTATCACCGTTACATTGTTTTGCAGTAGAAGCACTAATTCAACAATCAACAGCCATGTCAAAGTATATCAGCATGTCAATATGGCGAGATGTGGGCGGCGAGGCGAGCCACATTTTATTCCTCGAGAGGGGTGACAAACGCGACAGACACGGTACAACATAACTACTTCTCCCGACCTTTGATGGTACGAAAGGCGATCCGATGAATTTTCAGGAAGAAGCGTTTAATTTTCATCCGAAAGTGCGGGGCACTTTTGCTCCAAAAAACACAGCACAACTTCCATATGTAGCCGCAAAGGCAAACGCACACTCTTGCACATGAAAATATCTTTTACGGATAAGGTCTGGACTGAAAGCTACAGACGGCACGTCGCATACAATGATCGATAAGTCAGTTTTGTCCTTTTTTTTAGCAGCTAAGGCAGCTTTTTTTATGAGTTTCACGTCATTTATTGTCTTATCTTACAATTACGGTTAGATAAATAAAATTAAATAAATAAATATTAAGAAAAGATGAAATCTAGTACGATGAGGAATTTGTCTTTTTTTGACTTATCCTTGTTGTGAAGTGATCATCTCTTAATTAAGAGAATGCTTGTGCCTTTCTTAATTTCTCTCTCTTCCATTTCAGATTTTATTCTATGTAATATCGCTAAGAAAAGGATCACCTCTACGCGCCCTTACAAGCTCGCAATACATGCGCCGTCCATCGAATTTCTACCGGCATCTCCCGGCACGGCCCGATTGCACGAAAACAGAAACCGTGCAGTTCTCAAAATATCCAGCTCTCCATAGGTCATAGCCCGGCAACAGCCATAATTCGAGGATTTGCAGTCACACTATTCTCGAGCCCACCTGGCACTTGTTATAAGCTGTTGTCATCGAGAACTTTACTTCAGTTCAGTCAAAAAAGAACTTGACTTCAGTGGGAATTGTTGCAGGATGCTAAAATGCGTCTCAATGCCACGCAACTGCACATCTCCACATCAAATGGATTTACTAAGAAATATATCAATAACCGACAGACTTAAACCACTGGTTAATGAATATAGTTATTTTCCTCACACAAAAAATGAACAGATCCGATAAGTCAACCGAACAATTCTAAAACACAACTACACGGTCACAAAGCAAGTGGGCAAACTTGAGTCTTTGCATAGTTCCACTATCGGGCATCTACAAGACGAACAGTTTTAACACATACACATCACAATTTGAGTACTTCAATATATATTTACAACTATAGACATATATAGATACAAAAACGTACCAATGTCGCGAAATAACTTACCATGGTAGCAAAGAGAACTGAATATTGATGAATACAGATTTATACTTCTTCACTACCACTGCTGCTGCTGTTTTTTCGGACATTTAGTTTACACAGAGGACAGGTCGCGTTGATATGAAGCCACTTATCGATGCAGGCACAGTGGAAATGGTGACCACAAGGTAGTTCACGCAGGTCTACACCATCATCATACGCTGAAAGGCAAATGCAGCACTCCTGCGTCGACCAAGTGGGTAACTAATTATTCCGAAATAAAGGTATTAAATGAGCTGATACAGCAACAAATTCAACGAACGGTTGAGCACTTGCTGAGATAGGACCAAAATGTGCAAGTAGTCGATATAAATACTAAACATGTTTGGTCAAAATGTACGTGTTGAGTAATAGTAAGCCTGCACTCATCAGTTCATGTTATCAAATTTAGACTGATCTTTTTTTTTTTAAAGACTGATATTATTTTTATGGAGAAAAGTCCAATCTAGTGTATCTCTATATCCTAATAACTGTGTGCAAAGTATTCACAGGCAGAAACATTTTTGCCTTTTCTAATTCAAAGTTATGTCTCAGTTGAGTTAGTAACCACACAGTTATTTTCTTTCATACAAGTAAATAATATCGAGATTTGGTGATATTTGGTGTTTTGCAGCTAAGCTGGCTGCAACTACGAAACTCTCTGATATACAAAACAGAGAAGCTGCCGAGTTTCATACAAGTAAATAATATCAAGATCTGGAATAATCAATATTGCATAAATTAGTCTAAAGTAGTTTCCAAAAAATGTTGACATTCCCGATGTAAGCAGGCAATGGCTTCACAATAAATTTCTACATCACAAAGAGAAAGACTAGAGAATTTACAGGCAGTGGCAGAAACCTTTTTGCCTTTTCTAATTCAAATATGTGTTTGAGTTGAGTTCGTAACCAAGTGGTTATTTTCTTTCCAGTATAATCAGATGATTTTCGGAACCTTACAACAGGGCAACATTTCATGGTTCCGCAGCTAAGCTGGACCATGAAACTCTGATATACCAAACAGAGATAGATGCTAAGTTTCATACGAGAAGTATATCATCCTTAAAAAAAATGTATACCAAGATTGGGAAATCAACATTGATGAATAAATCAGTTTAATAAACTAGTTTCAAAAAAAGTGTTGATATAAGCAGGCAATGGCTTCAGAAATAAATTTCTACATTACAAAGAGAAAAACTAGAAAAATTTACCGCATCTTCAGCTGCAAGTACTTTCTCAATAGGTTGGTTGGTGCCACATTCTATCATTATGCCCCCAGAAGAACCAGTCAAGCTGACAGAATTCTTTTCAGTCTCGTCCATCGTCCGAAATTTGTATCTCGGAATTTGACGAATGTCATCTTCAGATGCTCCTTCCTAATATCCGCCAGATTGTAAAAAGAATTTTCTTCATCGACTCAAATGAAAATATGATGCTTTATTCTATGTGTACACATACTAAAAAAATAATACACACCCAGAAATATTAAGAAAAGCTAGGAAACCAAATATTGGTTTGCAATTTAACACATCAATATAAGCCCAGATTTTTTTTTGGGGGGAAGTACCAATATGTCAGCCAGACTCAGCGGAGGCAGGTTGACACCTGCACTTCCGCTTCTCATTGTATTTAACCATCAGAAGTGCGCAACAGTTTGACCATAAGTCAGTAACAACAGAAATAAATTGATGAATTAATTTGACAATCTTCATATGACATGGACCAACACAACAACAGAAAGCAGTCAAATACAATTTGACAAAAAACTGTCTTTGAACTGGCTGAGTAATGCATAACTGGTCAGCTAAATCCAAGCATAAATTTACGTTCACCTTTTTTATCTGACTACTTGGCATAATTGAAATGCTGGACCACAATTTCCTTTCATATTTGGCCACCAACAATTAACAAAGCTTTACGAGTTGAGCTTTCCAACAATTTCTAGATTATGTGGTGACAGGTATTGAGTCTTATGAAAATTAACAGCACAAGAATACACAAGAGCAGTTCTAGACCAACAGGATATAATACACAAGAGCAGATCTAGTGAAACTAGCTTACATATACACCAGATACATTACCACATAATACACATTTAAATACTTCCTCCTTTTCACAAAGGTTGGCGTATTTGATTTCGTTAAGACAAGCTTTTGACCAAGAATTACACTATAAATATGTAACTTATATGATAGGAAAGCATGATTATTAGCAAGAACTTTTAAAGACGAATCTATAGATATAAATTTCATGAATGATAAAACACATATTAATAGAGTTATGATTGGTCAAAGCCTTGTCTTAACGAAACCAAATACGCCAACCTTTGTGAAACGGAGGTAGTAATACACATATGAGAAACCATACCTGATCTGATACTGCATATAAAATTGCTATGATACAAGGGAGGCAGCAACAAACAGCAATACCAATGATGCAAGCCAAAGCAACACAGAAGACGACAAAGAAAACATCAAATGCCAGAAAGACGATGCAAAGCCTGCAGAGGAAGTTGTAAGGAAATATGTTCATCATGACAAATAAATAAAATGATTACCCAAACTAAAAGTTCCAACCATTCTTAACAAATTATATGTACCAGTAGAGTTGAGGTGCATCGCGGGTAAGAACTTCTCCACCAGCAGATACCCAGTAAAATCCAATTATCCACCATATAAAGGAAAACATTGTATTACCAGACTCCAGGTGTTTTGCAATACTGCAACAGTACAGATCCCAAACAAAAATTACACAGTAAGGAAAAAAGACATGGTGGGAAATTAACATAATGAAAACTTGAAAGTATACACAGGTTTCTTAATATTTAAGGGCAGCAACAAGCCAACAATTGTGAAACAAATCAGCACCCAGCGCTACACTAAGCTGACACTTTTGTAGTAGCCCTAATATTTTGAAAAAAAAAGGATTGCACAGGCAAAATAAATTATAAGGCATTGTAATAAAATCTGGATACACTTCATATGATATAACCACAAATGCATTTTAGCAACGAAAAAAAGAGGTTTAAATAAAGGCTGGTGCTTCTATGACCAGAGATGCAGAATAGACCGACTACATATGTATTTCACATAAAACTGGTCTGGTTGCAAACTTGCATCATAGTGCAAAAGCATGTTTTCTGTGTCTGTCCAGGCCAGAGATATGTCTAAATTTGTTCAAGGGTTGAGATGGTGTGGGCAACTTATAATAACAATAGTATTCAGTATTTACAAGAAAACGCATGTGTTTAAATTCTGAATTAAAGCCATACCTAGATAAACTGGGTGGATATTGACTCAGGTAAAGAAGATTTCCCAAATTGATGGCAACACAATAAACAATTGGAGTCATATAATCTAATCTAATAAGCTTCAAAGACAAGCTACTTGCTCAAATTCACTAATTAGTATGCCCATTCTAATATTTACTCCAGATAACTTGAAACCTACTCAGCTTGTAATAATTGTGAGACGACTTCAGATAATCAGTTTCAGGCAAATAATTGGAAGCCAGACAGTTCATTATACCCACACACAGAATAATTCAAGCAAGGAACATTAGCACACAGGATATTCATGAACTCCTGTGCCAATTTACAGGGAACAAAGGAACATATGGTATCAGTATACTTACTCTGACTAAGACACTAAAATTGCGCAAAATTAAAGGATAAGAATGGTATTCACAAAAAAAAAAACTCGAGAGTCTCAACAATCCTTTATATTACCGCACATAGTTGCCAATGCGACCATGGGGAATGCTCACGCCGGCATCTTCGTCGGTGGACGAGGACGATCCATCAGTACCTCTCTCCTCGTCGGCCGCCATAGAGGGCCCGCCACGCTGGCGGTGGCGAAAACGATACTCGATGGCGACGCAGACGATGTGCAGGACGCACTGAACGGCATACCCGGCGATCCAAATACGGAGCGGCACAGACGGGTTCTCGTCGCTGCTGAACACGAGCACGACGGCTGAGACGAGGATGAAGGCGAGGTTCCAGAGGAGGTCGAGCGCCACCACCGGGCGGGAGTAGGCCCAGTCGGCCTGCCGCTCCTCCAGCTGCTCCGCGGCGGTCTCCCGCACAAGCAGGGATGGCTCTCGCATCGCCCGCCGACCGCCCTGCCGCAGCAGCCGCGCGGTCCCACGGAGGGATGGACGGCGCAGCACGCCGCGACGCCGCGTCCCGCCACCGAGTAGCGGCGCCGAGTCAAGGAGGGCGTCGCCGCGGGAGCTGGGGGATCGTGGAGTTGCCATCGCAGAAACCCTGGCGAGATCGGGAGAAGGTTGTGCTTCTTTCTGACGACCTTCTCCCCCCGGCCCGAAATGAAAGAGGGGTTTTCCCTGCTAGGGGCTACAAGCAAGTAATTTCTTCTCAATTTCTCTCGCGGAGTTTTGGATTTTCTTTAAACTTATTAAATGCTCCTAATCATAAAAACACCGTGCAAGGTGGCGAATAAGCCCTACTATTATAAAATAATGCATATTTGTGTCATACACCATGTGAGTCACAGAAGTTTTATCCGTACTATATCAATTACAAGATGCATTCACCACAGGTTTGACACTGTCATATATTTCCTCCCAATAAATAGCCCTTCCAATTTTGTATTATGTGTGCTGTTTCTCCATGTTCTTCTTTTAGGCATAGCCACGAAGCTATGGAAGTAATTAGAGTTGAGGTGAAACCTTGCGTAGAAGAGCTTGTCAAAAGATGTCAGTGTAGTCGAAAACCGTGAACCCACATAGTCAGGGGCTGTTTGGTTCGTTACCTGAGGACTATGCCTGAGAAAATGAGCTGCCTGAGACTAGCCTGAGAAGTTGATGATTTTTACTTGTACAGGCATGCCTGAGACATAGCTGTTTGGTTGGTGCTGCTGACCTCACAAATGCTAATACATTTTTAGTAGAAAAAACTGCTGCATCATGTGTTGTGTCAGAGTTATCCTTGTGTTGGCATAGGTGGGTTCTAGCGAAAGCTTTGATCAGCCGGAGTCAGGCCTCCAATTTCGGTGGCCTGAGCCAGGCTAACTGCGCTGTCAGGTCCTTCAGGCGAGGCAAGCAGCTGGAGCTTCAGGCTTCAACCAAACAACACTCAGGCAACTCATAGGGACCCATCAGGCCAGACGTGCTTATCTCAGGGTGGCAACCAAACAGCCCCTCAATCCATGAGGTTCTTGGAATTGGAAATGATGGAAAGCCATGTGAATGGGGAGAAAAAATGGCAAGAGGGATCACATAGTTAGAAAAATGGACTTTACGAGGATTTTTTGCAAAATATCCCCTCTGTGACAATGGTCAACTGGCCATACATGTAGGCGTGTAGGTCAGACTTAATGTCCATATGCCCCCCCCCCCTCCACTGATAGAACTTGAATATGCATTTTTCATGTTATTATGACTAACTTCGCATGACCTCAATACTTTAGTGATATTTATTCTTTTCTTGAGCATCGATCTAGCTTTGTGATTGTGAAAAAATAAATAGATAAAAAGTGTTGAGTCGAACATAAACAATGAGATCTCATAATGCTCTTCCGAAGTCAACATATCTAGATCCACCATTTGCATCGCATCTGGATGTTTCTACATATTCAGTGATGAAATTGTATAATAGCATGCTTACACAAGCAGGGCCATTGGCAACCCAATGAGAGCCCACATCAGAATGTGGAAACCTAAGATCATTGGGCGCAACATGGCCAAGGACACACTTCTTGCAAGACAAACTATGAAACCACTGCTCAGCAGACCGCAGGTGAATGGACGAGAAAGAATACCAGAAACACAAAAAGATGAGCCGAGAGAACCACTGAATTCATGGAGTATGCCACGACATCTACAACGAAACAACGGATCACATGACCCATTCTTGCAGACGAAAACACACAAATATAACAAATAAGGTAGATTGATGGTCAGAGGTGAGGAAAACCACTCTATGATTCCTATAAATTGATGACTAGGATTTCTCAATGCCAGATTGATCGTCAGAGGTGAGGAAACCACTCTATGAATCCTATAAACTAGGATTTCTCAAGGCTTGCAGATGTGTGGGATCATATCCTTCTGCAAAGTATGGATAGTGATTGCAAAATTGCAATGGACTTTGAAATGGGGTTCTTCCGGTGAGGCAATAACATGCGCTGTTTTGTAAGACTGAAGCATAGTGTTAGTGAACGGCGGCCCAAAACAAAGATAACAAAGCTGGATAAGAAATTATTATGCCCCATGTCGCACCAGCGGCCCACGGGGTCCCCCTAATGCCGGACGCTTGGGTCGCGGCGACAAAGCTCCCGCAAGGAAAACTTCCCCGAAGGGGCGAACCCAGGAAGCCTCCCACCCTCGAGACAATAGTCAATGGGATTACAAGAAGACACTCACTGGCAAGACCATTATATTAGAAATTGAGAGCCCTGGCACCATTGACAGCGTCAAGGCCAAGATCCAGGATAAGAAGGATAACCACCGCAATAGCTACCTGAGAAGTCTCGTCCCAGCAAGGTAACAGCTCGCTGCCCCCGCAACCGGCCAGGCAACGGTACTGGGGTGCTTCCCGGCTACCGAAGCTTGGGCTTGCAGGTGGGGTCAGAGGAACAGTGAAGACAGCAGAGGCAGTGCATTTAATGCACCGACATGAGTCACATCGGCAGGTCTAGTCTTGCTCAGCAAGGCTACAACGGCTATCCTACGGTTCATTTTATTTACCACGTACGGTGGCCTGGGTGTTGCATGAAACCCAACGAGGATCAGGAGTAGAGTAGAACTTGTGGCGTTGACACGCGTGTGGTTAACGTGTCGCGTTGCATGCATCGGCACCTGTGGTATCCCCTTGACTATAAAAGGAGAACCAATGGCACCGGTCAAAGGGTTTGAGTACAGTAGAGTTCAGTTCAGCATTCATCCAAGTAGATCAGCCCTTAGAGGGACAAGTAGCAAAGCCTGGGAACCCCCGGCAACCTACATACACTCAAACTCGTGAATACAACTCAAAGCAGGACATAGGGTGTTACACCTCCGGGTGGCCCGAACCTGGATAAATCCTCGTGTCCACACTTCGTGTCATTGGTCACGCCGGCGATCGCCGGAACGATCCCCTTCGCTCTCCACCGAACCAAAAGGAGGGTGTCCAACATCCCCGGTGCCGGAGTTTCAGGCTCCGACACCCCACCACCACCCTAAAAAAGTAATCAATAGTGTGAACGGATGAAATCAAAATTCTGCTTTGGAAACCAAATCAACATGAAAATTCATGAGAAAACTTGATGATACATGTGAAATATGAGTAATATAATAGTAACTTCACGGTCTAGATTTTTTATTCAGATGTATTACAAGAAAGAAAGCAATTAAGTGAAGACACAATTCCTTGGAAACAAGATATTCAGATCTCAAAGCACATTGTGTGGTGGGGATAGCGCAAGCTTGTACTCGTACAAGCGGTTTTGATTTTCCCATTTGTAATAGCAGTATTTACCAGATCTTTCATCATTTATTATTATTAACGCATGGAATAAATTTAGACTTAGTATTAGACATTTGTAAAATAAATAAAAGCAATTCTTGGGGCATTTTTCATTCTAGAGTACATGCTTAAACAAAAGGTTATTGCATCGAGTTACCACGGCAGATGAATAGATGATTGGTATGTTTTGCAAAAGATGTGGACTTTGCGTTGTTAATCAATACAGTTAGGTTGTTTCCTCAAAGAGAAAGATGCACACTCGAGTTGCTATAGGACGTAAATACCTCTTTTTTTCTCAAATACATAGGACGTAATAGTACTCGGCAAATCAATGGAAAATTGTACTCCCTCCGTACCAAAATAAATGGCGTGGATTTTTATAAAAATTTATACAAATCCAAGTCACTTATTTTGGGATGGTGGAAGTATAATAAGTCGTTTAATGTTTCCATTGTTTCATATTAGTGTGCATCTGAACCACCATCCATTCCAATTTTTGGTTAGGCGAAATAATCTGAACAGGTCAAAGCGTCCGCTGTGCCGGTCCATATACCATATCGAGCTTAAACCATGGCATATTACTTGACTTTCTCAAGTGCTAAGTTAGCTTCGTATTTGTTCTGTAGTTCTATTGGCATACTGTAAGGAGTTTTCGGCAACAGAAGCTGGCAAATGGTAAGGTTCTTTTTCAGCAGCTTGTGGCATTGCATATTTGCTTTTCATCGATGTAACGGCAAAGCTCTGTACTGCCCTGTGACTGTCTGTTTCCCGGAGAACTCGGACTTGGTTCCGTAAATCATGAGTACGTCGAGACATGTTGTGGCGGCATCGTGAGTGAACACTACAGCGGCCGCCGCGTTGTTCACGGGTCGCCTCACGAGGGCCTGTCTGCTTGTCGACAAGAAGGGAAGGAGTGCCGAGAGATTTCGGGTGTGTGCGGTCCAGTACGGGCAGGGTCGGAAAACAGGGGAAATACGAACAGTGCATCTAGCCAAGCTGCTTGGCATCTATCGGATTTTCCTTCTAAACTGAGGGTAAAAACTGCTGCTTTTTCTTTGGGTCGATGAGATGACAAAGGCTTTTCCGGCTGCACGCACAAACTGTCAAACTGAGTGGTGGCATGACCCATCGCTTTCGTCATAACACCTCGCGACCCCACACAGCGGACAGCAAAGAGCAATGATCCTATGCGCCCGTAGCTATGTGTTGTACAGGAGTAAATCCAGAATATTTCTTTGCACCGCTCCTCACTTCGTGAGTTCGTGGTCCATCCGCTTACTTTCTTTTTAAGATCACTATTTATGATCATAATTGTAAGTAGGTAGTCCAAGTGATTTAAAGCTACTACACCAAACAGCACAGTGCAGTGCAGCATGATTCAATCAGAACATTGACCAACTATTAATTGCAAAATAAATTTCAGTTGGTCCATAGCAATGCCACCGTCACAGAGACATTATTGGAAGATAGCTTTCAAAGATTCATATTTGATCCTAGACTTCCTGCTCCCAGAAGCTGTGAACGGCACTACTCAACCCAGCGTTTCTCAGCCCACTCGCATACCAGCTTATCCTTACAACAGAAAGAGGCAATATAAAAGTGACGACTAACAAGCCAAAAAGTACACATAGACTCCAAAACGATGGGGCTAAAGTATTTCCTTCAAGAAATATCTAAAATGCATGGTACCTGGGAATACAGCGGACGGAAGAGGCCGAGTCAATACCCGAACCACCACCATTGCTCTGTGCTAAGGACCTGTCAAGGAAGATCCTTATCACCTAGCAAAGGATACTTTTTTCCATTGTGCGGTTCGTTCTTGACTCAGACTCAGCGCCGCCGGTCATCCCTAAGACAAAATCCATTCTAACAGTCAGGCGTCGTGCACAGCAGCGCCGTCTTGAT
The DNA here is from genome assembly GCF_000005505.3 of Brachypodium distachyon. Classification (NCBI taxonomy): domain Eukaryota; kingdom Viridiplantae; phylum Streptophyta; class Magnoliopsida; order Poales; family Poaceae; genus Brachypodium; species Brachypodium distachyon. Next base: position 52,334,688 of record NC_016133.3, read on the forward strand.
CTTCTTAATGGTGCAGGAGATAAGATTGTTCACAGTCTCAACCGATTCCACGGTGAGTTTGGCTGTGGGCTGGCTGTTCACAAGAATCTGGAATGCTACGGTCAGCAATGAGCCACCAGTCTTCTGCTCGATGCTAGGACCATCAGGCAGAATGGCGAATCCAGATGGCAGCAGCGCAACGCAGGTGGAGTCTCTACCTTCCATGACAAGCTGCATTGCCGGGATATCCACAGGAGCGTATACAACAATCGAGCCCGACGCATCAGTGCACGTTTCCTGAAGGATCAGCATGCTGCTCTGGTTTGCACTCATGGCCTGTAACATATAAATGATGAGAATCACAGCATATCAGGTATTTGTAGATTTGCAGTGGCATTTTTGGAAATACGAGAATTTTAGTGGCATTTTTGGAATACGCAAGAATTGCAGTTGTATATATCAAATTAACACTATCAAATAATGCACCTCAAAATGCCCAGGACAAAAAGTAATTTATTTTTTGAGCCCCCTGTGATGGAGAAGCACCAATAGTTCATATCAGACAATCAAACAATTCGGAATTAATTTAACATTGACACGTTATTTGCCTGCGCTAGTGTTTGGAGGATCGGCAAAACAGTGGGCTTGTTTTTTCTAAAACTGTATTTTGTTATTACGGAGTCCACTGAAACAAGGACGACACGAGCTGCACACGGGATCCGGACCAGCTTGGGGTCTGGATGGTCACACTTCGTACGCACTACACAGCAATGAAAGTTGTCAACCTGACAGCTTTTCAAGCAGATCTGGGTCTGCATCCCAAATTTGGGGTCCCCAGCCTGTACCTTCCTGCAGACCTTGTGTAAAGTGTGGTGCTAGTCATTCTAGACTTTCTAGTCGGCTTTAGCTTTTGGTCCATGATTACGACCTTTTTTCATCTACCCGAGACTATCAACAGTAGTTGATAGAAAGTTGCCAGACTTTTGTTTGTGATCTTCTCCTTGTCATTGTCAGTTCACAATATAATACTGATTACTGGATATGGTGTTGAAGTATTATTCTATGTGGAGAAGGTTATGTCAAGTGTAGAACCCAATTTTTGGGTGATGCACAGGCCATACCCAATTTTTGGGAAAGCATGAGGAACACACAACGACATTGTTGTACGTTCAATTTCACTCTCGTCATAGTGATGTGCCTTAGCCAAAGAAGCAACAGAACAGAAGCAGGTTAGCAAATACTTACACTGGCTCTTAGGAGGGATACTGAGTTTCCATTCTGATGCCCCTTGGCGATTCGAGTCATCTCCTGCATGGGTCCTCCATTGCTGAGGATATCCCACTCTGCACGCAGCTGTTCATCACGCAGGAAGTCGAACAACTTCTCAGGAGCCACGGGCACCCATACTGATGTGGCGGCGCTCAGCACCACCCCAGGTGGCTCCCCAGGCTCACTCACACTCTTTCGTGCCATGACTCGCACATCCTCACCAATGCTACCTGTTGCACCGTCCAGCTTGCTCCATTCACGAGCAGATGAGGCGCTCACGCCCGCACAGAAATTATCCGTCATCCGGCGTGCAAGCTTCAGCATGCTTCGCTTACCCTCTAGTGATATAGCTGGCACCAAATGAAACACATTGTTAATATTATTTTTTAAAATTATTCATGTATTAAAATAGAAGTTAGAACCTAATCTGATCCAAAAAACAGTTTACTTATAACAGAATAGCAATGTTACAGGATACTCGCAACATCCCTAGGTAGTCTTATTTCTAACATAATAAAAATGCTTGGAAAAATGTGTTCTCAACTACGAAAATGCAGCTGGTGCGTGTTATTTGAAATAGAAACAGTAAACTTTACAGGGTGCACTGGAAAATGGCGAAAAAAGGTCAAGAAATTTCTGTACCCATTGGTTCACTTGCGGCTACTGTAGGAGGTGACATGAGTATGGCCAAGCATTCACACTGGCGCTGCAGCGTGGCAAGCCACCGGCTGGCACCAAAGGCGAGACCAGATCGGAGAAGTGGTCGGTAGAACTGGTGTACAGATGCCTCATCGTATTCCGTATGCTCAACCCATGTGACCTACAGGGTAAATGCATCCGTTAGACATAAATGCACGCCCACATGCAATTGTCTTGAGGTGTAATACACCAACTGCGCTCTGAGCACATACAGCACAACTGTGGGTACACAGTGCAGAGATAACATTTTCTTTACCTTCTGAACCTATACTTCTGATGGGGTAAAATCGTGAAAATCACACATGGGATGATTGCCTGTTAACCAGTCCCGAGATGTGAAACTACTGGTGTGTAATAGTTGAATACTATGTACCAGGCTTACCATTTTATTATTACTGTCTAGCGAGACTTGGAAATGATCCATAAGAGATCTAGTAACATGGAAGGGATCCAAAATAGGGAATGGAAACAACTTCAGTAAATAAATGATAGAAAAATTTGCATCTTGAGCAAGATAAGATCATATCTCTAGTTTGATACTTCTGCACATGGATTTGCCAACAAATTTTGACATCACTCTGATGCTACAATTTTGCTATGTTGCCATCTGATTTGGAAAGTCCCAAATGATACAAACAAGATTCCTCAATAAGATCTTACAATGAGTGACCAGTCCATAAAACTTATGTGTAGATCATAGAAAGCATGTTATTAGTGTTAGTAAAGTGTTAAAAGAATGGCAGAATAAAAAAAAATCCAAAGCTCTTCGACTAGGAATCGTTGCTCCTGAAGTTCTCCAAATTCACAGAACTATTCGCTTCAACGAACTGCAAAATAAATTACGTGCAAGAGTTCTCTCACTGTACTCGCAAGAAAGGGGTCATTCCTCACTTCTCACCTTCAGTTTTAAAACAATGATATGTCCTTCGTCAGTGGAAGATTGAGAACGTCTTAAGATCTGTGCAAATCCCAAGTACGCAAAGAAGGTTTTCTTTACTCAAGAAAATGAGCAAGTGGCCCAGATTTTAACATGACAGGAACACATTGATAAAAACGCGGACAATAAGTTACCCAAGGTGCTGCACCCAAAGGGTAGAAGCATCTAATACCCTAGAAAAGGTGATCATGTGACAAATAAACATATATAAACATGCTTGGGTAATGGTGTTGGATCCATGGAAATGTTTCATTATTCCCAGATAACTTGTTTAACCCATCTCCTCGTTGACCAATTGATAAGTTTATGTGGGTAGTGGGTTCACGACCCTAACTAATCAATTAGGCCTTGACTTGTGAACACTATGTTGCATGGGCATCACCAAATCACATCATAAACTAATCAACAAGATTAAACAAAACGCTCTCGAAAACAACGCTGATGTCCCCAAGTTCTGAGAGAAGGCACAGTGGTAGTGCGGAAGTAGTGGAATTAACAATGTAACAAACATGGTTACTTCTAATGCTTCGGGGTAAACTTTGACCAGTTACTTTGATGTAAGAGTCCCAGTTCCAAACTACAGCGATAGCTCCATTAGCTTTGAATATGCCAACATTTCTTTGCGCTAATGTGGCAGATAGCCCTAATTTGTAGTCCCAGATATTATTTATTATAGAAGGGCAGGCCTAAGAGAATCTGAGTGAGCTATTTGAAACATAAAGTTTGTAACAATGTAACTGGATATTACCTTGCAGAAGCCACTGGGAGTGTCTTGCATGACACAGCCAGAAGGTAACCTCCTGCACTTCAAATTTGCAGCTGTGGATGTTGTGGCAGAATTTTGATCTCTCATCAATCCATCAATAGATACATCCACTACTGCCCAGGCACCTTCAGCCAGCTGCTTGCAAAACCTGAGAAATATAACCTCCCTGATGGGGACCAAAGGTGAGAGCACCTGTAGTTCAGCCTTCATCTGTTGCAAGAAACACAAGCGAAGTTAACAACTCAGAGGTCACATGTTATACACTCCATGCATGTGATGAACATTGGGGACAATTAGGCACTAACCAGCAGCAACGAGCCATTTCTGCTTCCGGCAATGCCGGTAGAAACCTCCTCAAGGATTGTGGCCTTGGCAATCATACATGAGAACATGTCAGACCACCGTCTCTGTGAAATGAATGGAGCAATAGCAAAATCAGCATAATGAAACTCTTCAATAAATAGGATCAAACTTATAAAGAGAAAAGGTGGTATGGGTTCGAACCTCGTCCATAAGGGTCTCTACAAGTGCAACGCTGTTGTCGATGATGACCAGGCCGGACTCCCTAGAGGCCTCAGAAACAAACCCAGCAGGCTTCATGCCAATACCTGGCAGGAAGGAGTGATACTCCTCAAAGTTGAGTGTCTCCTTGTTGGGAGAACCAGGCAAGCCAGTAACCCACAAAGGATCGTCCACCTGTGCCATCTTTATAAGTTCATCCATTGCGCTGATTGCGAGCTCCAAAAACATAGACCTGTCGATGTCCGTGATTGATGCTATAGCAGATCCAGTTGCCCGTGCGGGTGTAATCACCGTGCCCATCGAGCTTGAGGCACCGCCAGCAAACTCACTCATAGTACCGTGCAGCGTAGGCTGCATAGACCCTATACCACCCATTCCCCCGACCGCAAGCTCCAATGACGAGTTTGGCAAGTGCATTGACAGGTGTGGCTGCAGCTGGAGTGGTGACATGAGGGATACAGGTTTGCCGAGGAACTTGGTGGCAAGGGCACAGACTCGGTTGAGTTCATCCTTGAGCCGTGCATTCTCAATGCGTAGGTGCTGCTCCTCTAGGGACACCTCCCCAAGCATCGCAGGGCTTCCACAGCCACCGCACATTGGGCTGCGCATGGCCTCCCTGATCGTCATGTTCTCAGCGCGCAGCTTGTCATTCTCCTGCTTCAGCAGGGCGTTCTCGTGCCGCTCCAGTTGCGTCTTGGCACGGAGAGAAACCGTGTCAGTAATTTGCACAAAGCCACCTATATGTACGGGCTGGAAAACTAAATGAAAATGGTACGATTCGTCGCAAGCAATTTACCTTCATCTGGGTGCGACGGTTCTGGAACCAGAACTTGACCTGCCGTGCATCTAGGGAAAGCCTCCTGCTGAGCTCGGCGCGCTGCTTCTCGTCTGGGTGGGGGCACTCCTTGAACAGCCTACACAACGCGGACGAATCCATGCATGAGAGGACAAGAGAAAAAAGGCGGAGAGAGAGAAGGATGCGGGCACGGGCTATGAGCAGGGCTTTTACGCTTCTAGCTCTTGGATCTGCTGCGGCGTGTGGCGGTGGTAGCGCTTCTTCCGCTTGCGGGGGTTGCTGGGCTCGGCGTCGTCGTCGTCGTCTCCGACGCCGGAGATGGCGTCCAGGTGGTCGCTCCCCGACCGGCTGTCATTCTGGGCCTCCGCGTCCCCCGCCATCGCGCCGTCCGCGAACATCCGCCCGCCGATGCCGCCGGCGTTGTCCTGTTAACACGGGACGAAGAGAACTCGTTCAAGGGCCACGGCAAGCAAAAGCACCCGGCCGCAACAATCGTCGAACACATACCAGCGCGAGGGAGAGCGCAGGCGAGGACGAGAAGCCGCCGGGGTACGGAAATTGCATGCCGCCGCCGCCGCCGCCGTCGAAGAGGCCCCCAAAGCTCATGCCTCCTTCGCCCTCCCGCAGAAGCAAACCGCGGTGTACACTCGAGCGTGTGCTCCTCCCCTTTCCACCGTCTCTATCCTTTATCCCAAAAAGGACCTACGCCTGGATCTGCACGAGCCTTTCCGCACACCTCACAAGCCGAATCGCGGCTGGCGTCTCTGGAAGGAAGGAGGAGAGGGCGCCTCGTCTCGGCCACCCTCTTTCTATAACTACACAACGAAGATTAGGCTCCTCAAAACCCTAATTCTCCCCGGCGACCGGAGGAATAAATTAAGGAGGCGAGGGCGAGGCGAGGGAAGAGCATGAGCTGATTAAAGAAAGGCTTATGCACGGGTGGGGAGATGGGAACGGACGGGAGGGTCAAAATGGCAAGACGACGAGAGCGCTGCGAGGAGTCCCCGGGTGTGGACGCACGGAAAAGGGTGGGGGAGAAACGCGAGGCGCTGACGCTGATGCAGCTAGCGCAGTCAAACGGGCGGTGCGGTGCCTGTTTTTTTGTTGGCTTCCGGCGCCCTTTGCTTTACTTTTGGTGCATGGAGCGGCGGAGGAGCCTCCGGGCCGTTTCGTCTGCTCCTCCACGGCGTCATGCTCCGGGCCGACCGGCGCAGCGGCTTGTTTGCTTCCCGTGCGGGCATGAACCCGTTTCGCTTGGGCTCATTTGTGTTGCGTCAATTTCTCCCTTGAAAAATGGGTTGCTTGGACTTTTTGCAAAACACAATACTAATTATTTGACCTTAAATTATTGCATTAAACTCGTTTTTAATAATCTTAATAAACTTGAAAGTGGTTATCCTCTTAACCCTATCTAAATCAGTTTCGAACCGACACGCGACCGATGCTTGACATCAATTATACGGCAGTACATATGTGTAAGCAACTTAAGTAAAAAGAACTTGGGAAAATCAATCAAAACAAAAACTATAAATATTAGAAAGAAAAAATAATGATTTTAGGGAAACAAAAAATCGTCTGCGACGAGTAAAAAAATATACTTTAAATTTTTCAAAAGCAATTAGTTTTGGAGTTTAGAGTTGAAAATGGACGTATGCAAGAATTTGAGATTCAAAGTGGTATGTTTTTCCTTTCTCTTAACATGAGATGTGATTTTGAGCAATAGCAAGTTCTCAATATTTGCCACGTCTTTGTTGTTTATTTTTTACGGCTCTATTATGTGAACTTATTGATCTGTGACCTTATTGAGCTATGGTGGTGTTTGACTCTCTACAGTGGTTTACGTACAAGAAAATATGAAAACGGAAGGTATTTCTAGAAACCTCTCTAATAATAATACCTTTCGTTGCCTCTTGCCTTATTTGTTCTAGTGAACCACTCGATGTGTCTATCAAGATGATGGTGATGTTGGAGATATGCCCTAGAGACAATCATGTGATGATGTTATTTCCTATGTATTCACGAGTTATTGTTATTGTCCTTGAACATCATCACTGATATGTATCAATAAATGCGTGATTTGTTTGTGAGACTATATATTCTATGATGTTGTTCTAATGGTCCTTGGTCATTGAGGTTATGCGGACACATAACCTAGACTAGCAATGTGAATCAGTATGATAACTATGTTTCACAAGTCATAGGGCAAGGTGTTGCCGACTGATAGCATGGACTCGACAATGAGATTGTTGAGTCGGACAGACCCGCACTGAGACACAACGAGATGATTGTCATTTGTTAGTCTCAAGTACGATGTATATGCCAGTCCTAGACCTGAGGTCATCGCATGAGCTTGGGATGTGAATCGGCCTACTTAGGGGTTGCCAAACGCTACTCCCTAACTGGGTGGTTATAAAGGTAGCTTTCGGGTTTGCTGAGAAGCATGCTGCGAGTCATAGTTGATCAAGATAGGATTTGCCCCTCCTGTTCGGAGAGATATCTCTGGGCCCTCTCGAGTGATCAGATTCGGAAAGCATGGCCATGCGACTTGGGTTAAGTGTTAACCCGTTCGGGAATCTGTATCACAAGAACGAGAAGAGAGTCAAGCTATCCACAAGGATGACAAGCACTCGCCTTGAGCTCGACACACATATCGTGAGGCAAAAGGAATGTTGCATATGACACATTGTATGGTTCGTCAATATACCTTATGGTTCCTCGGGAGTTGGCACGTGCTGCTAGGCGCCACTACCAACTATCGACTTGAGTCGGTGCCAGTGGACGAGTAAGGTGTTACTCGGACCCGCAGTCCGAGCTCGTAGTCGTGTCCGTCTGACCGTGAACCTGTAGGGTCGCACGCTTAAGGGGATGTGACCGAATTGGATAGGATCCAACTCGTATCGGGTTTAGACTCCTAACGGGCCTCAAGTGTTGAAGCCCACCAAGGAGGTCTATATAAGTGGAGGAGACGTACCCGGTTAGGGTTACACCAATCCAGACGCGAGTTAGACTCGGCCGTCACACCTCCACGCCCAAAGCCTTGCAATCGGATCTAGCAGTCCGCCGCACGGAGTTCCTCCCTGTACGTGTGGATACCTCGGAGGCGCTGCACCTGCGGCGCTTGGACGAACTGTTCGTGGGATCGGCGAGGAGGAGCAGGCTGTTTGACTACTCGGCATCGACGCGCTACATCGACTCTACTTCTGCTACAGGTCTGTGCATCTAGTGGTAATCTCGTGATCCATTATCTACAGCATTGATCCGGGCGGAAGCGGTAGAAATTTTTATTTTGTGCTAGCGTAGCATACCGCGTTCCCCAACAGGTGACATCCCCCACACGGTTACTGCGCTAAGGCTTGCTCTTTGTCCTTGTCATGAAGACGCTTTCGTTGCTCCTCCCTTATCCACACGACCGCGTGACCGCGTGCCGTGCAAACTACTGCATGCACCTTTTTCTCTACGAGGAAAACCTAATTGTTTGAGCATCACTAAAAAAACATGAACTCCGCCTCCTTGGACTTGTGAAAGTGAAACAATTGTTCGTGTCTAGTCATCATGGAGTGCCAATATTATTTTTCAGAAATTTACATCCAATGAGCGTACTTGAGACACCGAGTGACAAATTCCCTTGGGGGAAAGCAAGATACACGATCATTCCTACCGAGTGACAAATTCCCTTGGAGGCAACAGATTCATTAGAACTTCAAAAACTTAATTCAACACCACGTGGAGGGGCCAGGAAGAGACTGAACGACATGCGATGAAATGAAGGAGATATGAGGAATTGTTTTGCAGGCGCTCGAGGATGGGAGATGAAGAGAGTGAGGAAGGCTACGACACCGTCTCACTAGTTGTTGCTAGGGTTGACCTAATTTCTTTTTAGCATCAAAATGTATGCGGCGGCGGCGCAGGCATCTTCACGATCCCATGAAAGGTGAACGAGAGGTGAGGAAGGAGGAAAGTTGTAGACATGGGGACCAATGTCAGTGGTTGAGTTGTCAGTGAGGCAGAGGTGGGATGTGTGATTTCGATCTTACAGGTGGAAGTTTGTTGGCAAATTCATTGTGTCTAGATTATCCATCCTTCCCTTACAATGCTACTCCCTCTATCAGCGAAAGAGTGTATGTTTGAGATTTTCCAAAAAATAAATAAGCATTGAGATAGAAAATGCATTGTGAATGTGCCAACCACTATCTCTTTCCTCTTTAATTTTCCCACCTCCAATGAGTTAAGTGCGTGATGAAATGTCATTGATTTTCGTGTAGTGAGAGAGAAGCATTTTTTCTTAGTCTATAGTGCTTTGGAAATAGGGAAATACACTATTTTGTTGGAGAAATTTGAAACCCAAACGTACAATATTTATGGACAGAGGGAGTACAACACGGTCACATATTTTATATGGATCTAGTAATTTTCGTTACTAGTTCATCACGTTGTATTAAAAAAGACGGGTACGTGAACAATGGAGAGGATGAGGCTGGAGGCTGGACTTAAAAGCGAGTGATCTGAAGCGGGTGGTCGAGGCGTGAGCGTTGGGATTGTCGCTCCAGTGCACGATGCGGCGAAGTGGGCTTGGGATCACCTGACGATAGCAGAAGTACCAAGCGGATAATTCAACTGTCTAGTAGGTGAAGGGGAATCATCCTAAATGTCCATTTCTACTTGGGACAACATCCTACACCAAGTCCGCCTCACAACCAGCTTGGCATATTAAATAGTCTCCTCTCTCGGGCAACATTCATCTTTGGAGAGCTTTCAATTTCTCTTGTTGTTGGTTTAGTGTTCATTTATTGCTCCGTTAGTGTCGAGCGAAGACTAGGTCATGCGAAGGTGCACTTGCCAATCGCGATTCATGCCCGTAACAAAATTTGAACTTTGCGAACAAGCCTATGAATTCCATTTTTTTATTCCATATATAATAGCGTGCTATCATGTGCAAACCCGTCTTTATGTTTCGTGGATATTTACAAGACTAACGATTGAATGTGTTGATTAGTATGCCGTAATTTAAATTTAGATTGCTAGTTGGTCCTTGAGTAATTTATGTGACAGTAAATCTCAAACCATGAGCCAACCACTCGGTCATTTGTAGTAAGCCTAGGTTGGTTGCACGTAATATCAAATTTGTGCACGGAATTAAAGTCCATGTGGCGATTAGATATGGAGCCAGAGCTAGGGAAAATGAGATTTCTTGTGATTAATTCTCTAACATATGTAATTTTTTTGAGAACTTTTGAACATTTTAAAATGGAGTTTGCAAAGTTTATACTATAAAAATGGTTTTCACCGGATACGACGCCAACATAAATAGGGTTATATTTTAGGTGAAAGGGGGCAATGAATGTCAACACGTCACTTGTCAATTTCACCATAGTTATTTTTGGTGTCAATCCCTGTGTGGCTTTGATGTTATGATCCGTAGTTTGTATCATGGTATTAGACTCTTTTTCATTTAATGGTTCTTATGGCGGGATGCTACAAGATCAAAGCATATGGTTTCATGGGCAATTTAATTTATCTTTTTATGGCTCCTGTTAACATGTACGTATTTCAATATATTTGTGTGCTCCTGTATTTTATATGGTACAACCTGTGTGGGTCGTGCTGCACGTGCAAGCTTATATCTCTACACCACGACACTTATTTAAAGTAGCTCATTGTGGAAAACAGTCATAAAAAAACTCGAAAGACATGTTTATATATATGGAGCACTCTTTAAGACGTGTGTGCACACTTACTACTAGCAAGTAAAATTGCTACCATCTTCGTCCGGAAATAAATGATTTTTATAAAATCAAAGTCAATTATTTCCGGACGGAGCGAGTAATTGGTTTATGTATTTGTCAGTAAATGCCAAATAAGTGACACAGAGGACCTAAAATATCCACATCAGCAGATTCAGGCTCTTGCTGGTTGTCGCAACAAAGTGAATCTCAGCCATGGTATAACATGACATATCTAACAATCGCCTTGATGTTTTCTCCTGCTACTTTTCTAACAGGTTGTTGATAAGGGGTGAAATGAAGTTTATCGGCAATCATTGGATACTCCTCGCGGACTTTTCTTTTACCTTATTATCGAATGAGAGATGGCACGCCTCAGGTAGCTCCACCCTGCATAGAAAAACAATTCACAAGCTGATCCGTCACAGTCCATAATACCTTCCTTTGTTAGCAATTGAGATGTAGTACTGGTTTAACCGGAACTGCTCAAGGAACGGAATGCTGATTTTCTGTACCATAATGCAAGTGACATCTATCTCCGTCAATGTGTACAGAGATGCAGGTTCGCATCACAAGTCCGATGGCGAGGGAAGAAACGCGCTTCGGTACGAAACAGACATGTGGTTCGTCAGGCATGGGCCTGGACTGTGGACCAATTGCAAACCTCCAAGCCATTAATGAGCTAGATGGATCACCGGAAAGGGAAGCCTAGCTGCAGATGCCAATGTTCTACGAAACAAAACTGCAAATGCATGCCACTGGACGAGCCGAGTCGCGTAATCGAAGTCCGTATGTCGTCACTTGTGAAAAAAAAACCCCGGTGCTGTTCGTCTCCATAGCATCAGTCCACCATGCGAGAGGATGCAGTGTCAGTTGTTCGGAGATTGCGTTGAAGACTTGAAGCGAGAACGCCCGTTGAAGCAAACAAAATTCCACATGATTCTTATGGCAAAAGACAATGCTTGGCGGGATCTCGGGTGCGTGTCTAGACGATGACACGAATTGTATGCGTGCGGCGTACCCAACTTATAATTAGCATTCTGGGGCGGGCCATGCATAATGGCGATTGTCATTTAGCTTCGTACTAGCATTCTCGGGTGGGCCGCGCAGCATGGCGCTCATGGTGCAAGTCCCAGCTTGGTACGTAGCTTGGCTGCAATCGGTAGGTGGTCAACTAATAACATGGATGTGATACAGGCGGGGATCTTTTGGCTGGCGACAGCTTTGTTAGTGAAACCTTCTTTTCAAGCAGGCCAACAAAGCCGTATTAAATTAACCAACCTTATAAGGAATATATATATATAAAAAGGAAATTATACATCGCCGGTGGCACGCTGTGAGTGAAGCTCCATGTATTTTCTGAATCACCCATCAAAAAATATGAGAAACCATAAACATTGAACGCACCTGGGGCGGTGATCGATGATTTTCTAAAAGTACACAGTTTGTCCCCGTTAAAAAAAAATCGTCGAATCGCAAAATTTTCACCAGCACGTGACGTAAGGATCTCAAAGCCATGAAAGATCTTGCAACAAAAGCATCATGACACATCTAAAAAAACGCACTAAATCCGTATGAACATATCCGTGAGAACACAAACATAAAATCCGTAAGATCGGATGCATCAAACCTGCGGTGAGTAGAACACTCTTTTCCCGCTGTACCGCCAGCAGAGGAACAACCAGAGTACCTTTCTCGATGGCATCGCACCCTCCATGATAGCATCGTCGATGAAGACCACACGATTCAAATTAGTAAACACTCATGCATGGAGGAGACCCAAGGTTCCCATGCTCACAGCGCGAGACGAGGCGAACTGATAAATTCCGGTGAAGACAATGAGATGAGATCTAACCCAAAACCCCGGATTTTTTTTTTGAGAAACCCAAAACCCTAGATGGTGGCAGTTGTCTTTTTTTGTTTGTTTGAGAAACATGGTGGCAGTTGTCTTTTCTTTTTTTGAGGGGACGGTGGCAGTTGTCTTTTCTTTTTTTTAGAAACATTTGGCCTTATTGATTCGATAAACAAAATACAAGTAATCGAAGTTGAAACGAAAACCAACAACAAAAAACCCTAATGAAAATAAAAGTTACATCAAGATTCTTTGAAGTAAATAACTCTTGATCCGTCATCCGTATATTGAAAACTCTCCATGTCTCCGTGATGAAATTGCAGAAGACCAAAACTGCACAAGCTGGACTAATCTTATAGGTTTTGAAAAGCCACATGAGTCGCTCACCGCAACCGATGAGAACTTAATATCGTTGAACGCACTCTGGCCTGGGACACCAATGGGCGGTGGCAGTTGTCCGGAAGGAGTTTTTGGGCGGTACGCCAATGGGCCACTTAGGGCCTTTTTAGCGTGAGTTCATTGCCAACGCTTCAAAGCTTTTAGACACCATTGCAATGGGCATAAAGGATTTGCCAACCCATGGTTGCCAAAAATTTGACAAGATTTGCGAAGAATGATACGAAGAAGTTGGCAAGATTTTTTGACAATCAATTTTTTGGCTACCAACCAAACAAACACCAAAATAACATTGGTTATCAATTTTTTGGTAGGACAAGTTTTGTCGTGAAACAAACAGCCCCAAAAGCTTCAGATTAAAGGCCGACGCCAGAAGCTCAAGTCTTGCACGGGCATAAAAGGGTAAAAGCCCAAGTCTTGTATGGACATAAAAGGGTAAAAGCCCAAGTCGAGAGGAAATAACCACGGGCCCACGAGCACGTCGAAGCCGAATCGACGCGTCCCCAAGGTCGGCGGCCGCCGCCTCGTCGTGTTGCAACTTGCAAACCGCCGGGAGCATGGAGACGCCGTGAACTGAAGTCTCGGAGCCGGTAAGATACCTACAGCCTCACAAAAAATTTAGCACGTTCGATCTGCGGTTTCGTCTTTTTGTTAGCGGTAGCACTTGATGATGCTAGATTTGCGAGAGATACGTGGAATTTTTGTGTGAACTTGTTTCCGCGAAATTGCCTTTCTTCCCTTCCTTATCAAATTGTTCACCCGCACCAAATGGTGGACGCCGCCGCCTCTGTTGATCAGTTCCAGGGACATAGGCGCGCGACGCGGGTCAGGGCTGCGCCGCTGCGGCAAAGGGAGGATTAGCTGGCTTTCGGGAGTGGAGAGGGAAAAAAAATCTGTGCACTCAGATCACGGCCCAACAGTGGGAAATCTGAACTAAGAAACGAAGGAGGAGCCGCCAAGCCGATCGGATGCCAAGGAGTCAAGGCCGAACATATTGTTGTCAGATGGCAAAAGTCACGTACAAGAACTGTACTACTTCCTCCGATCCTAAATTGTTGTTGAAATATCACATGTATCTAGACGTTTTTTAAGAATAGATGCATTCATATTTGAGCAAATTTGAGTCAAGAATTTAGAATCAGAGTGAGTACAAAATACAAATACACATGGAAAATCGCTTTGTTCAATTTACAATATGCATGTAGACATAACAGGTACACACATCATATGGGGTACATGACCGCGTGGGAGACTAACTACATAGGAAGCAATCAACAATTACCTCATGCTGTGATATCAAGCCTAAATATTTCTTTCGTATGACTAGCTACTAACGATCTACACGAGCAAGGAGGTGCCCTAAAACGACCTCGGTATATATACAGACTTCATCACCTAGATATGCAACCTTTATATGATTATTTCTTGAATCGTGCATTTAGCTGCAAGTGGCCAGATTGAGTTGACAAATGATGTCAGTGCTTAGGGAAGAGCTGAATGTGAAAGCCATCTGGGAAGCTCAGTCCCGGGGTACGGACTATGTTCCCACCTTTTACTGTCCTCCATCTGAAATGCCAAAGTTTCATGTTTATTAGGAACACTTGATCTCACCATTTTAGAAGGAAACGCTACATGTATAAATATATTTACTGATGATGAACTGCATGTACCTGTATTTTGTCACCAGGCTGTGAATGAAGGTTGCCATCAGCACCTTGCTAAGGTCGGTACCAACACAGAACCGGAGACCCCCACCGAAGGCCATGAAATGCTTCGTGCCACCGGTTATTTCAATCTTGTTCTGCATAAGCAAGATCCAGTTCAAAACACAACCTAGGTAGGCATTACATTCATGTCTATGTGCATCATATGCATCTTGCATACAAGGCAATGCAGATGCACATATGCATTGGGATGGGAGGCTCTTCTAGAAACGGATATTATTCTAACGCGAATTCACTAGTATTAGCTTCAGGTAACTGTTTCTATTTTCCTACTGCTACATGTTCCTTATCGGCACAGCAGCCGATATTAATTAACATTTGGCAATATGCTGCTCCATAAGCTGACTTGATCACTCACAGATGCGTAGGCTAATCACGTGGCACGCAAGTGCGCGCACAACACAGAGAACTGAGCTTATTGTTACTGCACTTCCAGGTTCAGGCGTTCAGCCCCTAGATACACTACCAGAAACTTGACTTTTGTGTTCGACACCTAATATTCTTCTCTGCTTTTACTGTGGGGATATGCTAAGTAGCACAACCTGCAGCATTGATGAACTGTCCGATTGGAAGCCTAGAACTCGGGCTTACTAGTACATCACTAACTAGTCAGGAACCATACAAATAGGCTATTTGGTGTTAAGTACACGATTCTGGTACGTTTTTCCAAAGTGTCAGGTGCAGTTGTTTGACACTCTTTAGGCTTGTCAGAGATTTACACCATATGAACTTCTTTAAGAACCGCTCACTAAGTGAGATTCGTCTTCCTGTTCATTGTATTACATCTTTCCAAGTTACTAAATTCTCATTATTCTTCCAAGTTGGTAGTAAAGTATAATTTGGGGGGAAATTCCACAATTCAAGCATTACATTGAATCATTGACTGACTGTTGCTATTAGGTTTCAGTAGCTTGCAATTGCAAATACTTCAGGGCATGATTTATAGGCTACAGTCGTTTTCTTGGGGCACTGGAAACATTGTAAGTTTAAGCAAAGCAATACCCTGAGGCTACCGCCTATATATAGTTTAGTCCGCTGATGATGGGCCATGCCGGCAGTTCAGTTTGATTTAAACGCAGTGAAACCCTAATATTCAGCTCAAATGCAAGTTTAAATAGAGTTGATCTCATATATCTTGCATAAAAATCAACAAACCTGCCACCTCCATGGATTAAACGCCAATGGATCTTCGTAAATCTCGGGATTTAAGTGCACTGCTGGAGGACACACCATGACTGCCCACCCTGCTGGAATGGTGTAGCCTGCACCCAAAGGAGAAAATACATGATATAATACAGGTTAGCTTTCTAACTCACCCAAGAACAAAATGTGCCTCTGTTCAAACACGCCAAGATATTTGTGTACTCAATCTACCTTTGAATTCAATGTCTTGCAAGGCCTTCCGAAAAATTCCCGGCACGATGTTGGCTAGCCTTACAATCTCCAACGTGACCTTCATGAACAAGGTACAGAGGTCAGTTTTTCTTCCTTTCATTTCCTTAACTTCGATAAGATAAAACTATATATATGTATCTGCTCTCTCTCGTGGACCACGCATCTGGTCGTACAGTTACACAACACAAATCAGGCACTTGCGTAATCACATTGTTCTGTCAGTGTTCCTGTGATTTGCCACTATCATAATTATGCCCTAATAGCGATTCATTAGTTTCTGCTGCGAATCGTGGGGACTTCTTAACTACGCAGTTTGCACCATAGCTTAGCTGATAGCTAGTCCCGGTTAGGCTCACCTGGTACGTGAAGGTCATCGATTTGTACTCGGCCCATGTGAGCCCGGCATCCGGGTCCTCCCTGTCCCTAACAATCGCCTCATGTTCCTCCTGGCCACACAAAGAGAATTGTCTCGTCAATTGTTTTTTCGTGCAAGTAGCTCGGCGGGTTAGCTAGCTAGCTGAATGCCTTGCTCAGGCGTACAACGTGCATGCAGCAAGTAGCTTAATTTTATATACTGACCGTTAACGCCTCGAGCACCCTTGGGTTCTCGGTCAGGAGCTTGATGCCTAGCGTGAGTGCCAAGGCCGTCGTCTCGAAGCTTGCGAAGAGGAGCACGAACATGAGGTCGAGCGCGACGGCCTCCGTCAGCACCGGCTTCTCCCTCCTCAGCTCCTCGATCATCACGTCGAGGAAGTCCTCGCGCTGCCTCGACGGATCGGCCATCCTCTCCCTCATCATCCTCTTGAGCACCTTCATGGCCTCCCTCCTCCCCTGCAAACACGGGCACCCTCGATCAGCTGATCAGAGAAGCTTAACAGAATGGGTTCCCGTGAGAACCATTGACTGTGCATGCATGCATGATCGTCTGGCGAGCGTTGACCTCAAAGGCATGTGCAGTTTTGTTCGAGCACTACGGTAGCTGCCCAAGAGATGCATTATGTGTGCGTACCTTCATGCACTCGTGATATGCAGTGCCGGGAATGTTCACCGGGAACGAGATAAGCCCGCGGATGAAGGCCACAAAGTTCTTCCTCAGGTTCTCGGACGATTTTGTCGGCTCGTAACCGATCAGCTTCTTCGCGGTGATGTCAAAGATCATCTAGAAGAAGTTTCAATAGATGCAGCACATCAGCAATCAATCTCTCTAATTACCCTGAAGATGTTGCATTAGTGTTTCATGTCAACAAGAGATATATATGGTCGGTCAATCTTACGGTGGAGAGGCCATCCTTGAGCTCGACGCTGGGCAGGCCGGCCCAGGAGGCGAGGGTGGCACGGCAGGCGGTGTGCGTCTCGGCGAGGAGCACCGCCCGGAGGTTCTCCTGGCCGTAGAGGCGGAGCACGAGCGTCTTGAGGTACTTGTACATGAAGCCGTGCAGGGAGCCGACGTTGTCGCGGCCAAAGATCTCGGTGAACGTTACCGGGTACCAGCTCTCGAACAGCTTCCCCTCCTGCTGGAACACGTAGTGGTTCAGGTCCGGGTCCGCCGACACCACCATCGGCCGCCCGACGACGCTTGTCTTGAAGATGGCACCGTACCTACATATACATCCATTAATTTTCCATTATCCATCATACTTACGGATATGCAATGTGATGATGCATGTGGTGATCTGCTTGCAATTGGGTTTGGAGTTCTGACAGTGGCCAGCTACGTGTGCGAGAGCGTGGTTTGAAAAAAAACTGTACCTGTTCATCCTGTCTTTGACAAAGGAGGAGACATCGCAAGTAGGGTTAGGAGCGAAGAACTGCATGGTCTCGCCAAGGAGAGGGAGGCCGAGGGAGCCCGGAGGCAGCCGACCGTTCACCTTGGGGTGGCTCCAACGGTACGCCCACAGGATGGAAGCTACAACCATGGCCGAGGCAACAGCCCATACTGCCCAACAGAGGGTTGTTGCCATGACCTCCAAGCCCAGGTAACAATCGAGAAGATTATTACTATTAGCTTGTGTTTATCGATCGACGATCCTCTTAGGTCAAGGGCAATGGCGGCGCGGAGGCAATAGAACCTAGCTAGTGTTGCAAGATATGGCTGCAACCAAGTGTATACGGAGAGCTGTTATGGAGATTGCTTTGCTTTTTATAAACGCTTCAGCAGAATGCTGCGAGGGGCTAGGGACGACATAAACAAATGGAGGGAGGAGAATTATTGCCGCAGAATCCTTCCAAGTGTTTTTCCTTTTTGGAAAGAATCCACCCTGAAGCTCGTGTATGTGTTGTTATGTTCCCACGAGTGTGCTACATGCCACAGGAAGCAAGCTGTTCTGTTCTGAACTTTTTAGAACGGCTGCCTGTTTAAGGCTGGCTGTGTCCGTGTGCTTGAGTTAGGATGAAAGCAAGTACAGCTGCAGCAGTGGATTGCTGGCTGTTCTCCAGACCGTGAGCTGTTCTGTTAGATCAGTAGTTCAGGTAGTATTAACCTGCTATATTTTGAATGTTCCTTCCTTGTGTCTTCCCTTTTTTCTTGTCTACGGTTCGGACACAATGACCTTTTTAGTTGGGCAAAATTAAACTGCTAGTCTTGCAAAAGTGCAACCCTCCCAATAGCCAATTTGAGGATCAATCCTGAATGTAGATTAGCATGGTACGCAAATATGGAGGAATTCATATATACTTGTGCACTCTCATGACTAGGGCAGTATTTTGGAGACTAAAATTAGCGCTCTAGTACTTGTAAACTTTGTGGATAAGAACACCTTCCGTTCGTGTCTGTGACAACGAGAAGCAGCAGAAGAAATGGATAGATCAAAGCGCTCCAGTAGAAGAAAAGGGTTGAATATGCACCGGCAGACCAAGATTGTCAAATTGACAGCGAATCGAAAAGCAAAACCTCTTTAGTCTGTTGCTGTCAGCATCGATCGATCGAGTAAGACGTCGCGATCACAAGTGTGGTAGACGTACCCAGCCGGCCAGCCTCCAGCTGCTAGAGGTAGTACTACAGGCTACAGCGATGTACATGCGCCTTCTTTAGAAAATCAGGGATTTCTCTCCTGGCTCCATTTTTTGCAAATGAAACCAACGGTGTATGTACACGCCTTCTCCCATCATTCCAAACAAAGTTATAAATCTCCTCCTTCGGCTATGTTATGTGCATGCACGTGTCCCTAACAAGTGCTTTCCACGTACAATCTGCCACCTGTATGTATGCCCACGCTCTCTTCAGGTTCATGCCGGTGCATATATGTTTTTATCTGCATGCATGCATGTTTGTCGGTCGACGAGATCAGCATCTCGTTCCTGCAGAGATGTCCGTGCATGCACCTGGCGTACATATGCACCACTGCTTTGGGCGTACGTATGCATGCATACACGTGTGCTCGTTCATGGATGAACATTGCACGCGTCGGTCGTCGTCACATTGATTAGTTCTGCACGACTGGACGTACTGCAGGTATGAAACCGAGCCGCAGCCAACAAGAGCAGGCCGGCACCGGCATATCGCTGACGCTGACAAAGATCCCAATCTAACTAGCTTGCGGGAGATTGGAATATCATGCATATATATCTTGTAAAAACAAGTCACTGTGCTCCTGGTATATTCGCAGCTCCGTTGCATGCCGTTCTTGTATATATGCATCGTTATTCGCGTGCCCGGTTTATATATATATTAACCCGAGCCGGAGAAGTTTAAACCACAAGCCGGAGATTCGCTAGGGACGATCGACCGGGAGGGAATGTCGATCGAGCCATTGCTTCCCAACTACCGTGATCGATTGACGATCGACGACAAAAGATCCATGAAAGCACACGGAGATCTAGTTTTAGAACTTGGTCTCACCAGCCCGATCGACAATACATCCACACCTACATACACAACCAGGTCTGGAACAGTGGTTGCTGGACGGCTGAAGCAAGAATCTACGGACTACTTATAATTTGCATTATTCCTGTCCCGTGGCTCCCCTTTGTCTGACCCAGTTACTCACATGAATTAGTTTAAGAGGTTAAGAGCCGGGTCACAAAGTCTCCTCGTTAGATATGAGCTCACGAAGGCAAGCTGGTTCTGCATAATTTACACGGCGAATCATATCGTTCCGGCCATACCCAAATCTTGCTGATATTCGGCGTATCTGCACTTCAATCTGTAGCATCACGCTCCGAACAGGATGGCTCAACAGAGTTCCTAAAAGGAAAAGTTGTATGAGAAATCAAGCATGATACGATTGACTAACCATTAGGCCCAGATTGGAATGCTTTGGTTTTTTTATGGGAGGGGCTGATATTTAGTTCAACTCCTTCCAAAGTTGAACCAAATACCAACCCTGCCTCTAAAACGGCAACAATCCAAACAGACCCTTATAATCTGGACATTGTTTTCTTTTCTTTTTCATGTCTAGTTAGTGGTTCGTAGTTGACTGTTTTCGAGTTTGCCGACCATCGCAACATTTTAGACCGTTAGATCTTCATTCAGCGACCTAGGCTTCATCTCATTGCATGCATCCAGTTGATCTCTTCCCTCATTGCTATCGCTGCTCTCTTCTCCTTCCTCGATTCGGGCAGCTGCCGAGCCTCTTCCCCCAACTATCATCCAGCACCCCCCGGCCCTCCGCCTTACACCAACGCACCCAACATCACCACTGATAACTCTTTGCCCCCCCCCCCCTCACCCCCCCCCCCCCCACACACACAATATTCGAGACAGCGACTGTGGCTCGGCCTTTTGGCTCCGAGAGAAAAAAAGATCTTTTCCAAAAAGAAATAGCGTGAGTAAATCGTAGAATTTTTTTAGCGTGAGGAAAAGGAGCAATCGGTGCTTCTCAAAAGAATTTCTATTCATACCATTCCCGTCCACTTCTCTATGAGTAAACTAGGCCCTAAAAGAGTGGGCACTCATTCTATTACGGTACTACGAAGATCGATAAACTTGTTTTACCAGCCCGTGCTAAAACAGCGCTAACTACGATCATCGGTAAATGTGTTGGCGTTATAACGGGTGTTTCTCAAAAGAATTTCTATTCATATGATTTTCCACCAGTTCTCTGAATCAAATGGGCCCAAGAAGGGCGAACATTCATTCTACAGAAGACAGGTTTGTTGGCATGATAGAGGAATACCACCAGGCTGGCAGGGCTGGCTAACGAGCGTGCTCGGTTCGTTAAGAGTTCGGATCGTTAAGATCGTTATCATTAGCGATACCATTGTTCGGTTTGGTTCATTAAGAGCTCGCGAGTGCTCGTTAAAAGCTCATTAAGATAAATAAATGGCATTTTGATCTAAATTTTTTGGTATGACCTATTTGCTTGGGATAAATTTTGTCATCAAACAAAATATATCAGAAACTAAACATGGCTATAAAGATTGGAAACAACACAGCAAAAGAGAAATAATAGCACAGTTCTAACAGCAAAATAAGTTTCAGTAGCCACTCACAAGTGATGTATGAGAATAGCTCGTTAACGAGCTTAACGAGCGCTCGGCGAGCTTGTTCGTTAAGATCATTAAGCTTAACGATCTCAAAAGGAAGTTTGGTTTGGTCCTTTAGTTAACGAACCGATCCCTTAACGAACCGAGTCAGTGAGCGTATGATAAGATTGTCGAACTTCGATCTTTTTGTCCAGGTCTACCACCAGGATTGTACCCTCTCCTTTCTAAATATCGGGCGAATAACTTTTTATTTACTGTCAAATTTTAAAAGGTTTGACCAATTTATGAAAAAATTACCATATACAGTATCAAACCAAGATATTATAAAAATATATTTCAAATGAATCTAATAATTTTCATTTGGCATTGTGGAAGTTAATATTTTTTGTTATAAAATTGGTTAAATTTTTTAAAAATTGACAGTCAACCAAAGTTATGTGTCCTTTGTTTTTAGCGGAGAAAGTATATTACAATACGAATATGCGATATGCGACGTGGTACGACTTAATGGAGCCGTATGCGATATACGACGTCCTTGATCGGGCCGTTAGACCCGTACACAGGTGCCCACGGTGGACGCATTTACTTGCCGCACGCACCACGTACGCCCCTCATTGCGTATCACCACCCATCGACAGTTCGTTGTTGACAACCCGGTTGAACTCAGGCATATATACCCACCGGTGCTTGCTCCCGTCATAATTCATCGATTATACTCCGTACCTGATTTCTAACAAAACTCATTTCATCGGTCGTTGATTATCGAATGGAAAGATATATATTCTGGTTAACAGATTAAGGATTACTACAAAGCCGACTGCCTTTTTGTTCTCGACGTGGCATATGTCACACTGGATACGCCATCTGTTTAATAGGTTAGCCGCGTCGATGCGTTTCCAGTCAAGCGGTCAAAGTCAGATCTGCACGTACGTTGGTTCTGGACCGGCCAAAGTACTGGATTAAAGCACCTTCATCGGATATATATATATACGTGCATTTCACCACAGTCACCTTCTTGCGCACGTATTAAGCTTTGACGTGCCCTGGGGATAACAGTGTACAAAAAGGCCTTTTGCGTGCAACATTTGAAGTTGTGAACTCAGGAACCACACATATAGATGGGTACTCGCACAGGCGCTCCGTATGAAAGGTTTTGATCCGATATGGTTCAATTAGATCTTCCAATTTGTTCCACGTGGGAGTGTGGGGGTTAAAGTGAATGACGACGTTGTCCATTTTTTTCAAACTCGCAAAGGTTTGAGACACGACGATCCGCTGTCACCTGTGCTTTTTAATATTGTTGCGGATATGTTGGCCATTTTAATTGCTCGGGCCAAAGAGGATGGTCAAATTGGGGGCTTGGTTCCTCATTTAGTTGAGGGAGGTGTCTCTATCCTCCAAGCGGATGACACGATTATTTTCATGTAACACGACTTAGCGAAAGCCGTCAATATGAAACTAATCCTTTGTATTTTTGAACAATTGTCGGGTCTAAAAATAAATTTTCATAAAAGTGAGATTTTTGTTTTGGTAAAAAGCTAAAGATGATGAACATAGCAACAGGAGCCTCTTTGGTTGTGAATCTGGAACACTCCCATTTCGCTATCTGGAAATTCCCATTCACTATTGTACGCTCCTCAATAAAGAATGGAAATCGGTGAAGGATCGTTTTGAGAAAAAACTGGGTTGTTGGAAAGGGAAGTTGTTATCCTACGGTGATTGGTTTACCCTAATCAATTCGGTTCTGACTAGCATGCCCATGTTTATGTTATTCTTTCTTAAAATTCCAGTCGGGGTTCGTAAAAGATTGGATTTCTACAGATCCCGTTTCTTTTGGCAATCTGACGAGCATAAGCGCAAGTACAGACTGACCAAATGGAATATTATCTGTCGTCCCAAAGATTAAGGCGGACTCAGTGTGGAGCTTTTGGAGATTAAAAATAGATGTTTACTTAGCAAATGGTTGTTTAAACTGCTTAACGAAGAAGGACCTGATCGGGGCCAATTGGACAAGATGGTTACATTTGTTTCAGCGTTTGATGATGGTTAACCTCTCGAACGAACCTGATAGCTTTGTGTGGAGTCTTACTCCCTCGGGCGTCTTTTCTGGGAAGTCTTTATACGCGGACTATATGGATGGGCAAACGGTCTTTCATCACAAATTTATATGGAAGTTAAAAATTCCATCGAAAGTCAAGATTTTTATGTGGTTCCTCGATCGCCAAGTTTTATTAACAAAAGATAATCTTGCGAAACGAAATTGGGAGGGGAGTTTAAATTATTGTTTTCGCGAGTCTGATGAGACTGCACAACATCTTTTTGTCTCTTGTCCCCTTGCACATATTATTTGGCGCATCATTTTTTATGTCTTTTATTTGCCTCAACCGACATCAATTTCCAATATGTCTGGCAATTGGCTTAATGGTGTGGAAAAAAAAGATTAAAGCTCAAATTCGGATGGGAGTTTCAGCTTTCTGTTGGGCTATTTGGAACTGTAGAAATGATGTTATTTTTAATAGATCAAGAACTCCTCATTTTTTGCAGGTTATCTTCAAAGTCACACACTGGATTCGTCTTTGGGCTTTACTGGTACCTGCGCACTAGCGGGCACCTTTGGATACTGGATGCAACCGGCTGGAGATGGTATCTCGGGATATCTTGAACCGGGCTGGCTGGCGGTGTTCTAGTCGTCTAGAGGCATAGAATCGCTATGTTTGCTTTACTTCGATGGCTTATCCTTGTATCCACGATCGCTGATCGGTGAATTTGATGACTTATTTCTTTAAAACTTTGCAATAAAAATGGTTGTGTGCATCTATTAATGCAGAGGCCGGGAATTTCTCTCCCCTTTTCGAAAAAAAAGATGGGTACTCGCACCGTCCACAAATAAGTGTACGTTTGAGTTTAAAATTTGCTCACAAAATAATGTATTTCTCTTTTTTAATGCACTTTAGGCTATGAAAAAAAATATTTATCTCTCATTACACAGAAATCAAACCCAATAACTTTTTTTCATGCACTTAGCTCATTAGAGGTGGGAAAATTAACCAGAAAGATATGGTGGTTGGCATCTTTTTAATGCATTTTCTATCTCTTTAAATTTTTTTTGAAATTCTCACATGTACACTTATTTGTGGGCGGAGGAAGTAAGCGCTAACATTTTTGTAAGATAACCACATTTCATTCGTAAGTCACGAGTCACAACATTACAAACTCACAGGGAATTGATCGGACAGATCGAGAGCAGACACGTGTCATGGAACCTTGCGTTTTCTGGAACGTCATGTAAGCAGAAAGTAGATGCGGTACCAATTTTTTTTGGTGGAATTAGTTTTCATATAGGCGAGTTTTCTGGCTCAAAT
The DNA here is from genome assembly GCF_000005505.3 of Brachypodium distachyon. Classification (NCBI taxonomy): domain Eukaryota; kingdom Viridiplantae; phylum Streptophyta; class Magnoliopsida; order Poales; family Poaceae; genus Brachypodium; species Brachypodium distachyon. The sequence continues at coordinate 52,359,529 of NC_016133.3, forward strand.
CTGCAACATACATTGAATGATGGGATCTGTCCAATTGTTGACTGAACTTGCGTAGCATTAGCCCAAAGGTTAACCCGCTCGTTAAGATTTATCACTCTGATATGACTTCAGCAGTCGCTTTAGAGAAATCGATCTGCTCAACATGCACTAAACAACTGGCATGTTGCTCAGGTTATCAGAAGAGAATGAAAGGGATAAGAGACGGGAAAGCTGAGATAGGTATGTACTCCTACTATGTACACGTGAAATTTCTAGCATGGTCTGCTTTTTTCTTGAAAGATACTTCTTCTCTGTCCTGTGGTGGCGAACATAGCGCACTTCAGACATGGATCTTTTGACTGCCTAATTGGATTCTTTATGTGGATATAACGTTTTTTCCAAAAAGTCAGATGATTGACCTCGCGAATTTGGATTCGCTCGCTCCTGCGCATTAAGTCGGCGCAACAGCTTTCGGACTTCGTTGAGCTCTGACAGCACATTAACGGCGTGGTTCTATCCCAGCAGCGCGACTCCGTCACCTGGCGCTGGACGACTTCGGGCGTTTATTTGGCGGCTTTGGCATACAAGGTGCAATTCCTCGAAGCCTTCTTGCTCTTCTCCACCAACAAAATTTGGACGGCCCAAGCGGAGCTCAAATGCAAATTATTTGCTTGGACCGTTTTACACAGCAAGATTCTCACGGCGGACAACCTTGTGATTCGGCAATGGACCCACAACCCCATTTGCCAGCTTTGCAAAATTCTTTGCGATCGCCCACCTTTGCCGCGACTGCAGTTTCTCACGGGAGGTATGGAGGCTTATCCAGAGTTGGAGTCTTGGTTTGCCGGCCATCCTCCCTTCCTCTGGCTCGGTGAACGACTCATGGGAGGAGATTGCCTCGGGCAGGACGAAGCGCGAGAGGAGGGATCTCGGCGGCCAGCTTTTCTACACTTGGTGGGGGCTGTGGAAGGAGCGTAACAAGAAGCTTTTCCAGGCCAAGGCTTTGCCGCCTCTGCAAGTGGCCTACCTGGCCTGGGAGGAGTACCAGGGTAGGGTTTTGGTGTGCTCCTCGGAGCTGGAAGGATAGTTTCCGTCGGGTTTTTTTTTCTTTCCTTTTGTCCCCCCACCTCCAGGAGATCCGTCTCGGTACAGTGTTTTTTCTTTTAATCGAATGACAGAGATCGACCGTCCTTGCCCTAAAAAAAAAGATGATTTCACGCGAAGGAACGGCGCTGTGTTAGCCCGTTCATGGCTTTATTTAAAAATCCGAGCGTTATTGCCAACAAAAGTTGTCGATCGATGACCAAAATACAAGACCAAAACGAGGTTTTAGTACTAACCTGTAACCATGGACTAGCAAAACAAGCTATTCCCCCCTGGATGCAGTATGTCTGCTTGGCATTCATCGGCGGTCACCTATAGTCTCGGCTAAGCACACACGAATGACAAACTGCCGAGTTGGCAGTTTGGAGCTCAGGTAACTCTCGCCCTGATCCAGCGTGAACTTGCAAAGCCAACTGTAACTCCGGAAAGTAAGAGCAGTCCTATCGATGCTCCGTCAATGGCTATCACCAAAGTGAAACCAAACCAGGACCAGACAAATTAACCTGTCCATTTACTGCAAAACTGTTGGACCTGATAGTGCCAGTGTAGAATGTAGATCTCTGAATCCTTGGTACTGTTCCAACCCATACCATGTTGCATTAGCTGTGAGTATTTGGAAGCTTCTCCATGCAGTCCAAACTATGAGATGATGGACCACGGGGAAAAGTTTCAGATTAGACTAGTCTAGACCTTCAGAATGGTCTCCTGCTTTGTCAATATGTCTGTATCAATTCAATTCATGACCCCATTCTCCACCGGCGTTTGTTCGTTTGCTCCACTCTAGCTTCCTGGACCGTTCCCCATTTTGTCGCCCTCATAGTGAGTGCATCCTAAGCAGATGAATAAGCCGTGAATCCAATGGTGTTCAACATTTAACTTTTACTGAACACAACGGTAACATGAGGATTACACCCCGCATAGTACTATGCACTATCCAAATCAACTTACAAACATCAATTCTATTTACCACTTGACACAATTTAGCGATCAGGTGACAATCTTTGCACCGGAGACAAATTATGCCCTGTTTAACAGCTTACCAGACACCAATTTCCTATATAAAAACAAATCGGCTAAAAAGAAGTAGTACATGGAGCTAGAAATGGTGATCCAATCCAACTCATGAGATCTTCTGAGCAATGTGCTTATCAGCATATAGAAATACTGTACTATACTACTGCTATTGGTCTTGGTCCGGGGCAGTCCAGTATGTCTTGACAACGAGGAGGAGCTTCTCCCGGACGAGCGGGCCGTCTTCGTGGTCGACGATCTGGCTGTCCCATCTCATCCCGTCAGCGACACTCTTGACCTTCACCAGCATGTCCACGTCGTCTCTGATGATCACCGTGCCCTCAGGCCTCAGGATCCTGTCCATCTCCAAGAGTATGCTGTCCATCTCGCACCTAGCAAGCAGAGTTGCAAGTCAGATGCCGGTTGTGCTAACTGTCAGGCCACCTACCTCTCTCGGCGATACAAGGGAGTTTTTGGTGCAGTATTATGTTACCTGCTCTTGTACAGCGTGAACACTGAATCCGCGTGGACGAGATCGTAGGTCCGTGGGTAGGTGGATGCGCCCTCACACCTGCAGTGAATGCAACGAGATCAGAACCACAGCACCGACACACCGCTGTCAATCTTCACTGTGATAGTAGAAGGGACCATGTCCATGAATGTGTGAATGTGATGAGGCACAGTACGGAAGGACTCACCAGTCCTGGTAGCTTCCGATGAGCCCACGCTCGTAGATCACACCCAGTGTGCTGGAATTCCTAACCGTCGGGACCATGTTCATGACCCACAGCGGGTAATTCGCCAGCGCCGCCGCGAAACCACCGAGGCCGGCGTTCATGTCGAGCACGTTCCGGTACCGTCCTTTCTGCTCGAACTGGTTGATCACCGCCTTGTAATGGCGGACCCTCCTCTTCCACAGCTCGGTGTCCTGCTGGAACGCCTTGGCCGTCACGCCCTTGATGCTGCCCCTGGAGATCCTTGGCGGCACGGCGGTAAGCCTCTGTGGCCATTTCTTCACTGCGCCACCGGCAACCTCGTCCGCGTTGGACACTTCCGGGAGCGGCGTTACGCAGGCCTCCATCTTGTCATACCTACGTGCAAAGCAGATCAATTACATCAATTCAACTACTTCTTCCAAGGTGGTTTAACCGTAAGTTAATTACTCGATGTAGCTAGTGCTGGGATTACCATGCCGCGTCGGGATTTTTGTTGGAGCAGAAAGGAGGGGACTTGGCAGTCTTCCGGCGGGAGGTCTTGCAGCTGACGTGGTTCATGGGTTTCTGCCAGACGGCGATGTCTCCGGCCTCCTTGATCTTCTTCCAGCAAAGGCTCCGAGCAACAGCCTCGATGGCTTCCTGTTCGGCGTTCAGATCCTCCTTGCTTCTCTCCCACCCTTTCCAGTACTTCCTCCAGTTGATGGGTGGGCCGGACAGTACCCAGTACCCGCCGGGGCGCAGGACGCGGTCAACCTCGATCAGGTACAACCCATCTGCACAGCTCACAGTAGCACACGTATTCCTGATTGAGTGACCGGAAGCTTAAAAATGTGTTTGGCTGAAGAGAGCAGTGCGGGGCTGTATTGTAACCATAGAGGTGCCAGGGGATGAGGCAGCGGGAGCAGTGCGCCATGTCGAACGCGCGCGCCGGGTAGGTCAGGCGGTTGGACGCGAGGACGCCGATCATGGCGGGCACGCCGCGCTCCAGCGCGAACTGCACCTGCGCCTCGTGGGAGTCCCGCGGCGCGAAGGACATGGCCAGAATATCGCGGGACAGCAGGTACGCGCCCCAGCTCGCCACCTGCACGGGCACACGGGCCAGCCGACGCATCAGCACACATGAAAGACAGAAATCCCATTTCCATGCGACCACGGTTGGTTCTACGGTCAAAACTCAAAAGTAGTAGTAGAATGGTCTTTGCTGTAGTACGAAATTACTAGTACTTCAGAGTTCAGACAGTAGGTCGACGATTGTACATGCAAGTGTGCAAGTAGTACTACATCAGTGTATGCACGTGAATGGCCGTATATTTTAGAGATACACGGGAAACATAGATTTGCTTGTTCAGGGGAAACTTCTATGCCAGATACTAGTAGGAGGTCATTGTTAACATTACTGAAAAGGGAACCCGATCTACTTCACGCTTGAACGGTGTCACTGTTGCAGACCTGGTGGTGGCGCCCATGATTGATTGATGGATTATGTCACTATGCATGCATTGAAAAAAGATCACCCAATGTTTGTCAACAGCTCTGTTAGCAGAGTTCCGGCTGAAAGTGAAGCTACAAGCAGATTTTCCATTTCACTTGTTCCATAATCCACATGTTTAGGTGTAAATTTTCACCAATTCAGCAAGATGCCAGACCGTATGAAATAGACCTGATAATACAGATATTGCTTAACTGAATAATGTGCTATGACTAATTGAATTCACTCATAATCTGCTCGACATTCGGCAGTTTCTACTCTGTAGTTATACTAACTCTGCCAGACCTGTTTGACCCCTGTCGGCCACTCGATTCTCCAACGGAAAATGTACCCAACATTTGTCGCAAGAACTAAGCTGGTGTGGAGCAATTCTTCTGTCCAATACTAGTAAAGCAGGGAGAGCTAAGCAAAGGCAAGCGGAAGAAACTGGGCGACTTACCCCGCAGCCGGTGTCGAGCGCGGTGCGGACGGAGCCGTCGCGGAGCGGGACGAGCTTGGCGATGTCGTCGATGTATGCGTCGGCGCCGTGCGGGAACATGGTCCCGCCGCCGGGGAAGCGGAGCTTGTCCCCGTCGACGCGGATCCAGTTCTGCACGGCCTTCTCGACGGTGAGCTCCTTGTGCGGCACGTTGGCGAACCACGCGACGTCGCGGCTGGCGGGCCACGGGAACGGGTTGCGGTAACCGTGGGGCGCCGGCACGAGGCACCGCAGCCGGTCACGCCCCGCGGGGGACGGGCAGTGCCGCTCCCGGTACACGAGCCGGTCCCGCGGGTACCGCAGCGACCGCTTGACGTCCTCGCACGGGGTGTACTCGGAGTACTTGGCCGGGCACGCCGGGTACTGCCTCCGCCGCTGCGGCGTCGAGGGCGCGGAGGATGAGGTGGTGGTGGTCGAGGCGGACGCGTGGTGTGCGGAGAAGTCGAGGGTGGAGGGGGTGAGTGTTGTGGTGGTGCAGGAGATGGCGGTGGCGATGGAGACGGCGCCGGAGGGGGAAGGGGAAGAGGAGAAGCCGCCGTGGTGCCAGGCGCCTAGGAGGTAGGAGGCGGAGCAGAGGAGCGCGACGGCGGCGAGGGGGAGGAAGAGGGAGCGGCGGGCGGCGGATGAGTGGGAGGGTGGGATGTGAAGCTTCGTGGCCGCCGAGCGGACCCCCATTGGCGCAGACTGCCTCGCTCTGCGCTTCTGCTGCTGCTCCTAGCTCCCAGCCGGAGGAGTGTGCTGTCTTCTCTCTGGCTTGGACAGTGTCACTCAATGTGGGTCCGTCGCCTTGGAGCTTGCGGGTGTGCATGCCGCGTTTGATTTGCTCAACGGTGGGTGTTGGATACTCCTACTTGCTACAGTAAATCAGAGAGTTTATTACAGTACTTGCCGTCGAAAAGAAAGAGATGATTACGTGAGTAGTAAATTGACTCTAACCACGCCTGGTGCTTAGCGTCTTGCTTTTTTTTTCACACATATATCTCTGACGTACCCCTACGTATGTGTAACTTTAAAGGTGTGGTGTACTTCCATGGATTTTCTATATTTTTCCGAAGAATGTTGAACCCGTGATGGCATTGGAGCTGCGTGCTCCCAACTGCTCATGCGATTACCATCTGCTCTGTTATTACTGTGTAATCCTTTGGTTTCATCCCGCGCAGGCCCGAGGGATGAGTTCACACATGGGCCGACCTCCTGACGTTGGACCGGACAGTGTGCATGCATTGTGCACTGCTGCGGTACGCATGGTACGAGTGTAGCAAGTAGTAGTAACTCTGGCAGTAGAGTAGCTGTCAAAAAAAAAAAACTTGGAAGCACTGTAGAGTTAGATGAGTAGACCCACGTTAATCATTGGGCCAGTGCACAAGCAATGGCTAGTGCCTGGACATAGTCGAGAAAGCTAAATACAGACAATCTATAGAAGAAGTCAGTCGATTTAGTCACTCGCACGGGTCTGAGGGACTCACGGGAATCACCATGAGATGGATCCGTTTGTTCCCGCGAAAAGGGAGAAGGACATCTACCAGTTTTTAGAGCATGACGATATCGATCGTCCTCGTTCGTAGGTTGTTGATAGCAAGTGACTAAAATTTGTCCAAATATGAATATAAAAGCATCTAGTAGATACATTTAATATTTCGTCACTTAATATGAGACGGGGAGTACTTGATTCTGTTTGTGGTTCTGCTGAATTCAGCACAGCAGCAACAGTTGTGTTTAATAGAAGCGTTCGATCTTAAGTTAGCTTCTGGCGGTAACATGTGCCATCAATAACCGTAATTATTTTTCTGCCGGTGTTTCATGGTGACTGTATTGATTGGATGTGGATATATCTAAATTGCCTAGAGACTTAAATCTAAATTGATGAATCAGAATCATTTGATTAATATCTAGATGTCATTTTACTACCATTCATTTTTTCATGATCCGTTTCGAATTTTAAAGCACAAATCATATCCATGGGTTGAGAAAGCAACTTATTTCTAACTAAAAATCAGGCAATTTAGATATAGCAAACCGTTATTCATTTCGTGTGTTGGCTGAGGGGCAGTTGGAATTTTTTTTCCTGAAGAGGCTATGGACAGTCAGATATTCAGCACATGCATTATTGCTTTAGCATCAAAGATCTCAACTTTATACAAGTACTTAACCATGTGGCAATAATACAATTAAACATCTAGGTATTCTTTTTACGTATATTTTGTACGTGTATCATATGCAAGTTTTCTTAAAATGACTCCCTCGTTTTCGTAACGGATGGCATGTTTTGTTTCCGCAGAAAGACCGACAAATTTACCCCTGACTGAGACCTAAGTTGACTCGATTATCGGTCTGGCTACCTAATTAACCATTTTAATGTTGCCATCCTAAAATGGATGTGACAGGAAGAATGAATGAATGATGCATTTAATGCAAGGGAAAGCGAAGACTAAGCCTCTACCAATCTCTTTTCTTTGGTTTGAGATAAGTTCATATTACAACTATAAACCAAACACGGAGTTTAAATTACCCCACTGAATTTCAATAATGGTTATAACACAACCTGGAAGTATTCATACAGTTTAAATAACCCCTCCCCCAGTCAAAAGATGGTTTTTGCATACATGGCAGATTTTGACCAAGTCAACTAACATTTTTGCACTCTTAAAAATTCTGAAGAATGAAAGAAAAAACAGAAATTGTGTTCTCAGCCAACTGTCAAAATTTCAGCTTCATTGGGCAAACGCTTAGTAGAAAAACGACGTTTCGTTTGAGGCTCAAATTTTGGATTCAAAAATAAAAGTTCCCAGAAAATTTAAAAAAATTAAAGAAAATAATAAATATTGTCGTTAGCCTACTGTTAAAATTGAAACGCATTTCGACTAAGGATTGACAAGAAAATGTGGCGGATAACTTGGTCAAATCTGCCACGTAAGTGAAACCACCTTTTTCCTACAACATGAGATAATTTAAATGATATTAATAGTTGGAGGTTGTGTTTTAACCGGTATTGATGTCTAGGGCCTAAGGGGGTAATTTAAACTCCACGTTTAATTTGGGTTTGTAATGTGAACTTATCTTCTTTGGTTTATCTTGTCGACAAGAGGTCAGCCATTTCATGGGCGGATCCAGTTTATGCCTTGTGGGGGCCAATGCCCCCACTCAATTTTGACAAACCAGTATAAATGTTAGATTTTCACCATTGATGTCCCCTCTAATTTAAGTTGTGACCTTTTAAGAATGTCTAAGTGAGTCCTCTCAACTTTTTTTACTAGCTCCGCCCCAGAGCTGTTCCCATATCAATATTCGGTGGGGTAAAGACATTCTGATTCTATTTTCTCCTTTGTTTAATAATGTTCACTTATAGAAGAGAATTCTAAAAAAATTGAGTCAGGTGGGCCTCACCCTGTCACCGGCTGGATCTGCCCCTGCAAACAGGTTGTCTCCAATATTTTTAAATTCAGACGATAACAGAACAACCCATATTCTGAACAGATTTCTCTTTTTTCACAGAACTGACCTATATATTGAGAAATCCAAGTAGCCGTCTTCTTTTTTTTTTAGGGGAAGTAGCCGGCCCAAAAAGATTGACAGCTAACCGGCCCAATTGTTAGTGAAACTATCTTCGGAGACAGAGGGCACCCAGAACCCAACTCGGGAGTTGGACTTTTGGCAGACCTCACCCTCACGGACCCCTTCATCAGTTCATCATCTTCCTCTGTAATGCAGCCCAATACCACTCCTCTCATTACGGCCCACAATTCTCGGCTGCCCTCCAGCCGCGTCCGTACTCCGTCCGTCCAACGCCGGCACGGCCGCACCTTGGCTGTACGATGGCAGTCAGCCGACACCAGCGCTCCTCCGTATTCCTTCCCCCACCGTCCCCTGTCTCCCGTACCACCAGCCCATAGGCTCCACCTGTCGCCGACGGTGTGGCCTACCAACTTTTTTTTTTTTGATCAAGTGGCCTGCCAACTTCGCTCGTCGTCGGTTCCACGGTAGAGGGAGGGGAGAACCGGAGAACCGGAGAAGCCGCTGCCTCGTCCGGCGAGCGAGTCAGTGGCGCGCGCAGCCGGTACAAGTGTCTGAAACACGCTGCTGTTCGCCAAAAGAAAAGAGAGTCTAAATCTGAAACAGGCTACGCTACATTGTATACTCCGGAATCAGGCCCATCATGGAAAAACGGGTGGTGATCAAGACAGCGAGCTCTGTGAAGAGGCGAATCGTGCCAAAACAAAATGGGTTGTTGCCAGCGTGAGCTGTCAGTAATTTGGTGATATCCACCTAACAGGACCTCTAATTTCCACTCATAAAAACGTTGTTGGGCGAGGGCGTGATCATTTTGTTGTAGTCTGAGATTTTTACTTTTTTATGATATCTTTTCCGAAGAAACAGAGACGCGAACGTGCCCGTTTAAGCAATTTTTTTAACACTTTAAACTGTTTGACAGTAACCTGCTTGCTGTTCTGTAACATCAGATCCAGACATCCAGTCACAACAAGCAGACAAGCTAGACGGCTGGACCATCAAAGATCACACGAGAAAGAGTGATGAGAATGGCTGAATCATCTTCCTCCTGTTCTGAGTAATTACTTGCATCAAGAACTGGATTGCAGAAAGTGGACATTCTGCAGCAATAAAAAGAGCTAGGCATTCTTCATCGAATGGATGAAAGCGTCAACGCGAACCTTGTACTATTCGATCCATTTGGATTCTCGTCCACCATTATCTGCACGTCGAACACTCATAGTCGAAAGGGCTCCAACTTTGAAGTATGAACATGCATGACTGGACGGCCACACTCAAATGGAATAACGTTGTGAACAATCAATTAACAAATCTCCTGCGAACCACACGATCACACATAGTCGTCATAGATGATAGATGTCGCCAGCAAGACGCGCGTTCTCGTTCTTGGACTTAGTTTCAGCACGTTGAGCGTCGAGGTATGGTCACTATCCAATTTCCATCCCATTAATAAAATATCGCTGCATGGCAAGCGTGTCTGGCTAATATTTTTTTGTTTGATCAAAAGAGATCTTATTCCGACCCATCTCGATCTTGATTTGCGGTGGTCCAAATTAAACCATCATCTGTGAGATCATTACCTAACATGTAGCTAGCCATCTAATGTTATTTTGTTAATTTTGTATGTCTGACCATAAAGCTGCCCCCTGTCCTCCCTGCCCATTGTCCCTGAGCACGACTTCTGTAACATGTATAGTACTGTCTACTGTCACCAGATCGAAGCGTGTGTTTGAATGAAACTCGATTGCACGTGTTTGCCGACTCTACTGAAATGAAGATAATTGCCTCTTGCCGTGTCAGGGGCCACGCCACAAGCGCACATGTTGAGACTTGGCTCAACTTTCGGTTGCTCGTGCACGAAGAAGGTAGTTCTTCCATCCAAACTTTCGGCTGTTCGCAACTGCTGGCCGGCTTGGCCAAAACAGTTGTTCATCCTATTCTCTAATAAAAGTTTAAAGGCACAGCGGACTTATTTAAGACCGGCCATCTTGGACGATCCGATGGTGGCTAGATTACGAGGATGACCACCAGAGCACAGGTCAGATCAGATTAAAGTGGGCTCCCGTCACTAGGCGTCCCTATCCGCCCATGCTAGCTCGTCCGTTTCTTCCCAGGCTCACAAGTCGCCCCGATCGCTCTCGGCCGCTACGGTACGTACGTCTGGAATCACGGATGCGCCCATACGCCGAGGAGGAGCACCATGCACTGGCCGGGTGGGCGTCCTCGCCCCACGTCGTTGGTTGCTCCCTGCACCGTCGGTGCGGAGAACCACGGCCCTTCTTCTTTTCGATTTCCGCACGTGTCGCGCGTCCTCCGGCTGTGTGGTTTGGTGCGGCGCAGGCTGGTCGAAAGTGCCCCGAGCTCGCGATGTCCGCGTCGCTGCTTCTGTTCGATATTTTAATTTCCTTGCGACGGGACGACCGGGGCGCGACGTGCGCGCTCCATGAAGGAAAACGATGAGCATGCATGATGAGCGCGCGCTTGATCTTGACCATTGAAGTTAGCACGTGTTTGAACCTGATGACGTATGTGATGACTCAAATGCGCGCTTGCAGGGCGTACAATTCCTTGATCACTGCTAGGAGACAGCTGATACGATCCAAGCGCACTGTTCACGCGTGTCTCTCTTTCGAATGCAACTGGTGGGCACCTGCAAGTTGGTTTTTGGATTGGGGCGGGGGCGCAAAAGGGACACGAGGACACCGACAATTCTCAAGTGGCGTGCCACATACGTAGTGTACAGCAGTATACAAGATTGCAGCAAAGAAAAAAGAAAATTGTGTGACATGACCAGCTTGATTTTGATGGAATCTCAGCTGCCTGTTTGGTTGGGGCGCGCCACAGACAAATTACGGAAGGTGTGTGGTTCCGCGACACGCTACGAGTACACATGTAACGCATTGCATGTGTTAAGACGAAGCGGGTGGTGGCAACCGGCAACCATGCATTTTCATTTCACCCTGGAAATCTGCAAAGTTGCTTTGTCACATGATGTTTGTTTAAGCTAGTGTAGCAATGTCGAACAATGTAATACTGCACGAATGAATAGGCTGAAACGTCGATCTAAAAGAAACTCGCTTTCGGTCCTTCTGGCCCTGCTCGAATAATGCACATGGCAGCACGCTCCATGCAAAATAGATTTTTCATTTCCGTGTCAGTGAACGTTGAAAGTTTGCACCGGGCCAATCTGTTGTTTATGCACTACATAATAGGCAAAGGGAACATGCGTCCCTGAAAAACGACGAAGCGGGGGTCTGACCAGACGTGTAGGTCATGCATCCCTGAAAAAGCTAAATTATTTACTTAACCCTAGTTGGAGGCAGTTCTTGACCATACGTGCAGGTCATGTGTGTTACTCATGGTAACTTAGACAAGAATTTATGACTGGAGTGACTATTTGGAAAAACCTTAAAAAACGACGGAACCAACTCTTTGACACAGCTTGTCACAAAGGGAGGAGCTATGCAGGACATACCTGATTCATGTTGCATCAGGTGAAAGAAAAAAAATCATGCTATTATGAGTTTAATCAGGTTAATGCATCAGTTTAACTGGGAAGTGTGCATCAGGCAAACATAATTCTAAGAATTCTAATTCACAAAGCTTCAAACCCAAAAGAATTTGTGCTATCTTTAGAAGATGCATCAGGTAAATATTTGTTCCCTTGCTTGTCGCTTTTGGAAGGAATTTTGAAGGCTAAACTTTGATAGAAATGCTTGGTGACATATCATTATTTTTCCTTTTAATTGTCTATTTAAACTTCTCTGAATATGTCTATCTTTATGTACTTTAGCGCTGCAGAAGAAAATGCGCACAAATCTAAATATATGCAACTATTTAATCCGAACCAAATCCAAATCCAACGAATCATATCCCCGCAAACATAGAACTGCATATCCTACATAATCCACTACTATTTCACTACGGAGTACCGTATTATCCATTATGCGATTTGTTTTTGGCCAAAGATAACTAAACAATTAGACCCAAATGGCAATGTTACACGGTCAGTAGGTGAGCGACCTACCGTATGGCCGTATCCATACGGGGACCGGGAGAACGGTGGACCAAGTCTCTTCTCCTTCAAAACGCCTCCGAAAAATCTCCCCGTTTCCTCTAAACGCTTCTCCCCTTCCAATCGAGGAATTCTTCTGTCGCAGATTTCGATAGACCTCTTGGTTTGAGGCCGAGGTTTTCACCGATTTGGTGCCGATGCTGGAGGAAGGTCTGGTTTCTAGCTAGACTTGGGCCCAATCTGGTAGAAATTTGGAGCATTTTTGGTCTTTTTACTCGATTTGAGGCCAGCTGGGGGCAGACGGTGCGACCCTTTTGATCGAATCGGCCGTGCAGGGCTTCGATTCGAGAATCATTTAGCTCCGCCTGTCTGATTCTTCAATCTTCCTCGCCTGAATACAAGGCGGTGGTTTCTTGGCTCCAGCCCTACTTGTCCCGGCAAATCTGAGGTGCTGGGAGATTTTGCGCAATAATTCGGGCGATTGGGCCTTGGATGGGGACGGGATCGAGCCTACTCGGCGCGGACGTGGAGTGGGGCGAGACTTCCCTCGGCGACATGCCGGAGAGCTGCGTGGCGGCGGTGCTGCTCCACCTTGACCCGCCGGAGATCTGCCAAGTAGCCTGCCTCAACCGCGCCTTCCGTGGCGCCACCTCTGCTGACTGCGTCTGGGCCGGTAAACTCCCGGCTAACTATCGCTACCTCGCTGCCCTCGCAGCTGCCGCCGATGACGAGGGCGATGGAGACGGCAATGTCAAACGCTGCTCCCCTTTATCGATTAAGAAGGAGATTTACGCCCGCCTGTGCCGACCTACTCCTTTTGATGCTGGTACAAAGGTAACCCATATTGACTATAATTTTTATAGCATTCTATCGGAGATGATTATTATTGTGTCCATATACATATGATGACTAGTTGAACACATAGAGTGGTTAATGTTTGAACTGAGTACATTTCTAATTCTTTTTTGTTGTTGTTCATGTGTGGTTCAGTTGGATGTAGTTCTATTCTGTCCCGCTAGCTTGAAATGATTTGTTCTGTTTAATAGGGATCCATGTTATGGCTTGTAGGAATTCTGGATTGAGAAGAATAAGGGAGGTCTTTGCCTGTCCATCTCCTCAAAAGCGATGGCGATCACCGGTATAGATGATCGAAGATATTGGAGCCACCTTGTCACAGAGGAATCAAGGTATTATTCTCTTGCTGCTTTTTTCTGTATAAATTTCCTCTGTGAGATGTGAATTCCAATAGTTACCATTGGATATTCCATATCAGCATTTGTTTTTTCAGGTTTAAAGCCTTATGCACTTGAGTTCTTGCATGACATGTTCCTTTCTGAGCATCCAAAGAATAATTACTTTTTAATATGCTGTCCTTAAGTCATGTTGAATTCTATATGTTTTTGTGTACGAGGATACTCAGCTTGCAAATAAATATCCACACTAATAGATATAATGATGTGTAACCGCTTTTTATTTGCTGTAGTCTATTTAAATACTATACAGTCTTCGATATGATTATAGATACGGGGAGATGCTGTATTAGTTTATAGCTGGTTAAGTTATCACATAGTTTTTTTTGGTATACTTAATTGATAGGAGGCCTTTCTTGCAAATTAGGCAAGCAATTGATAACAGCCCTTACTCTCAACTTGGCCAAATGTTGCATATTTTGAGAGCTACTTGATTCCATCAGTGGTCCTTGGATTATTACTTAGAAAATTATTTATTAACTTGTCGCTAGTAATAATCTAAAAAAACTTGTCACCAGTATATATTTTTTTAAACTTGTTGCTGGTTTAAACCAGTGAAATATGCAGCACCGATTAAATCATGCGGTGATGATTGGTGAAACTAATGCATATCCTTCGACATGATCATACTCTCTCTGTCCCATATTTAAGTGCTGAATTATTACATGTATCTAGATGCTTTTTAGGTATAGATACATGCAAATTTGGACAAATTTGAGTCACTTAATATGGGACGGAGGGAGTATTATATTATATCATAACAAGTTTAAAAGGAATTTTCATGTTTGCTATTAAGGGCTAGAAATTCGCACATTAATCAATTAAAAAAGGGAAAATCTATACTTTCATGATGGTGTTCTCTAAAAAATATTGCTAATATGGCGGGTCTAGATTATAGCAGTGTAGGTATTAAGAAAACAAGAAGATATTACAAACAAAGCTTCATATAGAAGGAAGAGGTCTCTAAAACGAAAAGATCGATTGAAGAAAGAAGAACATAGGAATAGAATTATTTACGAAAAAAGAACTTTCTTGCTTTGTGCGTGTACACATTGTATGCGCTCTTGTAGTAAGCTCCTAGTTCATCAATCAAAGAGCCATGAAAAAAATTCTTTTTTTACAACATTCATCTACTATGACATAAATTTCAGTTCGAAATTTGATTGTTACATTTACAACATTGTGACTAGTACCAAGAACCCAGACACTGTTCATTTAGATTTGGTACTCTTCCTAGACGAAAATTTTCTTTTTGATTCTTAATGTGTAGATTGAATTTTGATCTGAAATTTTATGACATGCCGCTTACTAGATACATATTGTGTGAATGTGTCAAAAAGTTCCAAATTTTCTATGCCTTCTTCCGATGATGAATTTTAAAGGCTTAGTGCATTAGTGCGCGTAAGCCCCTGAAATCCTGAATGTACCCAAGTCGTCCCCATGTATGGGCTATGGGGAATGCAAGAAAGACATGCTCGTCGCACATGATAGGGGAACAAGGCAAATGAATCGAGAAGGTTGAAGTAATAAGTTCCTTGAATTAATAAAGAAACTCTTTTTAGTTAAGCATGTATTCTAGTTTTGCACTTTCAGTGTAACAAACTTCTTACGGATGAATCATTTCAATGTTCTGAATTCAGATGAAATTACATGATTTATACATGTAGCAGTTTAATTTCCACCATCGAACCATAAATTTTAATGTGTTCTAACTGTATCCTAAATTGGTTATTATTATTCTGAACATAAATATATAATTTCAAATAATATTCCTCGATATGCACTATTCTGGATACAAGCATACAAGAACAGTGACAGAAATGTACTTCTTTTTTTTTGTTTCATTCATTCCCTATTTTGTTCATCAGGTCATGTGAAATACGAAGAATACATAACATATAGCCTTTTCTTTTGTTGATTCCTTAAGAAGTCACTGTATGACTTGAAGCAATCTCCAAGGTAGTGGTATCATTAGTTTGTCCTTAAAGCATATTTAGTTTGACAATTTCCAATTAACTAACTCCTGTATTTTACGGTCAAGGAAATAGGCTGTCTTTGATTGGGCTTAACAAATGCAATTGGATCTTAGCCTACCCAACTCAATTGGATCTTAACTCTCCAAATTTTATTTTTTTATTGCTTACATAGCTAAGGGTGTCCGCAAAGGTCGACTCTTATTTGAAATTTGTTGATGTGGAGGAAAGACAAATAAGAAAGAGAAGAGAACTGACTCTTCGTGAAGTGCCAAACTCTTAGCCAAGAGTCGACTAAGAATCAGTTAATTACTTAATTGTTGACCTTTTTACCATTGTGCGCCTCACATTGAATGCTAACAAATCCTGTAGAGTCAGTTTAAAGACACAACCCATTCTATGTCCTATTTTGCCATCGACTCTAGATGACATGGAGAGTCAATACCGACTCTACCATTGTTGATGCCCTAACCCTCCTAAATCTAGCCACAGTATTTTGGACTGTATTATCAGTTAGTTGCCAAACAACAAATGTAGGTTAATCTAACCTACCTAGGTTAAGGTTAGCTAACCTAGTTATCTTCACCGTTAACCAACAAAACCTTGGTGCCTGAAAAGTATTATGCTTCACCTTTATCTCAAATTTGTTTAACTCTGATGTAAATTGCAGCACAATGTTGCGTTGCTTTGTACTGGAATTGTACTTTTGTACCTGATCTGTCTGTTAATAAGTTCCTTACTAGTACCGGCAGTGCCTATCTTGTGAACCTATTATTCCGTTAGAGAAGTGCTGTTGTAATTTATTTTTTCTTGCATGTATTGTAATCAGCCGTATGGGTTTATCAGTTTCAGAGATTGTGACACGGAACACTTGATTACAACATTTTCCGTTTTCATGTGATTTTCTGTACATCTGAATATTTTAAAAAGGAATGCACTTTGCATATCAAGTTTTGCATAACTCTTTGATCCTCTCACGGTATGATATTTTTGTATTTTTAGCACAGACTTTACCTTCCCTATGTAGATTTGTGTAAATGTAGGATTGCTGAGTTGCTTCCGTGTGCTATTTCAGATTCCATAGTGTTGCCTATCTTCAGCAAATTTGGTGGCTTGAAGTGAGTGGGGAGCTTGATTTCTGCTTCCCTGCAGGTTCATACAGCCTGTTTTTCCGTCTTCACCTAGGTCGAGCTCACAGGCGCATGGGTCGTCGGGTTTGTGGAACCGAGCTCATCCACGGGTGGGACATCAGACCCACCAGGTTCCAGCTCTCAACTTCGGATGAACAGCAGGCTACATCAGAATATTATCTAGATGGAGCAGGAAGCTGGATTCTTTACCACGTCGGTGATTTTGTTATATCAAACTCCGATGAGCTGATCAGCCTGAAGTTCTCAATGATGCAGATTGACTGCACCCATACGAAAGGTGGCTTGTGCGTTGACTCAGTTGTGATATATCCAAAAGGCTACCGGCGTGAGAAGGCAAACAGGGTCTACATGTGATTTTGCATGGTGGTTGTGATGCTCCAGCAACACGAGGCAATTCAGAGGAAGATGGCTAGTCTTTTTCCTGCCCATTCTTATCTGAAAGTCCATGTGCATATTTATTTTGTTTCTTCTTCCTTTCTTTCTGAGAGTTTTGCACGAACGTAAGGTTCTTTTTTCTGTATTCTTTTTAGTGGTAGTTACACAGGTAGGGAGGTAGGGAAGTTTTAGAAAGAGGTTAACTTGACATCTTATTTTTTTGAGTGCACACTAGTGCTAGGCAGTACTAGTCGTCTGTGTTTGGTCCATCAATAAGCGGTCAGTGGCATCTTCATCTGTAATTTTTATCAATATAATGATATTTGGCGAGCTGGGTATTCATCTTTGTTTGGTCCAGGACTAGACGCTGCCTGTATTTAAGAGCTTCGTTTGTTTTCGTGTGCCAGCTCATATACATGAGAATGAGGATGATTTTTCTTTTGGCTGCCCTGTTCGTATGTTTTGCACAGAGTTCATATCGCGTCGTGAATTACTACAACACAATTTTGTTAAGACATTTACTTGGACCGATAGGAAAGCGTACTAATATTGGATCCTTTTTTTAAGCGACTCGAATATTGGAGAAAATCCTGAACAATTCATCACGGAGGGCAGGCAGCTGTGAGGGCGTGAGGCCACCGGCAATCGTGGGCCGAGACAGCCCGGGAGGCGTGCGGACTGCGGAGGTGCGGACCGATATTATTTGGGCTGCCTCGCCTGTCTCGGGCCGAAGCTGCTCCGCATCTGCCGCAGTGGATCGTAGTGCGGAGCTGGGTGCAGGTAGAACAGAAGGGAAGGGTGGGCGCAACGGCACACTGTATAGATGTCTGTTTTGCATGACGACGACGATCCAATTTGCTACTCTCAACTCAACTCCGTTGACAGGGGAAGAACCCCAGCCGTCGGAGAAAAACCATGGTTTCCCTTTTTATTTTTGTCGGTTTCACTCGCCTTCGCCGGCCTATTCAGCGTTTGGGGGTGAAGTGAATCAACGTGTGTCCTATTGTCCTGAAATCTTTGTTACAAGGTTTCGTGTGTCTTTAGCGACGGCGGTTTGAGATGGAGGCATTGACGATCGGATTAAACGTCTCCAGGATCCATCCTGTTTGTTTTGATTATGATAGTCTATTCCATGGAGTTGATGGATCTCATGACTCGTAATTTTGTGATTTTGGTCATCTTTCTCATTGGTGATTCAACGGCTTGACAACCTGGCTTAGTTTCTCACCCCTAGGGTGGAAGGCTCATGTGGCTCCGTGAAACCTACGAAGTTAGTCCAGTTTGTGAATGTTAGTCTTCTACGGTTTATTTGTCAGTGATTTAGTTAGAGAAATATCAAGATGCGAATGACGTAGCTAAATAAGTTGGCTTCAAGTGAACTGAGTCTAACTCAGGTGGTCGGTGGAATCAGCCCACCTAGGTTCAAGTTCTCGACTTGACATAAGTGCTCACATTTTCTTGGACTATTCCAAGATTTAACCGGTGTTATTCTTTCAGTGATAGGTGACGTAACGTCAACAGCGAGGCACATGCGGTGACTTCGTCAATCTCTCAAGATCTACCGGCTCAATCTTTCTGGGTGCTCATAGGTGTAGGCATGGGCGGACCCAGGTTAATGTTTTGAACACGACAAGCAAGAACGAAGAACGAAAAAGAAATCACAGCACAAGTACACACGATTTAACGTGAAAAACCCTCTCAAACAACGAGAGGGAAAAAACACGGGCGCCAGCCAGCGAAACTTCACTATATGGGAGTGTTTACAACGCCAGGGAGATTTCACGAACTCAACTCGTGCGAACTCTAACCAAATCGGCGGTTTACAAGAGATATATATAGCAGAAGCATTAGGGCAACTCAGATCCGTAACGGTCACATCGGAAGTTCCAGTTGGAGGCCGGAAGTTCCGCATATTTCTGAATATCCGGAAGTTCCGCCACTGGGATTTGGATCACAAACCAACAAACTTCACCTTGAGACAAATTCCTTCTTATAGTAAATTCCTCCTTGTAGCATGAACAACAACAACTCCTGAAACAAAGAAAACACTTTCGATGCCAACAGCCACTAGGGGTTAAACGGTTATACCAACTAAGCTTGAGCATAACTCAAACTTAGCAATAAGAACATGCTTTGTCATCATATCAGCAGGATTATCATGAGTGCTGATCTTGCATACCTTCAATTTACCTTGTGCAACAACATCACGAACAAAATGGTACTTGAAATAAATGTGCTTGGTTCTCTCATGGAGTATCTGATCCTTAGTAAGGTAAATAGCACTTTGACTGTAACAAAACAAGTTAATGCAAGAAACATCTTGACAAAGCTCAGCATATAAACCCTTCAACCAAAAAGACTCTTTGCAAGCTTCAGCAATAGCCATATATTCTGCTTCAGTTGTAGATTGAGCAACAACTGATTGCAGTGTTGCCTTCCAACTCACAGCACATCCAACTACCGTGAACACATAACCTGTGAGGGATCTCCTCTTATCCAAGTCGGCAGCAAAATCTGAATCCACATAGCCAGCGAGTCCCTCATCAGTCTTGCCAAACTTCAAGCAAGCATTGGATGTGCCACGGAGGTACCTGAAAATCCATTGAACAGCTTTCCAATATTCTTTACCGGGATTAGCCATGTAACGACTGACCAAACTCATAGCATATGATAAATCAGGACGTGAACAAACCATGGCATACATCAAGGAACCAACAACACTAGAATAGGGAACTCGTGACATGTACTCAATATTTTCATCAGAAGTAGGACATTGCAACGCAGACAACTTGAAATGAGAAGCAATAGGAGTACTAACACACTTTGCATCATGCATATTAAAACGGTGAAGTACTTTCTCAATGTAACTTTGCTGACTAAAAAATAGCAACCTAGATTTTCTATCCCTTTTAATTTCCATACCTAGGATTTTCTTAGCAGCACCAAGATCCTTCATCTCAAATTCACTACTTAGTTGTGCTTTCAAAGTAGTGATTACTTTCATGCTCTTGGCAGCAATTAACATATCATCAACATATAACAGCAAGTATATAGGTGATCCATCAACAAATTTAATGTAGACACAACTGTCATACTGAGATCTACTAAAGCTACGTGAGATCATAAATGAATCAAACCTTTTATACCACTGTCTAGGAGATTGTTTCAAACCATATAGGGACTTCTTCAACTTGCAAACAAACTTCTCTTTACCAGAAACTATGAACCCTTCAGGTTGGTCCATGTATATTTCCTTCTCAAGCTCTCCATGCAAAAATGCAGTCTTCACATCTAACTGCTCAAGTTCAAGATCATGCATAGCAACAATACCAAAGAAAGTACGGATGGAACTATGCTTTACCCCTGGAGAGAACACATCATTATAATCAATACATGGTATTTGACTGAAACCTTTTGCCACTAACCTTGCCTTAAATCTCATTGGCTCATTAGGAGACAAACCCTTTTTTCTCTTGAAAATCCACTTGCAGCGAACGGCCTTTTTTTGTTTAGGCAAGGGCACAACATCCCATGTGCCATTCTTCTCAAGAGATTGCATCTCCTCTTGCATGGCAGACAACTACTTCACACGGTCGCCGGAAACAATTGCTTTATTATATGTGGCCGGTTCACTATCATGCTCCACCTGTTCTGCACAACTCAAAACATAATAAACAAGATCACACTCTTCAATTAAACGTGGGCGAGGACCTTTATTTCTCTTTGGACGGTCAGTTGCAATAGATCGTGTAGGTTGCTGCAAAACAGGTGGTGAGGGTGAAACAATATCATCATTATTGTCATCATTGTTCCCATCATCATTACCATGATCAACCTGAGCATCATCGTTGTCAACAATTTCATCGACGTGCTCCACCTGCACTTTAAGTCTCTCCTCTTCAATGCGAGAGGCATCAGTGGACAAAGTATCATGATACATAACTTTTTCATTAAAGACAACATTCCTACTCAGCAAAATCTTTTTAGTTTCAGGATTTCACAATCTGAAAGCTTTAACTCCAGAACCATAGCCAAGAAAAATGCACTTAACAACTCTAGGCTCTAACTTTCCATTATCAACGTGAGCATAAGCAGTGCAACCGAAAACTCTCAACTGTGAATAATCAGCAGGTTTACCAGACCATACCTCAATGGGAGTTTTCTTGTCAAGTGGAATAGAAGGTGACCTGTTTATGAGGTAGCATGCAGTGGAAGCTGCCTCAGCCCAAAAACGCCTGCCCAAACCTGCATTGGACAGCATGCAACGAGCCCTCGAGATGATGGTTCTATTCATGCGTTCAGCCACGCCATTTTGTTGTGGAGTACGGGCAACTGTGTAGTGCTTAACAACACCATTGTTGCTGCAAAACTCCTCAAACTCATCAGAAACAAATTCACCACCATTATCAGTACGCAAAATTTTTAACTTCCTTTCAGTTTGCTTTTCTATCATAACTTTCCACTTCTTAAAAGCACCAAAAACATCAGACTTTTGTTTCAGAAAATAAGGCCAAATTTTTCTTGAGTAATTATTAATAATTGCAAACATGTAATTAGCACCATCAATAGAAGTCTTACGGAAGGGTCCCCAAACATCAGCATGCACATAATCTAATATGCCTTTGGTGGTATGAACGGAAGAAATGAACTTAACCCTTTTGTGCTTACCATAAACGTAGTGCTCACAAAACTCAAGCTTACTTAAGTTGCAGCCATTGATGAGCTCTCTCTTGACCAACTCTGCCATCCCATGTTCACTCATATGCCCAAGACGCATATGTCACAGATTCGTTTTTGCACAATCATCAGAATCATTAGGTGTAACGGCAGCAGCAAAACAAGGCAAAGTGGTACCTCTAAGAACATATAATTTGGCAGAATTCATATCACCTATCATGTGAATGAGACAACCTTTAGATACCTTCAGAAGTCTACGCCCTCCGGCGTACTTGTACCCGTCACAATCTATGGTACTGAGCGAGATCAAATTTCTGGCCATGCTTGGTATGTGCTTCACCTCTTTCAACATGCGTGTCATGCCATCATGGGTCTTGATCTGAACGGACCCAACGCCAACAATATGACAAGGATTGTCATTGCCGACACGCACAAAAACTCCAGTCTGCACAGACTCATAAGAACTGAACCAATCCTTGTTACAACAAAAATGAAAGGAACATGTTGTATCAAGAATCCATTCATCATCGCGGGAAGCACAAGCAGCAAGAACAGCGAGGCAATCACCCTCAGAGCTGTCGGTAGAAACAACAGCGGCCTTATCAGTACCATCGGACTTATCTTTCGGTTTGTAGATACCATTCATTTTCTTCTTGTTCTGCAGTTTATAACAATCTTCAATGACATGATTATTTCTTTTACAATACCTGCAGAACTTATCTTTTTCACGGGTCTCTGAACGAGCTTTTCCGTCCCGGCTCTTATCTCGGTTGCCGTGGTTGTTATTCCTCTACTCAGTCCTGCCACGAACCTGCAGAGCTTCTGCCTTTGACGACGACCCATCAGTCTGCACCATAGACTTCATCTTTTCTTTCTGTCTAAGTGCTTCTAAAACCTCATTAAGGGTTAGAGAGTCATGGCTATAAAGAATTGAATCGCGAAAATTTGTATAGGAACTAGGCAACGAGCATAAGAGTAAGATAGCTAAATCCTCATCATCATACTTAACCTCCAAAGCTTGCAAGTCAGAAACTATCTCCCGAGAAACAGTTATATGAGATATTACCGATCCACCTTCTTGCAGCTTATGGGTGAACAACTTCATCTTTACATGCATCTTACTGGTTAGATCTTTAGACATGCAGATCGATTCCAGTTTCAGCCACAGGGCTGCTGCGGATTTCTCCTCCAACACTTCCTGCAAAATATTATTGGACAGATGAAGTTGAATCAAAGACAAAGCCTTACGATCTTTGTGTTTCTCTTCGGCAGTCCACTCCTTTTCATCCTTCTTGCCGAAGGAATCAATCGCTTCATCCAGATCTGAAGTTTGGGCGAGAATCGCCCGCATCTTCACTTGCCACAACGAGAATCGTGTGGTGTAGTATAGCTGCGGCAGATCAAACTTCAAGGTAGACATGTCGCAAATCCTAGGCGGAACCTGGGGCTCTGATACCACTTGTTATGAACGCGACAAGCAAGAACGAAGAACGAAGAAGAAATCACCGCACAAGGACACACGGATTTAACGTGGAAAACCCTCTCAAACAACGAGAGGGAAAAACCATGGGCGCCAGCCAGCGAAATTTCATTATATGGGAGTGTTTACAACACCAGGGAGATTTCACGAACTCAACTCGTGCGAACTCTACCCAAAACGGCGGCTTACAAGAGGTATATATAGCAGGAGCATTAGGGCAACTCAGATCCGTAACGGTCACACCGGAAGTTCTGGTTGGAGGCCGGAAGTTCCGCATATTCCTGAATATCCGGAAGTTCCGCAGCAAATTCCGCAATTTCCCGAAAAGTAATAGAGAGCACCCGGAGGTTCGGCTGAAAGTTGGGCCGGAACTTCCGGCCACTGGGATTTGGATCACAGGCCAACAGTTAAGAGGTGTGGGGGTAGCTGCCCCCACTAAACTTTTTAATCTTCTTACACTAGATCAATGAAATAGTGAGATTGCCCCCACTTAGCTTAATCATTTGCCCCCACTTCTCTACTTTTGATGTATATCTTCATGTAATTGCAATTTTTGACCCCTCTTAATTAATTTTCTGGTTTCGCCCATGGATGCAGGGTGTGGATGTATGCGTTCATAGGAGGTGAGTGTATGCGTGTTGTGAGCGTCTGCGTTTGTACTGTGTTTCTCAAGAAAATATGTTGATTCAAGGGTTGCCATTCTAAAATGAGTAAATCCCACTACGTCACTCTACACGTACAAAAAATATAATGCATTTTGTAGCCTAATTTAGGTGCTATTGAAGTTGTGTTAACAGGAAGAGCCCAACAGCTAGACCGACCTAGCATTGGGCACATGTGCTTTAGAAGCGCTCTCCTAAAACTCGTGTCTCGTGCGGTCCACATCAATTCGGATCAGTCACAACCACACCCTTAATTGCAGGGCACTGCCATGAAATTGGAAGGAGGCATCATCTCCCGACACCACATCAGATCGCGGCAATTGAACTACTGTCACGCCGGCCGATCTACATCTAGAATCTGCAGGACGACACCTAGCGGGCACCAAAATAGTACAGCAATGCCAAGCAGGAGTATATGTAGCAAGGTCCAACTCCAACCACAACGCCAATCACATAAATACCACTGGAATGACCTTTCTCCTCTTATTCCTAGAAGCCCACTCCAATGACCTTGCTACTGACCACTGTTGTCAGATTTAATCATCAACTAAAAAGAGTGAACTAAACTGTATCAATTGATTTGACGGGTTGAAGCGGACCCCTTGTACGAACGACTAGGAATCTAGGATCCCTAAAGATAACACGAATTGCACAGTAACCGTACTGTAGTTACGCCGGAGCCCCCTAGCAAGTTAAACATGGAAGCGCCGGCAGATTTCACCCGTGTGGCAGCTGGAGACCAGCCGTAGGGTCTTCCGGAAAGGAGCAAGGACGCCAAGGACAATGCTTCACCGTCACCCAGGACCCCGCGGCCAGCGTGGCGTTGCCTCTTTCTTTTTTACCTCCGGGCTCGCAGGGAGGAACAGAATAGGATGGTCCCGTCCGGTGAATGTTCCACTGCCACGGCGCCTACTAAAGGCCCCCACCCGTCTCCTCGTGATTGGTTCGCCTCCGTAGAGCTAATATACGACCTACCCTCCCGGACTTGCCTGCGGTTGCAACGTCGCTCTCGCCGATCTGCCCGGCCGGCCCGGCTGCGCCGCGCAATAAATTATGTGCTTTCACTTCTCAGGGCAACCCGAAGCCGGGGCATTGAATGGCTTGCCGCGCCCCGGATCCGATGGCCTGCTCTGCTCTGACACCCGGCAGCGGTAGCCCACCTTCTCTCCCGGCTTCATTGCGTATAGTACGGAGTAGTACTCCTGTTATCTTGCTCTCGCTGGCTGGCTCGTCGCCGTTCGCGATGGGTATGTTGCGCATCCGCGGCCACCACTACGGCATTGTTGCTGCCAGATTCGGCGAATGCCCTCCGAGCCCCCCCGGTTTCTCGAATTTTCCCCGGGCGACTCTGAGGTTACGCATATGTTGTTCTTTTTCTTATACGGAATATGCGTCCAGCGTAGTACGTTCCTTGACTAATTTGCACCGGAGTTTATTCCTGGGGCCTGGATATGCACATATTTCTTTATGTTCTTTTCTTAATTTCTTTGCGTGTCATTCTTCGTCAGGCAGCAAGACTAGCAATTTCAACTCATGGGTCTACGTCGTACTAGACTTGATTCGTAGCGCGTCGTACTATTGGTTAACCGATATCAGCTGCAGATTTTCAAATCGTGGGTCTACGTCGTACTAGGAGTTGATTCGTATGCGTCGTGCTATTAGTTAACCGATATCCATTGCAGATTAATTAGCACTGCTGTTGATCGTGACATGATATATGGCCTGTCCTGGATAATGCGGAGGCGAATGATTTAGCTAGATGAGCTTTCTATAGCTAGGCACGTCCCGTCTTGTTTATGTCAGGCGCGATACACTTCCTACACCCAGCATTTTCCCCCCGAATATCCTACAGGTGAAGATTTGTTTATTTAATTGAACGTCACGATCGACGGCGGTGCGAAATGAGAGATCCAAAAAAAAGAGAGGAAAACATATGGCGCAAAATTGGGGAGAGTATGTGCATTGGTTCACAGGGTGCAAAGCCAATCGTAGAGTATCCTTTCTGACTTAAATGCTGAGAGCTATGGACAGATCATGAGCTGTCCCCGTAGGACCGACGAACATCCTTCGATATTCTCGATGACCATGCTTGGCTATACTTGCATAGTTGGTACTAGTCGGTAGCACAAGCATCCGCATCCTTTAAATTTTACTCAATTCAGTTGCTGAGCTATACTCTTTTTTGACGGAAAAAACATTTCGCGAACTATTTTTTGCTGAACTACAACAAACTTTTTTTAGCAATATATGGTGAAAAAAAAATCTCCATATTTTTTTTAGCAATTCAGTTGCTGAACTATTTTTTGCTGAACTATAACAAACTATACTCTTTTTGGACGGAAAAAACATTTCATGCCTCTAAAGGCAGGATGGAAGACTTCACTGATATAGACGACCGGGGGGCCCAATGATTCTCCATTCCCAAATTTGAGGCCACCGACGAACATGGTCGAGGAATACATCGGAGTGGGGACAGAATGGAAATGACCTATTCCGATGCGAGAACACCATCACCAACTTGCCATCCTCACGAAGATGACGTAACCTACTTGGAGCTTCTCTCGCCCGCCTGCATGGAGCTAAAATAAGCTGCATCTTCAAGGACCATGAGGGCCTACGGATCTGGGCTGACCGGCAAGCACACCGGCAGGAAGCACGCCTCCAAATCGCCTCCAAGAACTCTCCTAGCGATTCGGGGGGCGTGGCCTCGGTTTTCTTGAGATTTAAGTTGTGAGATGCAAAGTTTGTTGGACTATTTTTCGCAAAAGATGCACACGTAGTACAAAATCGGTATCACTTAAATCACATTTAAAAGTATTTTTCTTTGGAGAGTGGATTTTGCATATAGAGCAGTAGGTCATTGAGTTTAGGGTTTTGGTATTTATGCATCTGTATTTATTTTTCTTAAAAAACAAACGGACATAGCTGGTTATCATGTTATAACATGTGCAGCTACAAAAAATCATGCAAAAGTACAAGGAAATATAAACTGCACATAACAAGGACAAATTTCAATTTACATTTGGATGGCTAACTACAACCGCTTGTCTTCTTTGCATATGGTATTTTTTTTCTTCTGGCAGATTGTATATAGGACAAATCTGATCATAATTTTCGAATGATTTTTTTAGGTGCATGAGTTTTGACATATGCACCTCTATGAATTTTCTGTTCACATGCCGCTATCAAACCGCAAAATAAAACTAAGATTGCGCTCAAATATGAAATGTATTGACTATCAATGAAGAACACCAGAATGTGAGGATTTTAGGAGATAAGATAGCATTAGTCTTGCAACCATGTACGTACAATTTCTACAAATATACGCCAAGTAAACGTTAAAAATAAAAAGTTTATATGCACGCAAGAGAAGGATCTCTTTGAATGTACGCGTGTACAGGCGACGTGCTTGCACCGTCATTTCCTCTAGAAGCTGGATCAAACAGAACAGATGATGCTTGGGATTACGTGGGATTCACTTATTCTACGATAAAGACCAAAAGTTAGATATACTCCCAAGCTGCTCTCTATTGCTTCAATCGCGTACTCACATCTGTTTATCTCCATCGTACGGCACCTTACGGGTATAATAATGATGATTAGTCCATGTCGTTAGGTTTTGTCCTAATCCGATTCATGTCAAACCCAATTGCCGTAAGTTTCATTGTCGTCTCACAATGCCAATTCGTGAAAGGAAAGGGTGTTCCAGCCAAAAATACCTTCCCAAGATTTCCACGCCATCGCCCACATATACTACACGCGGCTGCCGAGCTCGCTTCAGGAAAAAACAAGAGGCACCCCATCGCTCGGGCGTCGGGGAGGGGGACAACCAAATCTTCTCTGTTCTGTATCGCCCGCATCTGTTCGTCTCTCCCGGCGGCGGCGGTGGCGGTGGCGGTGGCGACGATGGGGCTCGAGATGGAGCCGATGGCGGCGGCGATAGGCGTGTCGGTGCCCGTTCTCCGGTTCCTCCTCTGCTTCGCGGCCACCATCCCGACGGGTCTCCTCTGGCGGGCGGTGCCAGGAGCCACGGGGCGGCACCTCTACGCGGGGCTCAGCGGCGCCGCGCTCTCCTACCTGTCCTTCGGGGCCACCTCCAACCTCCTCTTCGTCGTGCCCATGGCGCTCGGCTACCTCGCTATGCTCCTCTGCCGTCGCCACGCCGGCCTCGTCACCTTCCTCGGCGCCTTGGGCTTCCTCATCGCATGGTGAAAACCTCCCTTCCATCCTTGTTTGCAGGGGTTTCATATCAGTGCTTAGTTTTGGGTGATTAGTAACATTGGATTCAAGTTTTCCACGTCTAATTTTGGGCAGAAGAACCGAGCAGGAAGTATACAGTTATCAGTAGTTTGTTCGACTAGGAAACCAGAATAATTGTAACTTATAAGCGGATCTTCGTATGTGGCAGAGCTAGAGCATGGTGTCATCACAGGGTTAGTTTATTCGACTGGAAAACCAAAAGGAATTGCGACTTTATTGGAGCTTTTGATGTGGGCCAAATCACAGCATTGGTGATCTCATGTTGAAGCCGGTTGATATGTTGAACTTTCTTCTAATTGGCCATGTGGTGCTACTTACAATTAATATTTACAAGGAGAAAATAGGGTCTTGTATGAGCTCCACATGAATTTAGTTCTATGCCTACAATCCTTTGGATGGTGGTCTCGTAAAGCTTGCAAGAATAGATAAATCATTTGCCTGCTTGCAATAATCTAATTGATATTTTGCTCCTCTAGTCTTGTTAACTGCAAAAATATTGTAATGGACTTGCAAGAAAGCTTACTACTTCCACTTGTGCATGATTCGCCTCATTTCTTATCCGGTAGATGTATCTTCGTGTCATGTTTTGCCTAGAAATAATTCTATACTCGGATGTTTTGAAACAAAAAATGCTATTGGAATTATTAGTGTAGTGTTGAAGGTAGAGTCCTCTATTTCATTACATCCCTACTGGTGAAAGGTTGTACACTGGTTTTAGAGGAAATGTTGTTCAGAGGATTTTGAAGTTGATCATTCAGATTATATTACAGCATTTTGGAGTCCTTTACTATTGGCTTGGTTTTTTTGTAAAGACCTTTACATTTTTTTGCCAGTTGTATCTGATTTCTCTGTACTTGACTCCAAAACAGTTAATGAGAAGTGCTCCCAGAACATCTGTGTTGAGACCTTACCTATGCAGTTCCTTTTGTAGCCTTTCTTAGTTTTTGTGCTCATGGTGTGTTAGCCTGTTAGGTCCATTTTTCGATTACATGGCTTTAACGAATCTGTTAATGTAACTTACATCCTGAACTTCATGGATCGTTGTATATGTTTATGTATCTTCCTGTCCAGTCAATTAAAACTATGCAGAGATGCACAGCTGAGGAGAAGAAAAGGGAAACATTTTAAACCTGTACCACCTGGGACTTTATTGTTATTTAACCCCTTCTTGGTGACCTGTTTCAGTTTTTTGTTGTCTGTCTGAGGTTGAGTTTGGTTTGCTATTGGTAGTGGTGCTAGGATGTGATTTATGATTCGTTGCAAAAAGAGGGGTTGGATTAACATTAACTATATTTGTTTGAAAAGAAATTCCGGTAAGAAATAATTAGTTGCCATTAGAATACCCCCGACAAAAGGCCTAAACTGGATAATTGTACTGTTTAGTTCACTTAGCAATTATTCATTTGTTAGCTGGACTTATACAAACCAAAAATTATTTTATCCAGCCAATCTATATTTGAGTATGTCATGTTTGAAGATTTAGGTTATGTTACAACTAGGCTTCACACTAGTTTTATTTTAGTCACTGAATATACTATTGATTGACAATCCTGACTACTTCAAATAAACTCCAATGAACTGTGAACTCCAGGCATCTCCGGATTCTTATTCCATTATTTTTTATGCATCCTTGTCGTCTTCTTTTACCTCCTTTTCTCATATTGCGCCAAATTAGGTTCCTAGGTTTACTATGTTACCTTTTTTCTGAAAGACCTATATGCTCCATATTATTATTCCCGAAACAGTGGGACAATATGGGGTTTTGGTGCATTCCGTCACATAAGATTTGGTTCCTGTTTCATTTCCTTGCGTAAGATTAGGTTCCTGTTTCATTTCCTTGGGTAAGATTAGGTTCCTGTTTCATTCCCTATTGAAACAAACAAGTTGTGGATTATGTCAATTTACCCGACTTTCCACATGAAGTTTGGCATCCATTTTAGTTATAGATCATCTGGATTCCAAGTTGGAGCCTTTAATTTGCCAATCAAGCACTTTTCCCCCCTTCACACAATGTTCTTATTGATACCGGTTGTATTTGTATATCATCGAAGCAAGATAAATGGATAATTATTATAATTCTAAAACTATACGAATAGTAGGTGGTGGTGGTTCATCCACGTGAGCCAAAATTTTCTTTCAAATCCAACCCTGCTAGAAAATTTGTAACATATCAACTAACTGAAACACAATGAAACTCTTCCTTAACAAATGAACCTAACCATCTTTGCAAAATCTCTAACGAGAATGGAGCATTGCACGGATCACAGAGAAACACAAGCAGGTGTGGCTGTAGAGTTGAGGGTAAGGTCTGTGAACCGAGCACGAATTTGGAGGTGTGACGCCGGCATGAACGGAACTTGGATGAGCGAGCCGTTGTAGCAAGCCAGTAATGTCAGCCTGAGTTCATCCTAAACAGAACTTAGGCACTCACCAGTTATGTACTTCTATCCGTAGCAAAGCACGGGTATTTAGCTAGTATTCCAAGAAAGCTTAGTTCCCCCGTTGATCTGATCATGCTCTTTATTCGTACCCTTGAGGTAATATTATGGATGGAAGGAGTTTCATGTATCTTGTTAAAAATAAGATGTTTACCCACTTGCTAGCACTGGCTGCCAGTTTGTAGACCAAATCATGCTGATCTGGCAAGCTTCCCAGGGGATCAATCGCTTTACCCCAGGCCATAATATAACTGTAGAGCACAATCAGAAAGGAAGGTCATCAAATGCAGGCAAAGGACAAAGTTAGTTGGAAGATTGCTTATTGATTCTACTGCATTTACTGTCCGTAAATAGCTAAAATCCAAAATAAAACTGTCTCTCCCTTCTACATGACCAGTGCCTTTCTAGTTCCATGTTGGCCTTGTTGTAGGTTCTGCTACAGGTCCAAGGGACAAGGGGTGTCACTGTTTGTTCTTCAGTTTTTGTCGTCACATGCCTGTTTGTCCTGCATTTATTTTGTGTGCTCCCTGTTTTTTCTGAATTTCTGTATTTTCGCTTCTTCTTGAATGAATGGAAAGAACTCCTGCTGTCCCCTATGGGATATTTATTTAGTGTTTCCCTTTTTACACCAACTTTGGAATTAGTCGAATTTATCTTAAGTCCTATGCATTTTTGTGTTCAAGCTTGCCTTGACGCGCAGTTTACTTGCATGAAGGACAAAGTGGTTATGTATTGTCGGCTACCTCTTTGCTTTCCAATTTTGTGCTTGCCGATGTTTCCTTTTATGTGCCCCCAAGGGTTTCCTTGTGTTTGACGCAAACTTTGAGAAGTGGGATGAATCAGCCATCCTAAGTTTGAGGTAGGAGAAGATACAATTATTTTTGGATTTGGAAGGGGATTCATGTACATGCCCATTTACTTTTAGGCCAATTTGTTTCATAGATGAGCTGGCAAACACTTCGGTGTTGGACTTTACAACTACATACTGTGAATGTATTTAATGGAAACTTACATATTTTGCTTTTTCTCACAGCCACGTGTATTATATGAGTGGGGATGCGTGGAAGGAGGGAGGAATCGATGCAACTGGTATTGTATAATGCTCTATTGTTGCCTATACTTATTTTAAATCGAGCAGAGTTCGCTATGCAATTTTGTAGAGCATTTCTGTTTTACGTAAATGGAACATGTGCAAAGTTACTTTAAGAATATCAAACCACTCGTATTTATCTCATGCCATTTTTCCACAAAATAATAGTAATAATATTTATCTCCTTTTCGAAGAAAAACTGTAGGAGAGGCTCCGAAATTATAGATGTACTAGCAGAGTGTCCATGCGTTGCTACGGAATATTTTTTCTCGTGCGGGAGATCCGTTTCGTGTGGGGACTGAGGAGGACAGGAGCTTGCACTCGTGTCGTGCGGGAGATCGAGAGGAGGGGGCTTGCGCTGAGGATGGACGAAGACGGACAGCTTCAGGATCTGGGGTATTAGGTGGCATATTGGACGTAATTTTGGTGAAGTGACGTACCGCGACGCCCGTACCATCACCACCAACTCCAATTTAATATATTGGTATAGATTAATAAGCAGAACAACTTTACAACGGATCATGGGGGTGGGGGAGGGTAGGGGGTGGGGGTTCAGTTTTCAGTTTTTATCCAGTAGTGCAAAGGATGCATTCTCTTACTGACGATAGTCAGGGAGAGGATTACTAGTGTCCCTCTTAGAAATGTAAGCCAAAGTGAAACGGTTTTAGATAAGATATAGGAAAGGAATAGAATAACTTAATGCTGGCAGATACTAATTAATCCATGTAAGCTAAACATCAACTCATATGTTTGTTGCAAGGTTTTATTTGTGTTACCATCTGAGAATAACACAAAGTCCTGTTCCTAAGCCTTTTCAGAATTATATTTTTGTGCAATGCAGGTGCTTTAATGGTTTTAACATTGAAAGTCATTTCATGCGCAATAAACTACAGTGATGGTCTTTTGAAGGAAGAGGGCCTGCGTGATGCTCAGAAAAAGTATCGCTTGGCTAAGCTTCCTTCTCTAGTTGAATATTTTGGTTACTGCCTCTGCTGTGGCAGCCACTTTGCTGGACCAGTATATGAGATGAAAGATTATCTTGACTGGACCGAAAGGAAAGGAGTAAGTAGATTCCGCCTATTTTGTGAAAGTTATTCTATGTTTTGCTTCTTTCTGATGTTTTAAAGATCTGCTACAGATATGGGCCGGCTCAACTCCTTCTCCATTGTTACCTACTCTGCGTGCTCTAGTTCAGGCAGGAATATGCATGAGTTTATATTTGTATCTGTCACCTCGGTTTCCACTTTCTCGATTTAGTGAGCCCCTATATTATGAGTGGGGTTTCTGGCACCGGCTCTTCTTTCAGTACATGTCAGGTTTTACTGCTCGTTGGAAATACTACTTTATATGGTCAGTTTCAGAAGCTTCAGTTATTATATCCGGTCTGGGCTTCACCGGTTGGTCTGATTCTTCTCCCCCAAAAGCCAAATGGGAGCGTGCTATAAATGTTGATATTCTAGGTGTTGAATTAGCTGGAAGTGCAGTTCAATTGCCACTTAAGTGGAATATTCAAGTGAGCACATGGCTGCGATACTGTAAGTTCTGTATCTTGATAGTTAAGTTGCATTGTTGGATGATAATAATGCTTTTCTCGTGTTTTGTTTAAGAAGTTGTAGATTTTAAAGCAGACTGGCGTTCCCTCTTTTTGATCACACAGTTAACTATGCATACCACTTTAAAGAGTTGTGCAATCTAGTACGTAGGATAATATATAAACACTATATCAGCAATTTAGTATTTATTCATTGGCCAAAAAAAATCGGTAGTTTTTGATTATCTGTATGCATAATGCATACAGTTTCCCCATTGGTTATGAGGGTTTGTGAAATTACCTTATTGATCACTTTATGGTGATGTGATGTCAAAACCATGCACGTGTAAATTATGCACTCTTACATATTACTCCCTCCGTTCCTAAATGTAAGCTATTCTAGCCTTGTCCTAAGTCAAACTTTTTAAAGATTGACCATGTTTATAGAAAAATCTACCAACATCTATAACTCTAAATTAGTTTTATTAAATCCGTCATGATATATCTTCATAGTATACTTATTTGATATTGTAGATATTAGTACATTTTTCTGTAAACTTGATCATACTTGAAGAATATTGACTTAGGATAACGCTAGAACATCTTATATTTAAGGAGGAGGTAGCAGTATATATTACATCTTCAAAATTCTCTTCTTGATCTTCTGTTTGGGATTTATTTTTGTGCTAAATATGGTATGACAGTTTGTTTTCATGCAAATGCTATAATTGAAGTACTGTACTTTGGTACTTGTATAACGTATTGAATTCTACACATTCAAGCTGTGCTGTTATCAGTTGCATGAGACTAAATTTTCATGGCTCCATTGTTTCAGATGTGTACGAGAGGTTAATCCAGAAAGGAAAGAAGCCTGGTTTCCTTCAGTTGCTTGGTACACAGACTGTCAGTGCTATCTGGCATGTGAGTTGTATTTTTTTTTCTCTACCTATTTCTATTGTTCATGGCTATTATGTTGTAATTGTTTGTTAGACTTATCATGTAGCACAGTAGCAGAGCATTCTGAAATTGGTTGGTCCATGAGTTGCTAAATTAAACTGAAATGCTCTAGTAGGAACTCCAAGTAGAGCCAACATTCATCATTGCAGAATGGTGCTTTACCCATTGATAATAACTAGTCTGACATATGACATTTTCGTAACTTATTTCTTTGTCTCATCAAGCTGTTGCCTTGTGATGATTGATTTTTGCAAATCTCATGTCACATGAATTTTTCCATTGATCTGATTATTTTTCCCATTCTACAGGGACTGTATCCAGGATATATGATATTCTTTGTTCAGTCGGCATTGATGATAAATGGTTCCCGAGGTAGGTCTCCCTCCCTTTAAATCCTGACATTTCCTGAGATGCATTCGGTCGAAATTTGTTTGAGTTAGTAAACTGATTTGGCCTTCTCTTACAGTTATATACAGATGGCAGCAAGCTGTGAGCAACTCAGTACTCCACACTATCCTGACTTTACTAAATTTTGCATACACGATGATGGTGCTCAACTACTCATGCATTGGCTTCCAGGTTAGTTTCATGCCTGTGTAAATGAGTCATTAACGAGTTTCTTTCACCAAATTTTCTCTTTTCATTTTATTAATCCTCACGTTTGATGATTACTATACAATATGGTTTTGTAAGTAGCCTTTTGGTTCGAATTTAACCAAAATGATCTTTCAACTTTCAACAATTTAGCTCTGTAAGCAAGTTTTAGTACTCCGATCCATATTAATTGTCGAAATATTACATGTATCTAGACGCTTTTTAGACATAGTTACATCCATATTTGAGCAAATCTGAGACAATTAATATGGATCGGAGGGAGTAGTATATTAGGATAATTACCATGTGGACCATGATGTGACCATTAGCATACTGGGGAAGATTCTGAAAGATGCAAGTAATAGTGTATTAGTGGTAGCATTACTGTTTTTGTAGAGAAACAAGAGCTTGGCCTACTCCGGGATGAGTATCCGATGCCTTCACCGATTAACTTTCACATGCCTTTCCCAATATATTTCGCGTCAAACAAGATGATATTTACTATGCTTTATGCTTTTGTTATCCTCAAGGTACTGAGCTTCCAGGAAACGTTAGCATCCTACAAGAGCGTATATTATGTCGGTACAATTGTTCCCATTCTATGTGTCCTGCTGGGCTATGTTATCAAGCCAGCCAGGCCTGTGAAGCCGAAGGCTCGGAAGGCTGAATGAGGAACAGAGGGAACACTTGTCATTAAATAGGGGAAGGATCAATGATGATTATGACCAGCTAGTTTTCAGTTTACTTCCATCTTTGTGGAATGAAATGACATTTAGCAAAGGATAATTTGGTGGCTCCATCCAACTCATACACTTTGGAGTCATTGACCAATCATTAAAACGTGTCATTTTCGTTGGGTTCATCTTACTTTTGTATTACCACTATATGCAACACATGATTTTTCTGCCCAAGCAGATTATTATTTATTTTTATTTGCAAAGACGAAGCCTTTTGTTATCGAGTTCTGTTCTGACTGGCTCTATCCAAGTTACACCTTTACAACCGGCGCTGGATGAAAGTGTGAAAGCGCACGTACGTTGATCTTCCATAGTCCATACTACTGCCTCCATCCCATATTAAGTGACTTACTATACATGTATCTAGATGTATTTAGTATATATATAAGTTCATATTTAGACAAATTTGAGTCACTTAATATGGGACGGAAGGAGTAGCTCATAATTGGATGATGGTCATTAGCAATTTGATGCTGATTACATTAAACTTTTGCAATAACACAACGCTGAGAGCTACTTGAGATCTTGAGGATGGGCACAACCGAACTATTACAAAGGAAACCAAGAGCGACGATGAACAATGATGGGACGGAGGAGGCACTGCAACAAAGATCATCGGGCTAAAAAGCACTACTCCACATACAATCTGAGATGCCGTTATCATAGCGGAGCACCATGTCGGTCCAGGGGGAATTGACCGCACTCGTCGCTGAGCCGAAGTATGAGTTCCTAGAACAAAACATCCGCGGGTTTGACTCCAGTCTCTGACTTTGAATGCATTTTCGGTGTGATGATAGCTCTAGTTGACGTCATCGCCACTAAGACACGATGTATTTCGGTCACAGACAATGAACGGTTGAATGAATCCGACGGCCTCCTTTTGCCTCGGTCTTATATTTGGTGCCATAGGCCGTGCACATCCATTGCATGGGTGGTCCGGTCCAACCTGAGGTCGATATGCAGTAGGGGGGGGGGGGGGGGGGGTGGTTCTGCCGTTCTGGTGCTGTCGTTCCCTCTCCTCCATGTTTGCCCAATTGTAACCCCGGCATTCGCTGGGCCAATATGGCCAGGCCAGTGCATGGATTTCAATTCGTCACCCGATAGTTGGTGCTCTGCTCTGACGCGACCACTAAACGGGAGCCTAGTGTGCTACAGTGCTATGCAGGGAAAGGCCCAGTGAGTGATGCGACGTAACGTGGGGCGCTGGTCATGTCGTGGCCTAGCTCGACGGCTGCTGGATGCCGGCCGGGTTCCGGTCGCAATGATGCTGACTGCTCGTCCTGCAAGTGCACTCGCTGGCTCTATCGATCCGGTGCATCCATCAAGGACGAACGCATATACTACTTGGTGCGAAGTCAAATCTTTTCCTGAAAAATGAGCCACTTGGGGCGCAGACCATGTCAAAACCAGCGCCTGCTCCAGCCGTCGAGCGCGCCGTGCCATACACGCGCCGGCCGGCCGCACTTGTGTAGTCTTCCACCCGGGCGGCTGCAGTCACACCATCGACCGGAGGCCGGAGCGCGCAGTGGGCCGCTAACTAAGCTAAATCGCCCATGCCCTGGAGTCCTGGACGAGGCATCGTGCAGCCAGCCTTGCCTGGGACTGCGATCGAAGACTGACTTGAACGCACCCCGGGCGCTACAGAGCACAGTTCCAAGATTAATAATCGTGGTCTGGGCGTCTGGCACGGTTGGGTGCGCTAGCTGACGATCGAGAGGACACGCAGCGCGCGGGCCACCTGAGCTTCAGCTTCACACAACGTGCGTTACTGCGCGTGTCCCTCCCTCCGTGACGCATGCGCTCTGCGTACGAGCCCATTATATTGATCGATCTTTTTGACACAAAAACACACGTCACTATACGCCATGCGCGCGCGTTGGTCATCATCAGATCCGGCCGGCTCAGTTCACTGTGATTCTGAGAAGCTAGAATGCATGCGCCTACCTATATCGCTAGAGCTAGCTAATAGCCTGGGGCAACGCTAGCTAGCTAGGCTGCCATCACCTGTCAGCGTGTGCCAGTGTGCGTCCATTGCCATGCATGCATGCGCAGCTGAGGATCGCAGCTTTGCCAGCAGCTGGCACGGGCACATCGGTGCACACAGGCGCGAGAGAGCGAGAGGTGCTGCGTTTGTTGCCCAACTGCCAGCACCGCGGCCCCAGCCCGAGCGACGGCAGTGTGGCACCACCGCGTGCTCCCCACAAACGCCGCGACAGGGCTCACTCGTGAGGCTCTATACGCCTACAGTTCCAGCCGAGTACGTCAGGTGGTGGCCATGGACGAACGAGCGGCCGGCGTACGTAGGTCCGTTGGGCGACTGTTTAGAGATCGAATCATCGCCCTGCTGCCGCGGCAAGCGTCGTCGCGCGCGCGCGTGGGCGCGTGCAGAGGGATTCACCAACGTTTTGCGCCGTATGCATTGCATTTGCACGGCTAGCTGATCAGTGCTAGTCAGGACCTCAGGATCCGGCCACGCCTGTTTTGGTCTCACACGCGTTCAGAGCTCGCAGGGTACACTATGTGCCATGCCTTTCAAATGTGTAAATTGGTGATCGATCTCTCGGCTGTTGAGAACTTTGGTTTGCATCACAACTGTACGTACGTCAATTCCCACATCCGAAAGCAGTAACGCATGCATGCACCAGTTATCAGCTGGTAAACCCTGTAGGCTGCAGGCACCGCAATGATTTTCATTAGTTCCTAGCTTTACACGTGCAATACAGATCAAGTGTTTGCGTTCCCTCAAAAAAGAAAAAAACCAAGTGTGTGCAGATCTTCTGGTGGTACTGCAATCAGCTACAGATGATCCAACTACACAGCAATATATCCTATCCTTTTGCGTATTACGAACCTTCTGGTTCAAGTTAATAAAAAATCTGAGACGCTTATTATTGATCCGATGAGTAGTTATAGTTAACGACGCTAAGCAAAGCAAAAACTTACCTTCACTTACATGGAGGAGGCGGAGCTGGTATTAACCATGCTATTTCATCCTTACAACATTCTAAATATGAATCAAATGTGAATCCTAACAAATTATAATCCCATTTTTCCTGCCGACGTCCATCAACTCCCATATTGCCACGTGGATAAAAAAAGCAGGGCCGGCTAGAAAAGCCACTTGCATTTGCTTAACTACTCCATGGAAGTGTTGAAAACTTGCTTGCCGGCCGTTGCTGGCTTTGTCTGACCATGAGCATATGCCCAGTTCCAGATAACGAAAGCGAAATGCTTCCATGCAAAACATGGTCAAAAAGTTGCCGTCGGTCGCCACTCCCGCTACACGATAAGCTCGTTGTTCATCATGCATTTGCATCATCACGTATGTGACGTGCTATATCAAACTCGTGGAAAAACAAACGATACTCGCGCTGTGCTGTTTGTTTTCCAACCGCATATATGGCTTTAGAGGCGTCCTGCTACGTTTCGGGATCAGAAAATGAGTAGAGGGAAACTGAGAATAATTTAATGAGAACACAAACTCGGAATATATTGGACAGTCAATTGAGGTTCTTTGGTGTAGTACTACTATATAACACATATCATGTGATGTTACCAAAACTTTGGACGGGCTTGAACTTGCATATCATACGGTGTTGATAGGTTTAGCTATCTCTGGATGCCAACCCCTACATGCATCTTGCAAAGAGAATCCATGGCCTCATAGGTAAGGACAAGACTCTCCACATCAACCCAAAGATTCAACATCGATGCTCTCGTTTACTACTCGTAAATGATAGTATTGTCACTTGCTCCAAGGCCAAGAACCAGTAGATCCCATGTATGGCATGACATGCATGGACGAATATACTACGGTCACTTGCTCCAGGGTATGCGCAGGCCTCTAGCTTCGCGTACGTATGCTAGCTTGCTAGCTACCTGCCTGCATCCAACTTGCACGTGCCTGACACCATCGATCCGTATATATATGTAGTTCCTGGTTCGTAACATCACACACGGACGCATGAATATTTATCTTGATGGCCTGTGGCGACCCGGCCCCCTGGTTTTGGAGTCACCTGGCCGGTTAATTTTTCAAAGCGTAGCATGTCACGACAGAGCCGTACCACTTAGCAATACTATAACTGTTACTTTAGTGACAAGTTGCAGCGCGAGGCCGAGGCCTGCGAGCTATACGATGTCTAGATCCAGTGTGTGTTCCTTAGGTCACTGCACTAGCTAACACAGCAATTATTGGCCAACTATTAGAATCAGAAAAGTCTATTTTTAACACTTATTTTGTGTAAACAGTTTAATTCATACTCTAGCATCTTGGATCAGCAAGGCTCCTAAACAGGGTCCCTGTCCTAATTTTAGAGATAGAGCAAAAAAATTGTCTCCAGTAGAGTTTCTGCTTGGGTCCCTAAACCAGAGAGACCCCTAGATAACACCTCCAAACCCCCATTCCCGGAGGGGAGCCCATATTTCTCTTTTCCCCTCGTTCTCTCTCCTCCTGCCTCCTGCTCCGACGTCCTCTGGTCGCCGCACCACCGGATTCGGCCGCCGCATCGCCACCTCTGCGCCGTTGCCACCCGCCACCACCGCGCCGCATCGCCGGCTCCGGCCTCCGCGCCGCCACCTTTGTGCCGTCGCTGCCCGCAACCACCGTGTCGCCCCACCCTTGCACGTGCCGCTGCTGCCCTTACCCATGGCGGGCGCATTGCTGCCCCTGCCTGCCGCCGTCCCGCACCTCCCCTCGCGCCCCAGCCTCATCTACTCCGCTGCCACGGCCATGGTCGTTGACGCCCTTGACCGTGCCCGCCGCCGCCGCCGCCCATGCCCTTGGCTTCACCTGTCGCCGGCCTCAGGGAAGAAGGCCACCCCGCCGCTGCATCTCCATCGCGGCCGCTCCACCGCCTCTCCACTGCCCCTCCGGCCCGCCGTTACGCGCCACCCCTCTGGGTCGCCTGGTCGCCGCGCCACCACGTCGTACAGGCGCAGAGCCGCCCCTGCTCCGCCACACTCTGGCACGCCCAGGCCAGCCCGGCAAGGGATTTTTTGGAGAAGGAAGGGAAAAAAAAGTTAAACTAAAAGGCAAGTCTCACAGCTGAGGGGTAGGCTCCACATGCTGTAAAGGAAATTAGGGCTGTGTGATAGGGGCCATTGCTGAAGATGTTTGTATTTTTTGAGACCTTAAAATTGAAGGAGAGTGTCCCCAAATGCAGTTTAGGGACCCTGCTTTAGGGGCTAAGGCTGAAGATGCTCTTATACTATTTCACGGTCAAGTTACGATCTGAATTAAACTGTTTATACGAAACCAATGTTCTCCACGGATATTAAAGGCAGGCAAATGCTTCTCTTGTCATATTTGTGTTATGTTAGCTTGGTAACGAGCGGACTGCTAGAGTCTTCCGTAATGTCTCCACTATGCCTGCCACCGTCGCCGATAGGATTAAGGTTGCGGCTTCCGCTTGTGCAAAATAGTCATGTCCGTACCACTGTTTTTCTCATCGTGTAATATTTACTCTTGCTTGCTTGGGGGTGGGGGGGGTGGAGGGATCACAGTGAATCTAATTATCCTTATTTCTTTTTTCAAAAAGAGGGAACCACCCTGGCCTTATTATCTTGATATTGCACCGTAGATGTTCGTATTTCTTTTGTACAAGGTTGGTCAAACTTTAGAAAAAATACAACTAACCAAAGTTATACGTTTTACATTTTTTGAAATAGAGTGAGTAAGATATGATGGTCTGAATAATTCAGATGAGTCAACGGAGTAATTCCCCTAAATTACATCCTATTATTTATACTGCCTATTAATTTACAGTTGGTGTCGGTTCATCCACGTATGTCTATTGCAATCACGTCAGAATCAGTGGCCTGACCCAAATCCATCAACAACGTTTGGTGCACCGGTCACCGCACATGGATTTTAGTGGGCCTGGCCCTAAATCGGCAACATGCTCTTAAGACAACAATCGAGATGCTCTAAATAAGACAATAATTATCAGTGTACGTAGCATTGTTTTGAATATAAACAATTTGTGAAGACCGTATATGATAGAATAGAATAGCTAAACTGAATTACCAGCCCGGAAGTTGTATTCATTCTTATTTCACCTGTGAACAAACGGAAAAGGTAACCACTTCGTTATTTTTAGCGAAGTACTGGTACAGCATCCATGTCTACAATCATCACGACACCGGCCTTAGCAACAACTTGCAGTGGAACTAGCATCACTCAATGTGTCGGTGTAGGTATTCGCTAATTTAATCTGGTAAAGCACAATGGAAAATGCTTTGGTGCGCGCTACCGCGCCAAGTGGTGAGAACTGATGGAACAAGTTGACTCGTAAATTAAGCTCTATTTACCGTTCGATCAGTTCTAATACTAACATATAGTAAAGGCCTGCAACCCACTAATTTGTCAACGCATAAACAACAGAGATGTATCCTGTCAGTTTAGGGCCATCTCACAAACCACAACAGCCAAGCACTTAAGCTACATGATCCCTGCAAATATTTTCTTATGGAATTCTAGCTATGAAGCGCTTGCGTTCCAAGCGGCCACGTGCCAACATCCACACGGATGATTTCTGTCGCCACTTGGATCGAACAAAACCCCTTTGACACGTCCAAGATGACGATTTTGGTGATCGGTATCACGGTGCAAATCCTCGCCTCGCGTCCCTCAGACTCAGGTCGATTGAGCACGAGCTTGGCCGGCCGAAAATTGCCGCCCACGCTTGGAGCACTAACCATATCCGATCACTTCGTCACGCACCAACCAACCCCACTAGCCTACCCTAACAATCTTCTTCTTTTTGACACTACCCTAACAATCTCCTTTGCATAAAAGAGATCAAACAGTATCATTGCTAGCAGTAACACTTCACAGCAGCACGCACCGGCCGGGGAAAAGGATATTTTTAATTAAAAGGATTTTGAAACGGTATTGCATCGTGCGGAATGGCCGTGCCATGCATGCGTGTCCGAAAACAAAGACGGGGAGGTGAAAAAAGAAACAGGCTCGTCGAAGCTAGCCAGCACTTGCTGTTGTTGAACACTGGCGTGTCCCTTTGCTGAAAAAGCAAAAAGAAGCTGAAATTCCAAGTCGTAACGCAGCCAAAGACAAAGGGGGAATCAAAACCGGAAGGGAGCGTGCGCCGGCCGGCCGGTCCATGCCCCCCTCAGCTTAATTTGGCCACCCTCCCTCGATCGCTGCTGCCCTATATAAAGCGCCGCCCCGCATCCATCCCCTTGCACCGCGCAGGGCGCATCAAACTGAGCAACCGAGCACAAACACACACAAATCTGTTCTTTTTTCCAACGCCTCGCCGCCGGAGACAGCGGCCTTGTGTGTTTGTTTTCGTCTTTCGGAACTCCCGTGGGAGACGGAACGGAGTCAATCCAGGAATCATCAATCCTGAAACGTCCCTCTCCCTCGACAGCGCGGGGCAGAGCAGCAAGCTTCCCTGTCTCGGGAGAGAGGCCATGTCGTCCCGCTCTGACGCCACGGTGGCGTGCCGAGATGGCTCTCCTGCGGGCCATGGCGTCACGGCCTCCTTGCTCTCCAAAGCGGAGTTCGTCGTGCCCGTGCCCGTGCCCGTGGAGGAGGAGCTGCTGCCTCCAGTGCTCACGAGCAAGCCGACGCCATCGGCTGATCGGCTCGCCAGAGCGGTGAAGGAAGCCTGGTCCGTTTCTCTGTCCGTTACATTCCCCATGCTGCCGTCCATGTCGGCCGCCGCGGCAGGGGAGGAGGCGCGCTCCATCCTGGGCCTCGCCATGCCCATGATCCTGACGGGGCTGCTCCTCTACCTCCGGTCCATGATCTCGATGCTCTTCCTGGGCCGCCTCGGTGGCCTGGCACTCGCCGGCGGGTCCCTCGCCATCGGCTTCGCCAACATCACCGGCTACTCTGTTCTGTCCGGCCTCGCCATGGGCATGGAGCCCATCTGCGGGCAGGCCTTCGGCGCGGGCCACTACGAGCTCCTGGGCGTGACCATGCAGCGCACCGTGCTGCTGCTCGTGGCGGCCGCGGTCCCGATCGGCGGGCTATGGATGCACATGCGGCCCCTGCTCCTGCTCTGCGGCCAGGACGTGGGCATCGCGGCCGTCGCCGAGACCTACATTCTCGCCTCGCTCCCGGACCTCCTGCTCCAGGCGTTCCTCCACCCCGTCCGCATCTACCTCCGTACGCAGTCCATCAACCTGCCGCTCACCGTGTGCGCCGCGCTCGCCATTGCGCTCCACCTGCCCATCAACTACGTGCTCGTCTCCGTCCTCGGCCACGGCATCAGGGGCGTGGCATTGGCCTCTGTTCTCGCCAACCTAAACTTCCTCCTCCTCCTCTTGGGCTACATACTGTGCAAGGGCGTGCACCGGCGCACCGGCAGCTTCTTCGCGCTCTCGGCTGACAGCTTCCGCGGGTGGGGCGAGCTCGTCAGCCTCGCGCTGCCGAGCTGCGTCGGCGTCTGCCTCGAGTGGTGGTGGTACGAGATCATGATCCTGCTCTGCGGCCTGCTGGCCAACCCGCAGGCCACCGTGGCGTCCATGGGCATCCTGATCCAGACCACGTCGCTCATCTACATCTTCCCTTCCTCGCTGGGCTTCGGCGTGTCCACCCGCGTCAGCAACGAGCTCGGCGCGAACCGGGCCGAGCGGGCCGGCCGGGCTGCCACGGTGGGCCTCATGCTCGGGTTCGCGTTCGGCGGCGCGGCCTCGGCGTTCGCGTACGCCGTGCGGGGCTCGTGGGCCGCCATGTTCACGGCGGACCCGGCGATCGTGGCGCTCACGGCGTCCGTGCTGCCGATCCTGGGCGCGTGCGAGCTCGGCAACTGCCCGCAGACGGCCGGCTGCGGGGTGCTGCGCGGCAGCGCGCGGCCCAAGGACGCCGCCAGCATCAACCTCCGGTCCTTCTACCTCGTGGGCACGCCCGTGGCGCTCGTGCTCGCGTTCTGGTTCCGCTATGACTTTCAGGGCCTGTGGCTCGGCCTCCTCGCGGCGCAGGCGGCATGCGTGGTGCGCATGCTGCTAGTGATCGGCCGGACGGATTGGGAAGCAGAGGCCAAGC
The DNA here is from genome assembly GCF_000005505.3 of Brachypodium distachyon. NCBI lineage: Eukaryota > Viridiplantae > Streptophyta > Magnoliopsida > Poales > Poaceae > Brachypodium > Brachypodium distachyon. Next base: position 52,404,016 of record NC_016133.3, read on the forward strand.
GCGCGCAGCAGCTCACGGCAGCAGGCTGCGTCGTGGCAGCACCGGTGGTATACACGAAACAGAGCAGCGGCAAAGGCATTCACGTCGCGAGAGTGCCGGCAGCCGGCGGTGACGAGGAGTCGGGGCTGCTTGTAGACGTTGTGATCGAGCAACCAAAAGATGAGTGCTGACCCCTACGTCATGTTCCAGATTTCGGGCCATTCTATTTTTTTTTTCTTCTTCATATTTTTGGCGGGAGAGGAATCGGAGGCTGAAAATTTTGTTACCCATTGGTAATATGTAAAGATTTGTTTTCTCTGATTATTATCATCAGTTCCTCTTATTACAGAAGGTGAGAGAGGATTCTCTGGGAATACTATCAGGTTTCCTCCGACAGAGCAGACTTCCTCACTGTACTTCGCCTTGGCAACAACCCCATGTCAAAGTGAGCATGGCCGGCTGGCATTTGCAGTTGCAACCCCATGATCTCAAGCGCTGACGAACAACAGAGTGCCGTTTCACTTTAATTAATGCGTCGTGTATGACCAGCAAATAGCATAATGGCGTAATCGTGATAAAAAAAATCCTACTAGTACTCCGCAAGTCCATATGAGACAAATTATGAACACAAGCTACACGCATTGGGAGCTGGAATTGCAAGTCAAAGAAACGGACGCCCATAACCCATCTTCTTCTTCCCGTTCAAAAGTGCGATTTGGAAAAAGAAGTACTGTAATGCGAGAAGCTTGCAGCTGGGAGAAAAACAAGTTTCATGGTTAAGGTAATGCCCAATAATCTTCATGGTTAGTTTGCCCTCCCTTTCACAGGGACGATACCAAAAATTTGTGTGGTTAGTATTGGTACTCTCCCGTTCCAAAATACATCTCGTATAGCTTTGTACACTCGGACCAAGGCAACTCTAGTTTTTAGTGTCTGACCACTCATCTTGGGTTAACAGTAAATGGATGTGAATAGTTATTGGCCGGGTGCGGGTATCAATAACTAAATAAGGAGTATTGTGGAATAAATGAGAAAAATCTATACACGTTGTATTGCGGAATGGAGGGAGTATGTTTGTAGAAGATTCTAACGTAGCTCTAATTTTTTTGTAAGCTACTGTCATTGGTATGTCGTTTCCAAGAAAAGTACCATGATCTTGTTGATTTTGTAGAACAACATGCACCATACCACTAACGCGGTGCTTCTATAGGTGTGCCAGGTTAGCCACACACGGGCCGCCACGTGATGTTGGGCGAGGCCCACTTGTCAGTCCACATACACAGGATGAATGATATATTTTATGGAGGCAGTGAACTGAGCCTAACTCAGACCTGGGTGGAACCAGCCACCCGGTTATTCTAGATTTTAACCGGCATTATTTTTTTAGTGATATGTGATGTACCCGTCAACAGCAAGGCTCATGTGATGACTTCGTCGGTCTCTCAAGATCTATCGGCCCAGTCTTTTGGAGGTGCTCATAGAAGTATGGTGTGCGTACGTGCATTTTCAGGGGTGAATGAGCGTCTGCGTTTGTATTGTGTTTGTAAAAAAAAAAAAGGTGGGTCCGGTTAGACGCGGCCGCAACGTGTGTGGATGGGTGGCGGAGGCGGTAAAAAAGAGTTTTCGCCCGTGCTACGCCAACTGCTGCTACATGCGGGAGTAAAAAGAAGTTAAACTCTGAACGGAATAAGATGCAGATGCAGCTCACATCGATCCCGGCGACGGACGCAGAGCGGAGATGAGATTCGTCTGCTCCCGCTGTTCGGTCGGAGGGCACAGGACCAACCAGGGCTCCCCGCCTCCCCGCGCCAAAACAGAACGGACAACGCCACGGGCTCCTCCAGGTGGTGAGGTGGATCCGCCTGTGCCGCGCAAAATTATACCGGAGGCCGTACAATGATTCTCTCCCAGTGGATAGCTAACTCGTGCGCGACGGCTAGAGTATACAGGCATCGGCAAAGAGTGGCCTGGCGTATTGAGAATCTCTCACAGGGGGACAAGGCTTCTCCGGACTCCGAGAAGATAACACTGTTTGGACTGCACCAAAGAGTCAATACAAAATGTGCAAGTAGTAGCAGTTTAACATTTTGCTTATGGCCATGTTAAAGTAAAGTTTAGTTGCGGTTATGTTCATCACGCCTTCTTGTGCTCCATCTACTCTCCAATTTTTACCGAAAGCCATGTGCAGATGTACTGCGTGCACGACTCGTTGACTTGCCGTAAAAACGATTTGTTTCGTAGAATAATTACACATGTTTACAGTAAACTAGATTTTGGGGTTTGGTATAAGGTGCAGTTTATCAGCTCGGTTACAGTCTGACGATGGCGTGGAAGCAATGCCATCGTCTTGCTTCAATCAACGGTTTAATTCCGGGTTAAAGAGTTGATATTTCTCGGATGATATCGAAGTTGTGTACTTCAAGTCAGTAATCCTTCTCAATTTGGTTATTACAACTCATCAGTTAAATGGGATTCGAAAACACATCTTACCGGCCGGGGGCTTCAAGGTTATCAATGCAATCCGAAATGGTTGGAGACATGTGCTTTTCGTCTTTTGGATGAAAGCTATTGCGTTTAGCTATCGGCTTAGCAGGAAAGCGAAATCATTGCATGCCGTTCCCATCTCTTCTTTTGTTTCTGGCAAAGTCTAGCTAACCGCAATTCGGTCATTGTCAGTTTGTGGTCAGAATTTCTATAACCACTTGCTTTGGGGTTACAGAGGAGGAAAAATACACTGCTTGTTTTGGCAATGCAGATTAGTTGTAGATAAAAATGGCCGGGTTTTTTTTGCGGGGAATTGAAGATCTCCACTGCTTTTTTGTTGGACAACGTTATAACAGTGTTACCACAAAAAAACATTGGTATTAATAAATAAAAATAAGACCGCATACAAACACAACAGATCAAGCCGCACAAATTGCACACCTCCTCTGCTCTGCTAAATCTTACTAGATCTAGTTTACTGTAAATACATGCAATTATTTTTGTCCTAGGTGTAGCTAGCCATGTATGAGATTCAATTGTGTGTTCATATTCTATCACTTGTATATATAGTTCCATTCCAAATTTTGGACACTGATACATACTTTAATTATTAATTGGCTCCTCTTATTGCCACGAATGGCATCGATGATCCTTGTCACGCTCTCAATCAAGATAAAGATACTCGGCATTTGCCCCTTAGGGACTGGTCCTTGATCCAAGTTTAAGGCCACTTCCGGGATGCAGTGTCCATTCATATCATCATCCAGATCAGTTTTGTAGTAAACAAATGTGCAAAATATTTTGTACTATCATAATCACATGCACAATCCCATATGGCCTCCGATCGGCCGACTAGACATTTTTAGCTACATACTGGAGTATTTTAATCATCAGGGCCAGCTCTGCAATCTGCATGACGAGGCCTGATTGGCTTCTTCCTGCCCATTTACGTCCCACAGCTAATTAAGAACATTGTTATGCTCCATTTGCTACTGCATGTCCGTCGATCGATCTTAGTTTATTGCTGTATTCAACTGAAGCGACACTTGTGTGCGCCAATACATTTTCAAGTGGGACTGTAGTAACAACAGGCCACAATCTTGCAGATTTGGTGGAGATGAGATCGCTAGTCGATCTGCTAGTGATTCTTACGTACTACGTGATTATAAGGCTGGGTGGATCGAGTTTCGTGTGGGGAGAAATAAATAAATAAATAAAAGAAGGCAGCACAAAAAGTCAAGAGAAGTTTGCAATCATCGCACCTGCCTGCCCGTGATGACCAAGCAAAGCAGTGTCACCACCGCACAAGCCATGCATGGAACCCCGAATAAACGGATCGACGACAGCGATTTCCCTTGGGTTTCGTCTGGAATGAAACCTGCAACAAACTGATCGGAACGGTTGCATCCCGTCGAGGAACTCTACTACTCCCCGATCGCGGCCTGGATGGAGCACCAGCAGCAACCTGGAGAAGCAAGACGTACGCCAGCGTCGTCGTCGTCACACCCTAGCCGATACGTCTCTGATACGGACCGGCAGGGGCGGCAAAAGAACGGCCGGTACGTATCCAAGACTATCGGGTACTCTACTATTTTCAGCTCCATCGTCGTCATAGACGGACGCGACGAGTTTGTTGTTTTGATGAGATCCACGATGGAGCGTGGCGTGGCTAAGTTAATTGCAACAACCAGCACGGCCAATGGAATCCCCTGTCTCTGGTGGCGGGCGGGCGCGTGTCTGGAGATGGGGGAGCAGCGCAGCCGTGGGGCGGCGAAAGGTCCACCGCCCGCCCGCGGGGCACTTGCATCTCACCAAGGGAGATATGTTCGTCGTGGGTCCTGTGGGCGCTGGCTCGGTTGGAGAGTCTCATGCTCATGCATGCACGCGCGCATCGCAGATTCGCAGCCCGGACCCCGGCGACCGACCGAGACGTGGGTTGAACGTCTCTGGCAAAATAGGGGCGGCGGTGGGGAGCGAGTTCGGTTGGCGGTGCGCGTGCTGCAGGCCGTTGCAATGACAACAAGGACCAGTTCAAGGAGTTGTTCTAGTGCTAGCTGCTAGTCTCAGTCAGTCGGGGGTCTTGCAAACGTGCACCGACCCTATAGCTGGCTGGCTGGTTAGACGTTCACCAGGGTAGAAAATTCTCTGGGAACGGGCCGCACGCCCTCTCTCCTGAGGCCCCTTCTAGATGCTGACAATTCTGCTCAAGGCACCAATCTTAACGCGTCTCTGAATCCCAAGTATTTGATACGTATCTATCTAGGTCCGTATACATCACGTATACGCGCCTCTAAACAGTTTCCGTCGAGACCTAAAATCCAGGCACACGATCAGCTAATTGGAACCAACTCTGTGTCCTCGTGTTGAGACGAGAGAGCCATGGCGTAGTCGGGCGAATCTCCACATGCAATGACCTCCGCGGACCAGTACGCAGCCGTTGTCGCCGTAGCGCCTACGTCCACCGGCGTGAAGATCCCGGACGCCCAGCACACAGCCAATGCCGACGGCAGCAACGTACTGCATACCGGTGATCAGATGATGGCGGTCGCACAACTGGTTCCTTCTTTTTCACTCGACTCGTCCGGCGATCAAGTTGCCGCTAGCACTCTGCATGTGGCAGGTGACAAAACGATGCAAGCGTCAGCTGGCTCTACTTCCATGATGGGAAATTATGGATCGATCTTGATTGGTACCACGTTAACAGGTTCAGCTAGAACATCATCCCCCACTAAGGTACATATCCATGTGTTAGTTTGTGCAAACAAAATCATGGTTTGCTAGTATAATTCAGTTAATATATATTTGAAAGCAGGTGTATGATACCAATTGTGAATCATTAATTGTTCCTAAAGTTGGGATGTCATTCAAGTCAGAAGAGGAAGCATACGAGTTTTACAATAATTATGCCGGTAAGATTGGTTTTAGCATTAGAAAGAGCCACTCAAAGTTGAGACCAGATAAAACCGTATTTAAGAAACATATAGTTTGTAGTAGTGAAGGGGAACGAGAGGCTCATTCAAAACATGAAACTGTGAAACAAAATGCTATAACAAGGTCAGGTTGTGATGCCCGTATTCAGTTTAGTATTGCTCGGGATGGCGTTTGGAGGGTGCAGAAGGTTGTATTGGAGCACAATCATTATCTCGCAAGTCCGGATAAAAGACACATGTTGCGGTCACAGCGCCATTTGATAGAGTTAGATAAAGTTGTGATAGGTCATATGAGGGAAGCGGGATTAAAGCTCGCAGATGTATACAAATTTTTCAAGCAGTGGTATGGAGGACCTCATCATGTACCTTTTCTGCGGGTGGATAGCAATAACCATATTGGCCGCGAGCGCAAAAAGTATTTGGAAGTCAATGACGCTCAAACATTGTTCGAGTTCTTAAAAAACAAGCAATTAAAAGATCCTTCTTTTTTTTATGCCATACAATTAGATGAGAAGGATTGCCGGATAGCTAATTTCTTTTGGGCAGATGGTCAAGCTATCATGGATTATGCTTGTTTTGGTGATGCTTTGTCATTTGACACCACTTTTCAGACAAACAAGTTTGAAATGCCTTTTGCACCACTCCTTGGGACAAACCATCATAAGCAAACCATTCTTTTCGGAGATGCACTATTATGTGATGAAACCACTGACTCGTTTATATGGCTCTTCAACACATTTTTAACAGCAATGTCTGGGAAACGACATGTTACAATTTTCACAGATCAATGTGCAGCTATGGCCAAAGCAATTAGCATTGTTTTCCCAAGCACAAAACACTTCCTCTGCATTTGGCACATTTATCAAAATGCCGCTAAGCATCTTAGCCATGTAATTTCAAGCCATCCTCGGTTTCTTGCTGATTTTAAGAAAGTTGTATACCTAGAAAATTCAGTGCCATACTTTGAGCAGAAGTGGCAAGAGTTGTTGATTGAATATGACCTTGTGGAGAACTCATGGATACAAACGCTATTTGGTTTGCGTGAGAAGTGGGCTGCTGTGTACCGCAATGATTCATTTCATGCCGACATGACCTCAACTCAAAGGAGTGAAGGTATGAACAATGTGTTCAAGAAACAATTTCGTAAGAAGCTCTGCCTTTCAGAGCTCTTAGTACAGTATGAGAAGTGCTACTAGTCTTCGTGAAAATGAACTAGATGCAGATTTTAAGTCACGAAAGACTAAACCTGTTACTTATATAAGGAATTTACCTATGTTGAAGACTGCAGCCGAGTCATATACAAGGAGGCTCTATTCTGATTTCGAGGAGCAGTTCAAACATCAATTTTCAGTCACGTGCGAGATGATTTCCACGGTGGGAACTGTGAAAACTTATAAGGTGATGCCAGTAGCATTTGAGGATGAGGCACTAGTGATCTTTAATCATGAGAATCTGTTTGTATCATGTTTTTGTAGAAGATGCGAATCCAAAGGTACGTAATCATCTTTTAACATTTGTTCGTTTATAAAATGTTGTCTTACTCCGTGTTTTATGATGTCATAGGTCTGTTGTGCAAACATGCTCTCCGAGTGTTCAATATCAACGAGGTTTTCACTTTACTATCGCAATATATACTGCACAGACGGACAAAGAATGCAAAAAGAGGATATTCTTTGAATAATCAAGAAACTATCAAAGAAACTACGAATGCAACCCCACTTGTTCTTATATTGGTCACTCTCAATTACATAGATAGTAGAGTTTGTCTTGTTTACATGGTTCATCAATAGTAGGTGCCGGGAACACAGTAAATGCAAATACTTTTGTCGGAGAAGGTCCTCAACAATTTGCCTTAAGACAGATTGCTCTACTTTCTTTAATATTTTCATGTAATACTGTACCACAAAAATTCTAAATGTTTCTATACCTATTATGACACAGTCATCTTTTGGGGCAAGCACAATAACTAATACTCCAATTCCACAGTTCACAAATTATATGTTTCATGGAGAAGGTCTTCAACAATTTTCTGTGGATAGATTACTCGGCCTTGTTTATTGACAAACAATTTCATGTAATTTAACTATCCCAAAAACAACCATAAATATTTTCAGACTTATTATGACACAGGGTTCTTTGGAGGCAAGATCATGGACTAATACCGGAATGACACAGTTCGCAAATAATATGTTTCATCGAGAAGGTCCTCAACAATTTACCGTAAGACATGTCTCAAGCTATTTTATACTTCCCGTGTAATATAATTGTACCACATTAATTCTGAGCACTGCCTAACTTTTCATGACACGGGGTTCTTTTGAGGACAGCACAAGTTTTGGTACTACAACAATACCACACTTCACAAATAATACTTTTCATGGGGATTCTTCGACCATGTTTGGTCCATTCATCCAAGGAGGATTTACAGACCTTCTACTTCAAAATGATCAAGCTTCAGAGTTGCTGCATACTTCGAGAAGATTGGATTTTGATGTAAATCCTGGAGGATGGAAGGAGTAGGCATAGCAGTAATTTGTTTTCCTTCTTGTGGTCATAGACCGATATAAAAATGCTAGTTTTAGAACTAAAATATCTGTAATGCTGCACTGGATCATTACAAAGAGTATGTTTTACCAATATCGTCCCTCATCATCGCCGTTCTATTGACAATATGTCTGTTAATTTGCTTTTACCATTGTATAGTGCTTCTCTTTAATTCTTTTGTGCTTGCTAAAATTGTTGGAACTTTGATTAGTAAATTTCGCCCCAAATGATGCTCTGGACCTGAAGTGCTTGCTTTCTCCAAGTGCATTAAAGCTTCAGCTCAAGCCCATCGATTATTTAGCTCACGTCAAGAATTCTGAAGTATCATTGAGTATATAGAAGCAGTAGGATTACCAGAAAAATATTTCAAACAATCTCAAATTTGAGGGCAGCAAACCACATGTTCATTCATTCATCAATCTGATATATACATACTGGTATTTTTACAATTTCACAATACACAAAGTCTACTGGTACAATGTTCTAATGTCTCAACACTAAGTGTAGTACCAAAGACTCCTGCTTCACCTCATATAGACCTGCAGTTCACAGAATAATTGTGACTCTGAATCTACAGGCATAGCACTAGCACTCTAGCAGACGGTGTACAACCGAAAGAAACATCCTGACAATTTATAGCATTCTAATGGGAACAAAGCTTTGTAGAGAACAAAGCTCTGCTAGCTGAATGTGAGGAATTCAGAAATGTCTGAACAAGATCGTGACTGCCTGCATAAGACAATAACATAGTTCAGTAAAAAAATTATAGTACTCCGTAGAAAATACAAGAGAGAAAGAAAACTGTGGAATCGCATTGCTTGGAGCTTTGTTTCCACCGTTGGTTGAAGCGCCGGCGTGAGCGCATCTGCGACAAGCATCAGAGCCGTGTGGAGGCGGATCACGAGCAAAAGGTGGCGGTGGGAAATCGGGGGCTCGTCGGCACCTACGTTTCCGCGAGATGCAGAAGCGCCGTGCTGGGGCTGACCGCAAGCAGGAACTGGCGGCTGGGGCTGACCGCGAGCAGGAATCGGCGGCGGCGAGTCGAACGCTTGCCGGTTCCAGCGCTTCCGCGAGATGCAGCTGGATCTGGCCGATTGGGGTTGAGGGTTTTTCTTTCTGGTATTTGACCAATACGATACAGATACGTTTTGTGTACAAACAAGTAGAAAGTACGGAATAGTATTTGAGAATTCAGACACGCGTTAAGATTGGTGCCTTGAGCTGAGTTGTCAGCATCATAGGAGGGGCTCAGGGGAGAGGACGTGCGGCCCGTTCCCAGAGAATTTTCTGCCGTTCACCAGGGGGAGTCCGCGCAAAAGCCGGGGAAGAAAAGAAGATGCGTGCCCGTGTTCGCCTTTGCCTTCGTTTCAGCGGCCGCGCGCGCCTCCAGCGAGATCGAAACACCACGTACTGCTGCCTGCACGTCACGAGGCACGCACAAGTGCACAAACAACCTGCCTGACGGATGCACAAAAGCCCCATAAGCCCCCCACGTCTGGCCTCCGGCTCTGCTTTTCTGAACGTGACAACATTCGGCTGGAGTGGGTTGCTATTGTTTCGTCAGTTACTTCTGAACGTAACAACATCCGGCTGGGCTGGACTGCTGTTGTTTCATCAGTTATTACAATAAAAGTAACGAACGAAAGAGCATCTGCCAGTAAGGCGATAATGGACACGAAGCCCATCAGAGCACGTTGACAGGGAGTGCAGGGCTGAATGCAGGCAACAGCGAGAGGACTTGGTTAATTATGCAGTTGACCTATCAGAGTTCAAGTGGTTGCATTTTCTGGATGCTGACCGTCCTTATGCATGTCAACTCAACTCGTTTTGCAAATAAATGGCCATTTAATATGTACTGATAAGGTCCGATTTGAGATAGTTTACATTATCATGCACGTTTTCAAATAGTAGAGGTACATGATGAGAGGTGCAGAGGTACCTTTCTTTTCTTATTTGTGATTTGTCGTCCTTTATTATGAAGATGCCGGCCAGCCGCTAGGCTGGAGATCATCATGCACCAGCATCACGCCAATACCTGGCATCAATGTAGTCACTCAGATATATTAATACTCCACTGATTCTCGAAAAAGTCTTTTAGAATATGTGGAATCAAAGTTTAAAACTTCAGACACCGATATACATAGAATAATTTAGATATGTCACATCAAAATGGAAAATTGTATTAGTAGACCTGTAACCAAAACATTTTTTTTCATTAGTTATATCAACGTATGTTTAGAAAGAAAAGGTGACCTAAAAATTGTATATTGCAAGCGATGTCGATGCACAAAACGATAAAGTAAAACCAGGAAGGAGTACCATGCTGGAGTAGTTAAGTTTGTAATCAATATCTAATCACTTCAATCATGGCTTCATCCTAGGACATAAACTGTCTAACTGTCTTTCCAAAAAAATGTCCAACTGCAAGTATGGAACTGTAGTCTTGTATAGTGACAAGAAAAGAGGTCAACTCAAAAAACGGCGCTGGTGGAAGTAAATGAATCACAGGAGGTGGCACGTCGATTAACTACTAGTGGTACCAATAGTTTAGTCATATAGGTTTCATGTTTTTTGAGAGACATATAGGTTTCATGTGGTCGGCACAAGAAACTATGTTCTCAGTTACGAATTTGCATCAGATTTCAGCTGTAAACTCCATCAAATGCTATAACAATATCATTGGTAAAGAAAAGTCTGATTGAAGATTGATCACCATCAGTAGTTTGCTACCTTAGCCGTCCGAGGTCACAGAATCATTCAAGAAAATATTTAAGTATGAACTAACCATATAGGTGACCGAACTTAAAACAATATTTAATGGTTTGATTCTTGCGTTGTCTGTTAACTGAATTACCTTCTCGATGCATTCAGAAACTCACTGACAGGCATGCGGAATAATGGAGAAAATAATGCAACTTAGTCAACAGATGTTAACGAGGCTGAACATGCGACCAGCCAAGCAGTGCAAGCCAGTCACGTTGAATCTGATCCAATTACAGATAACATATAAGATAATACTGAGAAGAGAATAACTGAACAGAAATAGTGGAATATGCTTACCTTAACATATTAAAATGCACTTATGATATAGTAGATATCTTCTGCTTGATGGGTGCAAAAAAACAACAGGGCTTCAGTTTTCAGTCCAGACAGAGCGAGAGTTTCTGTTTAGACAGAAATTGGCAGGCCATTTTGTAAAATAAAAATAAGGAACAACCACGTAAGTAAAAAAAACAGCAGCACAGCATGAAGACATCAGCTTATTTTCCAGAACCTCTGTCAAATATTATACTTTGGATAAAGAGTGCCCCCAACAAGAAATGAGGTACATTGAACATGAGTTTGCGTAAAGTGATGTGAAGGCAGAGGGCAGGAGAAGGAATACATGACAACTATGAACTAGAATTATTTGGTGATCTCATTTGCTTGCATTCTCTAGGACTCTGATATATGATACCACCCCTGTTTAAGTAACGACCTGTAAGTTTAATTGATGTTGAGAAATAAGTAATAGGAGATCTGTGAAGTCATTATGCAGATAACACACCATCGAACCGCAGCAAACGATCCACAGTTCTATCAGCCATATTCAACACTTCAACGGCATATAAATTGCAGAATGCCAAACTGAAGTTGCAATGTCTCAACTCTCAAGTGATAATGTAAATAAAGTGCACGTCATTGTTTAGGTTTGATCGCATAACCCATTGTTCCTTTGGTGACAAAAGGGGTTCGCCCCCAGATTTACTGAAACGAAAACCACATAAGTTCTAACACAAGACGGAAACAGATTTCTAGGTACCCGGCCACCACATTCCAATCAGCTTTCTACCGAAATTCTGCATGAGGTTGCACCATTGCCTGACTAATAATGCAAAACGATACAGAAACGAGATCAACCAAGAAAATGACAACACGTGATACTGGAGACTGTCAATACGTTCATCATACAGTACTATCAGCAACTACTAATCGGTATCTAATAAATACGGACGCCATGGACAGTCATAGATTGTTGTAGCAAAGAAAAATCAAGAACCGACATTTCGGCGCCCTACAGAACTGACGTGTCTTACTCAATGATACTTAGCAACGAGAAATTGGGTGGAGCAAGTAGGATATATCAAATCAGGCTTTAGAATTTCATCACTCTCACGCAGAAGCATTTCAACAGGCACCTGCCGTGCGTGGGTCGTGTTAAAAGGGAAAAATTACGTGAAAGCAAGAGATACAGATTCAGATCTCGCAGAAGGCCGAAAGAAAATCTCCGTTTGAAGCAAGCAACGAACGATCAACCATGCGAAGCCTGACAGATCTACGGAACTCCTCGTCGGCGGCTCGGCGCGTAGTGAATCAGGGAGAAGCCGTGGAACTGCAGTTTTTTTTTCTGTTTTTTTAGGGGATTCGTGGAACTGCAGTTTGTATATTCATTGGCGTCAGTTGCGCGCACTTGGGCCGTGGCTTGATCGTCCAGAGTTCCTAAATGGGCTGTAAGTTCGTATGGCTCGCTATAATGGGCTGGTCTACGTCACGGTTCACTCTGAGATGCTGCCGTTGTGTATACTTTGCCCAGTTTACACCCCCTCAAAAAAAAAAAAGCTTGCCCAGTTTACAATTGCTCAATTTATTTTATGATTTATTTTAAAAAATAAATTATATATTCTAAAAAGGGACTGGGTAGGGCTCAGTCGGCTGAGAAACCACATTTCTCAGTCGACCGGCCTGGGTACCTGCATGGGTGTGTATGTCTTCTCGGTCGGTGCGTGCGTGTGTTTTGGAGTTTGAGATCACAATGAAAAGCGTTCGTCATTATAGTAACATTAATTCAGTCTGCACTTATATGCTTCTCATGTGTATTGCTACAAATTTTAAAACGGTGCTAAAAATTTGAAGTGAAAAATTACTGATCCTGACGAAAACACACTTAACAGCACAACGAACACCACGGAGAAAGGAAAAAAGGCAACAAAATAATAGCAATCAAGTTTAAAAATTGCAGGTAAAAATTTATGCACGATTTTAAAATTGCAGCTGAAACTTTATGTGCGATTCTAAAAATTGCAGGTAAACTTTATGCACGATTCTGAAAATTGCAGGGAAGTTTTATGCACGATTCTAAAATTGCAGTTGAAAGTTTATGCGCGACTAAAAATTTCAGGTGAAACTTTATACGCGATTGTAAAAATTGCAGGTGAAAGTTTAAACGCGATTGTAAAAATTGCAGGTGCTCACAAAGGTAGGGTATGCGTTCGTACATTTATAGGGGTGAGTTTGCATGTTTGTGTGCGTATGCGTTTCTAAAAACCAATCCTTGAAACAACATCTATCAAAAATAAGTAGTTTTGTGTATTTCTAGAAACGAAAGACACAAAGTGCATACTACATGTTTCCAAGTTATAGAAAAAGGCACACACAAATAATTGAAAAGGCCAAACACCTAAATGAAAAGCAGGCTCGAACACAAAACTGGCAGAAGCTCCTCAGCCAGCCCAACTACACGCGTTAACCGCACAGGGCCACAGGCGCAGCCAGCTGAACCTCCCGATCAAAACGTAATAGCTCAAACAAATTTAAGAGCGCACAAGTCTCCGCACATGCATGAATCGGCACGGCAACTCACACGGTGCGACTGTGCATTAGCAAATCCGTTCTAAAAAATATAAAGCAGAAAACATGTTGTAAAAAAAGTTGATTATAAAGTCCTAATGAACGGCATTTGCTAAAATGTACTTACTGCGAGCATAGCCACACAGAAAAAAGAAACTAGTCATCATTTTTGGTGAATAGTCCATGTTTTGATCTCTACCTAACAGCCGATCTAGCGTCCAGAGTTAGAGGAACCATGAATCAAATGTCAAGCATTTAGTTCTGATAGCTTTATAGCTTTGTGTGTGTCACCATGATGTAGTTCGTCGTCCTGGTGTAGATTACTAGTCCAATTTGTCCTCATCTGGGAAGAATCTTATCGTATCAATTTCCGTTGGTTCCGCTCGCATATGAAAGTTGATCTAGCGTCGATAGTAGATGAGACCATAAATCAACGTCCGATGTTTAGTTTTAGTATCTTTGTTAGGTTTGTGTTTCTCTGGTGGTGACATCTTGGCGGTGGATACAATGTCTTACAAACAATGTTGTTTTGACTTCACCCTTGCTCTCGTGTAAGCGTCAACTCCATGTAGCATGTAGTTCTCGTGGCTCTTCTTTCCATGTTGTTAGTAGTCTTCGACCTTCGTCGTCGATTCACTCATTGAGTAATAGTCCCACAATCTTCCTTGACAGGGGTAAACGGAGATGGATCCCTTGATGATCCCACGTCAGAGGATTTGCGTCAGAGGTAATCTCCAGTCATAGTGATACAACATTCTTAGGTTTCCACTTTTAGGAGGACGACTTGAGTGACTTTCCATAACCTTTCTTAAAAAAAAAAATTCCAAAACCCGTGAGGTTAGTCCAGTATAATCTAGTGACAAATATGAAGGATAGATGATCTAAAGAAGTTGACTTCATATGATCTTGATGGAGCTTTTAATTTTATCGGGATAGTTGTTGTTTTCTGTCCGTCTCGTTATTCAATCCGTCGGACTTTCTTAAATGAATGTGAGACCATTGTTAAAGACTTTCCAATTAGTCGGCCGTGTGTTCACCCTCTCTGCACTCAAATTGGCACACATGGCCTTGCCTCTTGCAATGCAAAAGACAAAAGTAAATAGGTGCACACGGAACAGAGTCAAACCCAAAATCTTAAGTTCCGTGGCTTGTTGGCATGTGCGTAGCAAAGCAGAGCAAATGTGTTAAACTGGGTCTAATCCCACGTGACAAGTTTTCGAGTACCAAAATTTCAGCAAATCCTTGTCGTCGTGCTGTATTTTTTTTTTCTTGTTTAACAACCAATCCGGAACAAATGCACCCGATTGGCAAATTGTACACTTGCTCTTTTTTTTCGTATCATGAAACGCACATATACTAGGATTACAATTTTACAGTGTAACACATGGTCTTCACGCAAAAAAAAAAAGTGTTAGGCTGAATTTAGTCTTATAGAAAAGGTAGAGCAAGAAGCTGAATCTAGTTTCTCTGAAATCAAAGAAAAAGAAATGGCTGAATCTAGTCATTTTTACTTATCAGGTTTCAGTTTCAGGTACACCGCACGCTGCCCCATCCTGTCCACGTTAGGCAAGCCTTCAGGTGTGTGGAAGGCTTTCAAAGAAAAAGTTGCACTGGCGTGAAACCTAAACAGATCCGCGGCTGTCCACGAACAGCCGAACAGGAGTGAAGCATCGTCGATCGGGATAACTCTTGGTACCATCTCAGGCGGGATCTCGCTCAGACATCGCAACCATCTTTACTCCCCCCCAAAAAAAATGTTCAATTCACGTGGGAGGACGGTGTCCTTGCCACGCAGCAGAGATGGACAGAAGCATCGTCGTCATACTCGTAATTTCGTACAGCATCTATGAGTGAGTCAGCGTAGGGGTACTAGCGACTGCCAGTGGTCGGGGCCTTGACAGATCTCCAGAGCTAGGCGCAAGGCAGGCACCCCCACCCCCACAAGCCACAGGAAGATACTCCCCGTTCTCGGGGGAGTACTCTCTCTCACCAACTCCCGGATTCCATTTCGCGACACGCCGCCCGCGGCCGCGGCGCATCATTCCTTGCCAGCGGCCTACGCAAATCCCAAATCCCAAACCCCGCGCCGATGGCCAGCCAGCTTGGCCCCAGACGCGCCGCTCTTATACTACGCCGCCAGCCCGGGCAAGCCTTAATCCAACAACACGCTTGTTGATCTCCGTGTGCTGATTCGCGTTTGCCTGCTTGCGGGCGGGGGTGGTGGGAGAAGAAGGTGGCTGGTGGCGGGGCGGAGATGCTGGGGTCGGGGCTGAATCTGGTCACTACGGTGATCGGCTTCGGGATGAGCGCCACCTTCATCGTCTTTGTCTGCGCACGCCTCATCTGCGGACGCGCCGTGCGGGCCGAGGCGGAGGCCGAGGCCGACGTGGTCTCGCTCGCCGCCGCCCGAGCCATGGTAACGGGCGCGGCGCCGTTCGACTTCGACGTCGAGTTCCGGACCGCGGATCTCGATCGCACGGTGAGGTTCTCTAGTTACTGGTAGCATACTAGTAGCATCTTGTGTAGCTGATTGGTGTGGAATTGGAACTGGAAGCGGAACCGTGTTCAATGGATATCGGCGTGCGCGCTAAATTAGTGTTCAACACCGTTGATACTGGCTTGGAGCCTGGCTTTGTGTATCGATTCATTGGAAGAAGAACAACTAAAAAGCGAGCTACAGCAGAGGTTGAAGCCAGTATCCCTCACACTGCGGAGCCTCAGTTTGCCTGTGGCTGCACTGCTCGTTAAATTTTGGCATAGTGACAAGTTCAATTGTGTTCAGCGCAATATATTCCAGTTATCCAGTATGTGAAATGAGATATATGATGAATAGTGGTGGTACCTCATATGAATACATATGATGAAATCGTGGTTCCTTCATTTAATTTCGCTTACCTGGATACAAATGATAGTTCAGTCCAAGTAATTTTGTTGCTAGATGTGCATTGCTGTTTTTTATACTAGCATGTAGTGCTGCTTCCATATTTTGCACTGAATTTCTTCTAGCGGCATTGCTACCTAGCATTTGTTATTCTTCATTCCGTATAATTGTCGGCATATGCTATTTTGACATTTTCTTCTCTACCAACTATCTAGTGAAGTTGGAAGATCCCTAGCTTAACTAAATATAACTTGGGAAAATCTTGAAGAAGTTTATTGCAAATGTATTGTTGTTTTTCTAAAAATTATGCAGTCCTTGTGAATTGAATAGTACTACAATTATTTACATTTCCAAATATTCTTGTATGATCTTCAAAATCTGGTTATTTGCACAGTTAACATGAACCATGCACAGTATTTGCCCCCCTTACATTTGATGTATCTTAATTGTATATTCTCTAGGTTGGTATGATAATTTCTGCCATTTTTTTTTATCTCGGATTGATCTCCAGACATCACTTTCTTCTCATGTCTAGATAGGTTGGTGGAAAGGTGCTTAAACTGCCTTAACTGGTTATGTAAAAAGCGTATTTCTGATTGCGTGAGACAAGTTAGAACCAGATTCCTTCCACCATGGTGTCCTTTGGACTATTTAACCTTTACAGTCTTGCATCCACGCTAACTTTTCAGCTGTAAATCACTGTACATAAATGCAAGGGTTTGCTTTTTGAGAAGCTAAATATACACAACATTTGCTTACATGTATATCATCAATACATTATATCAGTATTTTTGCTATCTCCGCTTTGCTGTAATTTAAGAAAGTGTTAGCATGGGTTTAATGTTGCATTTACGATGTTCACTAGAATGATATGCACGTAAACACACTGTGTCTCTTCCTACTTTTTCCTCCGTAATTTGATGCTTGATAACTACAGAAATCGGATTTAAATTATTCCAGCAATCTTATCCATGAGTGTATGACTGGGAAATATACTTTAGTGGATTCATTACTCGTGCAACAATTTGAGCATACCATTCATTGACAGAATGAAACCCTCCAATTTCTAATTATGGAGGCACTAAGATTCTAACATGCTCTTGATTTTTCTTGGCTTTGAGGCGTACACTTAGATAATTGTTTTTTACTTTATATTTCTTGTTCCACTGTCTAGATTGAAAATTCAATGCTTGAGATGACAAAATATTTGAGGGCTTACAATTAATTACTAAATGTATACTCATCATGAGAATTATGTTTTTGCTTTGTGATCCTCTGGGTCAGTTACACAGTTATCTGATAGTTTTGAAATTGACATCATTCATATTTTGTTTCAATAGATTGAGCATACGTGCAGTGGGTTGGAACCTTTTGTTGTTGCTGCAATTCCTACAATGAAATATAGCTCCGAGGCCTTCCATTCAAAAGATGATGCCCAGTAAGTACACTCTGGTCTAGAGTTGACTTACTGCAATTTTTCAGCTCCTATTGATAAGTTTGCATGTTCCTGGCCTCTGTGCTCACTAGTTTCATGAGATTGGCTTTGTCAAAAAAAAAAAAAGGATTCATGACATTGGCTTTGAGAAGTCATTTTCCTCAGATGAACTCTCCTCAGTATGACCAGATATGCAGTTCCTGTTTTACGATTATCACTGAAAAATTAATGCAGAGCATGTGCTATGTCAGTTATCGTGCAGAAGAACGGAATTCACAACCGTAACAGCTTCAATTTAAATAGTGATGATCCAATGTTCCAAGTTCCAAACATTGTTAATATTTGATACAATATGAGTTATGCCATCAGTTGTGAAGCATTTAGACTGGATAGCTGGTTAAGTGATGTCAGTAAGAAACTGAAATGTTACAGTTGAATGGAGATGCAATTTGCCTCCCTAGCTTTTGAGGTAGACGTTTCAATGTTATTTAACGTAATAGTACCATAATGTTTCTTGGACAAGGATTAGAGCTCCTCCTTGCTCTTCTTTCCATTGTTTTTCAGTTTAGGAAATGAGCGGGCCTGCTAGCTGACCCATGAGACTAGCACCTCACTGGGACCACGCTTGCTAACATGACCATTTCTGACATCGGATCTGAGTAATCAAACTCTGTAAATGAACTTTTTTATAGAAACGCCATAAATATCTAAAGTACAATTCACAAACTGTTAAGAATGTCATCATGATTCTTCTATGTATGTGAAATTTTCCTGCATCACGGGCAAAGATAAGCAGAAGTAGCATCTTCTAATTATATTTTTTATTTGTGAAGTTTGAGTCT
This sequence comes from Brachypodium distachyon, assembly GCF_000005505.3. Taxonomy (NCBI): domain Eukaryota; kingdom Viridiplantae; phylum Streptophyta; class Magnoliopsida; order Poales; family Poaceae; genus Brachypodium; species Brachypodium distachyon. Next base: position 52,422,718 of record NC_016133.3, read on the forward strand.
AGAATTTATTGGTGAAAAATACTGCTAATAGAGGACAATTTTCTTCCTTCATTCTTTTCCATATCTGCCACGTAGTTTCTTCTCCAGCAGATATCATTTGTAATAGAGTCTTCCCATCTAAACAGTGAAACAATCAAGAGAAGAACACTTCTATTTGGATTCTGTTTCCAATTGATGGTGTTTCTTATATACCGTGATATGTGGAGAAACTTAAAGGTCTTTCTCACATAGTATTTGACTGCTGAATCAGATAAGTAACGACCTTTTATTGTGTTTCTTCCACAGGTGCTCCATATGTCTAGGTGAATACAATGAGAGAGAGGTTCTGCGCATCATGCCTACGTGCCGTCATAATTTTCATCTTTCCTGTATAGATATGTGGTTACAGAAGCAAACGACTTGCCCAATATGCCGAATCTCGTTGGACTTGCCCGGTGGAAAAACTATTGCTTCCCCTGCCCGTAGCCCCCCTCAATTATTTGGCCACCCTGAGAGCTCCGTCATTCGATCACCCCATTGGATACTTCCTATTCATCGTGATCGTACTGGAGGAAGAGAAAACAGGCAAACCTCACAAGATTCATTAGAAGTAGTCATTGAAATCCAACATGAAATGCGCTGAGCACTTGGACATAGCGTGGACTAGATACGTTGATGATGCTATTGTTTCCTGTCGAGTTTGGAGGAATTCTGCCATTCGCAGAAATCCTGTGCATCGTTCCTGCAGCTATATTCTGGGCATAGAAACGCAGGCAGTTTTAATGCACGCATGGTGTTTAAGCATTCTTTGTACATAACGGATTGTAGATTAGCAAGTTCCCTTTTTGCCACTCCGTGGCTCTTTGAATGTTCGTTTTGGATGTATACTGGTTGTATATTTCGAAAGGTGCAGTAATACTGAGCAGATTCGGAGCTACGAAAACATTTGTAGCTGCTCTGTTTATCAAGAGATCGCAACTGTTTCTGAACTGAAAAAAAAAAACGTTTAGACCTCTGCTTGCCAAGGTGGTATACAACGAGTAACCTTTACACGTTTTACTACGGGACAGTCAGCGCTTCTGAACTGCATGCTGCATTTTCTACTTTCCAGCTTCGATTGCTCATCTTCTCTTCCAATGTTTCAATGCGATAGAGACAAGTTGCATCCTGTGTGGTAAGTACCTACGGCTCCCCTCTCCTTTTCCCCACCGCGGGCACGGCTCTTGTCCTGTACTCCTGTACCAACATCGGTGACGTCTCATCAGACGATGACGATGACACCTTGTACTGTCCTCCCTTTATCCCCTGTGTTTCTGCACAGTGAGCGGCTTTAAGGACACATCGTCGTCCACGAATGGATGTTTTTTTTTTAACTTTTTTATTGACTAACTGATGGTTGTTTCGACACTCAATTGTCGCAGGCTCAGCCTGGCAGTGATTCGACGCCCCGGTGTAAACCGTGTCAAGAATTTAGTAAAAAGGGGAGATTCCCTGCCACTGTAATTATGCAAAAGCTGCAGAAGCGGTGAGCTGGAACGACTGTGGCGCCAGATGAGCGCGTGGCGTCAGAACAGGTAGTCTCGCGCGATTCGGTGCGCAAAGTGGCTGGAGCTGGGAGGGCCGCGTAGGTGCTAGGTAGGGTGCCATCGGCGCATCGACTTGACATCTGCAGAAAGAGAATTTTGGACCAGTGCGGGGGGGTCTAGATATTACCGTAATGCGTGTGGAATTGCAGCAGATGGATTGAGCTAAACTGATCTGGAAACAGCGAAGTGGACAGACTTTTTTTCTTTTGACAGGAGAAGTGGACAGATTGGGGAGGAGTTTATACATACATCTTGGCTCGGGTTCTTCAGAAACAGATCGCAGAAAATCGACTCTAAAATTTCTGAGTAGAGCCTGTGTTCAGTTGTTCGGGATGACCGTCAATCGGGCTGCGAGCCGGACCTTTTCTATAGTACGCAGAGTACTTCCGGCTGATAAAATCCGATCGCTCTGCCCAGGCCTCACTGATGTAGAGAGCTTCGAACCTTAAACGTAACGTACAACGATACGTTCTGTGGATGCCGATCGAGCGCCGCGGACAGAGGCGGGGATAAACGTCCGTGTGATGCCGCGTCGCTCTTCTCTGGCCAATAGGATATGAAGCCGGTGCAAAGAAGTCGTCGAGGGAGGCATGGGCGAGGAGCTTGCAGGCCGGGACAAACCGCACCGGCCTGCGCGCGGCAGCGGCGGATTGACCACACCTTGACCTGTGGTTGAGTCGAAGCCGGTGCGCATATATATATTTCCTTCGCGCCAAAGCAAAACCTTCCCTACCCACCGTAGAGCTCTCGGCTACCTTGCTCATGCATGTAATTAAGCCATTGTAAAATGTAAAAAAAATGCTCTGTATAGTATGCTAGGAAAATGATGTTTTATATATGTCTAAAATTTAAACTTCAAACTCAATCTCGTTTACCGATAGTGAAAAGAAAAGAAATCCAGCATGGATAGTGGTTTTTTACTTTTTGGCAATAGTCACTTGTATATTTTTTTAGTCCTTTCAGATGTAATTGACTTTTGACTTGAAATTTTCCATGTTCATTCATCAGTCTCCAACATTTGATATTTTTCTAGAGTTTTTTTTCTTCTAAATTTGTAAATATGGTTGCGCATTTGTCAGAGGATGTGTGGAGATGAATTTTTGGTTAAATAAGATGTTATTTGCCGGTGCACTTGCAGCTCTTGTTAAAAGCCATCCACCTCATGTTTTATTTTCTTGACGACACAGCCACACAGGAACGGGTGTAATTATTGGCCCAAAGGTGTTTACACTTTAATTATCCAACTGCATACATTTACAATTCCTTCAAGAATATACAAAGCATAGAAGCAGCATTCTTCCTTTTGAATTCTTGAAAAGACGGATACCTATATGTGCATGCCGTACGGTTTCCTTCGGCCGGCCAACATTTATATGTAGCTTATGACAATAGTACTCTCTCCGTTCCATAATATGAGCCACGCACGCACGCGTACCTAAATTCTCAATTTGATTAATTAGATATGTATATTTTTTTAACAAAAAACGCACCATTAAATTCGTTTTCGAAAGTACTTTCTAATGATATAATTTTTAATTATTTAATTCATTCAGTTAGCTAAATTGACGATTTAAAGATGCGTGCGTGCCTCACATTATGGGATGGAGTGAGTACTACTATTCTTGTTTTGACGAACCTTCGTCAGAGAGCGAGGAGCTCCCGCAATTCATTTAAGAAGAATAGAATGGCCCGGTTTATAAGAAAAACTAGGCCGAAAATCATACAAGAAAGCTCATCCTGCCTAGCTCAACTAGGCCTAGAGAGCCCAACACACCAAAAAACACTATTGCCCACACAACACAAAAACAGCAACGCCCGCGCAACAAAACACACATTCGGGGTCGCCGCCCCGGCGTCCAACCGCCCAAATGCGCCCTGTGCAAACCACCTTCCCCACCTTCGAAGGCCGTCGCCCTGACATCCACCGCTCACAAAGAAGTTGCAACGCCGCACGAGACGGGCTCTCCGTAGCACTAGCCACGTAAGACACACTACTATTCTTGTTTGGATATTAGTTTATTGACTTGTACTTTGGGAAGTACTCCGTATAATAAGGATACCCCGAACGTTTATTCAACGAAGAGTACAACTAAAGTTGGATAGCTTTATACTACTCCACAATGCATCGATCGAGTGCCAATTCCGTTTACCACTTTTAAAGACAGTATGTATCTTAATCTGTACCATATGTTCTCTACATATGGCGCACCAACCCCAGGTGCATGCATGTGTTGTGTAGTCCAGCAGAATCGGCAGGGTATTTTGTCAAAGCCGGGTCTGAAATTGACATGGCGCCGCTATAACCCAACGAAAACGCATTAGACTAGTTGCGGGGAAGAGGCCAAATGGCCAAAAAGTAGCCAAGGAAAGCGAGCTAATCGAAGACCCCCACCTGGCAAACATCCGGAGGCCACCACCTGTCAGTCACCGTCAGAGAGCTGCCCCCACTGGCCCGGCCGTCGTTCGTCAGCCACTTAAGAAATTACCACCGCCGTGAGTTGTGAGATCACTGAGCAATCTGAGTTTAATCCTAATTAAACCCCAGAAAAGCCGGGCCATTTGTTGGGAAGGCGGACAGCGACGTCCGGCGGTCGCCATGCATCTCCCTCTTTGATCTGCACCCAACGAAGATAAGACGAAGCAGCGCAGGCCGGGCTAAAGCCAGGTGCATGCTAATATCAAGCTTAATTAGTTTGAGTGGTGTCTTGTTGTTTGCTCTCAAGGCGCCAGCTCACCGCAAGCCATACACACACTCTCCCGCTCAAACGACGCGTCTTCCTACACCTCCTCCCAGCTGCATGCGCGCGGCGCCGCCTCTTCTCTTCTCTTCTCTGCAGGACCTCTGCTTGCTGAGAGCTTTTCACCATGGCGGACCTCACGCTTCTCCCCCGCGGCTTCTTTACCAACCCTTATATACGCCCCTCCACCCTCGTGCACTCCTTGACACCTACCTCTCTCTCCGCATCATCATCATCATCCAGTAGTAGTCCTCTGCGCACAGCGCGCGCACGCACACATCTCGAGACGACGGGTACTTAGCCGGCCGGGCGGCATATATAGGTGTGCACTGCAGCTAGCTCTGGCATGTCTGTAGGTGTTTGTAAAGACTCGTGTGCCCTAATGGTACATGGCTGAGCCCGAGCAGCCGTCAGCGCCCTCTTCGTCAGCTCCGGCGCCTCCTCAGTTACAAGTTGCTGCTGATAACAACCCGACGACTGTCGACGAATGCTCTGATCCGGGGGGCAATTCTGCAGCCTCATCGGCCCATTCCCCGGCGCCCGCGCCGCAGCAGCTCGCCAGGGACGACACGGTGGGGATAATCACCACGGCCATGGGCGCGGCGGCCGCGGCGACGAGCTCATCAGGGGAGCCGTCGCCGCGGTCCACGGGGCGGCACCCGTTCTACCGGGGCATCCGGTGCAGGAACGGCAAGTGGGTCTCGGAGATCCGGGAGCCACGCAAGGCGCGCCGCATATGGCTGGGAACGTACCCGACGGCCGAGATGGCCGCGGCCGCCTACGACGTGGCGGCCCGCGCGCTCCGCGGGCCGGACGCCGTGCTCAACTTCCCCGGCGCCACGGCCACGCGCCCGGCGCCCGCGTCCGCGTCGCCCGAGGACATACGCGCTGCCGCCGCGGCAGCCGCTGCCGCGCTCCAGCCAATAATCGATAAGCCCGGGGCCAGGGCTCCTGAGGCGGACGCCGCTGCCGCCGATCCTGCCGCGGCAGCGGAGCAGGTGCAGAGACATCATGATCAAACCGGCAGTGCAGCAGCTGGTGGGGATGAGCCGCGGCAGAAGGAGATTGGCAATGAGGGGGAGGAGTTCATGGACGAGGAGGCCATCTTCGAGATGCCGCAGATGCTGCGCAACATGGCCGCGGGCATGATGATGAGCCCGCCCAGGCTCAGCCCGACCGCCTCCGACGAGTGGCCCGCCGATCCGTCGGGGGCAGGTGAGAGCCTCTGGAGCTACCACGACCCCTAACCCCCGTAGGCCGGCCACGGTAGATTCCGCGCATTGGCATGGGACAATTCATGGCTGGTACGGTACGTACGATGTGAGCTGGGTGCTAGTAGCCTAGTACTAGCCAGTCCGTACAATACAAGTAGAAAAACCGATCGAACTGCATGCTCACACGGCAAGATAAGGAGAGTCCATATATATATGGACCCCGGTGCGGCGCAACGTCCTCTATCTGGTAATATATGTGTATGCCATAAGTGTGGTGTCACTGGCGCCGGCCGTACGTGTGACACTATACGCTAGTACTCCGTACTACTCCTACTTAGCTAGCCAGTACACCTCACCGTTACATTAGCCTAGCTCGATTTTATGAGCAACTGTATATGTACCTTTAAGTTCCTCTTTTCTTTCCCTACCCCCCTCCGTCGTTTTCGTAGATAAAGTCCACTTGTTGATTCGCTTGGCTTATTGCTCGTTTTAGTATAAGAGCAAGCAGGCACACTTTTTTCTTCTTCTTTTTTCAAGTGCCGAGTGGGTCACAGTCACACATCACAGGGACACTTTTGCCATTGTAATTTAACTGTACCGTACTGTTGAATGGCAAAAATATTTGGCGGTGGATAAGCTAAGATCGGTGCGCGGCCGGACTTGCATATATGGATCCACGTTTTCTTTTTTTTAATGATGTCTTTTGGCTCTAGTTTACACAAACAGATCGGGGAAGTTGGCCGTTCATGAGAAGATTAAAAGGGGAAGGATCGAGTTAGGTGGGCAATCTGTTGGATTTGATGTACCGGTGTGGTCGATGAAAGATCAATCCATGCATGCCCTATCAATCTATATTATCTTTTAAAATAAAACATAATGAAATCAGTTGCTATGGTTGTAATATATTTCACCCATGAGAACCGTTGGAACAAAACTCGTGGGCGAAATTGTGTAACGTCTCGTTCGGTTTCAGAGTTTCGTGCAAGTATTAGAGAGAACTGAGTGGGATTGGAGGAAAATTAAACTGCAATCTCAGCATTCCCCCCTTGATCCCCACCAGGATGAGATTAACGGAACCAGCCCGAAGAGGGATATACAATAGTGCACATTCAGCTGTTTATAACTGGTGTGATCTCACCAGATTTTTGGTGATGTGGAGGAAAAGGAAATAAGCACGGAAAAGAGATTGTCTATAATTTTACAGACAATGTGAATGACTTTTACAAACACTTATAACCGGTGTTTCTGTTGTTGTATGGAGAATTTCTATAATTTATAGTGGTGTTAAGGCCCTCAACTTCTTATTTAGTCCTTTTCTATTCTTGACAATGTTCAGATGACAAGAAGTACAGTTTATAGTTTCATATTAGTGATCGCATGAACACAAGAATATATTGTGATTAAAATTAGTTACGAAAACATGTGAATGACATCTTGCTAAAGCAGCGCCAGGTACAGAGCGGGGATTCAACTATACGGGGGTGAATTTGATAATAGAGGGGGCAAATCTCTTATAAAAATAACTGAATTTGATGAGTTATGTGTGAATTCAGCTAATTTTATAAGGGACGTGAAATTTGTTGGGAGGGGCAAGGCATCTCCAAGAGCGAGCCCTCATTTGTCCATTTGGGAGATGTTTGGACAAATGTGGATGGACAAAATATCATGGTGTCTAATCAGATTCTCTATTTATACTTTTCATAGGTCTGTGACATGTGGACAAGCCGGGCAAATAGACACTCCCTATTTTTTTCCCAAATTTGAAAAAAAAATAAGAGAGGTGGACAAACAAATGAGGATTGTCATTGGCAGTGGCGGAGGCAGAAAAAAATTATAGGAAGGGCCAGAATAGAAGAGATTATTTATTAGAGGGGTCGAAACATAAAAATATGAAGCTCATATGGTGAAATCACAAAGTTATACAGGGACCCAAGTAGAAATTCGAAATCTTAGGGGAGCCAGACCAGGGCTGGCCTGGTCCCTGCCTCCGCCCTTGGTTATTGGGTTATGTTTTTTCTCCACAGAACTCTAAGTGGACAATTGGAAAAGATTTCGAAGTGCCATTGGAGATTATTTTTTTGCGCGTGATGAACCTTGAAAATGCACGTAGATCCGTCCCTTAGCATCGCCTCTTGGCCAAGAGAAGGCGCGCATGTCTCCATCTCCCTCCTAGCTAGGCAAACACGAAATTATTCTATTGTGTGGCTTTGTTAAAACAAGACTGCCGATTGCATATGCTCTCCCGTCCACGAATTTGTAATCAATGAAAACTGAAAAGCAAGTCAAAACTAGTTGGTCCAACCAGATGTTCTGACATCTCATAATATATTGGACCGTTGAGCAATCTTTACGACATGACAAGCCTATTTTAAGATTAAAGCACACAGATGCATCATTTTTTATTGAATGGAGGGAGTACAAAAGTGCATGTCCACGGTATATGTTCATAGCTTCTTTTTGCTACTTTGCACCGAGTCTCGTACCCAACGTCCGTTAATTGGTGCGCGCCATCACCAGTACGGCGGACAAACTGGACATCCATGACTGCATGCGCGTGTGAGGCCGGCGATCGACATGACCCGGCCCGAGACAAGTGCGCGCAGCTACGTACCCCAATTGGCGCTGCCGGCCGGCGCGCGCGCGGGCGCATGGGCTGCCCGCGGTACAACTATCCCGGCGCACATGGCCGGGACGAATTAAAGATCTTGGATCCATCATGGGACGGACGGACAGCGTAGTACACATCATCCACCATGGACGATGGTTGTGATGTGCGACAAGCTCCTTTACCAGGGGTGTACGGTACGGCTGTCACGTCGGGATTATGCATGCAAGCGTGCCCCCCCCCAGGCCGCGTACGGCGGAAGGCGATGCTGCATTGCGAGGGGGGCCAGGCCGGGCCGGCCGGCGGCTAGCTGTGGGCCGGCGAGGCACGGAGGAAATGGAATCGTAGGCCCGGGCACGGACGTGCGTACCACGGAGGGGCCGTGTGCCTGTCCCCGGGTCGCGCGACCGGAGCCAAAGGAGGACGCTGCAAACGGACAAAGCGCAAACAGTGGCACCGGGGTCGTCTCGTACCGTCATCCATCGGGACGGGGACCAGCCCCCTGCCAGCGCCCTGAAAATCCGCCGATACATCGAGCAATTCTCCACACCCAATGACATGATGAGATGAGCTTGCATGGTGCCAACTTGTTGGCGGAGAGTTAATTAGTGCCGCAAACATAGTGGCCTATATGCTCCAGTCTTGTCGTTCTCTCCTACTACAGGGTTTAATTGCCGCCGAGGAACTAGCTAGCTAGAGGGACTACTGCTACGAGAGTTACTACTCCCTCTGTTCATAAACATAAAATGTTCCAACAAGAGAAAAATCTACCTGACATTTATATCTCTAAATTAGTTTTATTAAACGATTTTGTTATTTCTAAGGGGATTGCGATATAACTAATCCCAAGTCAATGCTAACACGATTCGTGTAAGATTTATGCAAATACAAAGAATGATAAAGTCTTAATCATATGGCTATGATTGTTAACCGAGAAATAAATATTTCTAAGTCGACTGAGAAATAACTATTGATAAATAGACACTCCTTTTATTAAATCTATCGTGATATGTATCTTCATTACCTACTTTTTATATCGTAGATATTAGTAGTATTTTTCTATAAATTTGGTCAAACTTGAAGAAATTTGACTTACAACAATGTAACATGCATACTGTATTTAGGAACGGAGGTAGTGCATTTCTTCGGAAGTTTTTCTTTACAATGTAAGGTAACTACTAACTTTATGGCTCAAGGAATATTACATCTCCACCATAATTGGAACAACACAAACTACTCCCTCCATTCCAAAACACAACTCATATGGATTTTTCTCATTTGTTCCAAAACACATCTCATTTTTCTCTTGGTACCCGCACCCGGCTAATAACTCCTCACATCCATTTATTATTAATCCAATATGAGTTGTCAGGCGCTAGAAACGAGAGTTGCCTTGGTCCAAGTGCACAAATTTATATGAGTTGTGTTTTGGAACGGAGGGAGTAGATGACAATCCAACCAAACAGAAGGTGGATTACCCCAGGCATGTTTCATCATATCTTATGGGCTACTTTATCCGTGTCCCTCGGGGCAATGCCGGTGCATTACCTTTGTAAACACCTCCTTGATTACCAAGTATACATAGGTCATGGAGTTGCTACACAGGTCGTGAACGGAATTCACTTGAGCTTTGTTGGGAGCAGGAAAATGAAGGCCGAATTAAGGGAAGCAAAATTCCCTCCCGCTGGGTGGTACAGATGGTTGAAGGCAGTACATGGATAACTCTAATTAGCATGCATTGTGCCTTTGTTGTTTCGGAGCATACGACCCTGTACTCCCAACAAGAATGCATGCCAAAAGAAATTCGGTTATGTGAGATGTCCAAATCCAACCTAACTAAGACCAATCGGTAGTTCGGTTTAATTTACAGGTCTCGGCAACGACGACGGCGGAACAGTTCTCTTGAACAGTTGTTCGACAGGCTTATTCCAGTTCCATGCATGTCTAGGACGTCTAGGGGGTCTAGCTAGGGAGATCGGTACTATAATTAGGCTCGCCTGTTTTGGGTTTTGTACGGTCATGACAGGCTGACAGGCTGGGTGTGTGTGTATCGCAGCCGTCCAGAAACGTACCAAAGCATACCGGACCGGTGATGCATGCGGCGCATCGTGGCTACGAGCTGCCGAAAGTGGGAAGAAGCAGCATCAATGCGTGTGCACGGGCACGGCGCACTGTTCCGTTTACATACAAGCTAATTCGTACGTGCCTACCCTGATGCGTCGATCATATTCGTGCATATATGGGTCTATCTGCCGTTGTACGAGAGGGATCAGACGAGGATAGATACACGACATACTGCGCGCGGCGTGTGAACGGGGAACTCTTGCGGCTTAAAGTATCATTATTAATTGGTCGGTTCTGGTTGCTTTACCGGTACTTAATTCTCGCGTGGGCTAGAATCAGCTTTTGTGATCTTGTGAAGTCTCAACGTTCTGTGACTGACAGGGACGATCGACGTTAACACGGAGTACGTAGTGGTGTCGAGCTGAGGTCGATAGGCGCCCGATTTCAATAATGATCGAACAGTGTAAACGGCGACACGTGCGGATGTCCATGGACAAAGCAGCAGACAAGAAGTCGTTAGCATGATCTTAGGTTGGATATCCCGACCCCACCTGCATACGTACGCTGCGCTCTCACGGAAAAAGTGTGGGACCCACCTGGCCCGTGGTAGTACCGCATCATGTTGCGCTCACGCATGTGATCGGCTCGATGGGGTTTTCGTCCCGACTAGCACTCTAGTACGAATTTTGAGCCCTTTTCCTGGATGGAGGTACAGTGTAAAAAAGCCATAAAGGAGTCTTAAAAAAAACCAAGCATATATCTAAACGTTTTCTAAAAATAGATACATCCATTTTTGCGCAACTTGAGACAAGAATTATAAAACGGATGGAATGTTCATTATTTCTTTCGGTTAATGCATTGACACAACGCACAAAATGTAACTTCAAAAATTAATTATCTATCATTAAACTTTAAGAAAAATGCATTTTATCTATTCATTATTCCCTTTGGTTTAAACATTGATATTTTGAATATTGACACAACACAAAAAATGTAACTTTAAAAAATAATACTAAATTGTTGTCGAAACGTTAAATGTATCTAGACAGCTTCTAAGAATAGATACATCCATATCTGGACAAATTTGAGACAAGAATTTAGAATCGGAGTGAGTAATTGATTAGATAATGTGGAACTTAAAGTTGTGATTCAAGATGTTGGATCGATGGACGTGGCGCTATTTCGCGCTTTCCCATCACAAATTTGCTGCAGTGAGGCCCGCCTGCTAAAACTTCCCGTAGGTTCTGCTCTGTGTCTCCAATGATTTGGTCAAAGCACCACACTGTTCCTGCGTCGCCACCAAATGCATATATGATCGACAGCACGGACGGCCAATGGTTGAGCTGATCATGTGTCAAGCGGAAGCGTTAATCGACAAACGAAGCTTTAAGGGGCTGTTTGGTTCGTTACCCGAGGACCATGCCTGAGAAAATGAGCTGAGACTAGTCCGAGAAGTTGATGATTTTTACTTGTACAGGCATGCCTGAGACATAGCTATTTGGTTGGTGCTGCTGACCTCACAAATGCTAATACATTTTTAGTAGAAAAAGCTGCTGCATCATGTGTTGTGTTAGAATTATCCTTGTGTTGGCATAGGTGGGTTCTAACGTAGCTTTGATCAGCCGGAGTCAGGCCTCCAATTTCGGTGGCCTGAACCAGGCTAACTGCGCTGTCAGGTCCTTCAGGCGAGGCAAGCAACCAAACAACACTCAGGCAACTCAGAGGAACCCATCGGGCCATGCGTGCTTGTCTCAGGGCAGCAACCAAACAGCCCCTAATGCGTCCATGCATGCAGGCATGCGCGCATCATATATCCCTTTCTTTCCGGACTACTCCAGACTAGTATGTTTAACGCGGAAGCACAGAGCGACGCTATTACCTGATTACACACGGGCACAGCTCATGGTACGCTTAATTTGCCTCTCTCTCAAGAGTCTCCCTCTCCTTTTCTTTTCCCTGTTGTAATCACACGACAAAATGTCCCATCATCAGATTGAAAGAAAACGCTAGTACGGAGTACCTTTTTCCGTCCGGCTGGCCGGGATGTGGATGGATGTCCCTCGTAAACCAGTGCGTACGTGCGGCAAAAGAATTCTTCAACGGGGAGGGCGACGAGTCAGGAGACGTATCCCTTTCGCAGCTCGTTCCGTAGTCTTACACGGGTATCTCTCACTAAGCACGAAGCAAGTACTAGGTTATAGGTTTTCTCACGTTGAGTCAACAAATCATCAAACTGCAATAGTCCCTTCAAATTATTCTGTAGCTCAACCAGCAGAAGCAACAACAACAGTTCTTCTCCTCCCATCTCTTTCCCTCCGTTCTTGCGTCTCAGCTTGCAATCTCAAGCTCCTGTACGTATTCTACTGTTCTGCGCGCAGGGTAACCTTTAGTTTCTGAAAATGTCGTTCAGAGAAAATAGCGCGTGCGCAGGAACTAGGCAGGTCGATTGGATGTACCTACCGGATTTATCATATTTTGCCGTCTCGGCCGCTGGCTTCTCTTAGTCAGAGTAGTATAGCATCTGAAACATTCTTCTCCGGTCCGGCAAGTGAGCGATAACGACCGAAGATTTCGCCGGCCGGCCACAGGTTTCGTGTCCCTGCTCCTCGTCGCACCCTTTTTCCGCGTTTGGGATTTCCGAAAGCGATATTGCTCTCTTTTTTGCAGGCAAAGAGATGACATGATGTTATTGCTGCTCGGTCCATCGTAGCAATCAGAAAATGTTGTGTGTTGTATTGAAATGCAATTGAACTAGATGCTGCAAAGATATTTTGATATGCTAATCAGCAGCAGAAGCAGCAGTTTTCTGGTTTACAATGAAACTAGCCGGAAGACCATCTTTCTTTCTTTTTTTGACAGCAGCTGGAAGCCTGGAAGGCCATCTTTTTGTCGTCAGTTAAAGGGAAAGAAAAATTGGAAGAAAAAAAAGAAGAAGCTGCCAGATATTACTGCCAGCACAAGAACTGCATTAGAGAAGGGCCAGACATAGTGGGCAGAGACAAGGCTTTAAGTAAGGTTTCCAAAAGAGAATTTCCTCTCTCGGATCTCGATGTGAGAAAGTCCAGAGAAGTAGGTTCAAAGATATCCCTATGACTATTTCTTCAGATAATAATCATCACCAACTCGCTTTGAAATATCCCCTTTCACCAATAGTTGTCGCTTGAAAAGGTGAAGCGTGCTTATCAGACCACCTTCATATTGTTCCTCCATGAAATGTCCAGAAAAAGAACATACTATTGAAAAGCAGATCTGTAAGACCTAATGAAAACTATCTTGTATGGTAATAGCAGGAAACAAGACAGTAACTTGTTCATTCTCCAAGTCAACAGAAAACAAAGTTGGGGAGTCCCCGCTACGTACAACCCACATCAACATATACAGAGCATGCCGCCGCGTTGTTCATCCGACGGCTTCCGAGCACCTATTTGGATGAAGCGATATGAAAAGCTATCTTGTATGGTAATAGCAGGAAACAACATGAAGGTGGTCTGATAGGCACGCTTACTTCACCTTTCCAAGCGACAACTATTGGTGAAAGGGGATATTTCAAAGCGAGTTGTTATACATGACAGTAACTTGTTTATTCTCCAAGTCAACAGAAAACAAAGTTGGAGAGCCCCCGTACCTACAAGTTGGGATGTAAATGGGATCCTGAGAAGACAGGCCATGTTCATTTCTTAAATGTTTTACTTCCTCCGGCCGGAATTACTTGTCGAAATATTACATGTATCTAGATGTTTTTTAAACATAGATACATTCATATTTACACAAATTTGAGACAATTGATATGAGTCGGAGGGAGTAATCAAATTTTACTCAAAGTATGAATAGGAGATTTCAGAATTGAACTAGAAGTGCCCTTTTGTGGGATCCCGTTTGCATCCCTACTTACAACCCATCAACATACGTGAGCATGCCGCCGCTTTGTTGTTCCGATGGCTTCCGAGGACCTTTAAAATTTGGATGAAGCGATATGATGGTTAAATCTAAAGTGCTGACATTCACCCGATTAGCAAAAGAAAAAAAAACGGATTATCAATATCGATCAAAGATCAAACTTACTATACAAATCCAAGTCACTTGTTTCCGGACCGAGGAAGTACAAAGTTACAAATTCAATGTCTTGTTTGGTTTAGAAACAAGGGGCGCTTGTACATATTTACGTTTTCATTCTTAACGCTACGTGATTCACATTTCGCAAGTCTCCGCGATTATGATCAAGCAGACATCAAGCGAAAATTACACTACGCCTGAGAAGAAAATCAACATAAGTACTCCAACATCCTCCTGAGGAGAAAATCAACTGATCATTTGCCTCATTTCGTTGTAGGCTGGTAGCCAAGAAGAATGCGCAACTCAAAGCATACTTATTCTTAATCCTCATTTCATGTGATCATTTGATTAAACTCGAAACCCCGAAGGGTCAATGTACATGAAAGAAAAGGAACTAGTAGGAAAGAAACAGAGCGCAGATGCTCTGCTCTAGACATCTGGGAGGCACCCTCGCGGCGCACTTATCAATTCGTCGCAGACGCCCATCACCGGAGTAAGGGCAGCAGCGGCCGGCAGGCGGCAGGTAGGTTCGCCTCCTGCGTCACCGGCGCCTGTGGCCGCCGCCGCCGCCGTTGTAGTGGTGGCCGTCGGCGCGCTCCCTGGACCGCCGCGAGTGCTGCTGCGGCTCCTCGTGCTCCCGCTCCCGCCTGGAGGACGACGGGCGCCTCTTGAAGTGCTTTTCCTCCTCGCTCGACTGCTCTTCCTCGTCGTCGTAGTCCGCAGCCGCGGGCCTCCGCCTCTCGTTCTCCTCCTCCGCCATGGGGGCCGTCTCCCTGTGATGGCGATGGTGGCGATGACGGCTGTCGCTCTCCTCGGCCACTGCAACGCCTCGCTTGGACGAAGAAGACGAGGAGGACGCGAGTGGCTTGTCGGAGGACGACCTGCGGCTGCGCTTGGCGTCGGAGGTGCTGGCGTCGCCGGGGAAGCTGATGCGGGAGAAGACGCTGGCCTTGGCCTTGGCTGCCGCTGCCTTCGCGTGCTCCGCCTCTTGCCGCGACGACGCCGCCGCCGGCGGCGGCGGCGGGAGGGGCTGGTCGTCGTAGCGGTCGGAGGAGGAGCGCTTCTTGCCGGAGCTGGAGGACCGGTACGGGGAACGACGCGACCGCCGGTCCGGGCTGAGTGACCGCGGCGGCGGCGGCGCGCGGTCGGACCTGTCCGCCTCGGGCCTCGGCCTCTGCATGCAAGAGAAAGCAAACATGGGACCACAAGTCAGAACAATGCTACATCTAACTTCTTTTTTCCCCCGGAGACTTGTCCAAGGTATCCAAGTCGCACGGTCAACAATATTTAATGCACAGCCTTGAGCCTCTACAGCATAAACTACGGAGCATAGACTAATCCTACATAGTTTGGGAACGTAACCGTAATTTTACAAAGGCACATCGTCGTCGCTTTTATATAGCACCGTGATCCCCCATGCTTTTGCCTTTCGCACATCACATCAGGAGAGAAAGAAAGATAAAAAAGACAATATTTTATTTTTAAAGCAAAACAACCAAAAGGCAAAACGAGAAAAAAATTCTTAAGAATCCCATCCTAAGAAAATATAAAACTGACGAAGATATAATAAACAGATGTGTTTCTCCCAGTTTATCGATGCCATCCTGTAACCCAAACTGCAACGAACACACGAAAGGCAATGGGAAGGAGACTGGACTCTAGGAACAGGCAGTGGAACAACGACAGGTCTTCGCTGCCACACAACTCGGACCAGCGACTGCTGCTTGTGTGACCCCGAGAACCTGAGCACATCGGCCTTGCCGGGATTGGCCAAGAACACTGCCCAGTCGAGCTGGCATTCACTGCTGCGAACGCGTGCATGTAGAGGAATGCAACAGAGTGCCTTCCTTGTTCGGTAAATATCAGAATCGACCGTGGTGAAGGCGTTGTCCAGTGCTGCTGACCTCTCCACTGCCGCTGCCGCCGCCCACAGGTTTACCATGGGACTGATAGTGGTACATAACTTTGCAAGATAATAGATTGACGGGAAAAGACATACATCCTTAGGTCTCATCGAGGTACTATCGTTTACGGCTCCTGATGATTCCTTTGCTTCCCTTCGATACTCCCTGTCTCGGTCTCGGTCCAGATCACGGTCTCGCTCCCTCTGCCTCTCCCGCTCCCGCTCCCTTTCCCTATCGCGGGAATGTTCACGCTCCCGCTCCCGATCCCGCTCCCTGCATATGTAGATTAGCATTTAATAACTCAGTGAAGAAAAAGGGACTGAAACAGCCCAGGTCCTCTAGCTAATTAACTTATCAGTATCAACAGTGTCTGGGAGAAAGAAAAAAAAGCCTTCAAGAGAAAGGGATCAAAGTAGCAAGTTACCACAACACAACTCACTTGATGAAATAAAACAGTTCAAACAATACATGGAAAAGAGAAAAGCAATCATTGGTATCAAAAACTTAATAGACTGAAACACAACCAAATGTCGATTAACCTGTGCAGGCCTACTACATTAGCCTCCAAAAACATGAAGATCAATACAGGTGGTGCTAAACTTGGATTGGTTAAAACATTTTTAGTTATTTCACATAGTCCAGATAATTAACTGAGGAAGAAGCTTCCAGGAATATGGACTTTCATGGCACGAGGAATTGCACTTTGCAGAACAAGTGGCAAGTTGCTGTCACTCAAAACATACAATCTACTTAACACCTAAATGAATTTTTTTAAGCACATTAGGGAGTGACCCCATAATTCCATATAGAAGCATATAAGAGGTCCTGAAGTACAGAAGAAAAAACACAAGCACCTAGCCAACTTGATGCAGCCAAAACAACAAGATGTATAACAGGGTTTAGTTCAGGGCCATGCTAACTTATTAAGATTATGGGCTAACTAACAGAACCAGACAAAGTTGAAATTGGGCACAACTAACCCCACACAGATCATATACGAACTTAAGACTATATCACATGCTTCTGAATTCTGATCAAGAGCATAAAAGGATCAGAATTTTCTGTGTGAGGCATTTTAGCCCTGATTTCACACCCACATTCTGATCATTGAATTATGTTTGAATGGTCAACGTGGGGTTGCATATACTGTTGTTCAACTTAATGATATGAATTGTGATTTACGAAACAAGCTCTCCCTCCCTTCCCCAATCCTTACACAAGTAAGGAAACCCAATGTTCAGCTCCAAAACCGTGCTTGACACCCTTGAATTCTTCCAAACGGTGCAGAAAAAGAAAAGAAAAAACTCTTTTTACTGACATCTAACTGAGCTTGGTATTGTAGGAGGATGATAGTGCTATCTAACTGACCGAGCCATGCTGAGCTTAGCTTATCATCCTCATTGCCAACCACCCTCCTACAATACCAAGCCCAGTGTCCATACGAACTTACGAAGAGCAAGCAGATCCAGAACTTCGCACCTTGATGTGAACACAGTCCAGCTTTGTCTTCTGTAGTTTCTAATACTAACAAGGATCAATCAGGAACCCCTTTCTTATCCCTCCGTTTAATTAGTACATTTGAGGTGCTGATATTCTATAAAAGATTTCTTTAGAGGGTAATTACACGTAAAGGAAGGGAATGTTGTATGTGCTCTAAACCTCTAGTTGGACGATTTGAGCCTGCAACACAAATGTTTTTTTTACTAGATGTTTGAAGAGTGGGTTTGAGCCCTTTACTTGTGCAGAATTTGGATATGTTCTATCAGGGCCACGAGATTGCTGGACAAGATATTTGCAACAATGTATACTCGAGCAGGAGTTGGCTCGTTGTAACTCAGATTGATTTGATCTGCTTCTTTTGCAGAGCACTCATGCTCATGCAAGCCCAAAGCTGGCAAAGGAGTTTAGGCAATTAAATTGTTTCATTGAGGGGAACGACCTTATTTGACCTTGCCATGCAGAATGCATGTCAGCCTGAGTCGCCACATGCTCAGTCTCCAGGAGACGTTTTAACACTATGCTTGCGACACTTGAGGCCAAGGTGTGCATGGGACCACGCCTGATGTGTTGGACAGCCGTCTTTTCCCCTTTTATTTGCCAAATCAAATATGTTATGTTGATGATTGTGGTGCAAAATCAAAACAAAACCAGGTCACAAGACACATGAGCATAGGGGTATAATATGTGGCATAGGGGTACCACTTATAGGCCAATGCAGTAAATAAATCTGAACTTAAAAGGGAACTGATTGCATCATGTTGTAAAACATTGAGTGAAAACAAAGCATATGATTCGAAGTGTCCAAGTTGTAGGATGTTGAGTGAAACTAAAGCGTGTGATTTGAAATGTCTAATCACCTTTCATTGAATAGGTCCATTTCACGTCTCCTCCCATCAGGTTTCCTGGGCTCAAATTCGTCCCTTCTTACAACTGGAGGTCCCATGTTCATTCCCATATTGTTGACTGCTAATTCGGAAAGGTCCCTGAAAATAGATTATTCAGGAGTTTCATCATTTCAGCAGTGGCCAACTGGCCATTGTAATTGCCAATCTGTAGAAAGACGAGAAGGCAGGTATATTGCAATCTGCTTCAAAGATGTTAATATGGCCATAATACTCATCTCCCACCCAATTGTTGAAATACTGCCACAAATTTAGTAGGTTATACATTCCGCTAAAATTCCACAGGTCAAAAGTACGTCCATACATGTATTATTAGGCATGTACAAATTCCTTTACAGAAAATCAAAATGATGCTAAAAGATATACCTAGGAACTGTTGGCATCATGTATCCTGGGGGCATAAATGGATCTTGAGGGAGAACTCCACCACCAAAAGGATCAAATGGACCTGGTGGATAACCCATGTATGGCATGGGACCTGGAAATGGTGCACCCATGTAATCCATTGGCAATGGCATCCCTCCTCCCCAGTAAGGATTAAAAACCCCTGTTGGACCCAAAGGCATTCCACCAAAATTTTCAGCTCCAAAATCTTGATAATTTCTCCATTGCTCCTCGCCTGTAGGTACAGTAAGCAATGCCTGAATAAGTACACCTAAAATGAAATCCAACCAATAACAGTGCAACCAAACAAATATGTCAATGTATTCCTTTTATGTAACATATCGTCGTGTTTGTTCGGTGATCTTAACTTACCATTCCCTGGTGCACGCACCTTCTTCTTCTTTTTCTTCTTTACAGCTGAAGCCACCAAAATAATCTCATTATTTCAAGGAAAATAATCAGTGTAAATATCAAACAAGCACACACTTCATCGCCAAAATAAAAAAAAAGGCGAACTTTTGGCTAATTGGACACAAAAAAAGTTAGAAGTCTCTATCAACGAAATTCTGCGGTGAGGTCACATCAGTGGCAAGGGTTAGCTGAAAACTAACAGGACAGAAAGATTATCACCTTGTTCGCCTGCAGGCAATTTTTGTGGTGACTCTTTTGCGACATGAATTACTTCTGGCGTTTTTTCTTTTTTGACATTTTTAAAGTTCATTGTCCCTTCAGAGACATCTGGAATCGTGGTAGCCTTCTTATCTGAAGAACCCGCATCAACATTAGTGTTCACTCCACTATGGCTCTCAGCGTCTGGAGATTCTTCTATAGGCGTCGGTGCTTTAGGCTCTTCCTTTGAAGCAGCAGAAACAGCAGGAGACCTAATCCTGGGTTGTATAGGTAGAGCCGACTCCATGTCTGCGCAAGATACTATCGTTATTAGCTAATTCTTATAGACATATAATGTGATATAATTGATAGATATGTGCACCTACCCTGTATTTGCACCATGCTTCCCGGATTTTCTGTACTGCTAGTTGGTGGTGCCTCTAATATGCGGCTGATGGTTTCTCTTAGAGTTTTATTGGGGAGAAGATCATCTGCTAATATGCTTGTGGCACCACAGACACACATTGACTTGTTAATTATGTAGTCCCTGATGCCTGCCAGCAAAACACAGTATGTCAGCCCACTGAAAAGCATGTTTGCTTGAAACTTGAAAGTGAAGATGAGAGGAACAGGAAAAATGCAATGCACAAAAATCCATACAGTAAAAACATATTCGCACAATGACAATTGTGTGTAACAATAGGTTCTTTAAAGCACAACTCACATTTATCACAGAAACTCTTAAAGCAGCATTTACTAGTTAGAACAGCATCCTTCATTACTTCTTTACACAACGGGCAACGCAACTCTGGTGGGAGATCACCGACAGAGCGAGTGGTGGGTAGGCCCTCTATCTCCCTCTCAAAAGCAGCTCTGTCAAAAAAAAGAAAGATTGGTGTCTGCCTCCAAGTAGATGCGGCATTAGTTGTTTACAAAATTAACTAAAATAAGTAATTATACTCACTCATTTGGCTTCAAAACAGCACCAGCCCCACTAGGCAATGCATACGAGCCATCTGGAGTTGCCATCAACATGGATCTTGGAATGCCGGTTGGGGGTTTCATCCTTCTCACGTCATATCTAGTATCACCATTTGTTGGACAATGTTGAATGAAGTGGCCTGCAAAACAACATTGGTCAAGTGAAACAAGGCCTAATGTTCAATTGCTGAAGATTTGACAAGTGAGCTACATACCAGGTACTTTACATCTATGACAAATATAGCCAGGAGGAGGTGCCCTGCTTTCCAGCCGACCCAGTCCCCGTCCTTAAGAATATCAAAGCAGATAAGTATAATTAATATAAACGCCTCATTTCAGAGTAACTTCCCTCACAAAGATGGATGCCATTTCTAAGCTCTACATAAATCTTGTAAAAGAAACAAAGAAACAGAACAATGCATAAAGGATTACCAAAACCACGGCCAGCCATCATTCTCCCGCCCATCCCTCTGCCATACCCTCTTCCAGAGCCATACCCATCAGGGATTTGGCTGAAATTAAGATCATGCAGTTAAATGATTACAGAAACATCATTCAATTTGTATTATTCCCTTATGTATAATAAAATAGCAATTCAGCCAGTCCAGCAGATTACTCACCTATAGTCAACGGCCGATGTATCAATAAGGGCTTGTATTTTACTATCTTCATCAATTTGATTTTCAGCAGAAGCATCAACTGCATGGCTAGCAGGCTGAGAAGGAACCGAATCAGAAACATATAAAGAGTTGCCAAACTCATCATCCCACTCAGATTCTTCAGGCTGCAATTTCAATACCTTAAATATCAGCCGAGTAGCTCAAACCTCCAAATGCACTTGCAGTGGAAATTACTGTAGGGGATAAATAGTAACCCAGAGTACAAGCTATTCTTACAAATTTCATAGATGAATCACCAAAAAAAGCGCTACCAGCAGGCATGACTTGTTCTACCTTATTTTCTGCAGCTATCACCCTGCAAAAAATGGATGTGAACCTTAAATATGATAGCTGATAAGGAGCCTTAACTCCTGATATGGACCATATTCAGTGACATGATACCGTCAAACATACAAACTAAAAATCTGCTAAGATGGCTCATGTGTATTTGGCTCTGATGCATGAGGATTGTGGATTATCAGGCATGACATGTATTCGGTACAAAAACAAAGAACAAGACATGAAGACGGTACTGTTCTGGTTCAGTGACGATTGGCATCCTTGGGCGTCCAGGTATCCGGCGAATCAATACCGAAGTGTTCTTTGGTATCATGATGGATTCATCAGCATATTCTGAACAAACATCACAGGAATAACTTAATTAAGCACATCAACTGTATAACCCCCATCCCAAATCCCCCAAAAATCAAGATATTTACATTGCAATGCCTCACAGAACAACCTGGTACGATTGCTTGCCTACTGTAAGCAAACAAACACATAAATTTCATCGAAAAAAAGTTACTAGTCTTCAATGCACTACTTGGTTCATGTGCTCGACATCCCAAAAGACATAGAAACTACTCCATTAAACTTTGCAAACAAAAATCAGGTCAAATTGTCAAAGAAAAATCTTCACTGAGTCTAGGCTCAGACTATAGTTAACCTCCACGTCAACCCTGTAGGTCATGTCTTAGAAAGTTCAGAACATTAGAACATTTTGAGGCAGGCAACAAATGAGACTAAGCTAGATAAGGCAATTTCCAGACATCTTGAGTGCATGGATCAAACAGCCCATAGCTTACCTTACCGAATTGAAAGCATTATAACCTGGGCTTAACACAACATTATCTAGCAATAACATCTTGTACACATTCACCCACACAAGAAATCAAACAAACGCTCCCGTTGAGAAAGAGCAAACCTTCGTCAGTCTGCGCATTCGAGATCATGAGGTCGAAATCAGTGCCTCTGCCAAGATGCTTCGACTCAAAAATCCTCTCCTTCAGGTTGATAACCGAGATGAATTGCCCCTCGATCGGGATCGAGTCATAGTCTCTGGCACTCTTGAACTTGTAATACACAGCCATATCAGGGGCGGATCCGGATCTAGATGGTGTGCCGGGTGTGCGCCGGCACACCTAAACTTTGTGGTGGGCGGTGAGGTTTAACTACTCAATGGATGTCAAAGCAGCGTTAGAACGGGAATGGCGATGGCGTGAGAGGCGCGCGGGGTGTGGGGGGTGGGGCGGGGGGGTGGGCGGGGGCGCGGGGTTCAGCCGTCGGCGGTGGTGCTAAGCTCTACGGCGCGGCGGCAGGTCTAGGGCACAGCGGTGGTAGACTATTAGAGCAGCATCGGGTCGAATTGAAGCTTTGCTTGGGTAGGTCAGGACTCGGGCGATGAAGAGGAAGACTGGAAGGGGAAAGAATACGGGACGGAGGAGAGGAAACCGTGGTGGAAGTCTGGAAGAGGAGATGGATCTCCCACTCTGAGTAAATAAACTTTCTTTAGGATTATAAAAGTAAATAAACTACTTGTACATGAGGAGGTCTTTTTTAAGACCAGTTGGAGTTTATGACTTGGATTTCAAGAGAAATTTGCAGTTCTTTTCTTTGCGAGAAGAAAACTTTGAAGTGTACAATGCTTATCTCCAGTTCTCCACCAAGATTGAGTCTCAATTCCACACCAAAATTTCTCTCTCTTCTTCTTCTGTTAAAAAATTGTGAAGTTCTTTTTCATTTTATGCGAGGAGAAAACTTTGAAGTGTAAAATGCTTCCACTCAGATTGAGTGTCAATTCCACACCATAAATTCTCTCTCTTCCGTTGCTGCTCAAAAGTTTCAAAAAAATTCAAGAAAAAAGATGAATATTTACTATGTATTGTATCATATACGCTATTTATGCTATTCTTATACCGGGCATGTATAATCATATCTTCCATCAATCTGTGTAAAGTGTATTTTTCAGGTTTTGATGGAAAAAGGTCACAACATTGGAAGTGGTTTAACAGGAGAGAAAATATAAGGTCTGAATCAACCTAGGTATGCCAGAAGTGAAACAAGCATCTATGATTTCATATATCCACGGTGGCTCGCTCACAATATGTCAACCTTTCACATATAAAGCACTGAATATAGAGTTCATCATCCAAAATCAATTACTCGGAGACAACCTTGTGCAGCTACAAGGAGTAAAGAAGAACGAAGCCGACAGAATTTCGCGATCAGTCTTGAAAATCACAGCAGGGAACTTGTACCAAAGAAATTCACATTTTGACAGTTGTTGGATCTTGTTCATACGCTGCTTTCCTTGCATTCCTAATGTTTGTAGAAATTCACATCATGTTAGTGGCTCGAGACAACCTTCAAGCATTTCTAACCTGAGTAAAGATGAGTGTGTTTGATGGTTAGTTGCACATACATTCTTTGAGCATGTGTAGGTGCCTGGAGTGGTAAACTTGGGCCACATGCTCTTATGATGCAACTCATCTGATACCGAGGGTAGGACGGTTAGAATTCCTGAAAAAGAATAGAAGAAAAATATAGCACTTGAAAATTTACCGGTGATCTTTTGTCTTAGAATATGATTTACTCCCTCCATTCCTAAATTCTTGTCATGGTTTCAGTTCAAATTTGAATGGAGGGAGTACATGTTAAAAAATACTAACAAAACTATGTTATGGGTCATGCCACTGAACCCCTTAACTAGAGTTCCTACAGAGAAACACCTGAATTTCAAACATATGCCGCTGAATTCAGTGTATATACACATAGCTACCTTAGTGTCAACACTGTCCATATTGAGGCAGGAAGAAAGGGAAAATGGTTAAAAAACATCAATTTTCTTGCGCATGGAAAGTATCAGTTCTGTTGCCTCGATGAAAAGGGGAAAATAATTGACAGTACATAAATCCTCTAAACTCTAGTTTGCCAAACATTGACCACCACAATAACCATGACACACCCCCTTTTTAGAAAACTTGTATAGAAAATAAACATTTTATGATACATAAGTCTGATTGGATTCTATAATTACCAATGCATGCAATGGCTATAGAAGTATATACATACAAAGGAAGAATCCATCGGTCCCGCACCCTCGGCTTTGCATCGCCTCGCTGCTTGCATCATTGCCAGCGGTGACGAAGTTTCACTTCGGCAATACCCAAATTCGAGGGTTTTCGACTAAGGAGAGCACGGGGTGCACCAGCGATCTCGTCGACTAACAAAGACTAGGGGAATCGCAAGGTTTATCCAGGTTTGGGGCCCTCGGAAGGTAATACCCCTACGTCCTGCTTGTGGTGTATTGTATTGATCGAGATTACAAGAAAGCTCTGAAGTTATGGTGCGCACATGAGATCTGGCGTGTGTGTAGAGGATGATCATTCCCGATCCCCCCTCCTAACCTTATATACTGGCGGCTAGGTCTTGAACGTGATAATCAGGAAGGTTACAATCAAATCAGTACATTCTGGTATAGTAAGATTACGTTTCTTGGCTTGAGCCGCACTTTGAGGGATTCGACCTGCATATACTTGACGGGCCTTCGAGCGGACCCCCTGTTAATCTGTATCGGGTATATGAAGGTTGAGGATTCGAATGGTCATTCCCTCGTCAAGCGGCCCTGTCTCCACTAGTTTTGGAAAAATAATACCACACACATAGGATAAAAATCCTATTTAATGATACATAAGAAGAAAAAATATGGTTCCCTGCAAAAAGAAAAGAAAAATATGGTTGACATATCTTCAATCAATGGGTCAAGGAGTTCGGTGAATCAATTTAAATGATTTTATCCAATGCTCCGTGTGATGGAGTCATAATTGATTAATTCTCCCTCGAAAGGAAAATCTTGCATCAAAATTTAAACACAGAAGTCTACAGACGAGGAGCTAATGAAATAATACAAATGCTACGGCCATTTACTAAAAAAAACGAAAGAGGCATCTTTGAAGTCAACAGAGTTTGAACGATCGTGAGACATCGCAATAGAAAAACAAATTCATTCAAGTATCTACTCTAAGCGTTAGTTATGCACATGACATACAAAAACCTTTATCAAATATCTGCCATGTCGGCTTTCCTGGCGCTGACAAGTAGGCTCCACACACCGGTGGCCCAAATTTGTAAATTTTTTATAAAATCGTAGGGAAAAAAAACATGAAAAGGTGAAA
This sequence comes from Brachypodium distachyon, assembly GCF_000005505.3. Lineage (NCBI taxonomy): Eukaryota > Viridiplantae > Streptophyta > Magnoliopsida > Poales > Poaceae > Brachypodium > Brachypodium distachyon. Next base: position 52,448,350 of record NC_016133.3, read on the forward strand.
CCAGTAGTTCAGTTCTTTTCCCGGAGACAATACTCGTGCTTCTTAAACGTGTAGGAAGTTTTGACCCTGTGTGTATTAGCAGCGCTCTTGCCGCTTCCTTTCTAGAAAGAAGATGAACAAATTTGTCGATTGTAATTTCAGTGCATGGTCTTCTACAGTTGGAGCTTAGGAAATACGACTTTTTTGGTCTTTAGAGGTGTCAACGTCAAGAAAGAGTCAAGTAGTAAAAAGGAGTATGTGTTCAATTTTTAGCTACAGCAAATCCACCCATTATCATTAAATACAAGAAACATCCTAACTGCAAACCAACTGTCGCCTTTCAGAACTGTCGCCATTTATCCAGTTGCAAAGGAACCCAGAATCCAACCAGACTCTAGAAAACGAAGACATGCAGCAACACGAACCTAACCAAAGTCACTGTCCACCACATTTGGCACCCCAAGACCAAGTCCAACATAACTGCCATATAACCGTAGAGTGGGAATCTTTTTCCTTGATCATAAAGTGGAGATTTTGTGTTGTGTCTTTCGATCCATTGCACCTGGCCAAAAGAAATGACTATCGGAAAGAAAGAATTATCAGGTTCTAGTTTTCGAGTCTGCCTATGTTTGGACCGCAGATACATAAATGAGAAAATGAGCAAATTCGTACTGTGACATCCTATACTTATCCTTGCTAGAACGAAACTTGAAAACACAAGTTCACAGTACACAACTGACAAAATCCCTAAAAAGCATACGAGGTGTGCGCATAATTAAACCACACACTTAAGATTTTTCCAGAAGCAGCCACGCCGAGCTTCGTTTTCAAGAAACGTTGCGGTCACGAGAGAGCCCCTCGCTGCCCGCCCAAGAGCAGAGTAGCCCAGCCGCAGCCAGCCAAGCCGGGAGCCGGCCCACATCCGTGCCATCCCTGCGCGTTGCGTGGGTCCCCATCCCCACCCGGCGAGCTCCAGCTGGTTCCGACCCAGTTAACGCCCCCGAGCCCAACACCCCCCGACCCAGCAAGTCGCGCTAAACCTGGCTGGCGCCTCCCGTGCCACAACCGCGTCGAGCCGTGCACGCGGACACGTCGCACTCCACGCGCTAAACTATATAACCCGCCACCTTTCCCTCCCCAAATTCCCAAAACAAACCAAGCTGCTTCCGCTTCCCTTCCCTTCTCGCTTACCACACTCCACACTGCTCGAGCCACTCTTCATGGACCTCGGTGCTCTCAGCAGCGACTACTCGTCAGGGACGCCGTCTCCGGTGGCGGCGGACGGCGACGAGGGCGGCGGCTTCTCGACGTACATGACTGTGTCTTCCGCCCCGCCGAAGCGGCGTGCGGGGCGGACCAAGTTCAAGGAGACGCGGCACCCGGTGCTCAAGGGCGTGCGCCGGAGGAACCCCGGGAGGTGGGTCTGCGAGGTGCGGGAGCCCCACAGCAAGCAGAGGATATGGCTCGGGACATTCGAGACCGCCGAGATGGCGGCGCGCGCCCACGACGTCGCCGCGCTGGCGCTCCGCGGCCGCGCCGCCACGCTCAACTTCGCCGACTCGCCCCGCAGGCTCCGTGTCCCCGCCATGGGCGCCAGCCACGACGAGATACGCCGGGCCGCGGCGGAGGCGGCCGAGGCGTTCATGCCGGCGCCCGATCATCAAGCCCGGAGCAATGCGGCTGTCCAGGAGCAGCTGGCAGGTGCCGATGCACCAAGCGCCGCAGTGCAGTTCCTCAGTGACCCGTACTACGAGATGGGCAATGGGATGGACTTTGGGATGCAGGGATACTTGGACATGGCGCAAGGGATGCTCATTGACCCTCCTCCGATGGCGGCAGGTTCGTCGGCAGGAGGTGCCGGAGAGGGAGACCATGACGGCGAGGTCAACCTATGGAGCTACTGATGATGATAGCTCGCGTTTGAATTGTGCTTGGCGTGGCGCGCAGAACTTCTAATGTGCATGTGCAGATTTACGGCGGTCCAGTACAGGAAGTGAAGTGCATGGTTGCCGGCCCTTTCGTTTCCCTCTCTCTTTGCTTTCCTTTGTTTTAAACTTTTCTGGTTAATGTTAATGTATTCTTGCTCTATGAACTTTAATCAGAAGAAGCAGAAGGCCTTATCATGAGTTTAGTACACGTACGGGTTCATGCATGTCAGGATGTGAGTGTTAAAACTTCAAACGGAGTGTTGGCGCTGTCCACTAGCTATGTATCATGTATGTATGCATCTCCCTACCCTGTTGATGTCAATGTTATAGTTAAGCAGTTGTGTGTACTCGCTGCATTAATTAGCTGGCCTGATTTGAGTTTAAAAAATCTCAACAGCGTGTACTACTACTGGTGTTGATGTCGCTTCCATGGCGAAATAAGTGTGGGTCTAACTAATACACCCATTTAAAATGGGCCATTTTTAAACCAAGCTCTAAATTTTCAAGGCAAAATTTAAGCACATTTTTATATTTAGAAACGGATGTAGTAGTTGGTAGCATGACATATATATTTTACCAGGGTAGCATGACATATTTGTGTTATACTTTTGTTTTAATAATTTGATTGTTGTCCATTCCAAGTGTGTCACTTGACTCTTGATGTTGTATTGTTGTAAACGCCGAGTGCATTTTGCATCAGTTTAATGTCTTAGGGTCAGTTTGGCACCGCTGAATTATGTTGCACTGAACTTATTTTATAATTTGCTGTGGAAAAATACACACGAAAGTGGAGAAACGTTGGTTAGACAGACACGAAAACAGTGAAAAACGGGTGAAAAAATGGGATTACGAAAATCCACCGCAATGCCAAACACATCCTTAGTATACTAGTAAGTGCTCGCGTGCATGCGTGTTTTGAAACATAATACTCCCTCCGGTCGGAATTACTTGTCGAAATATTACATGTATCTAGATGCTTTTTGAATCTCACTTCTCTTTAATTAAGTTGTTCTTTATTACCATTTTCCTCACTGAGCCGCTTAATAGGTGTCACGGTCTAGCAATGTAAGCATGTGTGTGCACGATCCATGCACATTGCATCGGATAAAATAGAAGAATAGAAGACATATTATGATACATAGATGATGACATGAGACCTACACAGATAAATTATGTATAAAACCATATGATTTAATCTTGTAGCATGATAGCATCCAGCCACAAATTATTTTTTGGAAAACTTATTTAAATTGAAATATTTGTCTTAAGATACGATTTAATGTGTCAAAACCAAAGAAATTAAATCTGGCTCTAGCTTCCACGGTGCACCAAAATATTTGTTACTCATCAATTCTTAACTGAGTAGCTAGCTTCTCAAACTCCCTCTAAAAAAAACTCTCACCGACGCATGTGTAGGCTAGAAATATCCAACTCTGGTTTTGAGTAGCTAGCTTCTCAAACTCTCACCGACGCATATGGAGTATGCAGGCTAGAAATATCCAAGATGTGGCCTTGACGATGTCAACGAAGCTTGAGGCCAGGCTAGCAAGCCGCGGGGAAAAGGTGGTCCACAGGTCACTCAACGGTCACCAGTCACCACTCCCTAGCGCAGATGAGCGAAAAGGCTGACCAAAGCAGCTGCCTTTTCCCAGCTCAGTTGCCGTCTTTTAGGCTGTGTTTGGAAATCCAGCCCTAACAAACGTGGGCATCAATTGGGTTGCCAATTTTTTGACCAACAATTTGTCAATCCTCACTTTGCCAACTATTTGGAAAGAATGTGTGAGTGAGAAGTGGTATTTCACATTAGCAACCAAAATTTTGGCAACAAACCAAACAAGAACCCAAAAATCATTGGTTGCCAATTATTTGACATGGCTAGTATTGGCTCCCAACCAAACACAACCTTAGCTTTTTTTACCTGGTCATTCAAAGTCGAAGCTTCTGCCGCTTACCTTCTTCTATGTCTCTCTTTCTTCGTTCTTCAGCCATGGTCTGTTTCAGCTCAGGGGAAGAGAGGAAGACATGTGACGACTTGTTAATGTCATTTGTCACGTTCATTTGTGCTTCCTTCCCAGCGGCAATAACTGCTTAATAGAAAGAAAATTTTCATCATGCTACCAATCTCAAAAGCAACGTAATGTTTTCCCTACGCCCCAAAGAGATTTCATTTAGGTTTCATTACTGTTTATTCACAAAAGCACTTTTTTTTCTAGAATACATCCAAGTAGGTGTATCATCCATTAAAAAAGAGAATTGCGATGCAGTTCATTACAACCCCAAATGGGGCAAAGATACAAACTCAACTCACTTCCGTCGATTCCACGCTAACCACCTCTGGGAAGGCACTAAAACTATCTCCAAGGAGCCCAGCCTCTCTCCAAGCTCGTCCCTCCGCGGTTATGCTTGACAAGATTCCATTGTAGCTTGGTGCTGCACCTTCAAACACGATGTTGTTGTGGTGTTTCCACATGTTCCAAAAGACAAGTTCATGAAAGGCAAATTAAGTTCATCAATGTTTCGGTACTGTTTCATAAAAGACAAGTTCTATTGATTTCATCAAGGTTTATATACCATGGTCGAAAAATATACAAAGAACTAAGAAAACGCATGCGCATGTGCTAATTAACTGAACTAAGTACTCCCCCCGTCCAACAAAGATGTCTCAAGTTTGTCAAAATTTGGATGTATCTAGACATAACTTAGTGTATGGATGCATTTAAATTTAGTCAAAGTTGAGACATCCTTTGTTGGACGGAGGAATAATAGATTTGGAGGTTTTACGGCACCTCTTTGATGGTACAGGAAGAGGGGATTAGTACAATTAATCTAATGGTTGATTTGCATGGGTAGTTTAGACTTTTCATGCACAATCTTATTTTTCTTGCAAGATATTGTAGGCATGCCTTGTCATCGGGCCCAAAACTATAGATGGGTGAGAAAAATTCAAACGGGAACTCGTATCGGCCAGAAAAAAAATCGATCGACAACAACAAGTCCTCTCCCAACTGATCAGACAGGTCCTTGTTGGGTTTTGGTAGGTGATGTACGAGCATGTGCCCTAAACCAGCACAAGAAAGACTTTTGTTGGAAACTTCGGCTTTGGACGCCCGTCCCCATGTCATCGGATCTATTTTCGTTGCCTAGGGAAGAGCAATGGCCTTGAGTTGACGACGCACGTGTTCCGAAAGGAGACTAGGTCGGGGCATGGCGGAGGGCGAGAGATCGTCGGACATCTAACCCTAGATTGCTAGAGACAGAAATCGCCACGTTCGATCAGTTTTGGACTTTCATATATCTCGTAAGTCGTATACATCAATAATTTCAAAGGAACTGGCATGTGTTTGAACTGACATCTTTATCTTCTGTGCCCATTTCAAAAAATTGTCTTCTTTTGTGAAACTTATTATGGGCATCCGTCTTGATATGACGTGCATGATTGTAAAATCCGGCGCAACTTTCTTAAAAAAAGATTTTTGCACATGTGAATAACATACTATTCACTGTTCCTGATGCACCGATTTATTTTTTACATGTAGGACACAGGGGCAGGCTCAGCCGGGTGGCTGGGCGGGCCCCACCCCACCCAGCACTTTATAAATTTCCCTTTATTAGTAGTAGAAATTATTGAATTGTTTTAGAAAAATAGAGTTATGGTGTATCCGTCGCACCCAATATTAAAACTAAAGTGTTTATCCCACCAAATATTAAAAAGCTGGGTGTGTCCCGTAGGATACTTACTCCTCCGATATATAAAAAGTGTCGCTTATTTTGTACTAAGTTAATAAGTTAGTATAAATTTTGTACTAAGTGGGTAACATTTTTTATGGATCGAAGGAGTATATCTTTGCATCCAATTTTGCAAATTGAGATATATAGTATACCAATATGAACATCCATAATGTCGAAAATATTCACAAAAAATAAAAATAAATTTAGAGGAGATGAGTATAGTTTCCGTGCCGAAACATGTGTATTCAACTATTCGTGGGGTTCACCATGCATCCTCTGAAATTTAGACCAAACAGTCCCGCTCGCTCAGCTATGCGCTGGCAATGGAGATGGTGGCGTTCAAGTAAGCAATGCACTCGGTGGGCAGGTTGAGGAAGGTGTTCATGAACACGTCATCAATCGGGTCGAGGACGGCCACCCCGACCAGCTTGCATCTCCCTTCGCCGTCCAATCTTTCTCCCGTCCCGCGTCTCATGGCTCCAGTGGACTCCTCGGAAGTCAGTGTTGTGTCCACGAACAACGGCGGCGCTTGGTATATGCTTCCAACCGAGAAACAGAACCTCGACCTGAACTTCAGGTCCACCTGAAATTAAACCAAACCAGAACTTGTTCATATATATTCAGATGGCTGGTATACTACCATTTCTCTTTCGATGCACGCGGAAAGGATAAAAAATCCAGACTCTGAACATGAACTGAACTGGATTGGTAAGGACAACTAAGAACTTATCGACGCCGAGAAGGCAGGGCGGGGTTAATCACCTGACCAGTCGTCCGGTCGATGCTCCCGCGCAGGGCCTCGGGCAAGATGTCGATCTTGAGGAACGGCGGCAGCGGCAGCCCGAGGAACCTGGTGGTGGCGCCGGACATGGCCGGGATGTACAGGCTCGCCACGTCGAAATCGACGAGCATCGTCGTGCTCGTGCCTTCCGCGGCACGCCCGGCGCCCACGCCGCGGCCGCCTTGCGCGTTGTACGCGAAGTCTGGGTACCTGGAGATGCCGAGCCGGCAGCCGTCCCGCGTCCGGAACTCGACGCCGACCAACGCGTCTTCGGGCGCCGCGACGACGGCAGGGGCAGCAGGCTGCTGCTCGCCTGCTTGGCCCGTGGACGATGATGCTACCGAGATCACCGCGCGTTTGTTGCTGCGTCGTCGCGGATGGAAAAAAGGTCTCGGCAGTGAGCCGGAAGCGCATGGTTTCTTGGGATTCGTAGGGTTTTGCTGCTGCAGGGCGGTGAGGCTCCTCCGGGAGGAGATGTTGAGACCGCCCGGCCCCGGCGTCGCCATTCGGAGTCCGCACGACTGCAGCGGTGGAGAAGACGCTGGGTCCCCAGAGATTGCTGTGCGATGAACCTTCGTGGCCTTACCCTTATCCCTTTGCCTTTGCGGGTTTTATTATCTTTTTCACTCTCTTCCAAAGATGCTTGAAACATGACAGGCACTTCTGTATTTTTCTCGACACGTGTAAGTAATTGATCCTAAACTTCACGTACTTAATCTTGCACTTATATTTAGCCTGCAGAGGTTCTTTTAATTTTTTTTCCGAAATTTTATTCTCCCTCCTTCCAGAAATAAGTGACATGGATTTGTAATATACATATAGTCGACAATAGGCATGCAAAAATAATACTCCCTCCGATCCTAAATTGTTGTGGAAATATTACATGTATCTAGACGCTTTTAAAAAATAGATACATTCATATTTGGGCAAATTTGAGTCAAGTATTTAGAATCATAGGGAGTAGCATTATACTTGTTTTGAAAAAGAAATTATGTTATGTTTATCATTGTTTAGCTGCAGTGCAAGAAAAAACATTGTCAATATCATATATTGGAGACTGAAATTGTCCTTTATTTGAAAACAACTTGTCTTTGAAAACAACTTTTGAAAAAAAATTAAACATGAGCTAAATTTTTCTTCTTGCTTAACAAAAAACCCGCGAATACAATAGTAGAGTCTACAAGGGACCATTTTAGTTTAAAGTATGATATCTCTCAAATTGATTTTTCAAAAACAAAACAGTTTGCGAGCTATTTTCATTTTCTTTTAAACATCACAATTGACTTTTTTTTCTTATTGAAACTTGTGGGATTGTTTGTTTTAAATTTGTTACTCCCTCCGATCCATATTACTTGTCTCAAATTTGCCCAAATATGGATGCATCTATGTTTAAAAAGCGTTTAGATACATGTAATATTTCGACAATTAATATGGTTCGGAGGAAGTATTTTTACACTTATAAAGATTCTAGCCGGTAGTCGTCCATTCATCCAACAAGACTACCTCCTATCTTGTCAAAAATCACTTGATTGACACACATTCAATGTGGTACATATATGTATTGCAACCTTTTAACTGGAGTGATTTGTTTGACATATATATTTTCGGTTTTGCTCCTACAAGTCGTCTGTTTTTTAGTTAGAGATCGACATGTTAGCCATCGGATCTTAATCCAACGATAGCAAGTAAGAGATGAGAGAATGGGGATGAACCTCAGATCTTAATCCAACGGTTCTGAAACGTCGACTGATTTTAAAGCTCGTTGCTTAAAAAAGGATGACTTAGAAATAGCCACGTCCTATATTTTTTACATAATTGTTTTCTCAAGTTTTTATAAAATAATTCTTATTTAGCATAAAATTGGAAAATATGAAAACATTTCTTTTAAAAGAACTCATGCATGTAATGTAGGAGTATATTTTAGTTCATGGCAACACACGTGCATTTAGCCAGCTATAAAGAAAAATCGTACCTCCATCAGGCCATTTGCTTCGGCGGCGTAGCAACGGGACACCGGACACGTAATATTAACCGAGCCGTTCCCGTCTCTCCTCCCGCGAGCTGAACCCGACCAGGGCCACCTATCGGCGCCTCCTCTTCTCGCTCCGATCCGGATCTCCCCATTCTCTCCGGCGAGCCCTCGCCGCGTCGCGTCGCCTCCACGCGACCCTACTCTCATATATTTAACCTCCCCGCCGTTGCTCCTGCCGAAACCCGGATACTATTTAACTGCTTCCTCCCTTGCCCGCGCCGCCTCCCAAGCCCAACAAACCCTAGGCGCCGCCCATGGACTTGGAGGCCGACGGCCGCTTCGGCAACAAGCGCGTGCACAACCGCTTGGGCCCGGCCCCCGGTGCCGCCTCTTCGTCTTCTTCTGGGAAGGTCTGCGTCCATTGGCGCGCTGGTCGATGCAATCGCTTCCCCTGCCCCTTCCTCCATAGCGAGCTTCCCGAGGCCACCTCCAAGCGCCCAAGCCAAAGGGATGGACCCGGCGGGCACGTCTGGCGCAACCCCAACTCTGGAGGAGGAGGGGGGCGCGGCGGCGGCGGCTTCAATAAATGGGGGAGGGGTCCCGGAGGTGCAGACGGCGGCGTGAGGCACAAGGTGCCCGACCGACCATGCAAGTACTTCCTCGCCGGAGACTGCACCTACGGTGAGAAGTGCCGGTTCCCCCACACATACTGCATGAGCAATAGCATCACGCTGCTCACCCCGCTCCAAGGCCACGAGAAGGTACCCCCTTCATCTACAGATAAGACGTCAGGTAAAATCTGATACATTGCTCACTAGAATGTTTTTTGTGCTTTCAGGTTGTGACGGGGATCGCACTGCCTACCGGGTCGGACAAGCTGTATTCTGGGAGTAAGGATGGAACAGTGCGCCTTTGGGATTGCCAAACTGGGCAGGTAGCTGATGCATTATTGAAATTGTATCCTTGAGAGGGTTGTGTCTTCTATGTGACAGTTTCTGTATGGTGTATGGTAGTGTGCGAGTGTCATCAATATTGGGGCTGAGATTGGATGCATGATCATTGAGGGACCATGGTTGTTTGTTGGACTACCTGATGCTGTGAAGGTAGGAAATGGTGCTCGAGGTTTGTGGTTTTCACCCAATGCTATTGGTGCTCAACATGCGTGTCTGACTGTATGACCTGCTGCTGCAGGTTTGGAATATGCAAACACAAGCAGAAATGAACCTTACTGGGCCAACTGGACAAGTGTATGCGCTCGCTGTTGGCAATGAGCTACTCTTTGCCGCAACACAGGTAAACTTTCCTTCCTTTCTTTTGGCTCATCTTTGATTCGAACATTGATCTGATCTTGGCAAATGTAATTTTTGTTTTGATGCATTCTCTTATATCGCGCGTGGTGCAGGATGGGAGGATATTGGCATGGAGATTTAGCGCTGCAACGAACTGTTTCGAGCCAGCTGCTTCTCTTGTTGGGCACCAGCTTGCTGTTGTTTCGTTAGTAGTAGGAGCCATGAGACTTTACTCTGGTTCAATGGATAAAACCATTAGAGTAAGGACTAAGGAGAACTTGTGCATTGTTGTTCACACATTCTTAGATACAATTGATCTAGGAGCCTTTGATGCATGCATCATCAGATCCTAAATTCCGGCTGACTACATCAATGGTATATAAGAATATGTGGATAATAGACTTGTGCTCTATGGTTAACACATTTCTTTGATGCCATTGATGTAGGAGGCTTTTAATGCATGCATCTGATCACAAATTCCTGTTGGTGTATAACATTTATAGCTTTATGTCAATTTGCTCAACATCAGATTGTTTTATCCTCTGTTATTCACGTTGGAATGTGGAAGTTTACAATGCACAAGCTCAGCAGACCCCTGTATTGTACGTAGTTATACTCTTAACTTCTCCCATGAATTTAGGAGGTAGATGTGATTATTCAATTTCTCGATATCACATGTAAATCGAATGATTTGTGCTCAATTTTTGATAAATGTTGTGCAGATCTGCATCTGGTTAGGCAATGTTACTGCAGCTGGTCCAGGCTGCATGTATATAAGATTTTAGAGTTGATGATCACTTTCATAATTTAGTGTATGTTTACATGCTCATTTTGTGGTGATATCTGAACTGGCGCATGGGACACTTGCAACTATTATTTTCGAAAAGAAAAGAAAAAACATGTGCAACAATGGAAGAGCTCCAGCACCTATAAATGGAGTCTAAGTCCATACATTAACATTAGTTAGTGATAATTTTAGTGTTATATTTGAATCCTGTTATTTTCCTGACTACTATGAGTGAAAGTTATCCTAGTACTGTTTCCAATCTTTAATTTAGATGAAATATTTCTTCTGTTTTGATGTGCCTAATTTGTCAGTCACCTCGACCCATTTACTTGACATCACAGATGGCACTTTACCATGCATTGCTGCTCAATTAAGGCCAGAATTAATAACAAAAGGACAAATGTTTCAGGTGTGGGATTTGGCTACGTTGCAGTGCATACAGACGCTTTCTGATCATACGAGTGTAGTTATGTCTGTACTGTGCTGGGATCAATTTCTATTATCTTGTTCGTTGGATCAAACGATAAAAGTTAGTCTCTATCCTTGTCTTGTTACCGAATAATTCTGCAAATTCGTCTATTCATATTTCACATTTATGCTTTCAATGCATTTCATACTTATAAGTTCTGTTTTCTCAGGTCTGGGCAGCTACAGAAAGTGGAAACTTAGAAGTAACCTATACACACAAAGAGGAGAATGTATGTGATCCGTCGCTCGTAACTATATGCTTGTTATGTTGTGCCATTACAGTTTACAGTTTATGTTACATCCATCTATATTGTTTATTCACGTTACCAAGAACTTGCTAGCCTTTCCTGCTATCATCTGATCCATTCTTTTTGGCCTGTTTCTTATGTTTATCGTGTTCAGCCTCCCCATTATGATTTACCTTGAATATCATTTGTACTTTACTGATTTTACTTATGACCTGCCCCATTTTATTATATACAGTACAGTTAATAAATCTTACTAGATCTGTTTTTACACTCTTTGAACTTGCCATTTGAATTTACAGTTGAATTATCATACCGTAAACTTCTACAGAATTTTACATATGCAATTAAACATATCTTCAGGATGTTCATGAATCTACATACATCGTACATGTCAACATTTTTGTCTAGCATTGAAAAATTGATATTTAAGCTGGACCTGTCAATAACCAGTCAAACGACCACTACCAGTACAGTTCAATAACATTGTTATTTAGAGTATTTTATATTGAATTTCTATGTGGTATTATTTTGTTGATGTATAAACTATTGCCCTTATGTCAAGAGAACTAAGTATGGCTCTTAAGCAAACAGGACCTTTACCAGGCTCCACTACCAGTTTAAAAATTACGGCCTGAAAAAAACACCCTAATTAGAAATAAACTTGCCTAACAAAGAGATTACAGACAATAAGCCCTGAAAACAAAGAACTACAGGAAACGAGAGGCTTCAGTTAGCCATCAGATGGAATGTATCTTCATTGAGGTTTAGCTTCCATCACCAGTACCCCATAGTTTTATTATTCAAAGTTCAAGCATAAGTATTTCAAGACATGCTCTGTGATCCTCACAATTTTGTAAAAGCTAACTGGAAATTCATTAGGTCTCTCAGAGTTTACATAATACTTACTTTAGAACCTGTTCGGCATCCCTCCACTCCTACGAATTCTTGACTCCGCTTCTCACTCCATGAATTCCCGCTCCGCTGCCAAAATCTGGAGTTATGAACCTGTCCGGCAATCAATCTGAACTCCAGTTTCTGGCTCATTGTACAGAAAACAGACATTGACACCCCTGCTTTATTGATGGACAGATGCTATATCTAGTGCATCAGAGAATCAATCTTCAGCATTGATTTCACAGAGGATCAAATTAGCAGTATCAATTTCCAGCATCAAACTTCGCACAGAATCACATAATCACAATTTTCACAATTAGCAGCAGTTTTCTCACTGTTTCACATCATATTTATCACAGTTTTGCCAATCCCAAACTTACAGGAACATAAATTGCAGATGACAAAATATCAGGAACCAAAAAGAACTATTTCTATGGCTTTGAATATCTCTGTCTTTGACTGTTCCTTCGAATATCACACAAAAATAGGAGCTCACAAAAAGGAGGTCACCATCCAACAGCAATAGTTGTTGCTAGTGTGTTGCGCAACCTTTCCATGTCAACATCACTAGCCTGTGAAGTGGATGAATCTGATGCATTTGGAAGGCCACCCAGAGAAATCACTGGCAGTGGTAGATCTATGCTACTCCTTAGGTACTAGCTTACACGTCATCACTAGGAGTCTAGGACACAAGAGAATAGACCTGCATGAAAAAATGCTCCCAAGTCCGAATGTGTGTGTATGTATGTGGATCCTCCAGGGGTATATATTTCTTACTGTGTTGGTACCTTGAGAAGATAGTTGGCTAAGGAGCTCAAAATTTGAGTAGGAGATTTGAGAATTAAACTAGAAATGGGCCATTCGCGGGATCCGCTTGCATCCCTATAGTTGGCACATAATTAGGATCTATCAAATTGAACAAATGAAGCACTTCATTTTCTCTCTATCACGTTGTGCTTGGATGAGTATATCCTAGTGAATTTCTCTTTAGGTGTTCTTAGAGCTACTGTTGAATATGTGGCCTATGTTGGTCCAAAAAGCCCATCACATGAACTGGTCGAGGGGGTCTTCTTCCCCAGTCCCTCCCGTGCCTATCCCCATCCTCTAAGCCGTCGTCCCACCAAGTTGAGGGCCCTGCACCCAGGCGAGGTATATTTCCACATGGTATCAGAGCCACCCGTGGCGGCTCCGGTGACGGATCTGGCGGTGGCGACGGTGGTTCCTGCAGTGGCGACCTAATTTCCCTGCACGTGATTCTGGCAGTGGCCAGGATGGGTCTTGGCGGCACGTGCAGGCTGCAGCGGTGGCGCTGGGAGGCACAGTATGAGGTGCGGGCGCGCGTGCAGGCTGCAGCAATGGTGGCACTGGGTGGTGCACTGGCGGCTCGCGAGAGACTTTGGCGATGTGCAGGAGGCGCGGGGGCGACACCAAGCAGCGAGGAGGCACGGCGCAGTGGTGAGGCGATGTACTGCAGCGCAGCAAGGGTCAGCAAGGGTGGCCGGGGCTAGCAGCGTGAAGGAGGAGATGGTGCGGCGCATGCACCTTAATTCTGCCAAGGACTCTCTCGAGGCAGCGAGGGCAAGGGCAGTGCAGGAGATGGAATGCAGGGGGAAGGTCCAGACCTGGCATGATGAGGGTGTCGGGAAGAAACAGCGAGGCATGGTCGAGCTGCTCCAGGTCAAGGAAATGGAGGCAGTGGCTGCAGCTGGGGAGGAGAAGATTGAAGGGAATTTGATGGAAGTTCAGAGATCGAATTCAATGGAATCGGATGTTAACACGCAGGACCTACAAGTATTGTCCTTGGTTGCGGAGGTATTGGAGGTTGTGTCACGCAGTGGCAGTGAAGAAAAGAAATGTACGCAGCTGTTGGGGAAGCTCCAGATGATGGTAATGAAGGTGGGCAGAGAATCGTTCTTGCAGGATGAGATCGAGCAAGTCAGTCAGGAGGACAAACAAGTTTGTTTGTATGCAAGTGAAGGTGTTGCTGAAAGGGTTTCCGTAGCTGTTCATGGAACCAATTCAGAGTGGATGTTAGATTCTGGGGCATCTAAACCCGTCACTGGAAATTCAAAGGAGTTTGAACTATATAGTTCATATTATCCCACACATGAGGAAACGATACAAACCGCTGATGGCACTGCTCGGCCTATCGAAGGGATGGGATCAGTTAAATGTACACCAAAAATCAGACTGTCTTCAGTCTTGTATGTCCCTGCGTTTCCCGTGAACCTTGTGTCATTGAGTGCTCTTATTGACCAGCAGAACTGTGAGATATTTCTGAATAGAGCTACATGTGATCCTAGATCGTGTGACAGGCCAGAAGATCGGCACAGGAACCAGACATAGAGGATTGTGGTACATTGATCGTGAGGGACCCGACAAGATGGACAGCTCGGTGTTAGCAGCAATGTCTGGAGAAAAGGAAACTATGGCAATGACTCAGCACTGTAGAATGGGGCATATATCATTTGATAAGATGTACAAGGTGTTTCCTGATATCATGAAAGGGGTCGATAAGAGTAAGTTGAAGTGTGATGCCTGTGAGTGGGCAAAGCACACAAGGGTGTCTTATGTTAGCAAGGGATTGAGGAGTATCACACCTTTCATGCTTATTCATTCAGATGTGTGGACATGTCCTGTTGTGTCTATTAGCAACATGAAGTACTTCATGACCTTTATTGACTGTTACTCATGCATGACTTGGAGTTATCTAATGAAGCACAAGGATGAAGCCTACCAATGTTTAAAAAATTTCTATGCCTATGTGAAGAATCAGTTCAAGGTGCAGGTGCAAGTGATACGGACTGACAACGGTACTGAATATGTGAACAAAGTGTTTGGGACCTTCTTCTCAGAGCATGGGATTTACACCAAACATCATGTCCGGACACTCCGCCTCAGAATGGTGTAGCAGAGGAAAAATGGGCACATACTGGCGCGGTCACTGATGTTCACCATGAATGTTCCAAAATTCCTTTGGAGTGAAGCCGTGATGACTGCCAAATGTTTGATCAACCGCACACCATCAAGAGTATTGGGTATGAAGTCTCCTTGTGAAATGTTGCAAGGGGAGAACAAATTTGTAGTGCCCCCGAAACTATTTGAATGTGTTTGTTTTGTCAGGGATCACATGCCATCAGTGAGCAAGTTGGATCCGAGGGCTGTAAAATGCATCTTTATAGGGTATCCGTCTGGGCAGCAAGGTTACAAATGTTGGAGTCCATCACAGAGACGCACCTTTGTAAGTATGGATGTCACGTTCAGAGAATCCGAGCCATATTATGGAGAGAAGACTGATCTTAGTGTTCTGTTTGAGGGACTTGACCAGCTGCAGCCTATACAGCATGGTCAAGAGGGGGAGAAAGTTGAGGAGCAATGTGCTCATGATGCAACCAGATTTTTTGTTGGCTCTATTCCTATCTCTATGGCACCATATTCTGTCTCTGCAACACCAGATGAGGCACAGAGAAGGTGGCCCAACCAAGACGAGGAACAAAATCTTTGAGTGTATGCAAGAAGGCAAGTTCAGAAGGAGCGACAGGTTCAGGGGGAGCAACAGGTTCAGAACGAGACACCAGACAATGATGCTACTTCAGGAGAGTCCATAACTGATTCAGAAACGACAAATGACTTGCCCATCGCCTTGAGGAAGGGGACCCGTGCTGCGGTAAACAAACCTATACAACGGTATGGGTTTGAAAATGATATAAGCAATTGTGTCATATAAGTTCTTGTCACCCTCTTATCGTGCGTTTGTAGCCTCTCTCCAATTAGTGTCCATTCCCACTGATTGGAGAGTAGCACGGCAGGATCCTAAGTGGTGTGCAGCAATGAGGGAAGAACTAGAGGCTTTAAGGAAGAACAAGACCTGGGAATTGTCAGATCTTCCAGCTGGAAAGAAGGCAGTGGGATGTAAATGGATCTACACAATAAAGCAGAATTCTGATGGTAAAATTGAAAGATATAAGGCAAGACTTGTGGCAAGAGGTTATCGCCAGACATATGGTATCGATTATGATGAGACATTTGCACACGTAGCGAAGATGAACACAGTGAGGATTCTGGTATCTTGTGCAGCCAATTTTGGGTGGTCGTTGCATCAACTTGATGTAAAAAATGCATTCTTGCATTGGGACTTACAGGAGGAAGTCTACATGGAGGTACCGCCCGGTCTCACAGAGTTTGGAACTGCCGGTAAAGTATGCAGATTAAAAGAAATCTCTTTATGGTTTGAAGCAATCGCCTAGAGCATGGTTTGATAGATTCAGGCGGGCTGTGTGTGACATGGGGTATGGTCAGTGCAGTGGGGATCACACTGTGTTCTACATGCATTCCAAGCAGAAGATTACAATTCTAGCTGTCTATGTTGATGATATAATCATTAAAGGAGATGATGAAGCTGAGATAACAAGACTGAAGAGGAGCTTGAGTAAGACTTTTGAGGTCAAGGACCTTGGCAAACTTAAATATTTCCTTGGCATAGAAGTGGCCAGATTGCTAAAGGGAATAGCTCTATCGCAAAGGAAGTATACTCTAGATCTTCTCAGTGATATGGGCATGCTGGGATGTAGAGCAGCTTCAACTCCTATTGATCAAAATCATAAGGTGACAGCTCAATCTGGAGAACTAGTGGACAAGGAGTCATATCAGAAGTTGGTTGGAAGGTTACGGTACCTCTGTCATACACGTCCAGATATAACTTATGCTGTAAGTGTGGTGAGTAGATATATGCATGAACCCAGGAGTGAACATATGGAGGCTGTTCACAGAATCTTAAGATATCTGAAGGGATCACCAGGAAAGGGGTTGCGGTTCAGAAGCAATGGGAACTTGAATATAGATGGCTATAGCGATGCAGACTGGGCAAGCTGCTTAGATGACAGAAGATCTACCTCGGGCTATTGTGTCTGCTGGAGGAAATTTAGTGTCATGCAGGAGTAAGAAACAGCAAGTGGTATCCAAGTCAACCGCAGAGGCTGAATATCGAGCTATGTCACAAGGGTTGAGTGAAATGCTATGGGTCAGACATCTATTGGGTGAGCTAAAGATTTTGAAGAATGGATGATTAAATGTGTGGATTGATAACAAATCAGCAATTAGCATTGCAAACAATCCTGTTCAGCATGGTAGAACGAAGCACATCGAGATTGAAGGAGAAGCTAGATGGTCAAGATAGAACATGTCTGTTCTGTTCAGGACAACAACTTGCAGATTGCCTAACGAATGGATTGGGAACTAAGGATTGCAATCTCGCATGTGACAAGATGGGAATGATAGATATATATCACCCATCTTGAGGGGCAGTGTTGAATATGTTGGCCCAAAAGGCCCATCACATGAACTGGTCGAGGGGGTCCTCTTCCCCAGTCCTTCCCGTGCCTATCCCCATCCTCTAAGCCACCATCCCACCAAGTTTAGGGCCCTGCACCCAGGCGCGGTATATTTCCACAGCTACACCTCTATGGAATTCAGAAACATGCTATCTCTCTCCCTTCTAAGGTGCTAGATATCCTGGTCTGTGACTGTTAGGATAGCCAGCATCCACAAGGTAATACTTGTCTACAAACAGCAAGAAAATTGCATGTTAGTGCTACCATATGTGAATGCATGTGAGCACTCAGCAGCAGCAGCATTCACCTAGCAAATCGGCTAAATTGGTAGCATACAGAACAGAATTACCTAGTTTGCAAATCGGCAGCATTTATTCAGCAAATTCTCAAAAGGCTTCTTTTACATCACATTCACCTAGCAAATCAGCAGCATACACAAGAACAAATTCAAGCCCAATCAGTCATACTCATATATATGAATTAATTCACATATGGTGGGAGATGGGGAGAGAGGTTGGGGGGGGGGGGGTGATGAGCTCTCCTAGCCGTCGATGAAGACTAGCCACTGCTGGTGAAGATGAACCACGCTAGGGTCTGCTCGCTGCCATCTTGCCTCCAGGAGTGGTCGGGCAAGATGGTGGGCCTTTGGGCAAGGTGAGATCGAATGGTAAAAGAGCACATCAGTGGCAGAGCCTCTGCCAGTGGCAGTGATGCGTAATTTCCATCAACTTCTAGAGGTACTTCGGAATTTTGGTCCACGGAGCGATTCCAGAAGGATGTGGAGCATCTATTTCTTGACTCCGGCAAAATGAGCTGTGAGCCACTCCGCTCCGCATTGGCCACTTCGTGGAGGTGGGTGTTTACTCTGCCCGCTCGAGGTGCAGTGTCCTGGAGCGGAGAGAATATGAACAGTCCCTTATTTGCGTAAAACAGATCAATTTACTCTGTTATTCGGTAACTGTATATTTACAATCTTCATACTACCAAAGCTTTCATGTCCAAAATGTTCTCTTAGATGAATATGTTTCTCACTGCGAAGGAAAGATTAAGTATCCATCTTAAAACATAGATGTCTAGTAATGTGCTGTGGTTGTTTTAATGCTATGAATGGAAGTTAGTAGTCCAAGGAAATTGTTGAGTGTAGACGGCTCATGGTCACTACATTGAAATCACTTTTGTGAGTGTTAGTACAAGTTTCATAAAATGCGCTTTTTTTATGTACTCCGTATCATCTACCTTCCCAAGAGTCAGGGGACGTACATGTCGTTCCCCCTTATGCTCTGTCGTACTATTGATGATCTTAATGGGTTTGTTCCATCTGTAGGGAGCACTTGCGCTTACTGGCATGCCTGATGCACAATCAAAACCTGTGCTAGTATGTTCATTAAATGACAACACTGTCCGCCTCTATGACTTGCCATCGTAAGAGAGTTGTCCTCTATACTCAGATCATTTCTGTGTGCTTTACTTGTGATATTTGTCTGAAGTGTGTTGTTTGTTTAATAGGTTCGGTGATAGGGGCAGAATATTCTCCAAACAGGAAATTAGAGCAATACAAACTGGTCCCGGTGGCTTATTTTTTACTGGGGATGGAGCTGGTGAGCTGAAGGTTTGGCAATGGGTCATTGATGCCTCCCAAACCTGATGAATATAGTGTATTCTAGATTAGTTTCCCGATGTATGTTATGAGGGATTTCTCAAAGATACACATAATGTATTGAGGTGTGGTTGGGCTACCAGTCCATTTTTCCTACATTTATCCTCTAAGGATGTGAGACAGCTGGATCGGCTTGCAGTTAGAATATATATATGCAGAGGAGACGTATCAGTTTGTCCTGGAATGAGTTTTGAGATGAGGGGAATATTGCCTGTAATTTGTAAATCATCGGAACCGACAATTGTCAGACAACTTGGTTTCGATGTGCTGATAGCTTCAAGGATGTAATAGATTTTGTTCGCCTTAATTTGTGATGGGGAAACTCGAGATTTGCTCACATCACAGTAATTACTTTTCGTGGCCTTTTTATTGTCTTGCCGTTCACCCATTCGTCTATCCTCCGTTCAGAATGAAGAACTTGCAGTATTGCTCCTTATTCTTCCAAGTTCAAATGCCAACTGCGTAGATCGACATAGTTCTGAACTTCGGAATCTTGCACGGCCCCACCAGTGCGTAGCTTGCTGTCGACTACTCCGCCCGAACTCTCTCGCGTCGCGTAATCACACAGCGCTTGGCCACTTGGGCGTATGGTCTTCTGGGGGTATCAGCTCAAGCTACAGTGCAATCAGATTTCAGCCCGGAAAGGGTGCGAAAAGCTTTTGTAACGACGATGATGGTACCATGACAATACCGGAAAGATCTGCTTCTCGCTGGTTCGTGTGCCTCTGTTCAAATGTCACCAGGTGTAAAGTATGCTACTGAAAAGTTTGGAAAGGAACTGCACGGGTAGGATAAGAAAAGGCGGTCTCTCGATCATTGTGCAATGATAAATACTCCATGCGCGCGAACCTGTTGGTGTTGTTGATCATGGGTGTCACGTCACAAGTGTGATGTAGTAAATTCCTTGCGGCAAAAACAAGTGACAGGAATCTCCACTGAGCTCGTGGGCCATGGCGCTTTGGCCTCCATGGATCTCTCTTAGCCGAACTGCTAACTCTGAGACTTGTGTATTTCTCCCCCCAAAAAAAAAACTCTGAGACTTGTGTGTATAGCGTGCTGGCGTTGTTGGGATAAACAGATGTGAACATTATAGTGGTGGTATCTGCGCAGCGATCAGACTCTTGCCAACTTCCTTATTCAGAGCATTACTAAGGTTCAGATCCTCTATATACTGTTTGATTCCGGGCTAGTCGTTGTTGGAACTTTGCGCCCAGACTCTTGCCAACTTCTACTGAATGCTTGATAGCATGGAACTTTGCGTAGATTCTTCCTGCAGTTCCCGGATCCACGAGGATAATCACTGGAAAGAGACGGTGAAAAGGAGAGAATATCCTTTGGTACATACTACTCCGTACCTCACACTACTCCTGCAGTAGCAGCAGGCTAGCAGCTGCGTAGCCATCACTTTTATCGAGTGTTGCATAGTTGCCCATGTGCCCTGATACCATGAAAACGCTCTCGTGGCACCTCATCCACCAGCCCGGGTTGCGAGCATCTCGAACCATTTTTTTTATCGAAGTAGTAGTAAAACTTTGCTACTAGTTAAAATCCGATAAAAAGTGCTACTTAAATACGGAGTAATATTTTTATTTATGTGTGTGGAGAGGGACTGGCTACTAGTTTTTCTCTGAATATATGGCTCAGTCTTATCTGGAACGAAGCACTCGTAGACCCGAAACCATACTGTATCTGAATATCGCGAGTAGTTAGGCAAGCAGTTCTCCCCCCAATAATGTTGGGCAAGCCCTATCGTTTTAAAACGTTATGTTTGTGTCAGTTCAGTGTGTTCCTTCGCAACCATATGCTGGAATACCATCTATAGTTTAGGTTCACAACAATATTAGTTTCTTCAGTGACCTGGCACATGTATCATTACATAGCACCTGCCGGGGCAAAAAAACAATATATATTCCCCACATTTTAAGTGAGTACGCAGTGTGTTGTGAAGGACAAAAGGTAAGACAAGCAAGGCTAACAGTTGTGTGATGTGTGGAGCTTGATAGAGCAATATTTTATTCTCAGTGGTCGAATTTCTCACTGCCAATTGAATAATGCACATCGATAAACATGTAAGGCGAAACAGGACATAAATGGGACCCGCTTGCATCCCTACGGACCTAATTGATCACTCTTTCGGGTTTTGCAGCTTGTAGACATTGCAAAATGCCCACAACCAAATTTATTAAAATGACGACTAAGATATCGAAAGCGTTACAAAGACCAAATACTACTATGAGGTGGCTAACATCAAAGGAATCCCACCACTAAACTGAACAAGGAGCTACAAACATCAGACAATACATTTAGGACTTGTTTGGATTGCGTCCTGGTGCATGCTAGCATGGCTTGAGGGCGGCTCGACATGTGCATGCAAGTGTTTGGTTGGCATCCTGCCAGGCAGCTGTCGTCTGAGTCAGGCCACTAAAACTGCTGGCCTGAACTCACCCTTTTATTTCACTACCTGCCTGACCAGGCAGTTGTTTTTGTCAGCCATTTTGTTCAGGACTCCAACAAAACATTTTGAGACCGCTTTCTTGTACGGGACGGGGGGAGGGTCTCGGGCGACTCAGCGCCTGCCGCCGCTGCCACCCTCCCCTCTCCTCCGTCGCTGCCTGGATTTTGGCCGCCGTCGAGGCGGCCCCGGCCAGATCCATCGCCCTCTCCCCTGGATCCGGCGTCTCGTGCCAGATCTCAGTGGAGCTCCGCCGCCACCGCTTCTCCACCTCTCCGTCGACGGAGGCGGTTGCTGAGCGCGGGCTCGTGCGCTGGATGACGGTGGCAAGGTCCTCCTCGAGCCTGTGGCTCCTGCTCCCTCTCACCCCCATGCGTCGTCCGGCGGGCCAGGTCCGGCGCCCTCAGCCAGATCCGCGGCCTCCGACCACGTGCGCCGTTGGTTTGACCTGCCTCGAGGATCCGCTTCCGTCTCAAGGCTCGGTCCTTCGCGGGATCCTCAACCCTGATCCGATTCTGTGCCTCTTCTTCTTCTGTTCTCTGTTTTTCCTTGTTAGCATTTAGTGTAAGTTTAGTCTAAGTTTGGATATGTTCATCTTTTATTTCTCTTAGGTTGTGTCACTCTGCAATATGCAGTTGATATCGTTTTCCTATTGCAATCTGATTTATTATTGTGCTAGAAATCTCAATTTGTGCTTTGCCTTTTGAGCTAATCATGCATGTTATAGAGGTTTGCTGCTGTAGATGTTTAATGGAGTTGCTTGACTGATCGAAATAGATAGATTGTACTTGAAATTGGAGCCTTGGGGCAAATTTTAAGAAAGTTCGATGTACCGGGCACTAAAAATTCTAAGCACCATTTCCATTTCTTTTTCCATACTAATTTGTACTTAGGGTTTTCTTGGAAGGCTGGGGTGTGATTGGGTTTAGAAGGATGGTTATTTGTTTAGTCTGAATGAATGAAAAGACAAATTATATTGAGAACTCGAGGCCAAAGGGCAGTTTTCAGCAGGTTCTCTTTATAAATTGTTGAAACGATCTCAGCTGGCTTATCCTTTTAAATTTCTTTGGAGAATTAATGTTCCTTTGCAAATTTAAGATATTCTACTGCTTGGCAGGAGAGGAACCATTTTCACTAGAGATGTGCTTTAAACTATGGGCCGAGATGACAATTGTCTATTTCTTCTCTAGAAAAGAATCTATTGTTCATCTTTGTTCTCTTGTTCTCTGACTAAGTATGTTTGAAGGTGGTTCAAGTTAGTTCGGTTTTTCTAATTTGCCCTGAAGTGTTCGGAAGTGCTTGACTGTTGGCTGTTACAATTTGATAAGAAAGAGAAAGATCTAGTTGTAACTGGGGTTGGTGCTGCCATATGGGTTCTTTGGAAAATCAGGCATAATGCATGTTTTCAAAACCAAATGCCACATGATCCATCTGCGGTTGTGTTTACAGTTCGTTCGATGATGGATCTCTAAGTTGGGTTACAGAAATCCGATACTCGGGAGGTCCTGCTCAGGTGCTCTCGTTGGATGTGGCGAGTCATGGCTGAGGCCTTCTGGCATTTATTTAGAGGTTGATGTTGTGAGCGGCTGGAAAATTGGCAATGCTGATACAGATGTTGTGGTGGTGATGAAACTACAAGTGTTGGGTATTTTTTTAGTTTTCTGTTGTATTGAATCCATGTGTAAAACAGTGTGTTCAGACGTTTGAATGTGCTGGCCTCTAGGGCTGATGCTTTGAAGCCTATGAGTGTTTATCCTAAATTATGTAAAAGATATTATGGTTTCCTTTAATGAGAACGGGTACAGCCCCTTTTGATAAAAAAAAACATGCCCTAGCAATTGGGGCACCAGGACAACAATCTCAAGAACATAGCGACACTCGTGAAACAATAGAACAACCAAGTGAAGACCAAAATAAAGGTTTATAACTGGAGTTTGTCTCGGTGGCCAGACCCAACCATTAATCAAAATCGCCCGAAGCATTCCTAACTCAGGCGACGGGAGGATTGTTGTAGCTAGCGAGATCCAAGCAACAAATGCAGAGCCGCAGAGGAGCCATCCTCACCATGGCGGTTGGAGAGCGCCCGCGACTATTGTCCACCGTGATTTATTTTTTCTGAGGCCTTTACTTTGTCTTTTAAAGCTGTTTTTGAAGTGTACTAGAGCAAGCTTATGAGTTATGGTCTCTGCCTCTGGTGCTAGTATACGTGCTCAGTGCTCATAGAGATGAACTTGTTTTATACAGGTGATACTCCGGCGTCGAGACAGGTGTGAATATAGTGTGTGTTTTTTGTCTGGAACTTGCTGCATTGCTATTACAAAATGAATGCTCGAGTTTATACTGTGAATTTTGAGAATGGTCGGTTGTCTGGCCTGCATGAGCCAGTTAGGCCAGCTCAATCTCTCTTTGTCTGGCCCTCTGGGAGTCTGGGTGACTGGGTGTAGGTTTGGGGAAGGTTAACTTTCAAAAAAATGTTTGGGGAAGGTTAAACTGATCCTCTATCTGATCGAACGGAACCTCATAACCAGTGTTAGTAATTAATTTGGTGATTACTGCATTAATCATTTTTACCCAGACGATGTGCGATACTGTAATATATCGCTATAAGCAAATGTCCTTGAGATATTTCTTGATGCTGGTGCACTGTGAACCAATAGCTTAGTAGCACGTTCACCACACCTTTGGAGATGATTGACAAAGAAAACCATCCACAAGTTTTGCTAGTGTCCGCGATAAAAAAAAAAATGAACTAGTGGTCGGCCTCTGAGAGATCAATCGTTGGCTTTCTCAATGGTCGAAAGCCGACATGACTTTGGGCCTTTGGGGAAGATACCTTGGATATTCTTCGGTTTATTCCGTAACGAATTGACGGAGTGACAGTCTGACGGAGTAGTAGCTCTTTGCACTGGGTGTCCATCAGAAAGTACAGAGCGCGACAGTTCGAGTTGGACGAGATTGGAAACAATTATATGTTCTAATTTTTTTTTTGAAATAATGATAGCAACAAGCAAAGGCGACAGCACACTCGGTTGTAGGTACGTGCCTTTGCATTATACTTAAAATCTGAAAAAAAATTCATAATACTAGTGCACATAAATGTAGGATTACATGCAAATAATACAATGCATTTTGCATTTTTGTAGCATGTTGTGTATTTTCTATAAAAAATACGTACTATCTCTTTTGTATAGTATATATAATACTCTCTCCATTTAGAAATAAGTGACTCGGATTTATCTAGATTCATATGTATCTAGACGAGTTTTAGTGTATAGATACATGTGAATTTAGATAAATCTGAATCACTTGTTTCCGGACGGAGGAAATATATTAACCGACCGTCCTGCTCTAAAAAAATGTACGAATAAATTTGCACATTGTTTTTTATCACCCTTACATTTGCGTGCACTAGCACCATACAATTTTAGTTTTTTTTATGGTTAACATATATTTACCTTGTGGTAGATGTGGATGCAACCTAGGCACCGAGGCATTTAGGCCCTTTTTGGATTGTAGGGTTTAATTTTATAGCATTTCAATGGTTAGGATCATGTCCTAGCGCCTATATTTATTAAATGACGCAGTAGGACCTTCCGTGCTGTTTTTCCTCAAAAAAGGAAAATACTCCCTCTGACCCATATTTTTTTGTCTCAAATTTGCCCAAACATGGATGTATCTATGTTTAAAAAGCTTGTAGTTACATGTAATATTTCGACAAGCAATATGGACAGGAGGGAGTGGGATCATTTCCTAGGAGAACCCTTGGATCATAGGAACAAAGTTGATAAAAATCTATGAAATGCATTATTTTGGCCTCAACCATGTATGAGTTTATTTGTAAAAAAAAAACCTGTATGAGCTTTAACATGAGCTCAAGTCCCATTCTTTTTTCCTGTAATATCTATGTTTATCTTGTGTGCATCGTGCAAACACACTACTACCAAAATTCCTATGGTATGAAATCCTGTAAGAACTTACTATAATAGCACTCAAATTATGTGTTTTTCCTATTCCTATTTTATGAAATCCTTTAGGAATTAGTATACATGCTCTAAATGGCTTACCGAGAAGGACATGAAGGCTTTTACAAAGTACTATAGGATCCTTCTAAATTACGTTTTGAAATTAAAAAAGGAGTAGAAGAAACACAAGAGAGAATTTGGTGGCCCAAGCAAAAACCTGGCTAGGCAAATTACACGAAAACCTAATTGACAGTGACATAACGAGCACATGCGCCGACAGACCCTAAATCGTTTATCTTGTGTGCATCGTGACATAATGTGCACGCATGTGCACATACCTGCGCCCTTTAATTCTTCTTTCAAAAATCACATTGGAGTACTTGCCTAAAACAAGACGAAATTTGAGTCTTCAGAGAATTCGTTGCCTTGGAATAAGTGGACTGTATATGTTAACTGGTTAAATGCACGGTGTTAAAAAGGAAAAGACAAATTATAGTACTTCCGGCCAAGTTCCAAAGCTAGCTTAACCTCGTGCAATAGACTCAGAGCTCAGACTGCATTTTTGTTCCGGTTAAATGCCGGGTCATGGGCTTTTAATCAGGCGATAAGAAGCTTAACAATCATAACCTAAATTTAACCACCAAAATAACGAAATATTAACCATCTTATATAATTAACCCTCCAATTCTACTGTTCTAGTACACTTTTTACCTAATTACCTAGCAATACTCCCATCACCCCTAATTAAGATAAGTGTCACATGTCTAGTATCTACACACAGTAAAACGCGTCTAGATACATGTGTCTAGTCTACACACTAAAACGCATCTAGACATACATGTATCTATTATGAGACCGAGGGAGCCCAAAGTTCAGAAAACTAAAATCTAGGTCAATTTGTCCTACTACTTCCCTACAAAAGGACTTCTCAAAAGAAAGATTTAATGACCCTTTTTTTTTCGAAAAAGATTAACCGACCTACTCAGTTATTTCACACAAGAACATAACTAGGGGCAGCGAGGCGAGAGGTGTTTTTGGCCACAGGCCACAGCCGTCCTAGGCCAAAACGGGGCCGTGAGCTGTCCTGGTCGAATCTGCCACGTCGGCATCGGCGACACGACAGCGACCGGCCGCGCAGCCAACCCCTCTGCCCCGGCGAGACCCCTCCTTCCTCGCCCGTCGCCGCTATATATACCTCTCTCTCCCTCTCGCACCTCCCCCAAGCCGAGCACATTACTGCCGCGCAGATACATACATACAGGATACAGCCGAACCCCGCATTCGCATGCGCCATTGCTGCGCGCTCTTCAGAATTCGCCGCGATTTCATCTCCTGCCGTGGTGCTCTCTGTTCGCAAGGGATCCGCTGTATGTACGTGTGGCGTATCTGGTTCTTCTTTTGATCTTTGGTCTGTGCGATTCGTCTTCTTAGCGCGTGGTTAATTAATCTGTTCGTGTGATGTAGGCGCGGCCGGGTTGATTTGTTGATGGTCATCTAATTTGGCGAGATCGTTTGATTTGGCGGGGTGAAGAAGGGATCATCAACCGATCGAGGGAAGGAAGAACCGAAGAAGGGAGCCCACGAAGAACACGCGCGGTAACCAATTCTTTTCGATCCGTTTTCTTGTTTAAACCAGCAATCTACAATGTCTGTTTTCCCGGACTAAGAATTAGGGAAATCGTTGCGCTTGGTGTGGCTGTCGTTTTTACCTGTAACTCTACCGGTTTTAATTTCGGATTCTTCTTTCCTTCCGCGATAGGAATACCTCTTCTTCTTTCTGAATGTGTGATGCCTGAATCCTTTTTTTTTTTGCGATGCAAGTGCCGAAAAAGAATCATTTGCATTTTGGGGCAAATAATTCCCAAATAGCTCTTCTATGTTGTGTGCCCCTTGGGTCACAGAACCATGGGAGTATCAGAACGATGGTAGGCAGGCTCATAGGCTAATCCTCCTGAGTTCTGGGGTTGTTCCTTGTTTATTTATCTAGACCTTTCACTCTCAGGCTCTCAGCCCCTCTGGCCCTCTGGGTCGTTTACTCTCATCATTTAGCCTATTCCTGTAGTACAGTACCAACTACGCGGCAAAGTCCACAAACAAAAACTAGGAAAAGACCTGCACCAATCGCCTTCCCAGTACAGTGCTACTGTCCTCGGCGCATCTCTCTTCTAGAGGCACGTTTTTGCAAGGCCTATCAGAAAAGGAAGGAATTGTGTTGTGCAAAAGGTGTGCCATAAGATGCTTGATTAGCTCTTGGGAGACCCTTGAGCCGTCTGCTATTTGTTTCTTTCTGCATCCTAAGTTGCCCTCCCCAAAAAGTGGCCAGGGTTTGTCTGGCAACGTCTACTCACTAGAGGATTCTGTGCCAATCTTGCTACGTGGCCTATCCTTTTGAAACTATATATATTTTAAGCTTTTGTCAGACATGTTAACATTATCTTGCGTCCTACATATAAAAGTTAAAATGTCCTTTGTGTCCATGTACGCACTGACATTTCTGGTTTTAGCCTTAATCAGAACTTTGGCACATACCATGTGCGTTAAACTTTTTTCTTAAGCTTGTTAAGATATTTTGCTGAAAGCCGTAGATAGCCATAGATTAGTGTTGCCCTTTTTAAAAATAAATAAATTAGTAGCTTATGTCTTTCTTAATTTCTGCTGAACTTTGGACCAGCAGTCTGGCTGGTATACTGAAGTCTTAACTGGACCTAATAGTGTACTTGAGTTTACTGGTACTAGACTCTACTGCCTTGCTATCCGCAAAGAAAAGGACCGCATGCTAACGAGTTTTGTTGAACTCTGGTTTCAGTTAGTGAAACACCAAGATGGTTAATTTCGGGAAGGCGTTGATGGCGGATCAATTCGAAGAGTGGAAAGAGTATGTCATGATTGCATTGGTTACATACTTAGATCTGCCTAAATTAGTTGTTGCTGTTGAATCTTATGAATTCGTTGTTCACTATTCCTAGATATTACATTAATTACAAAATGATGAAGAAAAAGGTAAAACAGTATGTCCAGCAGACTCAGAATGGTGGGAGAAACCATGAACAGGTTCTTAAAGAGTTTTCAAGGATGCTTGACGATCAGGTAAAACAGAGCCGAGTTGCTGATGTATTCCTCGTGCCACCAATGTCCATTCATTTCTCGCTGCAGACCATCCATGTTCACTTGAGTTTCTTCGTTGCAGATTGAAACGGTTGTGCTCTTTCTACTGAAAGAACAAGGTCATCTTGCTAGCAGGATAGAGAAACTGGGACAACAGCGTGCCATACTCTCGGACCAGGTCGATGTATCACAAGTCTCTCAATTGCGAGAGGCTTATAGGGAAGTTGGGCTTGATCTTGTTAAGCTCCTTAGGTTTGTTGATATGAATGCTACCGGAATCCGGAAGATACTTAAGAAATTCGATAAGCGCTTCGGCTATAGATTTACGGATTATTATGTATCAACTCGTGCAAACCATCCCTATTCTCAGCTTCAGCCGATCTTCAAGCAAGTGGTAAATTCTCATTCTTGGGTCTTCCACATCATAAGTAAGGCACTGGTGCATTTTGTTTATTGTGGATGTCCTTGACGCCTTGTATTCTTCATCATTTCTTGGCTTATGATAACTCACTAACCTTCTCCTTTGCTTTGTAAGAACTTGATATTTCCGTTCTGGAAGTAACGGAAAGGGGGCTAGCGAAATTTCTTCACTCATGATATTGTTCTGAATGCAGGGTATTGTAGCTGTTGCCGGTGCTTTGACACGTAACCTTGCAACTCTGCAAGATCACCACGGAAGCTTTACGTCCATCTATGATCATCCATCAATTACATTGAAGGTTTCTGGGTCTTCTTCTGCTGCTTCCAAAATCTGACAATGCAATTCTCACATGCTCTAAAAGAAAAACTACTTTTCTGTACGTGCAGGATCCTGTCATTGAACAAATAAACCATTCAGTACAGAAACTCACGCACTCCACAACCTTCCTGAAATTCCTAGGACAACATGCACTCATTGTTCCAGAAGACATGCACAGTAGCTCAGACGATCTTGTCGATGACCAGAGCTACCATTTCATGTCTCTGCTGCTCAACCTAGTGAACACATTCCTGTACATGGTGAACACATACATCATCGTGCCGACTGCCGACGACTATTCCGTGAGCCTCGGGGCAGCGGCGACTGTTTGCGGTGTGATTATCGGATCGATGGCAGTTGCCCAAGTTTTCTCTTCAGTTTACTTCAGTGCCTGGTCGAATAAGTCCTACTTCAGACCCCTCGTGTTCAGCAGCATTATGCTGTTTTCAGGGAACCTGTTGTACGCTCTGGCGTATGATGTGAACTCCTTGACTGTTCTCATACTTGGCCGGCTGCTCTGCGGGTACGAGATATGCTGCTATCCAGTTTACTTGTGTCTGAATTTTTTTTGTCTCATCAAATTGGCAATACGGTATGCAGGTTGGGTTCTGCCAGAGCGGTGAACCGTCGGTACATCAGCGACTGTGTACCTCTCAA
The DNA here is from genome assembly GCF_000005505.3 of Brachypodium distachyon. NCBI lineage: Eukaryota > Viridiplantae > Streptophyta > Magnoliopsida > Poales > Poaceae > Brachypodium > Brachypodium distachyon. The sequence goes on from NC_016133.3 coordinate 52,478,327, forward strand.
AATCAGGCTGAAAGCGTCCGCAGGATTCGTCAGTGCTAGTGCACTCGGAATGGCATGCGGTCCTGCGTTTGCCGGGTTGTTGCAGACAGAGTTCAAGATATATGGAGTCACTTTTAATCAGAACACCTTGCCCGGGTGGGTCATGTGCGTCGCTTGGGTTGCAAACTTGTTTTGGCTGTGGATCTCATTCAAAGAACCGGATCACATTGCTAAAGCAAATGCAGCCAACACGCAGTCCTCTGATTCCGGTAAAGTTCCTCCCTTTAAAAGCGACTCCCTGTCTTTGTCAGAATTGGTTTGGCCCTGAACAAAATAAGCAAGTTACCAAATTTTTGTTGTAATAGGCCATGGACGAAGTGATAATTTGGAGGATGGTTTGGCACAGCCTTTGCTCACGGAGGCAAAGGAGAGGCAGGATGAAAATGTAGAAGATAATGACGAAAAGGAAGACCCAAAAGAGTCTCATAAGCCGGCAACGTCGCTTGCTGCAGCGTACAGATTGCTCACACCATCTGTGAAGGTTTCCACCTGTCCTGCTCGTTGGGTCTCCTAGTCTCTATGCATTGGCTTACATTACATATGTTTTTCTTTGCAATGTATATCAGGTCCAGTTATTGATCTACTTCATGCTCAAGTTTGTAATGGAAATTCTACTCTCGGAGTCGAGCGTTGTCACGAGCTTCTATTTTCAGTGGTCCACAAGCAGTGTGGCCATCTTCCTAGCTGTTCTCGGGCTGACAGTTCTTCCGGTCAATGTCATCGTCGGAAGCTATATCACCAATCTGTTTCAAGACAGGTAACTCACTGGACTCACTAGAGCATCTCTATTGTCATGTCCACCGTAATTCTCATCTTTTTCCTTTTTCCTCTTTGCTTGAAGGCAAATTTTGGTAGCGTCTGAAATCATGGTCCTGATCGGCATCGCCACGAGCTTCCATTTCACCTCCCACTACTCCGTTCCACAATACGTCTCGTCGGCTCTCATCACATTTGTTTTTGCCGAGGTGCTCGAAGGTAAGACACGAGAGGTGAAAGTGTAAAAAGATCTAGCACCAAGTCTCAACCAGGTTTGAAGTGCCTCTGAATTCTGAAATAACATTGCACTTGAACATGGGCAGGGGTGAACCTGTCCCTCCTTTCCCGGGTAATGTCGTCGAGGCTTTCGCGGGGGACGTACAACGGCGGGCTCCTGTCGACGGAGGCCGGGACGCTGGCCCGTGTGGCCGCGGACGTGACCATCACCGCGGCGGGCTATCTGGGGCAGAGCTGCCTCCTCAACATCACCCTGCTCCCGTCCTTGGCGATCTGCGTCACCTCCATCGCCGCCACATTCTGCACCTACAACAGCCTCTACTGAAGAGATCCCGGCCGCGCTAGCTCCCTCGGATCCTCCATGTATACAGGATATAACACGGACCGCTCGTTGCTGCACGCGCGAGATCAATCTCCCGTTCCATTTCCAAGCTTTGTGGCGAGCCGGCGACGCTGTAAATTCTAGGCTGTCGCTACGTAATGCTGTAGCAGATCGATACACGTGGAATTAAACTGTACTGGTCTATATCCTCCGTGTAGTACTATGCTCCAAACTGTACCCTGGCTAACACGGGTGGGTCGCAGTAAGCTACTAGTACACGACGACGGACACAGATTGGGATGTTTGGCTGAGAAGGCGCCGAGGTGATTAGCGAAGGCAGTGGTGGTTTTGCCGTTTCGGTGGTTAGGGGGTCTTCTTTCCTCACACTCCCTGCGTGCTCGCTGTGGACAGTAAACGTAGTCAACAATGTAACAGAGCAGGCGGTAGCTATTGGTGCCTACTTTTACAGCCCGAATTATTGTAGCATGCATCAGGTGTTGAAACCGAGTAATGTACTCTTTGAAACTGAACCGGCGGCAGGTGCTCTGCCATTGCATTAAGAAGAGGGAAACAGTTTTACAAAGCCAGATACAGGACTAGCTGAAAAACAGAAAAAAAAAATGATGCTAAAATAGACTAACTGAGTAATGTACTGACATGACAATCTGCTCGCAAGTGAACAACTATTAGGCTGTCTAAAAAAAAAACAGTTGTGTTCCTTGCAAAACATAATAATAACGACATATATTGTTCTTGTGTGTATTAAACAAATAGGAATGGTCGTGGACAGATAATTTATGGTGTGAATTTCACTTTTACCCTTTATTTGGTCATTTGTGACGCGGTTTAGTGGTTATCCTATTTTAAAATCTCTATGACATTTTTACCCGCAAAAAAAAATCTCTATCAGATTTTATCCTGTGTTTGTACAAATGTGACACGTTCTACACCTATTAACAAACTACCTTGATTCTGACATGTTGTATCCACTGTCCGGAGTGAGGCGACATGTCCACGTGGAAATCGTAATTTGTCAAGGCATTTTCTCCTAGACCTATTTTCTCCCTGACCCATTATCTTGATTTACCTCTTCCATACCTGACCTGAACCGAACCATTTCCCTACTCCCAAATCGCAAGTTAGGGATTTGGCATCGAGGTAGCTTTGAGTGTTGCTTCGTGCGGTCCATAGGGTCGGGGATGGCGGGCACGAAGACTCCCGCCCGTTGGCTGTGTGAGGTCAAACACTTCAGATGATGGAGGTAAAGGGATAAAACGGGGTGAGAGGATGCAGACGGTTGAGTTTGGGAGAAACCGCTTTGGCAAATTACGCTTTCCACGTGGACATGCCACGTCATTCCTAATAGTGGGTACAACATGTTAAAATCGAGATATTTTCTTGTAAGGGGTAAAAGTGGTCACATTTGTACAAATAGAGGGTACAATGTGGCACATTGACCAAACATGGGGTAAACAAAAAGAAATTCACTGTAATTTATGCCTGAGATAGGTGTACATTACTCTTGGAAACTTAGGGCCAAGTTTAAAGTTGGAAAAATAAACAAAATTAGAAATGAGGAAAAAAAATTAGGAAAACAATGTTAAGACCAGAAACAGAGAAACCGGCCAATATCACAGGCAACAAAAAATTGGAAATTCGAGTAATATCGGAAATTCCATATAGATCGGGTAGTACAGCGGAGAGGTAGGATCTGAGTTGTGAATCATCGAGTCGAGTGAATTCCGCATCGAACAATTTTGAAGCTATGCATTCTCTACGACGCCTCCCGTTTGCGTACAGAGCGGCAGACAATTACGGGACAGAGCCAATTATGATAGCCGAACCTGTCGAACAATTTCAGCTGACACAAAGGCTGCGGAGCACGAAAACACCGGAGGCCGCCGGCTCAAGCAGTGCCACACAGTGATCAAAACGAACTACCGGCCCATGCAACAACTGTTTCTTTCGCAAACTTGGATCACTTGGCCAGTATAAAAGCACACTTATCACTGCAAGTCAGCCACACCGATCTATTCCTGATCTCTCTGCGTGGTCACAAACAACATGGCACTCTTCGCCATCACGATCCTGTCCGTCCTGCTCTGCGCCTCTCAACAAGGTGATCAAATCAACTCCCCGTGTTCTGCTTCGATACCATTAGCCATTGCCAATCGTGGCAATAAACATTTGGAATTTACGAGATGTGTTTTACTGATCATTTTTCCTGTGCGACGAACGATGGACAGCGCTGGGGGTGAACTACACGTTCATGAGGGAGGCCATGTACGCGCCCCCCGTGGCCTACTACGACTACATCATCATCGGCGGGGGCACGGCGGGGTGCCCGCTGGCGGCCACGCTCTCGAGGCGGTACCGCGTGCTGCTGCTGGAGCGCGGGGGATCCCCCTACGACGACGACCGCGTTCTCAACATGGCGCACTTCTCGGACGTGCTCTCCGACACCTCGGCCTCGTCGCCGTCGCAGCGGTTCGTGTCCGAGGACGGCGTGATCAACGCGCGGCCCAGGGTGCTGGGCGGCGGGAGCTGCATCAACGCGGGCTTCTTCACGCGGGCCGGGGCCGGGTACGCGCGGGCCGTGGGCTGGGATGCCAGGGAGGTGGTGAGCGCCTACAGGTGGGTGGAGGACGTGGTGGCGTTCCAGCCGGAGCTTGGGCCGTGGCAGGCCGCCGTGCGGAGGGGCTTGCTCGAGACCGGCGTCGTGCCGGACAACGGCTTCACCTACGACCACATCCCTGGCACCAAGGTCGGGGGCTCCATCTTCGACCCCGACGGGCGCCGGCACACGGCGGCGGACCTGCTGCGGTACTCCCGCCCCGAAGGGATCGACGTGCTTCTCCGGGCCAGAGTCGCCAGGATCTTGTTCAGTTACAAAGGTGAGTGGCAATCAATCTCTTGTTGTTTAAAGATAGCAGTGCCAATCGACCGTTGAGTCTGTTAACGGTACGGTCACGCGCGAGTAAACAACTTCGGACGGTGGCGCCAACAAGGAACTTCTTTAATGTTGTTTTGTTTTCTTGGCAGGGAGGAAGCCGGTGGCGCGTGGCGTGGCGTTCCGCGACTCGCGGGGCAGGGTTCACGTGGCGTACCTGAACAGAGGGGACGCCAACGAGGTGATCCTGTCGGCGGGGGCGCTGGGCAGCCCGCAGCTGCTGATGCTGAGCGGCGTCGGCCCCGCCGACCACCTCCGGTCGTTCGGCATCGACGTGGTCGTGGACAACCCCGGTGTCGGGCAGGGCATGTCCGACAACCCCATGAACGCCATCTACGTGCCGTCCCCGTCGCCCGTCGAGGTGTCGCTCATCCAGGTCGTCGGCATCACCAGGTTCGGCAGCTACATCGAGGGCGCCAGCGGCTCCGACTGGAGCACCCGCACCGCCGCCGCCAGCGCCCAGAGCTTCGGCATGTTCTCCCCACAGGCAACTAACTACTCTTACTCCTCGTCTCTGTTTCCAATTCCCCATTCTCCAGAAGAAAACACCTTAAAACACGGCGCGTACTACGTGTTGATGTTGCGCTCTGCACTGCAGACGGGCCAGCTCGCGACGGTGCCGCCGAAGCAGCGGACGCCGGAGGCCATCTCGCGCGCGGTGGAAGCCATGAGCCGTGTCCCCGACGCGGCGCTCCGGGGCGGGTTCATCCTGGAGAAGGTCATGGGCCCGCAGTCCACGGGGAGCCTGGCGCTCCGGAACCTGGACCCGGACGACAACCCGATCGTCAGGTTCAACTACTTCGCGCACCCGGACGACCTCCGGCGGTGCGTCGCCGGCATCCAGGCCATCGAGCGGGTCATCCGGTCCAGGGCTTTCTCCCGGTTCGCCTACCCGAACTTCGCCTTCCCGGCGATGCTCAACGTCACGGCGGAGTTCCCCGTGAACCTCGTCATGCGCGTGCGCGGCGGGAGCGAGCCCGCGGCGCTCGAGCAGTTCTGCAGGGACACCGTCATGACCATCTGGCATTACCACGGCGGCTCCCAGGTCGGAAGAGTCGTCGATCGCGAATACCGCGTCCTCGGCATTGATGCGCTGCGGGTCATCGACGGCTCCACGTTCAATGCCTCGCCCGGGACCAACCCGCAGGCCACCGTCATGATGCTCGGCAGGTAGAGAGTGCTCCTCTTGTTTAATTCCAGCTAATTTCTTAGCTGCAAGGGATCAATCTGATAAGTTCCCCGTGTTTGTGATCTTGCAGGTACATGGGAGTCAAAATCGAAAAGGAAAGGATGATGGTCGAAGGATCGGGCTGAAACCTGTAGCCAGTAGCACTGGCCTGTTCTCTACATACACGCGCTGTTGCATTTTATTCTTTTAAGGATTCTTTTACAGCTCGGCACCCATCATTTGGACATAAAATTGTAGAATTTATTTTGAATTTCAAAAAACAACTTATTTGGTTGGCACGGAATTAGCCACAGGAATTCAATCTCAAATTTCATGGAATCACACTATAACTAGTCTCAATTCCTTTCTAAAAGCCATCATTTTTCTGGAATTGTCTCTCGCTCTTCAATTCCATGTGGTAGACAAACATGATTTTTTAACCCGGAATTTAAATTCAACCAAATGAAATCCTATCAAAAATTGAATTTCATTTCATTTTGATCAAATGAAATGAATTCTTAGTTGCCAAACGAGCTGTTAGTGATCTCTCCCTGGAGCTTGGAAATACCAATTGTAATGGATGGGTTCCTATATGAACTAATTCGCACAAATTGGGGAATCCAGTGCCGCACTGTGCGTTGTGCAGTTCTTCACGGTAGAAAAATTCCTTGTTGTGATATTTGTAGCTAAGTTTAATGATGCAAGATTTAGGAAGGAAAAAGGTTTTCTGCTGCATGAGTCAGGAATGTGCCTATTCTGTTGCGAAAGAGATAAGTCTGTTTTAAACTTTGAACGTAGATAAAATCTGAAATAAATCATCATTTCCTAATCTCTGAGTTCTGAACCCTAACTTCAAATCCCGACTAATCCTAGCGGGTTTTCCTTGTATACCCAGTTCGTCTATTCGGTGTGATGACGTGGCGGGGATAAAACTGCCTGGGCCCACCTGTCATAGCAACCCACCCGTAAAATTAAGGCTCGTCATCTAGACTCTAGAGATAAGTTATTTGAGACTTTTTCTTTTGCGGGTAAGTTATTTGAGACGTAAGAATGATAATTCTAGAAATAACGAATCCGTCCAATTTTTTTAGCATTGTGCACGAGTACGGGGTAGCATGATAAGTTATAAAAGAAGAACGTGATGCCTGTTAAAACAACTACGAAATGCCACATGATGGCTAATATAAAACCGAATGAATTACACCCAAGTCAAGTAGAGTCTCATCTCGATCTCAAGCAACATGGCATCTGTCGGTGGATGGAATTTCGCTGGCACCGCGAAGCGAATGCAGGAACCGATATGGTTCACGGTGGACCAAGGCAGCGCTGCAGCGTCACCGTCCGTCGGTGTTTCCATTCCAGCACCCCATTCGGCTGTCCCGGGGACGGAGAATATCAGCTCGCCTCCGTATTATAATCCCGTCCCTTTCTCGTGGGGGGGGGATCGATCTCGCCACCACTCCCCCAATTTCCACTCCCTCCCTCCTCATCCCCTCCGGATCTCGCCACCCCCTCGCCATGGCCGTCTCCACCAACGGCTCCTCGGCGCCGGCGCTCAAGTTCCTCATCTACGGCCGCACCGGCTGGATCGGGGGCCTCCTCGGCAAGCTCTGCACCGCGCAGGGCATCCCCTTCGCCTACGGCGCCGGCCGCCTCGAGAACCGCGCCCAGCTCGAGGCCGACATCGACGAGGTCGCCCCCACACACGTGTTCAATGCCGCGGGCGTCACCGGCCGCCCCAACGTCGACTGGTGCGAGACGCATCGCGTCGAGACCATCCGCGCCAACGTCTGCGGCACGCTCACGCTCGCAGACGTCTGCCGCGCACGGGGGCTCGTGCTCATTAACTACGCCACGGGATGCATCTTCGAGTACGATGCGGGCCACCAGCTCGGCTCCGGGGTCGGGTTCAAGGAGGAGGACACCCCAAACTTCGTCGGATCATTCTACTCTAAAACCAAGGCCATGGTATGCCCTGTGCTCATTTGACTTGCTTTTACGCTTTGATTATCCGCATATGTGCTTCTATATTGTAGCAAAGTGCAAATAGATCGGGTCCGTTTTGCTCAATTTGTAATGTCAAAACCGTCAATGTCGGATTATGTGCTGAAACGTTGAAGAAAAGTATGATCATTGAGGGAAATGTAGCTTGTCGGTGGCTGAGATTCCATTGATGTGCAATTGAGGCCTTGCAAACTTGAGGGGGATTTTTTAAATTTCATGTCAGTGCTAATATTTGATTAGTTATCGTTTAGTTAGATCCAGTGTCTTTTGTGGAATATCTCAGATATGTTTGTCCAGACGATTTTAATTATAGTCCTTAAGGTTGACGATGGCGTTAGCTTGGGTTGACTTAATCAAATTGATGACAGAGTGTACAAAAAGGATGTTTACTTATGGGGTCTGCTTGAGTTCTCTGAGCATTCTAATTGGTTTTCCACATCCATGCAGACTAGTTATTTGTTTTGATAATTGCACGCTTTAAATTTTTCACCTCCTTTACAGAGCTTGGTAATTTTGATCAAGCAAAGGGGTTAGTAGCAAGTTCCCATTGAATTAAATGTGAAAGATCATGCTTTGTGCTTGGTGCACGGACATTGCTGTCAGAGACATTTTATCTTATCTTTTGATGGTTGCTTTTTGGTAGTATAAAATTGTCGTCTGTTGCTCTGCGTGATGTTGGTTTGAACAAATAAATTCTTGAAGTGCACTATAAGTACAGTAGTCAAAGCCAATGTGGTCTGATATAATTTATCACATTTTCTGCAGCTTAGTCCGTTGTTCTAGCCTGATCGGGTAGAAGAAGATAAAATGATCTTTATCTTTTTCTTTACTCTTATAACATTTTGAGTTGGTGATCGTCCGTTCACTCCACCACCTACTTAGATTATGAGGAAATCGCCATTATTGCCCATCCATTATGTATGGTAGATATATGAATCACAGTCATTGATTATCGGTGATTGGATTGGTGTATATTGTGACATAATTGTTACGGATTTAGGGGAATATGAGTGCTCACACAGTTAAAACAACTCCTGCATATTTTTAAATTTTCGTAGCAACGCACGTGCATTTAGCTAGTAGGTTGAGAAGTTGCGAGTGAATAAACTGAATACGTGAATTCGATGAAAAATATAACGGAAAGAAAAGAGAATAGTGCGATTTGAGGCCAAGGCCCAAGCAGGGAGCGACTTGGGAGTGGGGACTAAACTCTTACCAGGAAAAACCTGGTAAACGCCCCCCGCACTTACTACAACTAGCCTCTTTTCCCCCCGAGATTTTTTAAGTAATTTTTTCGCTCAAGAAAACTGCCAAGAACTGCATTAGAAACCAGTGCAGAGAGAGTAGAGACTGCTGCAGAAAACACCGCAAACCAATGTAAAAATGAAATAGACTCAAAGTGATGTACACATTAGTGGAAAAAAAGAGAGCAGAGAACAAGTGGTAAAAAAAAAATCCTCGAAACATATTCAATCGGGATGCAGTTTCAAAGCTATCGTTGAAATAAATGCAATGGTGAAAATGATTATTGTTTTGGATGTACGGTTTGAGAGCAGCCACCTTGTGAAGTATCCAAATCTGTTTTAAAAGGATGACGCCATCTATTTAGGAAGGTAGCTCTTTCCAACCAAGGAATCATGTGCGGGAAGCCTGAAGGTTTTAGGACAAAGAAAACCAAAATTAGGTGGTCGGAACACCCAGAATTGGAAATTACCAAAAGTAGAAGGTCTTTACTCCAATTCTTGTGGGTAAACATGCGCCTGTTAGCATTTCACATGATTTATTGGGCTTAGCCTCATTATTTTAACTTTTACAATGTGCTTTAGCCTTTCGAAGATATCGTCGAAACAAACACAATGGTGGAAATGATTTTTGGTTTGGACATTCTGTTTGAGAGTAGCGACGTTTTGAAGTTTCCAAATCTGTTTTAAAAAGGATGACGCCATCTATTTAGGAAGGTAGCTCGTTCTAACCAAGGAATCATGCATGGGAAGCCGGAAGGTTTTAGGACAAAGAAAAACCAAAATTAGGTGGTGGGAACACCAAGAATAGGAAATTGCCAAAAGTAGAAGGCGACTCCAATTCTTGTGGGTAAAAAAAGGCACTCACTAGCATTTGACATAATTTATTGGGCGTGGCCTCATTATTTTAACTTTTAGCCTTTGGGCGATTAGAGTTAGACTAATAGTACCAGAGTGTATTTAGTGTCAAGGTGAAAGAACTTGTCAACAAGTACAGCATCTCCTGTGAACTCAACTGCCTGTCACAGATTGTTTCTGTGATGTCTCATTATCTATATCCCCTTGTACACATTCAGTAGGGAAGGTGCAATGTTGTTACTTCGTTGGAACTTTGGAAATGAAGTAAACAGCCGTATAGCTATTCAATTGTCGATGTAGTTTGACAAACTATTTTTGTTCATGCTGTTTTTCTCGATACAATAACTCCATGTGGACCGTTCATTTTTTTAAAATAGAATGGCTAAATGTTCATTTGTCAGTTTAGGCAGCAGTCACATAGGAGTACCATTATGTAGGTACTTTGGTATTGAAGGAAATTGCAATTTTGAAATAGAGAGAATTGTACTTATGAAACGGGCGTCAGTTTATATGTAATTTTCTTCGGGGTGGTGTGGTTGAGTAATTATTAGTTCTAAACTATTAGTTGCAACCAGCTAGTGTTTGTGTCTTTGCACTGTTTTCTGCATCAAGCAGCTCAATCTGAAACCTTAATTAAACATGTTATAACCGAAATTTTGTATGCAATCATTCAGTTAGCTTCTGAATCAATGGCATATTGAACTCAATTGCCATTGTTTTCGCAAAAAATAACTCAATTGACATGTGAGTGCAGATCCAAAGAGTGATCAGAGTCGGATATGCGGTAACTTGAATAGCCGGTTAATGTTGTACAACTCAAAGTTAATACCTATTCTGAACAAACAGAGAGCAGAAATAACCCATCTGATTTTGGTGAAAAAGAAACACACCCTGTTATCCGTGCTGTTGTGCTTAAATTTGCATGTTATCATGCTATCTCACGATCTCAGATTTTCTTGGTAGTTGCTGCTTTTAATTAGATTAATGGAACAGGTATGTCATGGTGAATCTAATATTTACCTCTAAACAGGTTGAGGAACTGCTGAAAAACTACGAAAATGTATGCACCCTTCGTGTAAGGATGCCTATTTCATCTGATCTGTCCAATCCGCGCAATTTCATTACCAAAATTACCCGGTATGATAAGGTTGTGGATATCCCAAATTCAATGACAATCTTAGATGAACTTCTTCCCATATCAATCGAAATGGCAAAGAGGAACCTCACAGGAATCTGGAATTTCACCAATCCTGGTGTGGTGAGCCACAATGAGATATTGGAGATGTACAGGGATTACATAGATCCAAGCTTCTCTTGGAAGAACTTCAACTTGGAGGAGCAAGCCAAGGTTATAGTAGCTCCGAGGAGCAACAATGAGCTTGACACTGTTAAATTGAAGACGGAGTTCCCGGAACTTTTGTCAATCAAGGAGTCGCTGATCAAAAATGTTTTCAAACCAAATCAGAAGACGACCAAGGCTTGACAAATGGAACGGTCTGCACAGAACCTTGTGTGATGTTGTTTATTCAATACAAATTGACATTGCTCTCTGGTGCTAATCAATAAGCACGCATGATATTTCGTTTATTCTATCCCTGTCGTGTGCATTATTATTGCGGAAGATAGTTTCTCACAGGAAGTCATACCCCTTGTTGTAATCAGATTGTTACACAGAACAGTAGAAGGTGTTATTATCAAGATCCTATGAATACAATGGGAGATGGTTTTAGTGAGGAGGTCCCTTTGTTGTATCATAGAATTGGGGTACTTTATATTATGAAGTTCATTATGTGTCTTTGGACCCCCCAACTATATGTTTCCTGTAAGCTACTGCTATGTTGCATTTCCATGTCCCAGCCAATATAGGATGGTATCGACTCTACTATTGACATGTCATCTGTACCATTGCTGTAGTAGTTTAACCTGATTCCTTTCTCGTTATCTACGTTGTGTGGTTTTTGTCAAATATTGGCCCAGTCGCGTCGAGGATGGCCGGTCGGGGTCGCCACACCAGCTGAGCCAGGCTTCCCTTTTGTACGAGATAAGCTGGATCACGAACGCGGACAGCCCAAGATCATGCCGCGGATGCGGCCGAAATGGTGGACGCGGGTCGCGGGCGCTGCCACGCTGGACGACACGACATCGCCTTTTGTCCTCTGCTCCAGCATCCCAAGCACGCGCCGATGCTAGGACCAGGATCCAGGAGGCCAGGACCCAGGCGCGGCCTTGCGTTGCTGCACGGGAGCCAGAACAAGATTTTTGCCCTTTTCTTTGCACCAATGACCGAACTAGAGTTTCGCGTGCAAATTGGCAATTTGCCATGGTCATCAAACGTGCACGAATCTTTCTGTAAAATTTGAAGAATTTAAAATACTGTACGATTTTCTGCTCAACCGACCGTGCATTCTCGTTCTTACACAGTTACGTTGCGCTTTCTCCGCTGGAAAGCGTATTTCCTTCCACCCGCATTATCTATTGGTTTTACGTTTTCCCCAAGCGAAGGCATCCATTCCACCCACGTTGCGGTGTCCTTCCAACGACCAACGGTGAAGACGTGAAGTGAATGCCAAACACGAGCAGACGAGATAAAAAGGGCAGCTAAAACAAAACCCGAAAACGTCAGCAAACAAGACATGCCTGTCAATGTGTCATCTCCCTGAGCCTCGGCGCCAGGGCCTATGCCATGCCCAGCTTCACGCGCGTCCAGCACCACACTTCTACGCCTTCCGGCGCATCCCGTCAGTTCCACAGTTACCGTTACCTGCATATTATCCAGAACAGAAGGTTTTTTACCCGAGCGACCAGACGACGGAGCCAGGAAGAGGAACCATCACGCATACTCCTACATATTATCCACTCCATCACACTTCCTCTGACAGAAAGCTGCTGACCCTTCTTCCATCGTCTCCAACATTCATTCAAGAACCTGCCCTCTTTGCCATCCATAGTGTTCCAAACCAACAAACGAGGCGCGCACCGGGATCGATCGATCTCCTGAAATGGGCGAGGAGAAGGAGGCAGACTCGCCGCAGCCACCGCCGTCCAAGCTTCCCCGCCTCTCCCGCGGCGACTCCAATGCCGGTACGTGCATACACTAGCTGTTTGGGGCAGGCTTTCGCATGGCAAGTTGGTGTTTTGTTGGGAGACTCATGTGTTGTTGAGTGTTGCTTTGCAGGGGCGGTGACCATGGCGGCCTCGTCGCCGCTGGTTCTTGGGCTGGGCCTGGGGCTCGGCGGCGGCGAGCGTCAGCAAGACGTGGCTGCGCAGGCGGCGGATTCGAAGTCGGTGCTGACGTTCATGCAGCAGCAGGAGCTGGAGCACCAGGTGCTCATCTACCGCTACTTCGCGGCGGGCGCGCCCGTGCCGGTGCACCTCGTGCTCCCCATCTGGAAGAGCGTCGCCGCCTCCTCCTTCGGCCCCAACCGCTTCCCCTCCCGTACGTGCCTTCCATTCGATACACACACAAATCAATAAAAAGTGTCTCTGTGTTTCACGTGTCGTTGTATGAGTTTTGGTCGTGTGGTGGTGTTGGATGGCAGTGATCGGGCTGGGGAGCCTGTGCTTCGACTACCGGAGCAGCATGGAGCCGGAGCCCGGGCGGTGCCGGCGCACGGACGGCAAGAAGTGGCGGTGCTCCCGCGACGTGGTGCAGGGGCACAAGTACTGCGAGCGCCACGTCCACCGCGGCCGCGGCCGTTCAAGAAAGCCTGTGGAAGGAGGAGCCTCCGCAGCCGCAGCCCAGCACAACGGCACCACCACCTCCGGCCTTGGCCTCGGCGGCTTCTCCTCCGGCCACGGCGTCCTCCTCGCCGCTCACGGCGCCTCCACGCGCGCCACCTGAGCGCTCCTCGTTTGTCATGGCGCGCGGAGGGTAAAAATCGTGTAGTGTACCGGAGTCTGCATTCTGCAGGGATCTTGTCGCGTGGTGTGGTGTAACCTTTTTAATCTCTTGGCAACTTTTCAAAACTAATCTGCCGAGTCTGATGGCATGCTCGTCGCTGTGCGTGCGCCTGTGACACACATGTGTGGCAGGCCATTAGGGGCAGAAGTGTTTTTCTTTTATTCTGTGTTGGGTTGTGGGGATGGCGCTGCTGCCCGCGCCTCGGTGGCGGGGTCGCGGGTGCGTGGTTTCTTCTGGGGCCGCTCGAAGAGAGAAGGAAAAGAGGGAGAGAGCGCTGGGCACTGACCTGTGTCAGACGGTGGCTTGGGCAGAGTGCGGCATTGGATGCTTGCTGCAGTCTGCCTGCGCGTGGTGCAGTGGCCCCGCGGCCCGACGCAGCGCCCCGCACCGTGCTGCTTGTTTGCCGCATGGGAACGGTCATTGCTGAATCCTTGTATCGTCACCAGCAAGGTGTCTTTTGCCATGTCTGAGATTGTCGCGTCACGCCGTCAGCTATGGCCAGTTAGCATATCTCGGCCAGCGATCAGGGCGGGGCAGCCACCAGGGGGACATGGCTTGGAGCCGCAAGCAACAGCTCTGGTTTGCCGGGGCAAACGCCGCCAACAATGCACTTACCACGTCGGAGCACACGGCACCTTCGAGGCCAGCGGGCCAAGATGGAAAGAGGGAGGACTTAGTGGCCTGCTAAATCAACCACCACAACCCGCCGAGCCCCAGGCCCAGCCCAACAACCGCAAAAGATAGGAGAAGAGAAGGGAAAGGAAGATAGGGCCCAACCCACTGGCATAGTAAGCCAGACTCAACAATGGCCTGCTAAATGTAACAGACGCGAACAGAGGACACAGTAGCATCGTAAGTTTCTCTAAAAAAAAAAAAAGTAGCATCGTAAGTCATTGCCCTCAAAAATAAATTTGGTTCACTGGTCAATTACTGTACTACTAAGATTTGGATAAAATGGCCCTAAAAAAAGATTTGGATAAAATGGGTTAAAAAAAAGAGATTTCGACAAAGTAGGATCCAGCAATTTGGCATCAGATCATTGAATATTTGAAAACTACTATGGCAAAACTTGGTAAGTTAGTGCCACATGTGTTTACCAGCAGAGAATTCTGAACTCCATCCTGTTGCATTTGCACTCTATTTTAAACGGGAGAAGTGTTTTTTAGAGGGATAGAAACAGCAAAAGCCCAAACAAACAGGCCTTAGTGGGCTTGCAAGCTTCTAGATCTTAGCCACATGAAAAATTCAATCCAGGGGCCGAGTAGGCAGTGACACTACTCCAATGCATAAGGATAAAAATATGATAGGTGGTCTGTTTTGGATGCTATATTGTAGAATTAGATTGGCTCAATGCCATATTAAAGGTTTTGAATGCACTGAGGAAGCCAAGAAAATGACGTGGAAATGTGTAACTAGCTACCAAAAGCACAAGTGGAGAATGGCATCCAAGAATTCAGAGACTCCTGCTAAATACGGTAGTGGTATGAAGACCACAGATTGGAAAATAGTCGAATCCAGTACCAACTAGATGGAAAATTAATCATATAAACTTTCTGTATAACCTGCCAATACACCTATAACCCCACAAAATGAATGCATGTTACTCATCGTTTTTCTGCATGACTTGGGTAAATTGTAGGGGGTGAACTTGATATAGAAAATTTTATGTTGTAGGTGCTGCAGGTTAAGTACACTCTCTTGACAGTTGATACTAACTATACCATCGATGTTCTCTTGTCATGGTGTTTTTTTTAGGAATAACAGAGAAAGCCCCTGACTCATCTAAAGAAACCAAAGAGCTCACAAATCAATGGTGCCTGTCCTTATAGCCAGAATATTAGTACACAGAAGCTATCACACTAGTTTTAGAAAGAAATTACCACTTGCAACAACTACCACATAATATGAGTGAAAACTCGACGTCAAAGAAAAGATATGGACAAAACACCAAAAGTGGTTCATTTATCTCGAACAAAGATCCTCTACCTTCTTCATGGTGTCTTGCAGAATGTTGGCTCACACAGTCACACCAGGAATGAGGAACTATCCATTTGCTAAATATCCAGCACCCACATAACCTGCGAAGCAGCAGTAAGTCCAAGAAGTGCTCAACTTAGAATTTTGTTTACACTATCCAATCTCAACTTAGAACATGCTCACCAAAAACCAACAGTACAGATCACACACAGTGTCCTAGAAAATCAAAATAACTCTTTCTAAAAATCAGAAGTTCTAGCACGACTCAGTCCTTGCCTGCAAGGCTGCAAGCCTGCAACACACCACAAACTAAAAGTCAGTGTCTGCTCTATTTTTGTTGCAAGTATTCAGCTATTAGTACAACCGCTGTTTCCATGCATAAACTGATTACCAAGAGCCTGATGTATTTGACATCTATATCTTAACATTGACTGAAATGGTTCCGGTGATATAAAGCAAGAACAGAAGTAGCGACTGTCCCCCCTCTCCCCCTCCCCCCGTGCTTGTTCTGATGCTGTAACAGACAATGTTTTTCCGTTACAAATAAAATGGAGAATGGGGCTAGCAACAGACCTTATCTTAACTCTAGAGAACAACTTGCAGCATCCTACTAACATAGAGTGCTAGTAACTCTGTACCACATTACCACGAGATAATATATTGTGGTCTTCGTAACTTTCCAGTTCAATACACAATTAGAAACAGACACACAGAGCCCACAAAAGAACTAAAGCGAACACTTAAACTATTAATCAAATACGCACAAACAATAGACTAGAGCAAACTCTATGAACAGCATAACACACACCAACAACAAAGTTTTGCTTACGCATCAGGTTGAATGGGCTGATCATAGTACCGCAGGAGTATTAACTGCCAGGTACTCGAGAGTTGCAGCTCACTTCTGTATGACTGTACCCAAGCCCCAAGTTGAGAAGCATCAGAAGCTTACACCAATGCAGACCTCAATTGGCAATCACAATCTTATTTCTCGTCGTAAGCGTCTGTATTTCTCTTGCATTCTCAACAGATCTCTAGAAAGCTGTTGATTCCCTGTCAACATCAATCCATTCAGTACACGATTGAGCATGAACCTTCTAGGCAAGTAACCTCTCTCCACCATCTCCATCACCATCCTTGCAGCAATTGCCATGTCTTCGGCCCTCTTACGCACAAACATTGCGCTTATTACGATATTATATGTATCTTGGTTGGGCAGGCACTCCTCCCCTTTACTCATCCTCTCGAACAAATGCAAGGCCTTATCCATCTCCCCTTCCTCAAATGAATACCTTATAAGAACATTGTATGTCTGGACGACAGGCTCGCAGCCTTCATTCTTCATCCTCTCCATCAGCTTCATAGCGCGGTCAATTTTCCCAACATGGCAGAGGCCTCGGATTAAGACAGTGTAGGTTACCACATTTGGTATATAATCCTTTCGTATCATATCATCAAACACCGTTACTGCATCCTCCACATTTCCCTTCTTACAGATAACCTGAATAAGCGCATTGTAAGTAGCGATTGTCGGAGGGCATCCTTCTTTAGACATTTCATCGAACAGTTTGCGGGCTTTGTCCAGCTGCCCAGCAACACCCAGCCCATGGATGATGGTAGTGTACGAAACAACGTCAGGCTTGCAGTTCTCGTCTTTACTTCCCCTCTTCTTCATCTGGAGGAAGAAGTTCCATGCGTGCTGTAACTGTCCAGCACGGAAGAAGCCTTTGAGGATGACATTATAGGTGGTTTTCGTGGGGGCAATGCCAGACTCGGCCATCTGCCGCAGCAAGTCGAGCGCGCGGGACGTGTCCTTGACACGACACCATCCGTCAGCGAGGGTGTTGTACGTCACCACGTCCGGCGGGAAGCGCCGCTCGAGAGCGCGGACCAAGGAAGCGGCCTTGCTGGCATGGCGCGACTTCCCGAGCGCGTCAAGGAGGGAGTTGAACAGGGGGAGGTCCTGCGCGACGCGGTGGGAGCGGTGGAGCGAGAGGAAGAGGCGGACGGCGATGTCGGGCCGGCGTTGCGACGCGGCGAAGCGCTCGAAGAGGATGGGGAATGTGCGCGGGGTGAAGGGCAAGCGGAGGCGCGGGAAGAGCGCGAGGATGGAGTTGGTGAGCTGGCGAGGGTGGCGGAGGCGCGCGGAGAGGTCGAGCGCGAGGTCGATGGTGCAGGGGGAGACGGCGTGAGCGCGGGCGGGTAGGTGGAGGAGCGCGTGGAAGAAAAGGAGCGCCCGCGGCCCGTGGTGCCAGAGGAGCTTGAGGACGGAGTTGGCCACGGGGGTCGGGAGCGCGGGCGCGACGGCGAGAAGGGACGCCGAGAGGGAGCGCGCCGACGCGGTGGTGAGTGTGGACGACGGGTGGTTAAGCACGAGGGCGGCGATCTGTCGAGCGGATGGAGATGATGTGGTTGCAGGCTTGGGAGTGAGACAGGCTGGTGCGACCGAGGATGGCGGCGGCGGCATTGGGGAACTTCTGGGCGCGGAGGGAGAATACAGCGGTCAAGTCGAGTATGTGCGAGAGTGATGAAATCTAGACCGTTAAATGCTAATCTGAAGGCAGGAGAAAGGTGACGGGAAAAAGAAAAGGCAACATGCCGTTCCTTCATTTTGGCACGAAATTTTCCAAGTACACCTACAAATTTCGTCGTATTTTTTAAATACTATAAGAGTGTCCGTGCGTTGCTACGGAATAATTTTTCTCATGCGGGAGATCCGTTTCGTGTGGACATTGAGAAGGACGGGAGCTTGCACTCGTGTCGTGCGGGAGATCGAGAGGAAGGGACTTGCGTTGAGGATGGATGAAGACGGACGGTTTCAGTACCTTGGATATTAGGTGACATATTGGACGTAATTTTGGTGACGTGACGTACCGCGACGTCCGTACCATCACCACAAACTCTAATTTAATATATTGATATAGATTTTAACTTTTTAATTGGTTCAGTTCAGCACACCATTCTGGCGTTCTCCCTCCCGTATTCTCCCCGTTACCCAATTTCCCCATACCCATGGCTTATCTGAAACTCCATGGCTCCCGCTGGTTTCTCCACAAGTGGCCGCCTCCTCCTCCTCCTCCAACGGACTCCGCCACCGCCACCTCCTTTCCCGCAGACCCGCCGTCGCCGCCTCCTACTGTGGCCCACGGCGCCGCTGCCTTCTGCAGTGGTCGCTGCCGCATACTGCTGCTCTTCCCATGGACGTCGTCGCCACCGATGACTCCTCTTCTAGTACGTTTGGTTTTGAGACGCATTGGTATTTTTGGCAGGCTAGCTAGCAACGGCCTGCTTGTCGTGCTCGGGACGCGAGACTGGAGGAGGCGGACTGGGGCGTAACGGCAGGGGCACCGGAAGGAGGGCCGCAGGAGGGAGTGCCGCCGCAGTGGGAAGGGGTAGGATGGGGATGTCGCGATGTAGAGAAGCTGCCGGTGTTGTGCCGCGGGGACCGGGAAGCTCGTCCGCGCCGCCGCGTGGGGAGGGATGGGCATGTTGCGTTGCAGATAGCTAGGGATGTCGCCGGCGCTGTGCCACGGGGAGCTCGTCAGCGCGATTGGGAGAGACGCTGCCGTGTGGGTGCCGCGGACGGCTCGGATGCGGGAGGCCTTCTTTTTGCAGGGATTGACAACAGCTAAGCGAAACGTTTTTTCTCTCGTGCAGGAGTAGCATATCCCTCATAATTTTGATGAAAAGACCTACCGCGAAGTCCGTACCATCACCACCAACTCCAATTTAATATATTGGTTGTCGTACCAGTGGTCCACGGGGTCCCACTGATACTGGACGCGTGGGTCGTGAGTGACAAAGCCCCGCCAGGTTTGCCTCCCGAGAACGATAGGCCCGGAAAGCCCCCCCCCCCCCCCCCAAGGAGACGGTCATTGGCGAAAACAAAGCCAAGGGCCGGAACAGGAGAAGCACCCGCTTCGGTGGGTACCCGGGAACTCTGGTCCTGAGAAGTGGAAGGAACGCTGTCCCGGCAACTGGCCGGGTGCGCTAGCCAGGAAGGGACTCCCAGCAACCCACGCTCGGGCATGCAGGTGGGCCCCGCAGAACAGTGAAGACAGGACGAGTCATCGGATGCAGTGCATTTAATGCACCGACAAGAGTCACATCGGCAGGGCTAGTCTTACTCGGCAAGGCTAGGGCATCTACCTTATAATCCATTTTTATCTATCGTGTATGGTGGCCTGGGCGCTGCATGGTGCCCAGCGTGGATCAACAGTAATGTAATTCCTGTGGCGGTGACACGCGTGTAGGAAACGTGTCGCGCTGCATGCATCGGCACCTGTGGTATCCCCTTGTCTATAAAAGGAGGACCAATGCCGTTGGTCAAAGCGTTCAGTTCTACTTCTAGTTCGACCCACAGTTAGTAGTAGCAAGGAGTACTGCTCGTGTTGACAGCAAGTTCTCTTAGGAGAACAAGTAGCTCCCCCGAGAACTCCCCGGGGCAACCTGTAAACGTACACATTCTCGTGAATACAACACAGAGCAGGACATAGGGTGTTACCCTCCGGGTAGCCCGAACCTGGGTAAACTCACGCGTCGACACTTCGTGTCTTTCGTCACGTTGGCGATCGCCGGAGCAATCGCCTCGCCCTCCACCGAACCAAAAAGGGGGTGCTCGGCATCCCCGGTGCCGGAGACCCGTGCTCCGACATTGGTATAGATATAAAAATGTCTGTACCTTTTTTTGGTCGATAACTATGCATGTCTATCTCTACAAATAGAGTAAATTTCACAAAACCACACTTCTTGGGGTTAGGGTTTCATTGGGTCACAATTATCACTAATAGTCTCACGGAACCACAGTGTTTGGGGCAAACTGTCTCACAATACCCAAATCGGGTAGATTATGCCGTTTGATGGTATTTTTGACATGTGAGACCCACTTGTCATATGCCAAGTCAGATCCATTTCGTTGCCACGTCAGCTTTCGGGCCCGTCCCGACCCGTTAATGGTTATTTCTCTACCTGTATCACCATCTCGGGTCAAGTCCGGGAGCTGCTGTGGCAACGAAATGGGTCATCCCATCCGACGTGGACGTATGACAGATGGGTCCAAACTATCAGAAAAACCATTAAACGACCTAATCTACTTGATTTGGGTTCTATGAGACAGTCTGTCCCAAAAAATGTGGTTCTGTGAGGCTATTAGTGTTAACTGTGGCCCGATGAAACCCTATCCTCAAGAAGTGTGGTTTTGTGAAATTTACTCCTACAAATACTAATATCACATGAGATAAATATTTTGTGAAACCATAGTGTAGTGGCTCCTTTCCTCAAACATGCCAGATGATTTTGAGATATAGCTAAGTAAAATTTACTAAATTATTTTGACCACGTTTTTGCCTATGCTTCACTCATGGTATTGCCGAATTGTTGGAGAAAAATATTATCTCCCTCTCTCATTCACCGTAAGTAAGATATATACTAGATGGAGATTTAGAAGAAACCAACGTAGGAAGCATCGCTTGCTGCAACATCCCATGAGGAGATGTCAATGGCCAATAGAAAACGGCAAGAAGTGTTGTCTCTAGCAAATTAGAGGCAACAATAAGCAATCACAACGGTCCTTCCTGTTTCGTTGTCATCATTAACATGGTGAACCTAGACTCCCACCATGTGTTGCCACATCATATCCACCACCCCAAACAGCCATGCACAATCAAATATGGAGTCACCTAAGGGTCTTAGATGCATCGACCGCATGAGAGGGCCAGCTGCTTGCCTCATGTAGGCATGTAGCCTGGCCATATCGATACTTCCTCTGCCTATTGATTTTATAATTATGATTTCAATCGCGCGAGTGGAAATGTAGAGAATTGAATTTTGTTGTGTGTTCTTGCGTTCTTCCTTCGCTTATAATAGACAAATGTAATGTTGTGATTATTTTTGTCCCTCTAGTTTTGATACATGGAAATATAGATTTCCTTGGAAAGTTCAACAAAACTGGAGTGAGACCTAAAATAAAATTTCTTATTCCTTGTAATTTCACTGAAGGTTCGATGGTGAAGCGTGATATTTTCTTTTTTCAAACTCATTGGATTTCTTGGAACTTCGTTTAAACTTGTTCATCAAAAGACACTACAATGCAAAAAAAAAATAGTACGTGTTTTCAAACCTTGAACACCTGGAGATTGTTTCATCTTAGCAATTTCGAAACATATGTACCACCCTTGTACAATCACCATACCTGATTTGCTAACACACTTATATATAGATAACACAATGCAGACTCACGCGCCATCCAACGAAAATGGAAAGTGGAGTCACTGATTTGTGTGCTCTCTCACAGCGTGCAATCACACAAAAAGAAAGAGAGTCTCCATTCAAAAATGTCAGGGTTTCCTTAGGGAAACTCCAAGAATACCCCGTTTCCTCCCCCCATTTGTCCACTTTTATACATTTAGGAGTTTGTGGGCAATAATGCAAACCTGCGAGTATGCTTAAATCCTCTCCACTTGTCAAAGAATGTCCACCCTCCTCACTTCTCACGGGTGGAATGTGGGTTCACCTTTTGAACAAAGCGTCGTTAATTCTTGTTTTCCACTCTTTTCTCCTCCTTTTCCCCCCCTCACATCCACTACCTCTAGGTAACGATGTTCAAATCAGGTGTAGACACGTAAAAAGAATAAAATTAAATTGAAATGGGCAAATGGGAAGAAGGATAAATAGAGACTGACATTAGATATCATGTTTTTTTCCACTTGAAACAACCCCAAATGGATAAAGTAGAAGGATAAATAGGGGAATCACCCTTAAGATTTACATTTATGTCACTTAGTCGCATGAACGTTCCAATGCTCCTGAACTACGGAGTAAGGGCAACTCCAGCGGGGAGACCCACTTAGCGCGGACTGGTCCGTTTGGGTCTAAACGGACAAAAACATGCCCTGACGCAGCGATCCATTTCGGCCACCATCCACTTTTCTGTCTGCCGCACCCATTTCCAACCCAAACCTGGTCCAGGTTTGGGTTGGGACGGACATCATCTTTGCACTGCGCTTGTCTCCTCTTTACTTTTTTTTCTCCCTTGGTCTGCGTATCTATGACTAATTGAACGGACCAAATGGGTGGTCGCGTTGGGGGCACTGGCAGAGCCAAACGAACGGGGCCCAGACAGCTGGTCCAGACTTGTTCGGGTCGCAACCCAAACGGAACAAAATGAACGCTTTTGGCAACGGATTTGGGAGTTGACCTAAAGATACTGGTTGCACTTTCAGATACAATGGAATTCCAACACACACCGTGTGTGCACTGTAGGTTCAAGATAGCTGGCTAGGCTTTGAAACCGAAAGATGTACGTACAAGGAAAGCACAAATTCTTCTCAGCACGAACGAGGACAACAACACCTGCCCACCCTTGCAAAAAGGTATCTCGTCCCCGCGGCTGGTCGCGTCATGACGGACAACACACGACCTAGTTCGATGGCAAAGCATACACGAGGAGATCGGACATGCACGTGCATGCCGAAAGGTACATCCAGTGTACCAAGATTAAAAAGAGAGAAATGGGGAGCACAAGATAATGTAGGTGATGTCCTTTCCGTGCCAGCTGGCTAGCGGTTTGGCTGTACTACTTGAATTCGTGGTGGGAATAACATATCGGAGCTGATTGATCAGTTGATTGGTAAAGCAAAATCAGAAAGTTGGAAGAGTACAAGACCGGAGTTAGGCTATATGGAGCGCACGGGTGGTGTGTAGGATGGTTTGCTGAGGCCCAGGACACATCGCATGGGCTCGATCGAAACAGCTACACATGAGCGTACAGCTATGCAATTAAGCCATAGAGTTGTCCTCCTCAAGCAATATTAAAAGCAGCAGGTTAATTGATCAACTTTTAGCCGGTATCCTGTCAAAAGTACGTACACCTAACAGTTGTAGTCAGTGCTCCCACTACAACCAACTGTCAGCGCGTACGTACATCTCTGCTGGTCCGTTGGCCGCTGCCATCCGTGATCCTTCCCGCTATGCAACGGTACGAATCCTACGGAATGTATTGGTGGCTGGCGCCGTCGCGACCGTACGATCGGACGGCCATCAATCATAGCCAGACTTTTGGTTTGGCTTCCAAGGAACTCCCAAACTGGACTTGAAACATGCTAACCTGGATTTCGCAAAAACAAAAGTAAGGATTAACGGACTTCCAACATTATATTTTGTGCACTACTTCCAATTATAATCTCCACATAAAGGAGACGTGGAGAACCCATGAAGCGTGGACTTTCATCTAGGATAGCAAGGAGGATTCTGTTTTCGTGGCAAATTCCAAAGGAACAAACCCCTCTGACCTCCTGATTATTTTCATTCCAGGCTGTAGCTCGCCCTGTCGACTTCCCCCGCTCAACCTACCAAGGTTTCAAAGTTGGAAGTTGGAACACATGCCAAACAGCCAAAGCACTGGCAACTGAAATAAAAAAAAGGCCCCAAAAATAATCGATCACATGACACAGGCGCAGGGAGGCTGATTAGAGCACGAACAAAGCTTGACCCAGAAAAGTATAAGGGGCAGTTAAGCAAAACCAGTGTGGCAGGCTTCTGTATGTTTAGATAACACCACGCCGCCAGCGCCACTCGCAAGCCACCTGTCTTCCACCTCTTCCTCAAATCTCCAATCCCCACGCCTCTATGCTTCTGGCGCAGGAGTTGGGATTCTCCCTAGCTAGCCAGCCGTCTTATTTAGGCCATGCAGCCATCCCCGATCCGCTTCGGCCGCCAGATCCCCCTCCCCTGCTCTGACAGCGAAGAGGAAGAGGAGGAGGAGGAAGAAGAGCAATACGAGTGGGAGGAAGAGGCGGAGGGCGAGGCGCCGGTCGTTTCGCCGTTTCTGCTGCCGGCGGCGAGGGGAGTGGTCTCCGTGGTGGATATGGTGGCGGCGGTGCTGCGGAGGTCCCTGCTGCTGTGCAGCAGCGTGCGCGCGGACGAGGAGCAACGGGCTGCGGCCGCGAGGATGCAGATAGGGCGGCCCACCGACGTGTGCCACGTATCGCACGTCACCTTCGACCGCTTCGTGGGCTTCCTCGGCCTTCCACCCGACCTCGAGCCCGAAGTGCCTTGCCCCGCGCCCAGTGCCAGGTCCGTTCGCCACTGTGTCGCCGTTTTTCGGTATACGTGTTGCTCTCTGTAGATTCGCAGATTATTTTTGTGACTGAACTAGCTGGCCCGCACACATTGATAATTATATATTTATTTGTGAGTATCTGTTTCTCCATCGAGAAATTTCTTATTCTAAGTGGATAATCCTCATTCTTTGTCCAACGAAAATTGAGTAGTTGCGTATTTTAGGAAATGTGTGCAACTAGGTTTGGTCTAACTTTGAGACTCAGAAATAGCAAATCCGTTAGGAATTACTCCCTCCGTCCCATATTAAGTGACTCAAATTTGTCTAAATATGAACGTATTTATATACTAAAATATGTCTAGATACATGTAATAGAAAGTCACTTAATATGAGACGGAGGGAGTACCTGTCAGATGATTTTTGTGTTTTAGGAATTTTTTTCGGCAAAGATGTAATTTTTATATTTAACTAGGTTTCACTGTTTTTTCAGCGTACATGTTGCTCTCGATAGATCGACAGATGATTTTTGTGTTTTAGGATTCTGCCCTGCAGGTTGAATTGTGTTACTGTTTGTGGATTAAGCTGAATTTTGCATTGTTCAGTTTTTGGAATTACTATTTCTCCATCGAGAAAATTCTTATTCTAAGTGGATAATCATAATTCTTTGTCCAGCAAAAATTGGGCAGTTGCACATTATAGAAATTGTGTGCAACTTGGTTTGTTCTGACTTTTTTTTTTCTGCGATGAAGGTTTGTTCTGACTTTGAGACTCAGAAATAGCAAATCCATTGAGAATTAGTCACGTGGTGTCTAGCTAATTAGTCCAACTAAGTAAAAACGAGCACACAATAGTACTACGTACCTACTAGTCTGTTGGGCTTCAGCCAGTAGGAATGTTTGGTTACCAACCTAGTTTTCCTTTTCAGAACTATTGCTGCTCAGCTACCAGGGAATTTTCTAATGCACACTCTATTTTGTGGAAATAGGTCTTTGTACTTGGAGGGAACGGAGTATTGTGATGTTCTGTTCTTTTTAGCCTTATACTATTCATCATTTCCAAAGAGGTAAAAATGCCTCAACTATCATCTCTTGGACTTCAGTTCTTAGTAGTTACTACACACCACCTATTAGTTCCACTTTCCTGATACCTTTGTAGTATCTCATCTATAGCAATTCAAGTTTTGTGAGTAAGCATAGGAGTTTTGAGACATCCATTCCAATGCCCATTCATTTTCTTAGAAACATTATTTCGAAACTTATGTCATGAGATCTGCTCAATTCAGCTTTGAGAGAAGTAGAATTTGGAAGATACAGCACCAGAACCTATCCAAGATGGGCTTGCCCGAGAGAAACAAAATGAGGCACTACAACGTGCCAAACACACGAATTGACACCAAATTCCAGGTCTCACCCAGGGTTCAGATTTAGGGGGAAATTTAGGACACACCAAAGTTCCTGAAATTTTAAAATTCTAACATTGGAACATGTTTGGATTGAACCTAAAATTTCACTGAAAATTTTGCTTAGAACAGGGGCAGCAGAGAAGCCAAACTAGGATATAATTCACATAGTAACCATAAGAGAAAGGGCAGATCAATCAGGCAATCAACAACATAAATCAACACCAGGTAGCTGTTGAAGAGAGCAGTAAGCTCCCCAATTCAATCGCCCTTGCCATATTGCCGTTGATCGTGACTTTGAGCTAACTACGCTACGAAGCGCCCGAATCGACCAGTCAAGGTTAGCACATAGAGCGACGGGGGATCAGGGAGGACAGGTCAGCACGCAGCAAAGGCACTGGCTTTAAAGTATCAAAACACCGCCATTGGTGCTGTGACTCTTTCTTTTTTTTGAGATTTCAAAAAATAGGGATTGGAGTTGGGGAATACGGGGACATGGGGAAGCAGGTTTGGCAATTATACGGAGCTTTGGATGGGTCATACAAGTTGGCCCAGAATCCAAAAGGCTGTCAGGTAGAGCAAAATTTGGGACACTTGGAAATTTCGTTCAAAATTTAACCCTGGACTCACCACAAGACCAATCTTGTTGAACATTTGACCATGCCTTACTTAATGTTTATTACATCTATTGGATTGTAACACAGTTTATGTTTACTAACTACATTTTCCCGCGCAGTATAAGTATATTTGGAGTTTTGCGAACATCCATGCAATGCTCGTTCGATAAAAGAGGAAACAGTGTCCCAGCAATACTGCTGACTATGCAAAGGAAGTTGTATTTACTTGGGGGCCTTCAGGTAAAGCCAATCGTAACCTGAAAACCTTCCAAATATATTTTCCATACTGAAAGTTCTGAAAATATTGTTGTTCTGCTAGGCTGAAGGGGTCTTCAGAATAAATGCGGACAATAGCCAGGAACAACATGTCAGGGAGCAACTAAACAGAGGTGTTGTTCCAGATGGAGTTGACTTGCACTGTCTTGCGGGCCTTATAAAGGTGTAGTAACCTTCTCTTATTGACATTTCTTTGTTTGTGACTGCCCTTTCTTTCTTTAACATAGGTCTTTAATGTGCAAGGACAGCATTCTCGTTTGGCATTTGACTGCCTTTAACATAGGTCTTTTATGTGTAAGATCGGCATCATGGTTTCTGCAATTTGAACATGTAGGGGATTACCTTCAAATATGAGAGTTTGTTTGCATAGTCAGGAATCAATATGCACAGGAATACAATGCATAAACCATGTTTAAATGTATTTTACTTCGAAGGAATCTACTGGGACATGGCTTTTTTGAAATGACACTTTTTATTTACCAGTTTCTCTTCTGTGTTATTCCATAATCAATACGGTTGCTGATTTGTAGGCCTGGTTCCGGGAACTTCCAAGTGGTGTATTGGACTCATTGACTCCAGAACAAGTGATGCACTGCAACACCGAAGAAGAGTGTGCTCTAGTTGCAAGTACGGTACCTCCAGTGGAAGCAGCACTACTCGACTGGGCTATCAATCTGATGGCAGATGTTGTGGAACATGAAAAGTACAATAAGATGCTCGCAACATCGCTATGGTTTTTGCACCAAACATGACTCAGGTTATTGGGAAGCCTATTCATATTCTTGATTTACGAATTCTTAAAATTCTCTGCCAAACCATATGACTTATCATACATTCATCTCTCTTTCAGATGGCCGATCCCTTGACTGCTTTGATACATGCAGTTCAAGTGATGAATTTTTTGAAGACATTGATCTTGAAGACCGTAAAAGAAAGGGAGGAGGCAGCTGCTGCGGCGAGGGCATTCACGTCCAACTCTGGTTCCCCAAGTGACAAAGATGAACCTCAGACACTAGATCATTTGGACAAGCCCTTCACTTATTCAAGACAGCAAACTGATGAACGCCCCATGATCAGTGGGTCCACTCTTGATCACTTCCTCTTCAGAGTAGAACAGGAGCTTCATCATGATGCGCATCCTAGTATTGGAGAACCCAAGTGTGACACTGGTTCAGCCCATGACAAAAGCAACAACAAATTTTCTCCTTTGAACAGTGCTTTTAGTATCCACGATAACAATTCCAGAAATAAATTCAGTGGTGACAGTGTGGAAGGTTTGTTTGACATGTTTAAATTTAGGAACGGAGTTGGGAGACTCTGCAGGCATCCAGTGTTTCAGTTGAGTAGGTCCGTGAAGAAGTCTGATGAAGCAGGACAAGCTTGTGCATGACATGGTAGGGTCTAATTGATGATTCTGTTACTTCAGCAGCTGTGTGTACCCGTGTGTACCAGTTAACTCGTCCACCATTCTCTTAGTTTGCGTGTGTAGTAGAATACTGATGTGGAGTTCCTTTGCGTGTATAGTTCAACTATTCATTTCTGACAATCCAGATTATAAGAATCCATCATCCTTTGTCGGTAACAGAAATTTCGATGTACTCGTAATTTGGTGATTCTTGAACAGGTAAAAGCTCTTGTAAAATTTTGCTTTGGGAGGAAAATCGCCAGTGGCTGCACCCATTTCAACCGATTGTGTCTAAGTGATTATGTCTTGGACACCGCGTAAGTCGTCTTTTCTACCCCAGTTTTGTGGTGTTCTATCTGCTGGTATGGAGACATGGAATACTGCTGCTGCTGGTATGGAGTAAGTCTGACGGAGGAGACGATGTAATCGTTGCTGAATCTTGCATGGGAAGGTTAGTTTTCTTTTCGGTTCTTGCCTTTTCAACGATTTGGGACTCGGGAGTAGTCGACGACTTGTCGCCTTCTTGAACTGCGGTCTACGACTCTACTACTCCTTGTAGAACTCCAAAGAAGGCACGAGGCCCGCACCTCAATGCAGAATTTCCAAGACGTGGAGCGAATTCTAATTCCATCACTCTACTACTTTTACTCACATAAACTATCGATAGTCGAGAGTATCCATTTTATGCCGCTTTTCTCCCATCTCCCTAATTCACATTCACAAAAGCAAAAACGATATTCTTCCAATCCTCCTTTTCCTTTCAGATTTCACAATATCCGTATCGATATCTCGTTCTGCCGAAAAAATATCCTGAGTAATAACTTAGCTGAAACTTTTTTCCCTTTTGCTTTCCTTCTGTCCAGTCAAGCAAACCATCCGGCAAGAAAGGTAGAGGCACGCGGGGCCTCTCGCTCTCACCGAATAAAAGGCGCCGATAATTATCCCTACGAAACGGAGATGAGCTCTACATGCAAAATGCAATCCATCTCGACTTCTCGAGGGATAAACGTGCAACATGACCAGAATCGCACAATATGAACCGCAGGGAGAATTCGAGGATCATAAGCGACTGTAAGATACTGTAGAAGATAGCGCACGGACGCACCCGATCAAAGGGAAATCCAGCCGCATCAACGACCGATCAAGTCGGCTGAAAATACGGCATGTGGAAATGGAATTCGACCCGCATCAACTGCGCACATATATATACCCGTGCTGCTTTGCTTTGTGGACGAAGCTTCCAAATCCCAACCGTGCGGTACTGCGGTGTCTCCTCGATGGGATGGAGCCGGAGCCCACAGCCGCCGGGACCCGCAAGCCGCCGCCGACAGCATCCGCCGGTCACGCGATAGGAGCGGCCAAGCCGTGGGCTTCGCGGGCGCGGGAGTCGTCGCTGCTCGCCGCCGCGGCCGGGGGGCTTGTTGCGGTGGGCCTCGGCGGCGGCGCCCTGCTGGTGTGGTGGGCGGTGGCGTTCCACCGCGCGAACGCGAGGCTGTGGATGGTGCCCGCGGGGCTCGTGCTCCTCGGCACCCCGATCGTCGCGTGGCTCGCCGTCTTCGCCTCCGGCCCTTGCGACCGCTCCAGGGTGCCGCCACGCGCCGTCTTATACGAGCTTCCTTAGCTAGCTTAGCTGCACTCGATCAACCCCTTTGTTTGATCTTGCATCTTGTAAACATTGCTTGGTGAGTGGTGAGTATGCGTAGTGCGCACTTGATTTTGGCAGGGCACTGATGCATGCTGGCACCTGCATCACTTCACTTCATCTCGTCTGCTGTTCAATTCTGGCACCGAACCAGGAGTATACAGGTCGATGCATTTTTTGCGTTTGATGATTTTCTCGATATTATTGATCTGCTGCAGCAATGGTATAAATTCAAATGAGGTTGTCTCTACCATTTACTTTCTTTTTTTCTTCTGACGATGGCTATATGGCGAACTGCTTAATCACAGGTCCCAAATTTGGCTGCACGTACCCGGCAGGGTTCAATTTTGTTCTTGGTTTCAAGAAATTTGTGACTGAGGCCATCGAGTTCGATCCGGTGCCGTTTTCATCTAACAGAGCGATCAATGTAACTGCAATACTGCATCCAGGTTTAATCGCTGTCTTGTGCTACAGCGTGGAGTGCCTTTTACATATTCTTACGTGCAGAAGCTTCTTGCCCACTCGGGAGTCGGGTCTCTATCCAGAGTGCAAAATTTCTTTCCACGCTCCGTCCTGTGTTGCGAGTGAAGCGCACATGTCCATTTCACGCTCCGTCTGATTTTCTCCAACTC
This sequence comes from Brachypodium distachyon, assembly GCF_000005505.3. Classification (NCBI taxonomy): domain Eukaryota; kingdom Viridiplantae; phylum Streptophyta; class Magnoliopsida; order Poales; family Poaceae; genus Brachypodium; species Brachypodium distachyon. The sequence goes on from NC_016133.3 coordinate 52,508,809, forward strand.
TGGATCGGACGTGTGGATCAAGATGCGTGCGACATATCACATATATACGGGGTACCATCATATTCATAGCCCTGCGGCAGCGACTTGCCGTCGATGGAAGAAACGCCTAGGCACCTAGCTAGGAGTGGTGCTTCGATGACGATTTGAGGACTTGCAGTTGCAAAGATGTTTTAGTATCCTTCTCCCGACGCGCCGCCGTGTAATGCAGGGAATTCTTCTCCACCCCGGCCGCTTCCTGACGGCGAAAGTGCATAATCCTGGTCGCGGTTTTCCCCAATCCCCCGTAATATCGTGGGACACAAGGAGGTTTCATGTCAGTGCTTGGGTCTTCGGGGCTCTAGTTCTCGGGCCTGATTCCTCTCTCCACGGAGTTTCGTCTCGAATGGGTTTATGCTCCCTTTTGTTCGTAGTTTGCCTCGATCTCACACTTCTGCAGAACTCTGCCGTTTCTATACTTTTTAACTAGAGCTCTGCCTATTTTGAGACGTGATATTCATAGACAGATTAATACAGTCATTTGCCACACAGTGAGCTGAGCAAACTGCACGCTATTGGATCACGGGAAAAAATGTGCATGATGAAGCACTTTGATTTTTTCAGGCCGATTAAAATCATCAACGGTGCAAAACAGAGCTACTACGTGTGGAACTATTTATTCCAGCAGTTTTACAGTAAAGAGCTTCGGCCGCCACCATCCACCAGCTAGATGATGTCCCGCACGTTGTTGTGAAAATTTTTAGTTAACACAAAAAGTATTCAAAATTGAAAAATATAATGAATGTACATTTTTCACTTAGTGAGGATAGCTTGATGGAAGTAACATGCATGCATGTGCAAAATATGAGTTTTTCCTAAATAGATGTGAACAAATTAATTATATGATGATGTGGCATACTTGCATGTTTAGAGAAATCTAATAGTAGTTTGCTTCTACTTAGATATAAAAGATCAGAAGTCTCTAGTTCGATGTATCCTCCCGGTTGCATGGGCTATTTGGTTGCTGTCCCGAAGCCCATGTGTATGGTCTGGAGAAAGCGTGAAAGCTCCATGTATGTTGTTTTAGATTGCATCCTGAAAAGGTGCCTGGGCCTGGCTCAAGCCACACACGCACAAAAAACAACAACGAACGTCTGAGTGCAGTCTCTGTTTTAAGTAAGTGTGCTTGAGACTGTACTACTCCCTCCGTCACATATTAAGTGACTCAAATTTACCCAAATATAGATGTATGTGTGTGTATATATATATATATATATATCATGGTTAGATACATGTAATATTTCGTCATTTAATATGTGATGGATGGAGTACTATTTTCGCATAACCTTTGAAATAGTTCAAACCAAAAAAAAAAATTCATGCTTGTCTGGCCACGCAAAAATTATCAAGTTTCTAGGCAGCCTTCAGGCATCACATTTTGTCAGGCACATTGCTCAAATCTCTAACCAAACAGCCCCTCAAAGATTCCATAGGTAGTTGACTTTTCTAACTTTAGTCGTCTTGTTTTATTGTGCCCTTTGTTATATCATCAAAAAAAATTCTGGTCCTATAAAAAACATGATATTATATTATTAGAGCCAAACTTTTAAAAATATTAACATCTTTCATATGCGTACGACAAAATTATTATTACAAATTTATGATCCGTTCTTTTTATTACATTTGTCGCGGTCAAACCCAGACCCATAATACCCATAGTACATGTCGTAAGTAAATCGTAGGAAAATTACCGTATGCATGCCCTCCCTCTAGGAGGAGAGCACCCTCCGCAGACCACGGGAGGCAGGAGTGTACATCGGGTCGCACATGGATGCAACGGGTGACACCCTATGGGAGCCTAAGATGTTTTCTTACCATAGATTAAAATTTCAAACCATGATAACTCTTAAAGTGTCTACTCCTACATGGCAAGCAATTTCCACCGTTAGATTTCTATTGACAAGATCTTCGGAACTAGATCTAATATGACATGTCACGATGAATTTTTCTATCATTTTTTCACTGTATTCATCGTTATTATTAGTCTGACTTGTTAATCATGTTATGCCTGAATTGCATAGATTAAGACATGTCACACACACAAGACATGAGACAACTATGGGACACAATGCAATATATATAAAGACACCGACATGACAGCTGAGACATTAATTGGGTACTTGTATATTACACGTGTGATTCTGTGCTGTAAGCTAATTTCACAATCTAGAATGACATCTTTTATAGGGCCAAAAATTACAAAGCTTAGTCCTGATTTGGGGAGGAAAACGAAGTAATTTACTGACTTGACGGGAAAAAAGATGGACACGTAAATAACATGGGAGTATGGGACAGTAGTGATATTTCACTAGTACTCTAAATTTTTGTGCCTAACTCTAAAATGACATTTGCTTTGAATCGATGGAAGTAACAAATGTGGCATCAGAGCTTCGTCCTTCTATTCAAATGCGGATGGAGGGACAAGTTTTTCCTTTTCTTTTTGCACTGACGAGGGTCGAGGGGATCGACAAGCTTTGCATGAGCGAAAATGAAAATCCACATCACACCCCTTATACCAAACAAAGCCACGTCGATCGAATCTCTTCGTACTGTCCTTGGTGCTTTTGGAGTGATCCAACAACTTAATTAGTTCTGCCATAAGAAAGAAACAACTTAGCTAGTTCCAAGTTGTTCTGTTTTTTTTGACGTGTGCGTGTGCGGCGCGCGTGCGTGACCGTGGAGATGGAGTTAGGCTTTCACGATCAACACCGTCAGGCAGAGGCAGAGCGTAGCTGTCTTGGCCTGCATAGGCATAATTATACACGTACGCGACCACACGGACCGTGCAAAGCTTTTGGTTGCCCTGGACGAAAGCCGATATATCCTAAACGTGTATTTACAAAGATTAGAAACTTACTTGACACTTTCGTGAAAAAATAGGGACCTCGGTGCATTTTACTCTTATTCGCCACATTTTCAACCAGAGCGTTTAGTGCTTGGTCGATCGGGTTTAGCCAGCCGCCCGATTAGTCTTGGAATTCAATTGTTTCCATCTTTACTCGTGGGATATACATGTCCAACGACTCCTCTCTTGCGTCTTGACTGACTGATGCATACCGAATTTTCAAGATAGATTGCTCGCAGTTAACGGAAATACTTCGTTCGGCCAGAATATAGTGCACGCCTTCCTCCAAAAGAAAAAGAATATAGTGCACGCTAATATAGTATACGGAGTACTTCCTTCGGCCAGAATATAGTGCAGGGGAGTAGAATGACAGCACGTAACTAACGTAGGAGCATTGCAGAGCAATTGAACCAAGAATCGTAACATGCACAAATTCTCCTATAAATCCCCCCCTGCGCATGTGCTCGTGGCGGGGACATGACTCACAACTTTGGGTACTCCCTCCGATCGAAATGTTACATGTATCTAAACGTTTTTTTAAGAATAGATAGATACATACATATTTATACAAATTTAAGTTAAGAATTTAGTACAAGAGGGAGTAACGTAGTAGTAACGTGGTAGTAGCATTGCAGAGCAATTGAACCAGTTAATCCAAAATTTCCAGTTTCAGAAGAAGAAACATGCATCATCCTTTTAAAGTCGTCCATGGCAAGAGCAAAGCATACATGGAACGACACGTCGGCCCACCATCGCAGCCCGGACTTGTGCATCCAACACCGCAAGTGTGCGTGCCCCCGAGCTTCGCTGACGTCCCGGGACCACTTGACTATCGCGAGAAGCACAACTGTAGGACATTGTCTTGCACATGCCTACGGGCACGTAGTTACACGGGTACCGCTATTATTGTCGCTTTCTCCCCTCGGGGAATCATCTTGTGGCTACGTCGTGTGTGCTCGTTAATTGAGACGATCCGTTGGATTTGACACCCAACGACGGCTCTGATCCTTTCCCTCCTCATCATGGATTTTCCCCTGTTCGCATTATGCGGGAATTATTGGATGGGCGCGCGGCAGGTTGGGGGGTCATGCGCGCCCGCGTGCACGGGACTCCCAGCTCAGCGGCGTGGTGTTCGCTCCGTTCATTTATAAGCCCCGACGAGCCAACCAGAGGAATCAGAAGCCCGATACTTACACCGATGATCAAATCAAGCCTCAAACCCCTGCCGCGCACTCCCTAATCAAGCTAACCTAAGTTAGCTAGTGAACAATAAGAGAAAGCATGCTGCGTCCGGGTATCTCGGTCAAGAAGCGCCAGGGCGGCGGGGGCTTCGCGCTTGGGTTCGCGCTCGGGTGCGGCTGCAAGGACGCCAAGAGTGTGTCGGTGTGTGCCTCGCCGTCGCCGTCTGCCGCCGGTACATCGACGACGACGGATCAGACGCGGCCGCGCAGGGGCGGTGGCGCCTCGAGGTCGGCGTCCACGGCGACGGACACGCCCACCTCTGCGTCGTCGTCCTCTCTGTGGGAGGACGCCGTGGCGGAGTTGGACTGCAACGACGACCACTTCAAGACGGAGACTACCGCGCAGAGCTTCTCCGGCCTGCTGCGGGAGCTCAGCGAGCTGGAGCAGAGCGTCGTGTCGTGGGGCGCGCGGAAGAGCTGCCACCACCGCGAAAACGAGAAACTCCCCACACCACCGCCGCAGGAGCAGTGCAGGAAGGCGACGAGAAGCTGCGGCGACTTGACGGCGAGGACGGGCGGCGGTAAAGATTACTGTGACAGCGTGGTCCAAGTCGAAGTGGGGCTCGATGGCAGCTTGGCGGTGGTGAAGCAGTCGGAGGACCCGCTGGGCGACTTCCGGGAGTCGATGGTGCAGATGATCGTGGAGAACGGGATCGTGGGCGGCGAGGAGCTGCGCGAGATGCTCCGCCGCTTCCTCGCCCTCAACGCGCCGCACCACCACGACGTCATCCTCCGCGCCTTCGCCGAGATCTGGGACGCCGTCTTCGCCGCCTCCTTCGACCCTGTCCCCGTCTCTGTCCCCGCCGCCGCCGCCCCGGCACACAAGTACGCCCGCCGCGAGCCGCCCATGCCAAGGACGCCTCCGCGGCACCGCCACACTCCGTCGGCATGGCGCGTGTAAACGCGCGCACTGCACTACTGTTTGACCCGGCCCGAACTAGGGCGGGCAACAGCCACTGCACTGTGTATTACAGTACTGTTACCTCGATGGAGTCAACATTCGCATACTACGCCGCCCCTGTATCATTTGGTTTCCGATTTGAGCTAGCTGTATCAATAAGGGAATTGATGTTGGATTTGCCACCAGCGTACTCCATTATTCTACACCGGCCGGTGGGGCCGTTGTCTTGCGTGCTTGGCATGTTTTGCTTCGATCTCCTTGTGTTGTGTAAGTCGACGAGCCAGCGCGGTTTCCCGCGTGCAACAACAAAGCCCGAGCTGCCGAGGAGCAGGTACAGCTGTATACGTAGTCGTATGATTCCGTTTGAAGTCTGGACCATGGACACAGCCAGTTGTGGTTGGACGGGAATTGGGAGGTGTCGGCCCCGGCCGTTTCGCATGCATGCGCACCCGCCCGTGCATTGCGGCCGGGGCAACATGGGCTGCATCATCAGTACGGCAACTTTATCGCGATCTCATTTGTCCGAACATGGACGGGATCACCGATTTTCTGCGTTACAGCCAGTCCGCCAAAATCAGCCAATGTACGTAGTACAGTCTACGGGAGGAGACCACGACAAAGAAGCATGTAGCAGAATCTTTTCAGACCCTGGCGGGTGCGTAATAAGATCAAGACGCATCTAATTTCTTCCCGAGACAGACCACGGGACGGGCGTACTCCATGATTCTTTAATTTGTTGTTTCGCATGGAGACGATGGGCACGGACGCGGACGGAACAAAATTTATCCAGCTTGCCTAGGGGCCACGGGAAGAGACAACGGACAAGCCCGGCGGCCCCCGGCAGCCCGGCTGTGCTCGCGCCCAGGTCGTCGTCCTCTGGCTCGCAAGCGCTTGTCCTCACTCCCATCCCCGGCATCTCCCGTACGTCATCACAGGTCATTAATGTGCTAATCTGATTATCTGACTCTGCAGGGTAAGCACGCCGGAGGCTGGGGGCTGGGACCAGCGCATTGGGATGCTAGCTAGTCTTTCGCGCGAGTCCTGAGTGGAGTAGACGAGGACGGATGACCGTGTGATCCAGTCTTCCGGTTCAGTTTAGTGACAGAGAATCTGGTCTGCATAAATTAGGATATGCATCATGCATGGCATGGTTTGATCGTATTGGCGTGATCGATCCTGCAATTCTCTAGTCCAGACAGCTGGACAAGTTGAACTGCAACTTGGACGTCGGCGAGATGCAGAGGCATGCTGAGCTGATGCCCTCACGAGAACGTGTTGTGTTTTTTCTTCTGTTCTTCGTGCCAGAGTTTTTCTTTTCGAAAAGGACGAAGCCCCCGGCCTCTTCGTGTCAGAGTGAACAACTGTATTAGTCGACGCTCTTACCTTGATGACACGGATGACGGATGATACTTGCCCTCGCCAAAGGGCACAACGCATGCAACCATGCAGGGATTAACAGCGGTGACGGCAGCAATACGCGTCCACAGTGTTGTTACTGAGTACTGACGACTCCTTGGTTTGGTGTGCACCAGAGAATACGACTAACCAATTTTACCGCTCGCACTATGACACTTCAGGGCAACTCCAGCGGGAGACCCATTTCGGTCCGTTTTGTGGTCGTTTTTGTTTGTTTGGGTGGCGGTCCGAACAGACCAAAGAAATTTGTTCGTTTAGGTCTGTTAGTGCCCCCAACGAGGCCTCTCATTTGGTCCATTTTATTGGTCAAAGACATGTGGGCCACAGGAAGAAAAATGAGCAAAAGAAGGGCAAGTGCAGTGCAGACGTGTTGTCCACCCCGACACATTTCCAACCCAAATTTGGATGGAAATGGGTCGTGGCGGACCAAAATCCGGACGCCAGCGAAAATGGGTCGCCCTGCTGGGGTGCGCATTTTGTCCGTTTCGATCCGAATGGACCGATTCGGCCCAAATGGGCTTCCCCGCTGGAGTTTCCCTACTCCCGCAAGTTTTTCTCTAGTACTAAGGGTTTAGCCCATATGATTGGTGCCTTGACTACCAAAATTCTGAATGGGCAATGTCTAAGCCAATCAGACCAGTCTGGCTGGATAACTCTTGCCACAACGACAGAAGTAGAACATGATTTTGAAACCCCTAGAAAACATAGGCAACAACAGGATTCAAATAACCGCATTCGCCTGTTGCCATTGCAAATTCGTCGCGCATCTACCGACTGTAGCCGGCAACTCCCGATTCTACTCCACGCATAGCCAATTTAAAGAGGAGTAGGAATGCAATGCACATGGATCTTATTCCTTCCATTGAAAATGTTTTTACATAAAGAAACTCATTCGAGTTGTACCACTACAAATTCATATCTTTTAATCAAACGTCTAATAATCAATAGTTTTTTAGAACTAATATCTTAGTACTTGCTACTCACTTCATTCCAAAATGTAGGCCATGTAGCTTTTATTGACTATCAAATTTTTAAATATTTTGATGGAACTTATATTAAAAATATCAACACATTGTTCACGTTATTCTCAATCTTCCCATGTGTCCCTTGGCTCTCCTTGGTTGTTGCTTTGTTGCTGAGAAGTTAATTGGAGTCGCCAGCTCGGTAGAGTGATGTCTAGTGACGATGGCTTGGTGGTGGACGGTCAGGTCAGTAAGGTCCCTCTTCAGCGCGGGCCTTGCATATTCCCCTCTCGAAGCTCGCTATCAAAATAGGCGTCGCTTGGTCATTGGCACGAGAGGCCAACTGTTTGGCATTGGCTGGCCTGCCGCTGAGACATGGATCTTTGCTGGCGCATCTACCGAGTGTTTGCGTGATGACGATGTCATATGTGTGCAACACCGACGGCAACTTTCTTTGTGCAATGTGTGGAGTGAATGTGGATAGTCAGGTCAGCCAGTGTTGTCCTCGGTGCGGTCATATTCCATGATGGCGCTAAGGACATTTATTAATGTTTTTGTTCGGTTTTCTACTTTTCTGCAAATTAACTAGACAACTATTTTCTACATGATTAATGGATTGACTCAAGGATTCCGGTTGGAAAAAAAGGAATAATGTTGATCTGAATTCTTGAAGATTGAGTACCACTTACGAATAGAATGGAGGGCCAAATTTTATGGGCCCCTGTACATCCCCGTACAGGCCTGGACTATATCTTGGTTTGTTTTGGGTTGTAGGTAGAATTCAGTGTTGGGTTGGGTTGGGTTGCCAAATTTCTTCAAACAATTGTCAGGCCTTTTAACCCACCAAACCGGCCTGCTTCAGGCTAGCGACTTGATTGGGCTCGAGTCTGACAGAGCCCATCGTCGACTTGCATTGCATACGCCCGCGATCCATCTCCTCCACCTTTTCCACCCCAACTCCCCAAGGACGCGCGAACTTGCACCGCCTTCGCCGGAAATGGCGACTCTCCTCGCTCTCCTCATGTGCCTCCTCCTCTTCTCCGCTCTCCCTTGCTGCGCCGCCGCCGCGTCGCCTTCCCGGTCCTCCGCCCCATCGGCGGCCCCTACCCCGCTCGTCCCGGCGCTCTTCGTGGTCGGCGACTCCACGGCCGACGTCGGCACCAACAACTACCTCGGCACGCTCGCCCGCGCCGATCGTGAGCCCTACGGACGCGATTTCGACACCCACCGCCCCACCGGACGCTTCTCCAACGGCCGCATCCCCGTCGACTACCTCGGTACGGTGCTCGCGTCGCGCTTCCTTTTGGTTTCGCCCCCCTTTTCTCGATTGCTAACCCCTTTTTCTGTACTACAGCGGAGAAGCTGGGGCTTCCCTTCGTGCCTCCGTACCTTGAGCAGAGCATGCGCACGGGCGTAAGCAGTGTTGGCCTCGGCAATATTGATGGAATGATCCAAGGCGTCAACTATGCGTCCGCGGCAGGCGGCATTCTCTCCAGCAGTGGCTCTGATCTGGTCTGTCCTCCCACTTCTCCTAATAACACCATATCGATTTTATGACGCCTTGGTGTGGCCGAGAGCCTGAGATATCTGTTTGGGTGGAGGAATCGAGTTTCAATTTTTGGTTTGTTCACATCAGTATTGATGCTAACCAGGTGGTGCTCGTGCGATTTTGGTTGCGCTTGTAGGGGATGCATGTGTCGCTGACCCAGCAAATGCAGCAGGTTGAGGACACATATGAGCAGCTGGCACTGGCTCTTGGGGAGGCAGCGACAACTGACCTGTTCAAGAGGTCGGTGTTCTTTGTGTCGATCGGGAGCAACGACTTCATCCACTACTACCTGCGCAATGTGTCCGGCGTCCAGATGCATTACCTCCCATGGGAGTTCAATCAGCTCCTTGTTAATGAAATGAGGCAGGCAATCAAGGTGCGCATCTTGTTCCTCAGTTTATTACTCCCATGGGAGTACTGTATTATGTGCAGCATTGCTCATCTCTGTGTTGTTTCTTAGTGTGTGTATTATCTCTTATGGCTGTAACATTTCAATTTTACTTTGCTGGATTTATCTCTTATGGCTGTAACATTTCAATTTTACTTTGCTGGATTAGTGACCTCTGTAGCTAGGATTAGGAATTGTGCTTCGGAGAAAATGTACCTCTTTATGTGGAGAGACTAGCAATTTGTTATCTCTGGAAATTAACTAATGAACACTAGGAAGTAATTAACTGAATGAATATTGTTGTGTCCTTGCTTGGTTGCAGTTCTGAAATGTTGGTTCCTTCACGGCTTCACCTTCGATATACATATCATTCATTCTTAGTGTCAAATTTTGGGGTGTTTCTCAAGAAGTTAATATTGGTTGAACACATATTCATCTTAAATGATCTTAGTTGCACCATTTTTATCAAATGAAATAACAATGATTGGATCTATTATCAGGAGTCTACAATGAGATATACTGATGTTTACTTGTTACTTAGTTGTATCTTGTGTAAACGTTACCATGGATGGCTGAAGCGTGTAATCATTTCAGTCTGCATCTTCTTCTTGCCCAGTTTATTCTTCGTAGGATTGCCCACCTCCTTTCTGGTATCACTGTCCTCTGTATCGTTCCTAAAGGCAGTGGCATTGGGGTTTGACAATCTATAGTCAGGATTCTCTGTAAAATTCAGAAAATATACTCTCTTATCTGCACAGAGATTAGAAAAGTAGAAATTTGCTATCATTGGCCGGCTTTCATTTCAGGAATATTAGTTCCTTTACCTTAAGATTTACATATAATTGGTTCTTAGTGTCAACTGTGGGGTGTTTCTCAAGAAGGTAATATTGATTTTCTAGATATTCATCTTAATTTCTAGGACAGTTGCATAGGTACCACAAATGCAAAATATTCCAGATGGATGCTAGTTGCAGCATTTTGATAATTTTTTTTAAAATGACTAGGTATATTATCCCGACTCTGCAAGGAGGTATAGTGGTGTTTATTTGTTACGTAGTCAGTATTTAGCAGTGTCTTCAACTGACTGATGTTTTTGAGTAAGCTGCACTAATTTTATAAGCGATTTATGCTGCCTTGTTTATTGAGAGTGCAAGCTAAGTTTCTGGCAAAAAAAAAGAGAGTGCAAGCTAAGTCTGTGGTACTTATATCAACTGGTGGACCATCTTGCACATTTGGCTCAATGTGCTCATGACTTGACTTTGATACAGCATATGCTTCTCAGTCCAGGCGTCATGTATGATGTATCATTTGATTTTCTATGCCCAATTTATCTCCATTAGCTAATCTTAAGCAGAATATTCAAGGCACGGTAATTGAAGATGCACATTCCAGTAGTTTGTTGTACTGTCCAACTGTTGATTATTGAATATTCTTGTGTTTCATTCCACAATCTCATGAATATGCTCATGCAGATTGAATGGATTGCTTCAGTTTGTTTGTTCTTTACAATTCTTCAGAAAATTAATTGCATTTTTTAGAACGAATTTAATTGCAAGTTGGCATTTTTTTCTTCATATTTCGCAACTTTCGGTGACCGAACTAGTTGTGTGTATCCTGCTCCCTTCTGACATGATAATTTATGCAGAATCTGTACAACATCAACGTCAGAAAGGTTGTATTGATGGGCCTTCCTCCTGTTGGCTGTGCACCTCACTTCCTTTCGGACTATGGCAGCCAAAATGGGGAATGCATCGACTACATCAACAATGTTGTGATTGAGTTCAACTATGGGCTGCGATACATGTCCAGCGAGTTCATCCGCCAGTACCCAGATTCTATGATCAGTTACTGTGATACTTTCGAGGGGTCAGTGGACATACTAGAGAACCGTGACCGCTATGGTGAGCAAATGCATCATAAGTACTACATTTGGTTTGCCTGCTATCCTTAGTAAAAGCCTTACATTTTGATGGAATTGCAATGCACAGGCTTTGTGACCATCACTGATGCTTGCTGTGGGCTAGGGAAGTATGGCGGCGTATTCATATGTGTTCTTCCACAGATGGCGTGCAGCGACGCATCAAGCCATGTCTGGTGGGACGAGTTCCACCCAACAGATGCTGTGAATCGGATCCTGGCAGAAAATGTCTGGTCGGGTGAGCACACCAAGATGTGCTATCCAGTCGACTTGCAGGAGATGGTGAAACTGAAGCAGTAGAAACCAACCTGAAATCTCCATCTCAGTTGCTTGCTCAACTTCTTTGTTTTCAGTTTTACGAAGAACTTTTGGGGTCGGCATAGAAAATGTACATATCGAGAATCACGGAGTTCTGTAATCAGATTTGGATAGCTCTGGTTAAATGCAAGTATGTTTGCCTGTAAGTGAACTGTAAAGGATCTGTATTGCCAAACTGCCACATATTGCCTGTCAAGTGAGACTGAATGAGTGATGAGCCTGTTTGGTGACAAAAAGAAACGCCGAGCTGTTGACCTGCTATGTTCTGCCTTTGTAGTTTCTGCTACAAAGCAGTGGTTGCATAGCCTACAAATTTGTACAGTCAACGAAAAGTAAGCTTCTACGGATGCTGTATGTCTTAAGATTCGTTACAATGTCCTTCAGTGACGTGGTCTTGGATGCCATAGGAAATCGCTGCATGTCTAGCAACCTGAGGAAGCATGAACTGCATACATCCAAGGGTCCTGCAACTCCTCATTGCCAGATCCACAGTACAGAACAAAGACAGGGAATGTCATGGTTTGATGGTTATGTCCTTGCACGAGGAGGCATTACACCACGTTCAGTCGTCACCCAAGAGATGCAAGTACCAGCTCACAAGTAATTGGGGATTTTTTGGTATCACAGTGATATTTCGGGTATGGAAGAGCCATGTTCTTGAGCAAGGCCGGGTTTGCTCGTGATCAGGTTGCCCTCCACTGGTCAGGATCCATCCTCTCCGGAGGAAAATCTTCTACAATTCGTTTCTTAATTCGTCTCTCAGTAATAAGACGACCAAGCACAAAAACACTTTGTGTTGGGCTAGCAATCTCCGGAGGAAAATCTTCTACAGATCACTTTATACACAACGTTACAAAGACTGTTGGCAAGGACTGGATGGTCTTGTGAGGACCCGTTCCGTTCCGGGTTGAGGTCTTCAGGAGTCAGGACGCCATTGTATTTCCAACTTTCCTCGCCCCGTCCCCGATTCCGAGCAACTTCTCTTCCGCGTCACCCCCGCCCCCACCTCCTCTTTCTACTGTTTACTCGTCTTAGACGACCCGAGTCACGACCTCCGTCAGTCCCAAGCTCGATAGGCCGCCTCCGTCTCTCGATTCCGGAAGCGCCCTGCCGCCTCCGGCTCCAATGGCGCTGCCCTACCTGGAGGCCGTTCTGTGTAAGATTCCGCCTCTCTCAGCTGCTTATTCCGGGTGGTATTCGCTCGTTTGGTCGGTCGATCCATGTGGCGTAGGCTCTCGATGGGCGCGGGATCCGCGTGTAAACCCTAGGGTTTTGTGGGGGTGCGCGGGTTTCGCTGCTGGATTTGCCCGTGCTGTGGAGCTGTTTGAGTGCGTCGGCATGGTGGTGTATTGGTGTACGAGTGGTATAGCTTGCTTTCTCGGGTGTAGTGGATTGATCCTAATATGATGTGAGCGGCATAGGCGCGAGATGTTTATCCAATACGAAGCGCTCGTTCGCCTTCACCTTTTAATGTTATCGAGAACAGTGATATGTGGTATTGGCTAGATTAAGTTATCCGCTAGTGCAGATTATTCGGTATGGTAGGAGCACTGGCGCAGTCAAAATGGAGAGACATTCATGTTTGTTCGCTGAAGGGCTTCTATAAGTCCCCATGTTGAGTGAGGCCTTGTGAGTTCGTTAGTAATTATAGATCAATTTGCTGAGATTATTGCTATGACCCAATCGCATCAACTTTTTTTTTTGTTTACTTACTGTTACTCTCCTTTCTGGTTATGTTGGGTGTATTTTGATTTGTTAATACAGGACATTGACCAACAATTATTCTATCAGTCCTCCCGTTTCAAAAACAAGTGACGTTTTAACTTTTAAGCTCTTCGGCAAAAAATTAAAACTTTTACTGCCAGTACTGTTTTACATATTTAGATTAGAAACTTGAAAATCATACGTATAGATCATATGACTATATGAGTATCCAAAATGTCACTTATTTGTGAACTGGAGAGAGTAACATGTAGCTTATGTGTGATTTTGTATCACATAAACTACGTACTAATAGAGTAACTGTTGATCAAACCTTTGCCCAGCCTACCACAAAATGGGCCAAAATATTTTCTAAAATGAAGTTCCAAGTAATAGGAGGTGATGGCTGACGAGTCTTTCCTCGGAAAAGTGTCCTTTAGAATGGTGTTTAGCATTCGTTGTTTCATTTATTTATTTTTATTTATAGTGCATTTGAGCAAAGTCAAGAATTTGGATTTTCATTTTTTGATCATGTCATGCTTACCTGGTTTACGTTTATTTACCTGGTCATTCTTCTTTTACTCATATGCTCGTTTCGATATATTTCCCTTTTGCAGGCTTCATGATTCTCTTGTACATATTTGAGACATATCTTAACATCCGTCAACATAGAGCCCTTAAATTGCCAACGTTACCAAAACCCCTGGTAGGAGTAATTAGTGGCGAAAAGTTTGAGCGGTCGAGAGCTTATAGCCTTGACAAAAGGTACTTGTGACTCTTACTCAGTTATTGCAACCATACTTCAACGTAAAACCATTTCCAACACCAAAATTCGTTAGCTGTATTCCAGTGTAATTTTGTCTGCATCTTTTTACATTATCTGGATTGACAACTATTCTTCCTCTTGCAGCAATTTCAATTTTGTCCGTGAAGCCGTAACTATAACATCTGATATCATAATACTGTACTATAAAGTTCTTCCTTGGTTTTGGAAGGTAAAACAAAGTCTTCAACTTCTTTTCCTCATTAACCTTCTCATGCAAGAGTTTGGTTGTGATTATCCTCTTCTTTTTATAGAAATCTGGAGAGTTGGCAACCAACATTGGCCTGAACGCAGAAAATGAGATAATACACACTCTTGCATTCTTAGCAGGTGTCATGGTTTGGTCACAGGTATCACCAAATTACTTGTCTCCTTTAAAAGGCCATATCTGTTAATTATTTTTGTCCTCTTGTATTCAGCTACTCCCTCCGGGTGGAATTACTTGTCGAAATATTACATGTATCTAGACACTTTTTAAACAAAGATACATCCATATTTGGGCAAATTTGAGACTAGTAATATGGGTCGGAGGGAGTAATTTAAATTAGCTTCAAGACACTCAAATAGGATTAGTTATAACTGGACGCATTTGTTTTGTTTGTTTGACAATTTATAGCTTTAGTTCTCAAACACCAAATGCTGGATCATCTGTGATGCTAGCTGTTTCAGGAAGTATCTATGAATCAGGACTTAAGAGCATAGCATTGTGACAATTATAAACTCATGTGCCTTTCTCTGCTCTGATTTTAGTCCTGACGGATACTTGTGACTGTACTTCCTCCCCAGCACATTTTTCAGTTTTAAAATAGTTATGTTCAATCAAAGACTGGGAAAGATATTTTGTTTTAATCATAGAGTTAACTACTTGCTCATATTTATTTCAACATTTTCACTAAATGTTATAATTTATTGTTGATAACATGAGGTTTATTTTCTTTTTGGGTTGATTGATCAGCATTTCTTTTGAATGCGCTTCCGTGACATTTGGGCAGTAAACTTGAATATCGACCTTTGCTCGTAACCTATGGCGATGCATGTTCTTCTGTAAAACACCAATCGGTTTGCCAAAACCACTAATTTACGTGATACCCTGATAAATACTTGCACAATGCAGATCACAGACTTGCCATTCTCTCTTTATTCAACTTTTGTTATCGAGGCTCGACATGGTTTCAACAAGGTACAATCTATATATTTCAATTTTTGCACTAACTTTTGTGATATCTATGTATTTGAATTGTGTTGACTTGCAGTGCGGTGCTTGGTGAAGCACTTATTATTGTCGCCTTATATATTCAATATCTTCGTTTCCTAATATACTTATGCTGAAATTTCTCTTGCTTTGGGCCTGCCTCAGCAAACTATATGGCTCTTCATTAGGGACATGATCAAGGGAATTTTACTGTCCACCTTACTCGCACCGCCGATTGTGTCTGCTATCATCATTATAGTACAGGTACCTCATTTCTGCTTTACGCCCTTCCGTGCCACCCTCTATTCTTAACTGTTATGCTGATAACTTACATCTGTACCAAACGTGCCTTTTAACCCCTTTTAGAATCATACAACTTGTATGTCACCTAACTGAGTTCATTGAGTAGTCTATATTTTCCTGTACTGCTTCAGAATGGTGGGCCTTACCTCGCAATATATCTCTGGGGGTTTATGTTTGCACTGGCTCTCCTGATGATGACAATATACCCCATCATGATAGCTCCCCTGTTCAACAAATTCACTCCTGTGAGTATATTTTCTTTCTGTGCAGTGTCCATTGTGTTTTCTTACTTTACTGTGCTTTTGTATGCGAATAGTACAGACATCCATACTGCATCTGCATCTACAGAGTAACTTTACAGGAATTGAATTATTTTGGTTTCAAATTTCAACAGCTTCCTGAAGGCACACTCAGGGAGAAAATAGAGAAGTTAGCAGATTCCCTCAAGTTTCCTTTGAAAAAGCTTTTTGTGGTGGATGGGTCTACCAGATCAAGCCACAGTAATGTACGTTAATTGCTCTAACTTAAGAGTTAGTGGTCATCATTGCTAACTAATTCTTGATAACTACTGTTATTCTATTTCAGGCTTACATGTATGGTTTTTTCAAGAATAAGCGCATTGTTCTCTATGACACATTGATTCAGCAGGTTCGGTGCTATAAATCAACACTTCCTTTTACTGTGTTCAGTCCCTTTGTTCCATTGCAATTTTGGAATACATGCATGAACTTGAGTGCTTGACCACCGTCCTTTTTGGTTTCAGTGCACTAATGAGAATGAGATAGTTTCTGTTCTTGCGCATGAGCTTGGGCACTGGAAACTCAATCACACTGCATATTCTTTTGTAGCTGTCCAGGTATTATCTCTTCCAGATCACTAATTATGGCCCCTGCGTGCTAGTCACTTATCTAGTTTTGTTTCATTAGCATTTGGCATACTCATTTACTAAGGATACGGTACTCGTCCAGTGAGTTGTCTTAAAAGTGGGGGTATCATTGCATCATCTAGCACTAGGGGGTATGGATCAAAATTAAGGTTGGTTGGAGGTACTGACAAGGAAAGCGTGTCCACACATTCCAGCAGTTTCTTGTTATTTTCTAGAAATCACAGCGTGTATTGGAAGCTGATTAATATTAAAGCAGTATTGTTTCTAGTAAAGGTGAAATATATTAGTTCTGATGAAGCCTCTGGTAGGTGATGCTAAGCCAGACAGTGGATGCGATGTGCTGAGTACTATTTAGATTATGCTTAGGAAGGCATTTACTGACCTCAATGAATCCTAGCATAAGTGAGCAGGAACTCAATTTTTAGCAACAGACAAGCACTGAACAGTGAACACCAATGTCAATGCAGTGTTCTGGTGTTATTGTTGGACTTTGTGCAATAATGGATCATAAAATCAGTTGGTTGTTCCCATTGCATTGGTTGCTGGAAACCTACTTTGAATTTACTTTATATTTTAGAAGAGGAAAAATATCATATCTAGCCTGAGATGTTAAAAATTGTTTTACTCACCTCATTTTCTACTTGCAGCTACTTACATTTCTGCAATTTGGAGGATACACTCTAGTAAG
This sequence comes from Brachypodium distachyon, assembly GCF_000005505.3. Taxonomy (NCBI): domain Eukaryota; kingdom Viridiplantae; phylum Streptophyta; class Magnoliopsida; order Poales; family Poaceae; genus Brachypodium; species Brachypodium distachyon. The sequence continues at coordinate 52,525,976 of NC_016133.3, forward strand.
GAACTCCAAAGATCTCTTCGAAAGTTTTGGTTTCGAGGATCAGTCTGTAATAATCGGACTGATCATTTTTATGGTATGTCATGTTTATATTTTCGTAAGTATTACATTATCTTGTTTTGGGGATGTTTTTGTTTCCAGATTCTGCCCTAGCAATACTGTTGTTATGAAATGAATTTGAAATCAAATCTTGGATTACTTTGTTCATTTAAACCTGCAGTCAGATGCACTGATGGATTTCCAGTATTGTAGTAGTTGTTGCTTGATTGACACATTATATTGCTTTTATGACAGCACACCATAATACCTGTTCAACACCTTCTGAGTTTTTGCCTAAACCTTGTCAGCAGAGCATTTGAATTTCAGGTTCATTCTTCTATTCACCACAAATTTCTTGTATTGCAACTTTGCAAGCATTGAAACATTTGGTTGCAGTTACCTAACACGATTCCAATGTCCAGGCTGATGCTTTTGCCAAGAACCTTGGCTATGCTCCTGAGCTCAGGGCAGCCCTTGTTAAACTACAGGTAATCATTTAAAGGCCCTTCCTATTTTAATTCTGTGTTCCTCTAATTGACCGCGGAATCATTGTACACCTAGCTTGCATATCTGGTCATAATTGATGACTCCATTCTGCAACTTACTTTCACTCTCAGAATTCAATACTGGATATTCATGTTTTTTTGGTGAACTTAGTTATTACCATTAATGCTCATCTATGTAAATCATAAACATGCTTAGAAAGTATATTCGCGCAAATGTTTCAGTAAACTAATTTGATATCTGTTTGAAAAACTCAGGAAGAGAATTTATCTGCAATGAACACGGATCCATGGTATTCAGCATACCATTACTCCCATCCACCTCTTGTGGAAAGGCTCTCTGCTATTGAAGATCTAGACAGCAAGAAAAAAGACTAAAATGGAAGATGATTGAGCTGATGTCATACATGAAGCGGGAAGTCTTAATCCTATGGTTTGCTATATGGATAGCAACCGGCATACCTGTCATTTTACTTTATGATGTTAAAATGGATTTGATGGATTGGAGCTTTTCCAGAGTTGTGGAAGCATCCAACCATATTTGCAACTCTAGGTTAAGTTCCGTTTATCAATCAACTTACAATCTTACAGATATTAACCTATTTGGTAGTCCTTTGATGTTTTTTTTAAGGCGGTAGTCCTTTGATGTTGACAAATAGAAGTGAATCGGACATGGCATGTTAGACTTTTTTTTAGAAAACATACATGTTTAGACTTCAGATACATCTTCTATCTTTGAAGTCGTTGTGTTCCTTTCCTTTGCCTACAACAGTACAACTATGTTTACGATCATGACGCATTAGCATCGCATTTGATCAGCGTATAATCTCGGGTAACTCAGCTACGGCAACTGGAAACCAGGAGCCATACGATGAGAGACGAATGACGAGGGCACGTTTACTTTCGATCCAAGGCAAAGTTTCTCCCCTCCTTGCTGAGCAAGAGTAAGAATATTTGGTTTCGGTAGCAACACGAAACACTGGCTTTGTTAGCCAATCTATCCAGCCAAAACTAGAAAATGCTTGCTTTTGCTGAATTCGGCTCCTGCGTCGACATGCATCCCGTTGCAAAGTAGTACGACGAGTCGACGATGCAGAAATTACCACTAACTGCACTGCACGTTGGGCCGGAGAACTAATCTGCCTCGACCTACACGACCCATCCCATAGGTGGTCGTAATTTCAGGAAATTTAAACCGCGGTGGTTTTGAGTTCGTTTTTAACAGTAATTTACTTGCTTGTTCCCCCCTCCCCTGTCTTACACCGCAAAGTGTTATTCCATCCATCTAACGATAAGGGATATATTAGGGTTCAGTTGACCAATCCTTTGATCACAAATTACTTCATGAATATGTGACTAATATGATCAAAATCATAATCATAAATAAATATTCTTGAGTAGGAACATAATGGATATGAATATATGTCATATAATTATATATTAATAGAGTAATTTATGATCCAAGTATAGATAAAAAAAAAAGATAACATGCTCTTGTTCTTGGAAGGAGGTAGTACGAGTTGTGAGGCTCCGAGCCTCCAACCAAGCGCTCAATCCGAACTGGTTAATCCATTCACCCCTGAGCTCCCATGCTGTCGCTCTCCGCTCCTTCCACTCCCCCGCCCCCGCCACCGCCTCCTACCCGCACCACCGCCGCCGTTGGCCTTCTTCGTGGGGCCGCGGGGAGGCGGGACGCGCCTCTCACCACGGCACTCCATGCCGTCCTCCTCAAGTCCGGCGCGCTCCACTCTTCCCAGCCCCTCGACGCGCCCAACTCCCTCCTGCACGCCTACGTCCAATGCGGTCTCCACACCCACGCGCTCCATCTGCTCGACGAAACGCCACGCCGTGACGCCGCCACCCACGCTACCTTAATCTCGCTCCACTCCCGCCTTGGCGCGCCCCTGGACGCCTCCCGCGCCTTCGTGGACATGCTGCTGGCTCACGACGCACGTGAGGATGGCGCCATCCCCGCCAACGAGTTCACGGTGGCCGCACTCCTGCAGGCCTGTGGACTCGCCAGGGACGAGAGGCTGGGGAGGATGGTGCATGGCTACCTTGTGACAAATGGGTTCTGCGCTGACCCGTTTGTGGTTGGCTCGTTGGTCAACATGTACGCCAAGGTTGGGGATGTGGTCAGCGCACGGAGGCTGGTCCTCGGATTGGCTTGCAGGGATGTTGTTTCTTGGACTGCAGTTATATCAGGGTGCGTGCTCAATGGGATGCTGTCAGAGGCTCTCGAGGTGTTCATCATGATGCTGGAAGATGGTGTCCTTCCCAACCATGTTACGATGCTGAGTATTATTCAGGCATGCTCTTTGATGGGCCACTCCGGATTGTTCAGTCCGGTGCACGCTCTTGTTGCTCTGTTGGGTCTCAAGGATGACGTTTCAGTGGTGAATTCTCTCATCATGATGTATGCAAAGAATGGCTTTATTGAAGAGGCCGCAAGGCTTTTCGAGGATCTGTACCTTAGGAGAGGAAATTTGTGCTCTAACGCTGATGTTCTTGGCGCGCTTACTTATGGTTGCGCTGTCTCAGGATCTCTGAAGAATGGGAGGGAAGTCCATGCACACTTGATTAAAACGAGTGCTTTCCCAAGCATCAGCATTGAAAACTGCCTCATGGGCATGTATGCTAGATTTGAGGAAGTTGACTCAGCACATTTGGTGTTTAAAGGCATGCAATTTAAAGATATTGTTTCATGGAACACCATGATCTCATGCCTTGCCAAGAGTGACTATGTAAATGAAGCCTTAGAGCTTTTCAGTACTCTTCATGGTGGTGGTGGTGGTGGTGGGCTTGTGCCCGATTTCGTCACGGTCTTGAGTGTAGTGCAAGCATGCTCCAGTGCTGGATTACTACTGCAAGGGCAGATGCTCCATGGATACATTACAAAATATGGATTTGTGCAAGACGTCTCGATCTGCAATGTTCTAATAAGCATGTATGCAAAGTTAGGAAGAATTGATTCCGCTGAGCAGATCTTCAAGCAGATGAATGCTAAGGACCTTGTTTCCTGGAATTCGATGATCAATTCTTACGGGGTACACGGAGATGGTCGTTCAGCTCTAAGGTATTTCTACCAGCTGATAGATGCTGGGACACATACTCCCAATGCTATCACGTTTTTGAGTGTGATATCGGCATGCAGTCACTCTGGTTTGATTTCAGAAGGATACATGTGCTTTGAAAGAATGAGAAAGGACCATGGCATTGAGCCAAGCATGGATCATTATTCTTGTGTAGTTGATCTGTTTGGAAGGTCTGGGAGGTTCACTGAGGCAGAAGAATTTATCAGGGATATGCCTGTTCCTCCCAACTCATCCATTTGGGGACCTCTCCTAGCTGCTTGCCAGCTTCATGGGAATGTTGATCTTGCAGAAAAGGCAGCTAAAGAATTATCAGTCTTGGAACCTGAAAGTGATATATGGAGAGTCTCCTTATCAAATATCTATGCGTTGGCTGAGAGATGGAAAGACTCAGCAAATATTAGGACTGAAATGAAGAGAGTTGGTTTGAGGAAGGAGACTGGGTGGAGTTTTGTAGATGTAGGAGGGGTTGAGGGTTTTAAGTTTGTTTCAGCAGATACAAGGCATCATGACGCCGAACAAATATATGCAGTATGGCACAGTATGAACAAGCACATGGCAGATGTAGCTGGTGATATGCATCAACTGAGTCTGGTGAGTGTAATTTAGTTGATGACAGATGCTTGATGGATTCGTATGCTTGATTTGGTTGTGCCAGAGTGATGGTGCTGACCTTTTGTTATTCACTAGCCTGTTAACTTACTGACATGAAATTAGTACATCGGTACTGATTGGGATGCTGGTTATAAGTAAAACTAACGAGTAAATATGGTGGAAAGTAGTTCCGATGTTACCATAGGATGATCCAATAAGGTTCAGATACAGATATCCTTAGGTTTGTCGGGGCTATCCTGGTGCTACTCCAATCAGTCATATAAGTTGAAAGGGTAATCTTATGCTGGTCATCGATTTGTACGATCAGTGCAATTTGTTGTCTGTTGGAGAAACATTCTTGTGTGTGTACCCAGCACCCACACGTATGTTGTGAATCCATTCCAACAAATTGCACTATGTATGCATGTTTTTCAGCTGCATGTTTAGTGTATTATAGTCTGCTGGAGAAGCATTCTCATGTACGTGTGGTAAGCTGTGAGTTTGTTGTAAAAGTTTGTGGTACTAGCGTACTACATATCCATAATGTTTTGAGCAGTGGCACTTCATCTAGGTCAACAAAGAGAAATATCAAATCCTGCTTCTGGAGTTCACAAAATGAGCACAGACCGGTTAAGGCGGTTAAGTTGAACACAAATAAACACAGGTTGCCCATACTAAAACTGATTTCTTGTTTGTCTATTTGATTCTTAAATCTGGAAGACAATCAAACGAACTTCCCAAATTATTGCTATCTATCTAGTAGTATCATGTAAAGCCCGAGTATCATTTCATTCATTGCACTAAACTTTATTACTTATCCCCTGAAGCTCCCATATTGACTAGACCACTTACATAAGGGGAAGTGTACTAGTAGCCTCTTGTACACTAGGAATAGAATACAATTCAATCCCTGTATTTGTAGTACTTCCAATACTCTATTTCCTCATCAGGAGAATCACGGTATGGGCAGCTATGCTCCTGTTTTCCCCTAGACTGTCGACTTTCTCATGCGTCTTGGCCTTGAGATTGACAACAGATGGATCCGCTCCTAGGAGGTCACACAAGTTAGATCGGATCGTCTCCTTGAATGGGCTAATTTTTGGTTTTTGCAAGATCAGTGTAGCGTCAAGGTTCCCCAGCTCATACCCTGCTTGATGCATCAGTTTCACCTGAAATTGCATCACAGCCAAAAGGTTTTAAACAGATACAAGCTATGTAAAATTGCATCAATCTCTAAGATCTGTTCCATTAGATCATAGCTTTGTGTGAGAACAGGAAACAACCATGCTCCAATTGGATAACGTTGCATGGAATGACAAAGAGGACAATACACTGTGATGTCAAACTGAAGAGAAAAAAAAACTATTTTCAACTTGCATGAGGCCGTGTAGAGAAATCATCACATGATGAGCTAAAATTCTAAAGCATGGGAATACTTTCTATCCAAAAGTCCAAGAAAGTCAGCTTTCTAAGCACATGGTACATGCCATTTACAAATTCTAAAACGTGGAATGCTTTTTGTCATGGAATGTCAAGAAAGTCCAAGACCAAATTCGTGGTTATTGGTTGTCAGAAGTAATAGCACTCCGTAGGGACCTTATGCAATCAGTGTTGATACAGACCTGATTGAAGCAGCCGTTGCTCATGTTGATGCCCGAACAAAGTCGAACAGTAAAAATGCAGGTATCGTTTTTTTTCTTCCGAAAAGCAAGACAATGCCTCCTCCCGACCAAATGAAGGCATCGCGGAACAATATTAATTAAAGGAACACTTCTTTTGAACAGGTCTAAGATTCAGACTGGCCTAACGACCAATTCAAGTAACTAATTAATCAACACAAACGGCTATATGATAAGAAATTGCGAATTATTGAGCAAAGCCAACACACACGAAAGTTTTGTTCTGATAAAGCATTCCATCATCCAACTACACACAGTATCTCAAGTTCTCAACATGCTCACAGAAGAAAGATGTAATTGCCATCGGACAATAAAATTATGAATGAACTTGAGAAACTCACAGCTTCCTTCATGAACACCGAAGACTCGGCCCCCTTCCACCGGGGGTCGGTATCCGGGAAGATCTGCCCGATGTCCGGCAGCCCCAGGGCGCCAAGAATCGCGTCCACCACGCAGTGCAGCAGCACGTCCCCTGCGCGTTCCACACGTACGGTAACGCAAGGAGGCAAGGAACGGAAACACACGGTAAAGACCAAGCAACGCTAGCGGTAAACGGCACGTACCGTCGGAGTGGGCGTCGCAGCCGCGGTCGTGGGGGATGTTGATGCCACCGATGATGAGCGGGAGACCCGGCTCGAGGCGGTGGAGGTCGAAGCCGTGGCCCACGCGGAACGGGAGGGCCGGCGGCTTCGGCGCCGCGACCACGGCGGGCTGGTGCTCCGCCTGGAGCGCGGCAGCGACCGTAACAGCCGGAGACGGCTGCCGTAGGCGTAGGGACGGTCGAGCGGGGGAAGGAGAGGAGGCGGGGTTGGTGCGGGTCCTTGGCGCGGTGGGGATTGGGGAGGCCAGGAAGAGGGAGGAGGCGGAGGCCATGGCGTAGCGCTCCGACGGTCCGGTCGAGATAGCGAGCGAGAAAAGGCTTGCGGTTTTTGTGCGCCGGAATTACTTGGCGAGTCGAAGCGAGAATCTTAGCGCTGGAGATGCGCTTGTGGAGAGAACTTTTGGCAGGTAGTCATCGATGACTGATAGCTGCCTTAACATTTATAAATGGACAATACTCCGGGTCTTTGCACTCTCTATTTATCGACTGTCAGCTTGGTGCTGAACTACTGGTATATCGCATAAAACATGACACTGAAGTTCAAGAAGTAAATTGAGTTGATCCATTGAAGAAAATATAACGATCTCAGACTAGGGTTTGCAAAATTGAATTTGTCTTGGGAAAGTGTTGCCACCATCCAATTTCTGGAGGAAACGGAACTGGATCGCTCAGCCATATGTAGGTTCTTAAGATCAATAGGCTTTGTAATGCAGCTGCTCATAGTTTTGCTAGTTTTGCTAGCTGGTGTCATAGTGTGTGGTGTGATGTGGTGGGCCTGATGAGTCAGGTTATGCGTGATTGTAATCCACTCTATTGTTTCTTAATATAAATCCCACTTTCAAAAAAAAGCTACGTTGCATCTTTTTTTCCGGTTATCAAGGCAAGTCAAGTGCAAACTAGACTTAAATACATCAAAATTATGTGTGGTACAGTTATTGCTGAGAAATCTCAGTGCCAATGAAAAAATGTTGTCGACAAACCACAGTTATCGACACACCACACAAATAGATGACTTCTTGTGGGCAGAGGTCGACAAAGGTGAAGAGTATAGTTGTTGGTGAGCTGCGGCCTCTAGTGGTCGTCAAACCTAGTGTTGATGCATCTTGATAAAGCTATAAGTAGCGGAGGTTGCCAAGAGCGATGGTAAAGTATCTTGGTGGAACCAGGTCGATATGAGGAATTGGTGGCAGCGAAGGTCAACCGGTCTTTGTTGGCTGATCTCAATGCCCCATGGCGGTGTAGGAGCTGGTTGCAACTGATCTAATGGTGTTGGTTGCTCACTTGCATTGCAACCAAGGAAGATGGTCCTGAGAGGCGAGCGGCGAAGAATTTTTTGGTGGAGGTGAGATGCCGTTGCCGAAGAGAATGGCATGGGCAAATTTGTGGTCAGATCTTGCTGAAGAGGGTGAAGGGGGGGTGAGAGGTGGAGATGGATAGGAGAACTAGCCCTTTAGTGCATATGACATCAGGAAAAATATTGTGCAGGGCTATGAATTGAAAGGTTGTTACTCTTTCTCTCCCTCCTTCCAAGTTGAATTTGGCGCCAAATCCGGTTACCTTCACATACAAATAGAGATTGTGTATGGACCCAATCCATTTTCTAGAATCCTTGCTCATTTCTTATGTCCAAACAGGAAGTTAGCCAAAAAAATCTCCAAAATCACTACGGTGGTCACCCATTGCAGCGGTTATTCTGTTTTTTTTTAAAGTTGGTTTGTAAATTGCCATAAATCACCCTCCCCCCTTTTTTTTGGAAGTTCTCCCCATATTTTAGGAAGTTGTGATATAGTGATCTAGTTTGAAAGTTCATCCTCAAGTTGTTGAAAGTCTAACCTCAAACGTTGATATTTTTTCTTTTCATTTTCCTGAAAGCTCTAAGATGTCCAAAAGCCCATAAAAATAGTTGAAGGCTACATTCTTTTTTTTTCTTTCTCCCACTCAGTTTTTTTTTGGCTCTAACGATCCTATAATCAGCAAGGTCGAAGAAACATCAACAACAACCACTCTTAACAGGAGCAAAATGATATAGCTCAAAATCTTCTAAACAAAGAAACACAGTTTCTATCCCCTTAAATTTTTAGATTACTTTTCTCCATGGATCCAAATTGCGTGGAACTTGACAGATATGTAGAATTGGGAGTCCTGAACACACTGTCCAAATTTCTGGTCAATCCGACATCTTTTGACCCCTCAAATTGGTCATATCCCAAGGCTGCGCACATCTGAAATTCTAGCAAACAGGTCCGGCAAAACCATTCTCTGACCCTTTCTTTTCAGCTTTCAGGATAGGCTGTTCTGAAAAGCTGCTCTCCCCCGGCTTTCTCGAAAAGCCATCTAAAAAAACAATATTTGGAAGCTTAGCTCATAGGTTCAGACGAGCTGGACTTTTGGGCTGCATTGAGCGGCCAACTCACCTCCATGTGGAGGGACTTAGCCCGAGGAACTGCAAAATATGATCCACAGTGCGGTTCTCTCAATATTTAAGTTCTGATGTTGCCTTTCACCACCATTTTTTCTCTCTACAAATTTGCTTCCTTTTCCTTGTCAAACAGAAATATTTGGTCCATACTATCTATCAGTAAGACAATAACCGACGAACACACAGTAAATTCCTTCAAGTCATATACAAACTACTTTGTCGGTTCAACTTCGGCTTACCGTCTAAACTTATCTGAGACCACATTGTGTCTGTATATATGCAGCATGTCATTTATTACCAGACCGGATGCACAATACTTATATTCATGTATTCATTCTACATAAGCGTAGTAGCAAAAACCTCTTTTCAGAAGAACAAAAACGAAATGTGATTGTTCAATGGGTTCTTTCTCCAGCAGAACTTCGATAGCAAGCTCATGAGTCACCTTTGCATGCAGGTTTTTCTTTTAGTACAGGTTCATACGTAAAGCATAACAGAAAGATGAACTACATGGGGAAAACAAGCCACATTTTCGATAACCTCAACTGAAACAACTTACAAATTTGTATGCTCAACAGACGACAGATGGAGTACTATTGGTTACATCATGGCCACAACGAGCAGTGTCTTGCCAGATAACAGAACGATATCGCCAACTGAACTCAATGGACAGAAAAGTGAGGAACCAGCATTACTCAAAATTTTCTTCACATGTTCTATTACTAAGAGCAGCATTGCTAAGCCTTATAACTGAAGAAAGTTCGAGCACCTAAGTGTAGGGAAAATACACGCTTCGGGGCGAAAATATATACACACCAGGCTATAGACAGATCTCACCTTACGGAAGCCTACTGTACACTTTTGCACCCTTACACATTCTACTGTTCGAAGCTAGCTAGAAATACAATGGTGCAAGCACTTTCATCGGTGCTCCAGGAAAAACCCCTATTCAGAGATCAAGCTGAAATTATAGGCACCACCATTCTTCTTTAATCCTGGAATAGTTACGTAATTGGTAAATTGTGTAAAGAAGATAAAAATGAAACCAAAAGATGCAAGACTTACGTGAACTATCAAAAAAGGCTCAATGCACTATCAGCTAGAAGTGAGCTTCTGGAGCTCCCTAGCTCAAGCCCATCAGATGCAGAATTGTATGAAGACAGCAACTTCCTCTGTATAAGTTGAATCAAATACAAGTTAGTTTCTTTTTTAGATGAATACACGTTAGTCTGAATAGGTAATGGAACTGTACAGAATGCCAGAGTTGAGTAGCAGTGCAAAGCACATCCTACTTCCCAGTGTTACATTACTCAACAAGCCAAACATGCTTAAAATTCATTTGCCCCCCTGAGACTATCTCTTTTTTTTAACAGCCCCCTGAAGACTATCTAATGTAAAACAAAACAATTTTGGAATTGACCTTTTTTTATTTTGATAAGAACTGGGTATCAGTACATACCAAATTTCTGATAATTTTGAAAGTTTGCAAAAACATGATTACTTTACACACATGATGGCTGCCCAAATATTCCAGTCGTTCTGCACAGTGGCAGCAGTTGTACTGACAGTACCAGAAACCATGGGCAACTGGGCAAACCCTGCTAGAAGCACAGTGTGTGAAGAGACACCCAGGTTCAAGGAGACACGAGCATGCTGTTGAAATCCTTCGCAGTTTCTTTATATGAAAGAAATAACTTCTGCTACCGACCAAATAAAGGTGTTAAACATCTGAAACAGACTACGTGCTAATTAAACATGCATTTATGGGATTTTGTGAACTGATTACCTTGACACCACTGTAGAACATAATAACTGTTAACAAGACAAGAATACAGGCATAACATGTGAAAGCTCTGCATACTAGCGTTACCTTTCAGACTTAGTAAAAGGGTCTATATAAAAGGGGATATGGTAGATACAGGAAACAAGCATGGCAATATGCAACAAAACTCTCAACAAAAACTTGAACACGTTGTGTAACTTATAACAATGTTGGCAGCATGAAATAGTAGTGAACTATTTGGTGCAGGTATGATCTAAATTCTGAAGACATTTTAGATAGCTACTTACTTGATCTTCAAAATCAGGACTAGTCAAATTGATGGAGAGATTTCTCATCAACAGCAATGCCTAGAGAAAAATACACATGTGTCAGTTGATAAATGGAAGTGGATATTTCAAACCATTATTTAGCAAGAAAACTATGACTTTGTTATTGAAATCTATCGGTTTCATCATAAAACGAATGGTCCAATATGGTAACATTTAGCTGTTTTTTTATTATGCTTAAATCGGGAGAGCTAGGTGCTGGATAGGCCATAGTTACATAAGAAACTTTAGAGCAGAACATCATTTATTCTTGTGTTCTCTTAACTCTTGATTTCACTGAAGCAACATGGTAGCCTCATTTAAGTTATGCTAACAGTTAACTTTTGTGTGAGTACAAGAAGGAAACCGAGTGTATCAATAATTGGCATACCGTCTCAAAATCAATTGGATTCATCTCCTTAAGTTTCTGCAAATGACCATTTGTGCTTGGATCGAAAACGCTGCCTAAGAAGCTGTATACTTGTGCAAAATCCGGCTTAGCTGTATCACAATTTGAAAGAGAGGATTAAAGAAGTCAACAATGGCAGTTTGAACCATAAGCAAAGCATTTATTAAGTACACATGCCATGATAACAATACTAGTAAGAATTTGTGGGGGGAAATGAGCTATAAGGTGTCAGTACAAGGGAAAGGAGTGCACTGTTATGGTATACTACCACACACATGGAGCACCATCAACGAGCTTTTGGTATTCATCTATTCTAAAGAAGGAAGCAAATGTTTTTAAGATTGAAACATACAAAATAACAAATTTGCAAGAAGCACAGAGAGAACAATCAAAAGAAAATTCTCAAAATTAAAATCAGTGGATAGACTTTAATAAATTATTCTGCACCATAATGTAACTATCAGAAGTATTAAGAGGTAGTGAGGTACTGACTGTGGAGTGATGGAACTTGATTTATCTGATCATTGGTTTCACCAGGTTGCCATGCCCTTGGAGGACCTTCACTACTGCTTGAGCAAAAGATGTTTGGGCCCATAGATCCAGCACCTAAATCTTCTGTGTGAATGAAGGTAAGAATAAACTCATGAAAATTATATTTATAGAGAAAATTCAGATTGGAGTACAAACCTTTAACCAAAGATGAGGCAACAACTGGTGGGATGGAATTGTGGGTCCATGAAGAAACAGCCACATTCATTCCTGAGTTCCTAAGCATGGAAGATGCATCTGTCTTCAGGGTATATCCTGGTTCTGCAAGACAAGAGAAGATAATGAAGCAACCATATTTTACATAAAGAGGTACTGATAAAGTGATAATGTAAAATATCTATATAGATAAATTTGACGACTCACCATTTTTGGAGGCCTTCTGAGGGTATGGATGAGCAGCTTTACGCTTTGGTCGTGGAGGTGGGACATGCTCACTTGTTCCATTTTTCTGAACCTTCAAAAAATACTTCTGCGCATGGCTCCTTATCTGAAAAAAACGAGTAGGAATGCAAATATGAGAACAGTTTTATCAGAGAGCCCATTTCCATGAATATTCCAAGTTCATGTGAAACAAATGAGATATCGGCTGTTTACAAAGAAGCTGACATCTCCATTAGTAAGGTGCTCCATTATGCAGGGATTGTTATGCATCAAGTCACTTTATTCATTACACCATATGCTAAAATGTTCTATTAGTCCGCATTCTTTAACTGGTTGCAACCATATATATCCAAGTACCTGGATGACAGTCTTCGAACCAACAAAAGCTTCTATCTTTTTCCAGTCACGATCAAAGCTGAAAAGAACCCAGGTTCTAAACATTAATGTCACGTGTAAGATGCAATCTTATGATTGATTATCAAATACTTGGCAAGATATATGTGAATTCTTTTTTTTTTGCGGATACATATATGTGAATTCGACCACAGTAAATTTTGCACTATTGGGGTAAAATTCATATTACTGACACAACAACACGCAACATATTGCACTTATAGTCTTACACATCTGAAAAGAACAAAGTACAGAAATGATCGATGGTGGTGTGAATATGAGATTCTGGGGAATCTAACAGTGGTAGGAACGTTTACTAATTACAGCACAAATTTACGGCTCAAAAATTCAGAAATAGTCTGCACGCGACTCCAGCCACACGAAAGTTTGATCCATGGTTCATGGTTGATGTGTTGCGTAGTACAAGAATCTGAGAGGAATTAGTTAGCAGTACTCCAAAAAATTACTCCCTCCGATACTAAATTGTTGTCGAAATATTACATGTATCTAGACGATTTTTAAGAATAGATACGTCCATATTTTGGCAAATTTGAGTCAAGAATTTAGTATCAGAGGGAGTATCTCTTAAAACACAGCTCCCCGCGCTTTGCTTTGCTTACAGCTGGAGGGCCTCGAGGAACTTGTCGTGCTCCTGCTCCGTCCAGCTCTCCCGCGACTTGGTGATGGTGTAGGGCTTGCGCACCTTCTTGCTGGCGTCGTCGCCCGCCTCGGCCAGCTGCGGAGGCGGCGCGTTGGCAGATACCATGCTAGGGAACGACGGAACGGGAGGGAGCGAGATTGACCCGCGGCGGCGGTGCTGCTAGCTGCTTCGCCTGGCTTCCGCGTGGTGGTAGCGGGGGCGGTGGTCTCTCCCGGGGGTCGCTGGGAAGGGAAGTCCGTAGCGCGGCGGGCAGAGCAGGCGTGGTGGTGCGGTGGTGGCGCCGGGGGTGCTTGGGTGGGTGCTGGGTGGGAGTGTGTGGGTGGTGGCGCCGCGCAGAGCTCTGCCGGTTTTGGCCGTGCGTTTAGGCTTGTGGGGGAGAAGAAAGGAGAGTGGGGGCTTCGTGGGCCACCCGGGGGTGCGTTCTTGTGGCTGCGCTGCGCGGGCAGCACCCACTTGCCTTCCTCCCGTCCCCCTCACACTCACGCGGTCATGTGGTGTGGCTGCTCGCGCCCGTCCGCTGCCGTTTAACCGGACGTGATTTTTGAGTAAAATCGCATCAAAGCCTCGCACCGCAAAAGCATGTGAAAAGCACATGTCTCAGGAAATTAGGATGAGTGCATCCTGCTTGTGTCATGTGAGTGTGCCTGAGGATAATAGATAGGGAACGGGGAGTGTGCGCGCCTAGTCATGCTTTTTTTTCCGTTTCCTCCGAATTATTCTGGATCAGTATATACTGGAGTAGTAGATTTGTGTTCGTTGGCAATGAGTAATCCAACTTGGTGATCGATCCTTATCCTTACTACAGTGAAATGAGCAAGGCAGCTTTGCACTGCGTAGCATTAGGTGCCTCTTCGGAGTCACCTTTCATTTATTTTTAGTAGCATTAGGTAAGAGTCGCCTTCGATATAGCCTCACTCTTATTGCATCAGTTCTATATGATCCGGAAGGTAAACATCCTAACATCGTTGTCAAGGATCCATGGCCCCCAATAGGAAGTGAAACATTTCGCTGTCATCACAAGGTTAACCGGCTTGCGGCAGATGATGAGTTTCCAACGGACTTAGAGGAAGGCTTGATCAGGCATTCAGGCCGCCCCACGTTCAGACTTGATGCCGCCGACGGTGAAGAAAGGCTCGAAGGACCGAACAGTTCAAGATCGTACGACTTGGCAACATTGGTAGCTTATACTGTAGCTATTTTACTGTAGCTCTCCGTCCATTCACGGATGTTGGAGCATCGTCTCCGGCGAGGACATCGATCGGGAGAACACCTTTTTGTTTTAGTTATGTAAAATTCTGGAATGCCCTTTCCTAATACTACACTTAGATATGTGGAATATCCTGAAATCAACACCCAACCTTACTATTCCTGGTCAACATTGCTCATAAGAAGGGTTGCAATTCCCAATTGGTCTACTCCCTCCGTTCAACAAAAGATATGTCAAGTTCGTCTAACATAACTTAGCTAGTGTATAGATGCATTCAAATTTAGTCAAAGTTACTTGAAAAAAATTAGTCAAAGTTGAGACCTCCTTTATTAGACGGAGGAAGTACTAAATTTATCGAGTTGTTCTAAAGAATCAAAACGTCGGTTATTGGTGACCCGTCCATGGTCAAGCTTAGTAACGTTGGTTGGCGCTAACTCATTTTGCCATGATAGCTATGTGAGGCCCCATTGCTTAAAAACTAGGTGGCTGTTTGAGTCTTAAGTGTTGAAAAATGAAATCTCACATTCAACATGTTAGCGAGGTGCATGATTAACCGCAATTAACAACTACGCCATTAACCGGAAGAACAACTACGCCCTGCTCCATAATATGTCTGACGAACTGCAGCACGAGATGCCAGATGCCTCAGATACTGGTCCACGGCAAAAATTGATCGGAACTTCGGAAGACAGCTAAATAAGAACAGTCTGTCTAGGAATTTGGGGATGGAAAGCGACCATTGCCAACTTAGTTCCTGGACACTGTCAGCACCAAACAAATCAACACAAGTGGACAATTGTTAACAAAAATGACCATTTTAGCCGATAGAGTCATTGCTAATTTCGGACATGGCACAGAAGTCACGCTAAGGTGCAGCCGGTTACAGTTGGTCCGCAAGGTGCTCGTTGAAATGTCTCAACTAACATTCTTTGGAAAATCTGAACCAAGAGTTAAGCAGGCTACACTACGCTGACAGCTGGATTCCCTATGAGCCACAAGATAGGGTCGTGTTAGAAAGTTAACAGTCAAATCTTCTTAAATATAGACATGATGATATCAACATCTACGGTCCAAAGTATTTTCTCCCCGCAAAAAAAATACCATAGTATTTTCAGATCCTTATATCGTCAAATATGCTATCATAATGTATATTTTTAGTTTTATTTGAGGAAACACATTTAAAAAAATAATGATAATCTCACATTGGTGACTTTGTCGATGTCTAGAACGATCCACGTTGTGACTCGGACTTTGTTTTCTTGAAAAACCCTCAGATGTAAAAATTCAGAAGATGGAAGTGGGCAAGAGGGCTGCTAACTTCGATTTTGGATCTGGGAGCATGTCCTTCCCGGATCACATCATGGTTTCCCGTGTTGCTAACTTTCTGCTAAAGTGGTCATTTTGTATCTTACCTGCATGAGTTCGTCGAGCTCTGGGGGAAGGTGGCCGCCATCTCCCTCCGACCTGGCAGGGATGAATTCAGATGGATCCACACACCTTCGGCGACCTATTCGGCCGCCTCGGCGTATCAGCTGCAGTTCACTGGCGCCGTTGCCACTGATCTACAGAAGACTGTGTGGTCGATTAAAGCCCTTGTTAAGTGCAAACTTTTCCTCTGGCTCCTTGAGAAGCGGTGGCTGCTCACGGCCGATGTCCTGCTCTGCTGCGGCTGGCCAAACTCTTACTTCTGCCAGCTTTGTCGCCGGAACCTGGAGACGATGAGCCACCTCTGTTTCGACTGCCCTTGGGCGCGGGAGGTCTGGGAGGATATTGACGTCAAGGTGACCGCCCCCTCCTTCAGGCCGAGCTCCTGGCCTCCTTCATCTTCGCCGTTCGACTGGTTTCAAAACCTGTCGCGCGCGTCGCCGCATAGCGGCTGGCTGGGGACGATGGCCCTCATCACCCTCTGGGAGATTTAGCTCGAGCGCAACCGGCGCATCTTCCTTGAGAAAGATCTCCCGGCTGGACAACTTGCTCGCCGTGCGTTGGACTCGATCGCCCTTTGGTCCTTCGCCACCAGACGTCAACCCATGCCGCTAGAATAGGACTGTTTCCTGCTCCTTTTTCTTCTTCTTTGTTTCCTTTTCTGCTCCTCTCGAGCTACCTTGTACTCTCTTTTTTCTCCTACTATTAATGAAGCAGCAGCTCCACCTGCTGGCCCTTCAATTTTGTATCTTACAGTTAGATAGGAATACAGCTGGAGAAAAAGGCAAGAAAAAAAAATCCCTGTACACTTCGGTCTGTTCAATTCAGTGAACTACATTTGGCTGAATTCCCAGTCATTGCATACACCAACGTCTATTGTCATCGTCTTGTTTCCGTTCTCTCCTGTCCTGGGAGAGGACAGCACCCTGCAACAATTCCGCATCGGAGACTGCAAGTGCACATACATTACCATTAGTATTACTAGCAGTAATTACCGGACTAGAGCAAGCTAGGTTCATCACAGTAATAAGGTCAAGAACTAGTTCATACTCATCCTCTTTTACTACGAGTATAAAATTTCGGTACGTGGTAGCAGAAGGAAATGCACGGTAAAAAGATCAAGAGAGCTAAGCTGAGTAAGGATTTTACGTACCCGGTCCCATAACCCGGGGTCAGGCTTCTTAAGCACGATGACGGTATCGAGCAGCGCGTCCGGGTCGGGGATCTTCCACCGGCACGGCGGGCGGATGTCGTTGCGGTGCCGCCACCGGCGGTACTTCGTGACGGTGGTCTCCCCGGTGCGCACCACCGTGCGGCGCGCCGAGGCCAGGTAGTAGAGCGCGGGCCTCTCGCAGTGGTTCCTCGCCAGCGGCCTGGTGTTGAAAGCGTGCGCCTTGTAGTCGGCGCGCTTGTACCAGTTGAGGAACGTCCGCGCGGGCATCTCCATCTCCCTCGCCGGCGTGGCGCCCCTGGACACCATGGCCACGAACCCCCACGCCACGGACACCGTCCACCGGTTGGCCACGTCGTAGCAAATCGACTGCTGCATCACCCCGGCCGAGTCCAGCGCCACGGGGCCATCGAACAGCCTCCGCAGCGCCGCGGCCCTGGAGCGCGCGTTGGGGAACAGCGGGCGGACCACGTCGAGGTGGTGCAGCGACACGAGCGGCGCCACCGGGTGCGCCGCCAGGAGGCCCAGGAGGTCCCCGTAGACGTCGTACTGGTGGAACCCCGGGTGCCTGGTGAGCGGCACGCCCAGCTCCGCCATGCACGCCTGGACCCGGTCGTCGCTGCCGTACAGCGACGGGTACCGGCGGATGCACGCGTCCTGCATCCGCTCCAGCCTCGCCGCCAGCGGCCTGCTGATGGCGAAGCCGCCGCCGCCGAAGGCCATCCCGTACGAGAAGAAGATGTTCTGCAGGTGGCTCTCGGAGGGGCAGCCGACGTAGTAGGGCTGCCGGTGGTCGAGCCTGGCCAGGACGCCCAGGAGGTTTTCCGGGAGGAAGACCGTGTCGTCGTCGCCCATGACGTACCAGCGCGCCCCCGGGAGCCCGAGGCGTAAGGTCTCGGAGACGATGCGGGAGATGCGGATGGCGGACCGGTGGCCGCGCCGGTGCGTGTAGGGGAAGCGGGAGGTGTCCGAGGAGATCTTGATGCCCGGAAGCCCCTCGGGGACGCTCGAGCCGCGCACGGCGCGGTCCAGCCACACGAACCCGCGCATGCCCGCGTTAGGCCGCCACCAGATCTTGATGTATTCCTTCCGCTTCTCCCACAGGCGCGCCGACGCCGCGATGCCGAACACCACGTGGTGCAGCGTCGTCGTCGCCGCCGCTGTGACCGTGACCGTGGCGGGTGGCGGCGGCGGCGTCATCGGCTTCGAAACCGTGACAGGGGCGGGCGGCGGCGGCGTCAAAACCGTGGCCATTGCGGGCGGCGGAAGAACCGTCCTTGCAGTCAAAACTGTGACCATGGCAGGCGGCGGAAGAGACGTCCTCGCGGTCAAAACTGTGACCGTGGCGGGCGGCGGCAGAGGCGTCCTCGCGGTCAAAACTGTGACCGTGGCGGGCGGCGGCGGCGTGGACAATGTACGGTTGTCGGCGATGATGTGGGAGACGGAGGTGGTGGTGGTAATGCGGCCATGTTGAGGCGGGCAGGACGGTGTGAAGGAAAGAATGGCGTGGAGGGTGTAGAGGATGTACAGGACGGTGAGAGGGAGGAGCAATATGAGGACGAAACGGAGGCAGGAGGCGGCCGGGGTCTCCTTGCCGCCGCCGGGGCTAGCCCCGGCGGCAACCTTCATTGTCCGCGCCGTCTCCGGGCGCCGTAGTATTATATCCTCACCACCCCGTACTGATCCTCGTGGCCGGCGCCGTCGCCGTCGGCTTTCTCTCCGGACCGGAGGCGGGCCGAAGGGATCGGATTCGTTGGGGAGGAACGTCCGGAAAAGCCTGAGAAGATTTTGACGGGAGAGAAGAAGTCGGGGTGGCGTGGGAGCCAGGGCCCAGGGAGCTAGCTCGCCCGGTTTGCGCAATCTCCTCGCGCGCGCGCGCGTTGGTGGGACGAGCGGTTCAGGTCCTCCTCGTCTCCGTTCGTTTCTCCCATTTTCAGTTTCCGTTCTTGTTGCTGTGCTTTGCGTGCCTGCGAGCGGGCGTGCATGGATCGGATGCCTCATGGTTGTTTCGTTTTTTTGAGAATAAGCGTCGCATCAAATCGGGAGTTCTGTATAAAGCAGATCGGCTAAAATGGGTTAAATGGGCTGTGAATACGAGAATCGGTACTTGATGCAAGATGCCTGGGCCGGACCCTCTATTTGCCGCCCGTTGCAACAGACAGGGGATTGCAGTGCACCGCTTCGGCTTGGGCCTGGCCTTTTAAGGTCTGATTTATTTTTTCTAAAAAGGTTTCTACTTCCTTGTATTCTTTTTGCATTTTTTTTCTTTACCTATTTTACCTCTTAAATATATAAGATATTTTTTGCGTTGATTATTTCTTAAGTATTTCGTATTTATTTTTTATTAATTGTCTTTTCATGTATTACTTTTAAAATAAAAATTCCCATGATTATTAAATAATATGCATGTATTTGAAAAATAATGTTTCATGGTTCCAGGAATGTTAATGTATTTTTAAAAATGTTCATGCATAACATGTTCATAAGTTCAAATGATGATTGTGTGTTCGAAACAAATGCTTATGCACTGATGCGAATTTAGGTTCATATTTATACTGTAAGGGTCTACCTTACATTTAAAAAACAAATGCTTATTATTTTTTAGAATCGTTTATTTATCAAATAAAAATAGGCAAAAATAAAAAGGAAACAGGCACAATGAAAAGGGAGATGAAAGAAAAAGAAACCATGGAGTCTTGTTAAGCTAGCCCCAAGTGTCTAAGGGGGCTTAAGTGGTGCGCGGTAGGCCTTCTATTCACCGCAACGAAGCTTAAATATCATTCGGCAAAGTTAACATATATCATGGGATGATAGTTGGGCCGTTGCGCTACCTTTTTATGTTTTCTTTCGCTTTGCTTCGATTTTTTTTTCTCCTCTCCTTTTCCCCCTGTCTTTTCTTTCAGTATTAATCATTTTTGCTCTTCAATTTATTTTTCCAATGTTCAAATTTTCATTTCTTTAATTTTATCTTTTGCCAAAAAATCTTTTTTTTTTGCTTTCTTTTTGTATGCTTAGGTGTCATTTTACAATCATCACGCGCTAGGTGTGGGCTGTGGGGTGCTAGTCGTGTTGCTACTACCTTTGCTAGAGCCGGCCAGCAGATCAGCATATCACTGTATGAGTCCATGGACGTTGATCGAGGACCTCGTGTGTGCATCTCGTAGCAGCAGTCAACACACGGCACCTGATGATACGTACGTGTGCGTGTACGCCCTCGATCGACTATCTTGAGTTTCCATCAAAGTGAGAAAAAATACTCGTAGACAAAATGAGAAGGCATTTGTCCCTTTCCCGCTGAACCGCGACAGGGATACAATATTCTGTGGGACACCGCGTTATCGCGTAATGGCACGTCAAAAGCGTGCTGGGCCAAAAAAACCTCAACGTCTCATGTTCACGGTAGCGAGACGCCGAGACCTACCTGTGGACCCAAAGGCTCCTCGCCTTTATTCCCGCTCGCAAATCCTCGACACGGTTCCATTCAGAGAACGAACCGCGAACAATTATTAGAGCTCACTCACACGCCACGCTTTCCCCTCCGGATCCGTGGCACATCTCCAGACAAGCCAGACTCCCTTGACTGTTTAGCCTAGCCGTCCGGAAGGACGGAGGCAGCTTCCAGAATTGTATTGCTTTGTTTACGGAGCACGCATCATACGGTGTTGCATGGCGGCTTTAACAAAAGCCACTGGATGAACTTGAGACAGTTACTACTGCGGTATAATAGTGCCCGGCTGCGCCCGCCAGATATCACTGTCGAGGCCTACGTACTGACTCGATCTAGCTGAATATTGTATTGATGTGCTTTACCTGCCAGATAGGTCAAGCATTCCATGATCAAGGGGCGTCGGCGCGAGTAAATCTGGAAGGCTACTAACTATCCCTAAAAATACATGTGAAGGAGAATCCATACGATTTTGCTTTGCCTGTTTAGGCGAGACTTTCTTGGTCAGGTTCAGATAAAACTCAGAGCACAGACCACAGAAGACTGTGGCTGCAAAGCCGGAAACGGAAATAGGCAGATTGGGAAACAATCGAGCGACCCAAATGTAGCAAAGCACGAGATCCATATATTTGCTCAACAAGATTAATCTGCAAAAAAGATCCACAACTCCACAGGCTTGGAAGATGGGATCGGCCTACATAGATAGCGGCAATCTAATATTTCCTACTACTACTAGTTGTCCTTTTTTTTCTATTCTTTCACTGGCGCCTATGCACAGGGTCGACGCGCTCTTCTCCGCCGGCCGCTGGTTTCCACCAAGCGAGACCGGAGACGGACCCGACCGTGTGAGCTGAGGTAGTTGACCAATTTTTTTTTGGGGGGGGGGGGGGGGGGGGGGGGGCGGTCACGCATCTGACTTCTGGCCGGTGACGAATCAGGCGGATTGGGGCTTCACTGGAAGCCGCCCAGGCCGTTGAGCAGCAGCTCGTGCGGCCGCAGCAGGGTCGGGGTGGGCGCCAGCGGCAGCGGGGAAGGGTAGGAGTAGAGGTCGTAGTCGGAGGCGTCAGGCAGGCCGGCCGAGGTGGCCCAGAGCGCGCCGTCGTCGCGGATGAGCGGGGCGCGGCAGAGCGGGCAGGTGCGCTGGTCGTGCGCCATCCAGCGGTCGATGCAGCCCCGGTGGAAGACGTGGCGGCAGTTGGGGAGCCGCCGCACCTCGTCTTCCCCGGCGATGCCGCTGAGGCAGACGGCGCAGTCGTCGTCGCAGCACGGCGGCGAGGAGGAGGAGGCCAGCAGCTCGTCGAACCGCAGCACGGGCAGCGCCTCCTCGATGATGATGTCCATCCGCGGCAGCGCGCGGAAGTCCGGCCGCCGGTGCTGCAGCGAAGCGTGCGCGTGCCATTGGGCCTCCTGGTCCTGGGCCGTCGTCGTCATGGGCGGGTTGCCGAGGTCGATGAGGTCGCCCAGGCCGACGGCTTGGAAGGCCCAGAGGAGGAAGCGGTGGAGCTGACCAAGGAGGAGAAGCACCTGGAGGAGCAGCCGCGGGAGGAGCAGCTCGGAGTACCCGACGGGGAAGCCCATGTCGTCGATCTTGCTGCCTTGGAGATGGTTGCTTGGTTCGTTGAGGCGCGTGACTGAGTGTGTCGTCGAGCAGAGGCACGGGGAGAGTTTGGGGGTGACAGTGGCAGAGGGGCTCTTATATAAAGCGTGGCCGGAGAGGGGAATAACGCGGAAAGATCGGCCGAGTCGAGTGTGGGTGTCACCTCGGGCGGCGGTAGTTGTTGGCTGGTTGGTCTGGCCGTGGGTGTGCGTGTTGGCCAGCTTGAGGATTGGACGGTGGACCCCGTGCGAGTTTATTTAGATACAACGCAATTTTAGTTAGATACATAAACTCTCATTTCGTGAAAGAAAATTACTCCCTCCGTCCCATAAAAATTGGCATGATCTAGCTCAAATCCGTGCTAATTTTTATGGGACGGAGAAAATATGAATTTTTTAATTTGACATTACGAACCGAAAGGGGTTGCATGTCCAAATATTTAGAAACAGTTGCATCCGTCTGTTTCTAAATGTCAGAAACCCTACATTTGTCCTAAGTCAAAAAAATTAAAGTTTGATCAAGTTTATAGAAAAATATACAAACATCTACAATAGCAAATAAGTATACTATGAAAATATATATCATGCTATATTTAATAACCTAATTTAGAGTTTTAGATGTTGGTAGAATGTTTCATAAATTTGGTCAAAATTCAAAATATTTAGCTTAAGACAAAACTAAGACTTCTTATATTTCAGATCAGAGATAGTCGTATGTAAATAAGCTTTCATTTATTGTGTTTTCTTTACCCATTTCATTTATTGTGTTTTGTGAGAGAGAAATTATTATCTTTCTTGGATTAGCTGTAAGAACATCATCTAAATTAAAAGATGGTACCATTCTCTTTTTATAAAATTATGGGCGACACTGGAATACTTTTAGTAATTGCACGGTCACCTGAGCACATGGCCAGAGTGCCATACTTCTGCAGTCTAATACGGAGTATATAGAAGGATCAAGTTTAGAGATCCTAGAAGGCTAGAATGCAAGTCAATGATATCCAACTATAAAAAATACAAAACTCGAGCAGCAGACACTAGCACTCGCTGTCATTTTTGTTTATCCTAGGACAACAACAACAACACGAAGCATCCTCGAGTGCGGGCTGGGCAGGCACATCTGCACATGCAACCCTCGCCAACTAATGAATGATGTCCATCTATAGTGTCTTCTGAAACTCATGAGATGCTGATGCGAGCTGTTCCTATGCTCTTGTACTACGTCATTCTTTCATGGTAACCACCTGTGTTTGCATGCTTGGACATGTGACCTTACACAAGCTAAATTGAATCACAATATCTACGAGCAATAAAATACTGGTCGGTTTTGTTCATACTCTAGAAAAATTCCCTTCTTTTACAATAAAAGAGGACTACTGAAGCAGATAGATTTGCATGATAAATATTAATTAGTGTCATATTCCAGATCAAGAGCGTCGAGGGATAGAAAGAGGGAAATGGATGGTCACGGGAAGGTTCTTTCTTTAGATTCTTTTTGACTTTTTTAGAGCGGAGAGAGGCTCCTAGTTTGGTCCCAGTCTGTCGGACCGTGGCAAGTTCCCAGCTCTGTTCTTCTCGAACTGAGCTTGGCTTTAACTGCATGCCAATTATTTGACCACTGATCAGAGGTTGCTGCCTTCTTTCTTCCCTGGTTCCACACGACAACTCTATAGTAGAGCATCTGGTCATACACGCCATTGGAAAGTCCGGCTTGAACGACGACTTCATTCATTCCCTGCTTCCACTGGGCTGCCTTATCTGGTTGGTCATGCAAGCTATGATTACCTGACGAAATTTCTTATTCGGCCAGCGTGATTGCTGCAGAAAATTTCATGGCACAACTGCACAAGGCTCGTGTGCTTCTTGATAACAAAACGACAGGGGAAAGGCACCAAAAACCACTTGCCTAGAAGATTATGTTAGGTGCCGGTACGGGACAAGGAAGACATCTTCTGGGCGATCTGGCTGCCGCCTCTCTCTTGGACCGGCTAACTAATTGTATTGGTTCTTTTCCCTTGGGCGTTCCGCGGAGTTCCCAAATTAATTAGCGGGTCCATGTAAAGAGTGTGGTACTGTTCCGTTCTAAAAGGTCAGACAAGATCTGTTCAGTAAACCGTGCCACTGAAGCTGGTCGTCTTCAACCGCCAATGTATAGTGTACGCAACGTCGTAGGAGTACTAGATTCGTAGACCCTAATGTCTTATACCCATGGTTACCAAAGCTACTGGTCCGGAGTATCATAGCCAATAAATTAAGCCACTCGCGTTAAATTAATTTAAAAAATACTACTTTCGTCCCATATTAAGTGACTCAAAATTGTATTAATATGAATATAAAATATGTCTAGATTGGAACGGAGGGAGGGAAGTAGTTTGTTGGCACATCAACCGGTACGTAGAGCCGCCCGAAGAGAAGCAGTCCAGAAAAGTAGGCAGGAATTTGGTCTCTTGCACGAACTGAAAGTGACGGCCATGATCAGCGCGCAGAGGTAGCCAAGCAGTCGTGCTCGTGCATGGCTTTCTGGGTCTCCGCCTCATCTCCGGGCTCCAGCTGGTGAGACCGGGAAGAAACCACACCACGCCGTTGGCCGTGAATGCTGTACAAATACTACTCTCGTGCGTACGTGAAGGACCGAATGCAAGTGGTCGAAATTGAAAAATAGTGGAACGAAAGGCACGTCAGTCGCCAAAGAAGTGCGGTAGCTTTGGGTGGCTCGCCTTCTCGTGCATCGATCGCATGGGGGAGTTCGTATCCAAAACATACGAAACCTGACGACTGATGGAGCCCCTGGTACTCTATTAACTGTTACAATATATTAAATTGGAATCGGTAGTGATGGGTGGACGTCGTTGGTCGGTGTTGATCGGTCAACTTCATTAAAATTACAATCAATATGTCACTGTTCCTTTTTTTTTCTCCCGCCTTATTCACGATTTCAGTAGCAGAAATTCTACGGTTTAGATTTACCGAAAGTTATCGTACAGTTCAAATTTGTCACAACATAATACGAACAGTCCTAAAATAAATCAATCTCCTTAGCATGAAATCCAAAATTCTTCGTATCCATCTCAGTATGGAAATCAATCCGAACCCAAACAAAAAATCTCGGTATCAATCTCAGTATGGAAATCAATCCAATCGAAAAATCAATGTCCAGACTTCGCCTCCACCGGCTCGTGCTTAATACACTTTCCGTTGTTCTGTAGCATCGCACGGGTTCTTTTGCTAGTAGTCAATATATCGTGTACGCTTCCTTTTTTCCGCTCTCGCGTTGGCCACCACTAAGAAGCAAAACAGGACTTCAAAAGGAACATATAATGAGATGAATCCTACTAAGATAGTAAGATTGTCTTGTGAACTTGTGATCATCCCGTCATCCGATTGATAAGGTCGATGGTGTGTGCGTGTCTGCGTGAATATACCACGTGCATACTTATGTATTACTATACTCATGGTATTATACTATGGTTCTATCCGTGCGTGTAAACACTTCGATAAGTTACTACTCCCTCCTTTTCAAAAAGGTATTAAAAATATACTCCAATATTAAATGCATAAGGTTTCTAAATATTTTTATTTCTTATGTTTTTCAATTTTATGATAAATATGAATTTTTACTTGAGAAAACAATTATCTCAAAAATATATGTCAAACTAATCAACTATATAATCAAGAGATCGCGATACATTTGTGTGCCACGTTGAATATAATCAAGTGACTGGCTAATAAGCTAGTGTGTCAGTTTTGGTAGGATGAACAAACGACCACCAATTCAAATCTTTATATTTTAACTAGCTAAATGTCCGTACTTTGTTACGAGATTAAGAATTTGCTTCTCTACGAGATTAAGAATCTGTGGTTGCGGCTCATATTTTTTAAAATTTCTGATAAATAATAATTATCTTAAAATATTTTGAATTTTTTTTATCTTGAAAGTCATCAAAACCAATTAAGAATAGTCAAAAGATCATGATATGTATAAAAAGAGTGGCAATTAGATGAGTCCGTAGCCATTAAGGGATAGCATTATTGGAGTAAACGGAAGAGTGGTTATTCGCTCAGCCACACCCCCCGCGTCGCCCTCCTCTGGCGACACGGGGAAACCCTAGCTGCTGCGGCCTAGGGGCCTCCTCCCTCCCTCCCCTGCGCTGCCGCCGCCGGATGGGGTGCCGGCGAAGCCGTGCACGCCCTGGGAAGGTGGCGGTGGGGCGGTTTCAGCTCGCCCTTCCAGGCTCGCGGGGCGTGCGCGAAGCGGGCGCAGAGCGGGGGTTGCCGGGCGCAGCGTTGGGTTGGCCGGGGTGGCAGCTCCCAGGGCGGCGCGGGCTTCGGTGGCGGCGTGCGTTGGTGGCCAAGTCCGGCTGTGGATCCGGCGCTGGTGGGTGTTGGGCGCCGGATCTGGCCTACGGCCGACTTGGCCGGCCTGATGGCGGACGGCGGGGTTTCTCGGAGGTGATTCCAGCTGCTGATCTGGTGCAGCCGCTCGTCTCCTGTCCCTGCGCGTGTGGCTTTGGCTCGCAGGCTTCTGGCCGGCATGGCTGCAGCGGGGGATGCCGGGACGGCGGTCCCGGGACATGTCTTTGCTTGTCAGGGCTGTCGATCTGGTGTTTTGGGGCGCAGATTCGTCTTGGGCAGGCAGAGGAAGGATGTCGACACGGCGACCTCGGAAGGGGGTGAAGGCGGTTGCTCCGCAGCCCGTAGTTGGGTTCTGGATGCCGGGGCGGCGGCTCCGGGGTGTGTGTTGGTCCTCAAGCGGTCCGATGCGATGGAATCTGTTGGGTTCTTGAGGCGCGCCTCACTTCCACTTGCGTCGGGGCGGCCCAAACCTGCTCCTCTCCGCGGTTTTGGTTTCTCTCCCCTTCGAAGGGCGGCGGTGAGCGCGGTGTGGTGGTGCGATGCTTTGGCAAAGCTGTTTCCGTGCTCCTTGGAGCCTGTCAAGGTCCTTCGGCCCCTCTCTGGTGAGTCATGCCGGATCTGACTTGCTCAGTGGAGGGGTGATGCGTTCTTCGATGTGGCGGGGAGTTTTTTCAGTGCATCCGTTGGTGCGTTGGTGTGTAGGTGGAGCGTTTGTTTGTCGTTTCGGTCCTCCTGTTGACTATTTGGGGCCTTGTCCTCTTGTATCTGGTTTTTGCCCAGTTTTCCCTAATTAAGTGGGCAATTCTATTTCTTCTATAATGAAATGCGGAAACTCCTTGTCCCTTTGAGGTGTTCTAAAAAAAAATATTATTGGAATGAACTCGCGACCACCCCAACTAAGATCTTTATAAGTGTAAAGATAAAAATTAAAGGTAACACAGATGAATCTAATAATTTTCCATCCTAACTTCGCCACCACTAAAACAATGTTGATGCATGGGCACGGTTATTATTCTTTTCTGTGTGACTTGACACGATATAATATGGTTAAGCAAACCCGCGTGCAGAATGAAGCGTGAATGATCACGTAACTTTAATAAAACCAACAAGTTGCAAAGATCTTTTTGAGGCAGATAATTAAACTAATTAACCACACAAGAAAAAACTTGGCATGCATTTCGTGGTTTTGTCCAGTAGGAGTAAATAAATGAAGTAACACCCTCAGCAAAGCCGATTGCACAACCAATTCAAGTGCGAGTTCCAGGTGGATACATGCGCGCGCATGCATGGTACGGGTACATGCATGGAAGTCCAACGACGACAGTGATATATGGCCGCCCGGCCGGATCGAACGAAGCACGAGGTTCACGAACCTGTGTCGTATTTGCAAGCTAACAACAATGCAGGCAACGATCGCAAGATTTGCAAACTGCTTCGGCGTCCAGGTGCATGTCCCTCTCACTCTCCAGGTACTACGTGTTGGCGTGCAGCTGCCGTATGGTACTTGTCGATTTTGGGAAGGATCCTTCGAGATCACTGAAGTGCAAATCAAGCGCATGCAAATTTCTCGTTACGCACGCGTGTGCTGGCCCGGGCCGTTGGCCGAGGCAGGGGTACGTGTGTGGCGATGGGAGTCCAGGTGTGGCCGAGCGCGCGCATCGTTCAGGCCGCCTGGGACCGGCATGGAAAGGGCCAAGGGGGGCAGAGACGGCGACCGGACAGAGCTCACTGAGCGCGAGTCCACCGTAATGGCCTGGGGCGGCACCGACCGTGTTCCCTTGCCTCCACTCGGGCAGTATAATCCCTGTCACGGCTTCACGGGCCCTGTGCGCAGTGCGGACTGCTGCAGCCCGTCCTAGTCCCAGGCGTTCACGTTCAGAATATATATACGAGCATGTCACAGATCGGCCGCCAGGTTCAGTGCACCGCAGCCCGCAGGACGAACAGGGCAAAAAACTTCTACTCCATACTATGCGATACGGAGAGAGCAGACGCGAACTGTTCAAGATCGGTAAACTTGGCTCTCTCTCCTTTTAATCGATTTTACAGCATTGTACATGCTCTGAGCTGACTCGGCTCTTTTTTTTTCCAGGGAAATTAATGGGCCATTCGCCATTGTATCACGAGTTCACGACGTCCGATGGAAGAACAATGAACTTGGGCCGAATTCCTATGACCAGAAAACAAGCCAGTTTTTAGGGTCAGTGGCTGTTGTCCATTTGCTTTATGGGCTTTTATCCATCATCGGATCATCCCGAGATATTACCGTGTTCAAGTCCAGCCAATGTTTTCTAAAAAAAAAGCTCCAGCCAATGTTACCAATAATCAATATGGTCTCCGTAAAAAGGCCCAACCAATGGCATAACAAATTGTACCTATAGATACTTTCAGTTTTCCTTAAATATATTTTTTGATTTGTATTTGTCGTTTGTTATGTATGAGAAAAGGCTGGAGATTCAGTAAAAAAGAAGATAGAAGGAGATGATATACATCCGTCGAAGCTTTTTTCTTGAACTATAGATTGAAATTCATTATGTGAAATCATGTGAATCCTTTCTCTACTTCGGTCACCTGATCATTGAAAGTTATCTTTGAAACATCATAAGCTTTTTGAGGCCACTGGGATGCCTAAGCACTAAGACAAAACCTCTTGAAAAAGGAATCTAAAGATCAGATCAGTCTTTTTTCTCTCTTTCTCGAACTATATAGATTGAAATTCTAGTTCAATTTCTTAGTGTCACGATGGATTATTCCGACGGATATTTATATGTTGTTGTCAACAAAACTCAAAGTTTTAATGACAACTTGAACTTTCCTTTTTTACACACCGGTGTTTACGACTGTATCACGGCGTTTGCCAGTTTTGTACTTCTCGGCAGCAAGAAGACCGTGACACGTTATACTACCACATCTCCAAAGTCCAACCTCGATCGTTTCTTGTCCCACGTCCCAAAGATGCCTAGGATTCAGTCCGAAACAGAGGGACCAATCTGTTGCTAGTCGAACCCCAACTTGGCAAAGCAAACCGCAACTGACGGTGACCGCGACTAGAGTGGAAGAACCCCGTCGAGGCGTCGATACACAATCCCGAATAAAGAAACGAGAACGCGAGGGCCCCCCATGAGCAGAGAGAGAGCTAGAGAGAGTCAACACCGGCCCGGGGAAAGAGAGATGCTCGGGAACCCGACGAACGCAGTACGCAGGCAGGCGGCCGCACCCTCACGTACTTGACGAATCCGCCGGCTCACGACAACGGCCGAATTGAAGTAGCTCCTCCGCAGTAAACCATCGTCGCGCGCGCATATGTCACTCGCGAGCTTCCATGAACCCAGCCCCGGTTCATTCCACTTCCAATCCGCAGCAGCAGCACAAGCTATGAAGATGAAGCCATGGTGCCTGTTGCCGTGGCGTCGGCTGGCGCTGGCCACGCTGCTATGCGTGTGCACGCTCCCCGCCCCGGCGCGGTCCCAGAGCGCGCCCGCGCCGGCACCGGCACCGGCGAGCGTGGAGGGGTTCAACTGCTCCGCCAACAGCACGTACCCGTGCCAGGCCTACGCGCTGTACCGCGCGGGCTTCGCCGGGGTGCCGCTCGACCTCTCGGCGGTGGGCGACCTCTTCGGCGTCAGCCGCTTCATGATCGCGCACGCCAACAACCTGTCCACCACGGCCGCGCCGGCCGCCGGGCAGCCGCTGCTCGTGCCGCTCCAGTGCGGGTGCCCGTCCAGGTCGCCCAACGCCTACGCGCCCACGCAGTACCAGATCGACTCGGGCGACACCTACTGGATCGTCTCCGTCACCAAGCTCCAGAACCTGACGCAGTACCAGGCCGTCGAGCGCGTCAACCCCACGCTGACGCCCACCAAGCTGGAAGTCGGGGACATGGTCACGTTCCCCATCTTCTGCCAGTGCCCTGCCGCCGCGGGCAACGACAACGCCACCGCGCTCGTCACCTACGTCATGCAACAGGGCGACACCTACGCCTCCATCGCCGACGCCTTTGCCGTAAACGCCCAGTCGCTCGTCTCCCTCAACGGGCCAGAGCAGGGCACGAAGCTCTTCTCGGAAATACTCGTGCCGCTCCGTCGCCAGGTGCCGCAGTGGCTGCCGCCAATCGTGGCCCGGAACAGCGTGCCGGTCACGCCGGCCCCGCCGCCTTCCGCTACGCCCAACCCGAGCGTCGCGACGGACAATCAGAACGGGGTGGTCACCGGGCTGGCTGTTGGGCTGGGCGTCGTCGGTGGGCTCTGGCTGCTGCAGATGCTGCTGCTGGCCTGCCTGTGGAGGCGGCTCAAGGCCAAGGCGGGGCGGGGAAGGGAGGCGGTCGTGAGCGGCGAGAGCGGTGAGGCCGGTAGGTTTGCCAAGAGCGGGTCTGCCGGCGGCGTCGGCGGGGAGAGATTCTTGGTCAGCGACATATCCGAGTGGCTGGACAAGTACAGGGTGTTCAAGGTCGAGGAGCTGGAGCGCGGCACGGGGGGATTCGACGACGCGCACCTCATCCAGGGCAGTGTGTACAAGGCCAGCATCGACGGCGAGGTGTTCGCCGTGAAAAAGATGAAGTGGGACGCTTGCGAGGAGCTCAAGATCCTGCAAAAGGTGCGCCCTTCTTCTTCTTCCCAAACTGAATTACTTACTGTCAGAACTCAAAATGAACTGTTTTTCTTAGGTTCTGTTAGTAATGTCCTCCAAGTAATTTTGTGCTAAACAAAGAAATCGGTACTACTAATCGAAGCTTGCCGCTGAGAATGGTTCGTCCATTGCAAATTTGCGAACTCTGATGGGGACAGAACGATTTTTATAACACTAGTGTGTGTAGATATATTAAACAAAATAACGCACTTCCGTTGATTACCAAATGAAAATGGCAGAAGTTCGTTAATTGGAGCGGCAGCCTAAGCAGCAGTGCATCACTCCATATTCTATACTCATGTTTGTGTCTGAGTTTCTTTTTGTAATGGCATCGGGACATGGGTGATTGATTCCTCTGGAGGCTTCTTCCTGATAGTGACCGTGAAACGAAGGACCAACTCACTCTTTCTATGGTTGCTTTACATAAAACAAGCCGTATAATCGAGCCGTACTTGCAAATTGCAACAACGATGCTAGTGGAGTTAAGAAATACTAATGTTAATTGGACCTGTCACTTGCAAGTGCTGTCAGATACCTTGAGTTCGTTTTGCACGGTCAATTGCTCACTCGGCACTTGGCACTGCTTACCAGTGAATAGCAGCAGCACAAAATTCCAAAGAGATGCTACATCTAGCATCTTTGAACCGTTACACATAGCAGTCCCCACGTCGTCACTTTGCAGTGTCTATTTTTCTTCTGCCTTCGTCGTCACTTTGACCTTTCTCTACCTTCGTAGCTCCTAATCTGAATCTTTCTTCGGTGTCAATTTGCTATGCTCCTCCTCCTTGTGCATTCAAGTACATTTAGACCCGGTGACCAAGTACAGTGTATACGAACTAACCGGAGTCACGCGTTCCGCCACGAAACCCTCGTTGCTACGTCAGTGCGCACCCACATGAGTCTTCGCACCGCTCACGTACGAGACCAAAAATCTCTTTCAACAAAGGCTGCTGTCACGATGGGGACATTGACCATTTGACCATGACTTTGATCACCAAGGTATGGCCACTCGAGAAACAAGAAGACAACACTCGACACGAGCATTGAACTCTCGAGACAAAAGGAACGAAGTACAGAAGCAAGAAAACAACGTGCACTACAGGCGAACTGTAATTCCGAATCTTCTTTGGAATCTTCGTATTGCCTAGGCAATAAGTACAACGTGGTTAGAAATGGAGTAAATAGCGTTTGACGTTTTTCAACAAGTTTACCAGCACCTAGCTTTGCTAGACATGATGAAATTTTTGATCTTAGCAATACGTACGTGGCTTGTTCGAACAGGTGAACCACAGCAACCTGGTGAAGCTGGAGGGGTTCTGCATCAACCCGGCGACGGGGGACTGCTACCTGGTGTACGAGTACGTGGAGAACGGGTCGCTGGACGTGTGCCTCCTGGACCGCGGCGGCCGGGCGCGCCGGCTCGACTGGCGCACGCGGCTCCACATCGCGCTGGACCTCGCCCACGGCCTGCAGTACATCCACGAGCACACCTGGCCCCGCGTGGTGCACAAGGACATCAAGAGCAGCAACGTGCTCCTGGACGCCCGCCTCCGCGCCAAGATCGCCAACTTCGGGCTCGCCAGGTCCGGCCACAACGCCGTCACCACCCACATCGTGGGCACCCAGGGGTACATCGCGCCCGAGTACCTCGCCGACGGCCTCGTCACCACCAAGATGGACGTCTTCGCCTACGGCGTCGTCCTGCTCGAGCTCGTGTCCGGCCGCGAGGCCGCCGCAGCAGCCGACAACGGAGAGCTGTTGCTGGCCGACGCGGAGGAGAGGGTATTCCGTGGCAGGGAGGAGAAGCTGGAGGCGCGGGCCGCGGCGTGGATGGACCCGGTGCTCGCCGAGCAGAGCTGCCCGCCCGGGAGCGTGGCGGCCGTGGTGAGCGTGGCCAGGGCGTGCCTGCAGCGGGACCCGGCCAAGCGGCCCAGCATGGTGGACGTGGCCTACACTCTGTCCAGGGCCGAGGAGTACTTCGCGGACTACTCCGGGGAGAGCGTGTCGGTCAATGGCAGCGGCGAACTTGCGGCGCGGTGAAGTGAACCACTTGTTTTGTAGTGTGCTCTGTAGTCTGTAGTTAATCATCGGCTCATGTTATGTACTGTAAAAGGTCGACACGGGCTATACTGAACCTGGTCATGGGCAGTGTAGGCATAGTACAGTGAATATATATGAGTAGCTGATAATGCGGCATTATAGTTTACCTGTTCGTTGCAGGGTGTGGACTGAAACTTATCGAATGTTATGAGTATTAGAAATTAATCTGCCTGCATGTGAAGAAAATAGAGCTCTTTTACGGTACCCGAAATAAATATGAGCTGTCTATTTGTTCAAATCTGATGGATGATCTTAGTTGGTACTACATCACAAATAATAAGGAGTACCACCTCTAAAAACTACGGAGTCGATAAAACAAATTACTTAATTCACTCGGTTCCTATTTTCTTGTGACAAGAGAGGCGGCGATTGCGACTGATTGGCCGGCCAAATCACATGCATTCTTTATAAATCAGAACTAGGAGATCATGCTATCGCGGCGACTTTGACTGTGATAGATGGAAGATTTTAGATCGTGCATGCAAGGAGAAGTATTTTTCTTGGGAATAACGAGATTGTCTCAGCCTGCTTGACGATCATGAACGGTGTCTAGCAGATTTCTACGGTGTCTAGCAGATTTCTAGTTCCGTGCTCAGCTCATGCATGGGCATGGCTGCGTTAATTGACTAATATGCTAACGATTACATTACATGGTTGGACCCAATTTGAAAGCAAAACGTGCCCACGTATCTTGTACATAAAGAGGATCAAGCGGCGGCCGGCGGATCTGCTTGATCCTCAATACAGACGAAGGTCCTAGGAAATTGTATGTTATTCTATTGGACAAAGGGTCATGAAAAATTGACTAATATGCCTTATGAAGTACTAGGTACCGTAAAAAAACTCAGAAAATAAATCTACATATGCATACAAGACTGTAACAGGAAACAAGTCAACACGAATCTCGTGTTTCGATTTCAAAAGAGGAACATCCAGATGATTACTGGGAGGCAAAAGCTGGAACAGGCAAATACTCTGAACCTGAAGGCCACGACGGTTCACCAAAATCCCGTTCAGTTAGAGGCGGATGCTTCGCCTCTGGTTACCGATGCCAAATCCAATAAACATTTGAGCATTTGGCTAGTGGGCTGCATGCTCATCCAGCTGCCCGCACAGGCTTGTACAAAGCGCCACTGAATGTTCGAAGTCCTAGGCCCGGTCAAAGCCCACAGAGATGTTGCCAGAGTAATGGAATCCGTGGGTTCGAAATGTTCCATCACCAAACAGGGAAGCTCGGCATGTCCGGCAAAGCACGGCCTTTATTCGATTGTTTCTCTTGATTCAGCACATTTCCTCCCGGGGCACTGTGCTTGTGTAAAAGCGGGTGGTTGTGATGTATGACTAAACATGCAAGTTGTTCAAACAAGCTAAAGCTTAGCTCCAACTCGAGGAGCCCATCGTCGTCGTACCAAGAAAAAAAGGGTTAAGAAAGGTACGTCCCGTCTTCAGTGATTGCCTTGATTCACGAACAGTCGCATAACTAGACAGTCTGAAGAGTTAATCCCAATTTTGCATCAAGGAGTAAAGCAAGTGTTCCATCTTGCTAATTTGACGAGTTGCTAAATCCGTAATAAAATTGTACTTGCGGAGGACTTTGGAAAGCAACGTGGTTCTACTTCTATGATACAGTTCTTGTAAGATTATGCCTGTCATGGGCTATCTTTCATGCATTGGCAAGGAACAGACATGTTGTTGAGTATACAAGAAGCAATTTCTTGGAGCTTATTCTGGTAACAACCTAAGATTATCAGTTTATCACACTCAACTTTATTCGCACCACGGTTCCTAAGGAGCATGCATGTTTGTTTTATACTGTGGCGATTATGATTTTGTTAGTTCGGACGATCTCTATACTTGAACTTTGACCATTGTATTTTGCTCAAATATTAATTAAAGAAATACTATATTATATTGATGGCATTGACTCAATTAGACAATACTCCATCCGATTCATAAAAAGTGCCGCTCACTTAGTATAAAATTTGTACTAAGTTAGTATAAAGAGGTAGTAACACTGGGGGAGTACAAGTACTTGTATCCTGCGAGCAGTTTGGTACAACAACTTTCAAAATGGGGTCCAGTGGGACAAGAACTTGACTTGCGGGTGCACTTTTGGTCAGATTAGTTCGAAATTACCCATGTCAGCGCCATGTGGAGTTCAGACCGGTTTGTACATTTGCGTATAAGCCCTTTGCTATGTTTTTAGGTCTCTATGTTTCTCAGGCAAGTTCTATTTATGCAAAAAACACCCTATAAGATTATTTTTTCTCGCTTCGCTCCTCGGCCTTCGATTACTTCCTCTACCCCTTCGTCTCTCTCCCCCGTGCACGAACCGAACCATTACATCTTCCACCACCGACCTCAAGGCAGTCATGGGCGATCACTACGGAATCGGCGGCGGCGGCGATGGCTCCGGACCCGCAATTTCTTTTTCGTTTTTTTTTGTAAAAGAACAAGTCATCCCGTCCGTGCCAAATCTAGTGTGGCAAGCCATGCACGTGTCACCCTCCCATTGGCTCTGACCAAAAGTGCATCGGCAAGTCAAGTTCTACCATCTGACCCCATTTTACAAGTTGTTGTACTAAACTGCTCGTGCGATACAAGTTCTTGTTCCCCCAGTTTTATTACCTCTAGTATAAAATGGGCGGCACTTTTTATGAATCGGAGGGCGGAGGGAGAATGTAATTTGCATGACATAGAATTAATGCCATTAATTAGATTTGTCTTTAAAATACATATTAATGAAGGTAGTAACTATTGCTCAAGACCTTGTCATCTTAACCAATCAAAAAACACTACATATATTAACAAAGCTACTAACTGTTGGTCAAGACCTTGACGTCTTCACCAATCAAAATAAGGTACATGTAGTTAGAATGTGTATATTTCAAAAGTACTCCACCCGTTTCAAAATGTCCTTTTAGAATTTGTTTGGTAAAACTTATTTACATATGTTGGATTATGAGTTTAGCTAGAAAGAGATTATTAACATATCTCTCTGCATCAACCACACTCACGATTTAAGTTGGATTATTGAAATTATCTCTTAATGTTTTTCGAAAATTGCATAAATGAATTGTGCAATGAACTAGGAGATGGCTCCTATACTAATTATTACCACTTAATTCTCAGTTTTTGGCTCATTGTTTAGGCAGATGTTTCTTTTTCCCATAAATTGGTTTGTGCAGACAACAATTAATAGTAACGAGATATATATACACATATCTTAATTATATTTATCGTTCTAAATAGCCGGCCGCAGCTCCGCTAAACGCTTTAGTTGTAGTGTTTGAATAGCTCCGCTATTTAAATTTGCATGGGCTAGGAAAAAATTAGAGCCACCGACTCAAATTTGTAGTGTGTGTAGGACCATGAAACCTCAAAAATCAGATAAAGCACTCAGCATATGGATTCCAACCCTAAAACACACACGTTCCCAACTCCTGTGGCCCTGGAAAAATACATATGTTCATCAAATTTCTTGATTATCATGTTTTTTCATTAATTTATCCATATTTTTATGTTTTTTTTTGTAAATCCGTTATATGGCATGGCTCCGCTATAGCTTCTTAGCTGTTCAAAAAAAAAGATACCGCTATTTAGCATTGCTTGCTATTTGAAACTTTTTTAGTCATCTCGGTCATGTTGGTAATATGGAATAGGGCGTATATTCGTGTAAAGAAATACGTCAGATATTTATGGAAGCAAAGCCGGAGTACACTCTAGTGTGCGTCGTAGCTAGGAAATGGCCCGGTTTACGGCTGGTGATGTGTCTGTACGTAGATCGAGACATATATGACCTACGTATTTGATATATTATTCGCCCGACGATGCATGTACCGCATCTCTACGTACGTACGCAAATCGCTCTCCGATTTCCATGGCCGTCTCTATCCTCAATCAAATCAAGGCTCGTGTAGCCGTGTAGGTATAGTATAGCCGGCCGCAACCCATGAGCCAAGCAATATTGAACACAAATCAAGCTCTAGCTAGATTGACGTCGATATCTGCCTGCGGCAAGTCGCTGCAGGCCGGCCTCAGAAGCACGCATCACAGACCTGCCATGTTGCGCAAACCCTGCCCTGGAAACGAGGGATTTGGCCCTTCGATCCAGTCGCACACGTCCGAGGAAAGCCATCTACAAGCTAGTTGTAGGCTCGTGGCTGTGTAGAGCATCCTATCTTCAACCCAGTGGCAAGGTCGTTTGTGTTGTTCCTTGTATAGATTATAGAGACTACCTATTCAAGAAGAATCCAACAATATATCGACATTTAAAAAAGTTAGTAAGATTCGTGCTATACGCACCGCCGTAGCTTTTAGTGAGTTCCACGCATCGTTTAGAAAAGTAACCAGATTGATAGAGATATTCATGGAGACACAGAGGTATACCTCCCCCCTTTCTAAATATCCGTATGTACTCCCTTCGATTCATACAAATTTGTCCAAATATTAATGTATCTATGTCTAAAAACGACTAGATACATGTAAGAGCAGCGCCATCGCTGAGGCATGTCTTCACTGCGTCGCCGACATGTGGTGACTTCGTTAAGTTGTGCATCCGTCACGACATGGCATGCCATTGCCATGACATGCCGTCGCCGTGCCATGGACCGCCAAGCCATGCCTTCGCCGCGGTGCCGCCCTGTCGTGCCATCACCACGCCACGCCTCCGTCAAGCGGCGCCGTCGCCGTGCCATGGCTCCGCCAAGCCATGCCTTCACCACGTCATTGTATGGCGTCCCATGGATGAGAGGAAACTCCCTTGTCAAAATCGAATGACTAAATGTATACGATTTTAAATTGAAGTACCATTTATATACTTTGCTCCCAATCGAGAGACCAAAATTAGACTTTCTCTTAATTAATTTTATTATTCATTCAATCCTCCCCCAATTTGTCCTTTTGTCCACCTAGCTTGCCTCATCCCATAGGATGGCAGCTTTAATTGCCAACAAAAAGTAAAGATGGTCAATTATACAATGATTACTCTTACAACTCGTTTGGCACCTATCATTTGGGTCTAGAATTCTGAAATTCATTTTGAAACCAACTGTTTGGTTGGCACGGAATTGGCCACATAAATTCAATTTCGAATTTCATGGAATCACACTATAACTAACTCCAATTCCTCTAAAAAACCATCATTTTTCTGGAATTGTCTCTCACTTTACAGATCCATGCGGTAGACAAACATGATTTTTAAACCCGGAATTCAAATTCAACCAAATGAAATCCTACCAAAAATTGGATTTCATTTCATTTCTATCAAGTGAAATGAATTGATGGATGCCAAACGAGCTGTTAGGTTTTGAGACTCCAAATATGTACAAATATTTTGATGAAATTTATCTTATATTATATGTACAGAGATAGAAAGAAATGAAGGGAGTAATATGTACGTCATCAGAACATGGAGGAGACAAACGTGGGGATAAATTTCTAGATAGAAAAGAAAGATGTCACGAACGAACGACGCACTATAAGGCCAATCCAATATGGCCTAGTGAGCTAGGTAGACACCTCGATTATAATCTGTTTCGATCGATTTGGGTTTGCGCAATGCACCCTTTGCTTTTCAGGGACGCCAGCTAGCCCACCCACCAAAAACACCAGCCACTACTAGTTCTCTCCACCACATCACACACATATCCTTGCATCGATTGAGCAGCCTGGCCATCGATCTTACGTCTTACCCCCGTCGCTCGCACCACACAGTATCTCTAGGCGATCTAGCCTTTTCCCCTCTTTGTTCCTGCCTTGGAGCACTTGCGTTGATTGAGGGCACGCACAACTGAGCCAGCTAGCTAGCAAAGCCGGCAACACGGAATGGATGGCGATCTAATAAGGAATATTGGCGCTTTTGGGGTCTGCGTGTGTGAATTTATGGCGCCCCTGCTACGGCTTAACCCGATCGCCTGGCCGGGCGAGGCAGCAGATCTAAACAAAGGATACGCACATATGCCACAATGGCTAACTGGAGGAATGTGTTGCTCTCACGTTTCCCGTTCCGGGGCTGGCGGAATCGACGCAGCTGGATCGAGGGCTTTTCCTTGTCTCGGCCGCATGTGCGCTCGTCCTCCATACGGGCCATGCCTGTCTCCAGTTGCTGGGTGACCCTGCTGACCGTGTGGTATGTGCATGCACCTTTCTTCTTGCTTGGTTGGTGCTCACACATGAAGATCCGTTGTTGACGCACCGATGGGCCCGTGAGAGTACAGTCCGCCAAGTTTTGGCGTGCACCAACCGGAGACCAGTCGCAAGAAGAAAAGGAAAGAAAAATGCCATCGATCGAGTCAGTTTTGATGTATACTCGCAGTATTACGTATTGTTGATGACGCCCGAGAGCTATATGTGCGCAATCCCGTGAAATACAGACTCGTGGAGTCGTATAATACGTATCACCAATGCCGGCCATCTACGCATGGAGAGGTCGTCCTGCTCTCCTAGCCGTACGCCCGGCCGGGTGTGTTTTTGTGTGTGTGTGTCAGGGAGTTTATGGCGTAGCGGGCGGCCGGGAGCCAGCAGCGGATGCGCGCGAGGGAATTCCGCGTACGAACGCCCCTCGTATCCCGATGCGATCCCCTCTGGTATTGTCTTCCTAGGACTCTCTGTCCGCGCGGGTTGGATGGATCATGGATGGACGTTGTTAAAGCTCCGTGGAACGGGCGAGAAAGAGGGAGGAGACAAGCTAGTAGTGCTAGGATGGACAGCTCTGATGAGTGTTTCCGGTGACAAGAGAGCGCTCGCCATAGGATGGCCGACACGTCGCGCTAGGATCCTGTCGTGTCTTGCGCTTCTTACCTAGGATGGGTCAGGCCATCCATCGCTTCTCTCTCCTACGGCCAGTGGTGATTACGCAAAGTACGAGATCCTAGTAGTATCAGAAAAAAAGGACCGCGGGGCGCGGCCATTCAAGACGTACGGTACGGGGTAAGGGTTTGGGGTGGTAAATGGATGGTTAGTGCCACACCCGCAGAATGGTTCAAACACTCAAAATAAGTGTCACAATGTTTGCAACATTTAGTATTATACTCCCTCCGTCTCATATTAAGTGACTCAAGTTTGTTCAAATAAGAATGTATCTATTTTTAAAAAAGCGTTTAGATACATGTAATAGAAAGTCACTTAATATGGAACGGAGGGAGTATATGGGATGGGATGGAAGAAGTAACATGCAGAGTAAACGTCAAAGAGAATTCCGAGTATACCATCAGATTGAATTAATTCCGTTTTAGTATTGTACTGTTATACTTTTTAGTGAGGGGAATACTATAAACATCCTATGAGGCGTGACATCCTATTTGGATCACAAAACTGAGCACATGATTCACGAATTGAACTCTTGTTTCATGTCACAGATTTCACAAGGCAAGGGTACAATGTCATCACCTTTCATTCATCGTCTTGTACCTCTCTTTTTTCTGCTTTGAGAACCTGTTGCATAGCTATCAATGAGTACTTTTACCTTATGAAAGCCTCTTAAGGTTAGTCAAAAAATAAAGCCTATTAAGGAACAGTTGTATTGCTCTCCATATGAATTCTTGCTTGCCCACTTTGCCAGCTATTTTCTGGCATCATTGCTCTTTTAATACTTGATTTTACCGCTCTCTTGAAACCACTTATTACTTCAGTAAGTTTGGTCATTAGCAATACCGTTGTAGTTGCCCCGCAAAAAAATTTAAAAAATACCGCTGTAGTTGACAACAATTTCAATACCGTTGGGGGCAAAAAGATCACTTTTGGTGGTTGTTGCAGGTTACTTAAAGGAGACAGGAGGTTTACATATATCCTCTTTGTGTTTGATAACTTAAGGGAAAATTGCCGCTGCTACAAAACTCCATGATGTGAGGCCCAACACCTTAACAACTACAGTCAACATTAGCTCTTTTATGGCGCTGTTGTTGTGGAGTGATATTTACAGTACACCACCTTCACCGACTTGGCACCAACCATGCTCACGAGAGATGCTTGAGTGAACCCATGCCTCATTTCAAATCTTGAAACTCCCTAAAACGATGATCCCCACACATCTCATAATTTTTTTATTAATTCCTAAAATAAAAAAATCATTTCATTTAATCCACCTCTTCGGAGAACTAGTGCACGCTAATAAGATTGATGGCCTTGCTAAGTGTGTTGGGGACACAAGAGGTTTTGCATTTGTGCTTTCAAGATTGTCTGAGAGGAGTTTGTCAACCTAAGCTTCCTGTGTACCGAGTACTAGTCTCCACTTGAGGGAAACTTGCTGCCCTCTAGATCCCTCTGCGCTTGGAGGCCCAACAACGTCTTCATCGCCAACACTGGGGGTGGACAACACCTGTCAGCAAGGGTGCAGTGGCCCGACATCCTTGCGAACACTTTGATCATATAAGAACGCTCGTATGCTTGTCTTTGGGTTAATATTGAGGATTGAGATATTTCTCAACTATTTTACACGTACATTTTTTTATTGCAACGTCCAGTTAAATATTCTATCTTCACCCAAAGTTGGTCGTAGAGTCTAGCCTGCCAATCTTCTCTTGCTCCTAGTGGGTTCACCACTCTTATAGAATGAACAACCTCACTCTCACCACTAGGCCCCAAACCAATCCGTACAATTCCTCATCTTTGCCACCTCTTATTTTCTTCCTCCAAAACAGGAGCTTTGTTGATTCTCACATCGCCATACCAAGCCGATACAACCGCATAAGAATTCTGCATATATAACTCAGTGCACACAATCCACACAATATGAAAAATCAGAGCAAAAAATCTGACTAAGGTGATCGTAGGATGTTGATTTAGAGGTTAAAGTGCCATCCCGGTTGGGTGAAAACCTCCAAGGCACCTGCGCCACCTGCTAATATGCCGCTATATATAGTTAGCCACCGCCTAGTCCTTTGATCTATGATACATAGGCCAACTACAGAGCTAATGTGTACAAGTCACATAGCCCGCGATAGATAGGAGTGTTTGATATTTTTGTCAAAAATAATAGCATTTCTACATAACCATTGAAACAACGGAATTTATAACGGGAGAACGTCCGCGATTTGGTCTCCGCGAGCGACGGCTGCTGCGTTGTTGAGCGCGCATCATGCTGCTCCCTGGTGCTGTCATAATTAAGTGCACATATGCAGGTTTAGAGAAAAGAAACAAAGCTTTTTTTGTAATTTCAAAATGTTTTGCAGCTTCAACCGTATATCTGATTTTCGATCCGTTTTCACCATTGGATTCGTATCGATGAGCACTTCAAAAGTAGATACCACTCGGATATATTTCGACAAACTTTTTCTCGGCTTACTAAGTTGCCAGGCGATAATGCAAAAGTTATCATCCTACTTTCAAAAAAGTTGCCATGTGAAATTATAACGGTCTGCGGTCTCCTCTTGTGACGCGCACTCGCTCCCCGGTCCATCCGCCCGCGGGACGAGTGCTCTGCCCCTGCCTCCGGTGCCACGGACGCTGCTCCAACCGCCGTCGCGTGCTACCCCTGCTTCCGAGCGCTGCCCCACTGCCACCGCCATTGAGGGTCGCCGGTTTCGCTGGCACGAGCAATACCCATCAACGTCGTGCTTGCTTGCTCATCATGTCTGGCATTCGTGGGGTTAAACAACACTGCTCGCCCACAAGGTCAAATCGATCCATCGGCACTGTAGCTGCTTCTCGTCCCGTCCGACGTTCAAGGGGAATTTTGTGTTTGTTGGTGGCAATTCACGTTCATTAGGGTTGTAGTAGTGGAGATGGGGGATGCAGTGGTGGGTGGTAGATTTTGACTGAAATGTATGTACATGGTTATTTGTGTCCATTACATGTGGCAATTTGTGTTTACTATGGGATGGCAATTTGTGTTCACTACATGTGGCACTTTATATTTAATATGAGTGGCAATTTGTATTAATATGGATGGCAATTTATATTCGTTAGGGGTGGCAACTTTGTGTTCGGTTAGTATTTTTTGTGGAGGTGGTTTTAAATGGAGGTGGTAATAAGATTTGGAAAGGAGGAAATGCAAGATGCGGTTGTGAACTGAAGTATAAATGGCCAGTTGAGCTAACGCCGGATTGGCTGGTCGGTCGTCCACCTATAGCCCGATGTTGCAAATTTATATATTAGAGAATGGTAACTTTGTATATTACATGTTGACAACTCTATATATTAGAGGGTGGCAACTTTTGAGACAAATGTTTTTTTGTTGAAACATATCCATATGATATTTAGTTTCGAAGATCTCATCGAGATAAATTTAAGCGTGAAAACGGATTGTAAATCGAGTATACAGTTTGAGAGATATAACATTTTAAAGTTGCATTTTATAAAATAAATAGGCATGCATCCATGCATGCGGGATGCTCTGCTGTCCTGTGCTGTCCGCGCTTATGCTCTAACGCGGGAACGTTCGCGCGTTATTTCAGTCCATAAGGTCGATAATGTACCATGCTGCATGTGCAAGCTAGTTGACAATCAAAGAAGATGTGTCTAATTTTACTCATCGTGATGGCTAAGAATTTCATGTTCTGTTGCTAGAGGGCATACCCCGGCAAACCCCGGGTCGGGCTTCATAAAAGCCTGACGGTCAAACCTGAAGCCCGAGCCCGGCCCGGCCCAAAACCCTAAAAATAGGCCATTAAACATTAAAATAATTATTTTCGGAATAAATAAATATTTTTTATACCTATTTTTCCTTAAAAATACCCGTTTTTAATCATTTCGGGCTTTCGGGCCAGGCTTGGAACTGGAAAGTGAGGTCGGAGCCCGGCCCGAGATGTCGGGCTTCGGGCCGGGCCGGGCCACCCATGCCCAGGTATACCAGAGGGATACATGCATCTACTTCATGTGATATGTTATGCCCACGAGACAAACAAGAAGCATTGTCATATTACGTTTCGTGCCCCTCTTTGTGTTGAAGAAGATAATTTATTTGCTATCATTGGCTT
Source organism: Brachypodium distachyon (assembly GCF_000005505.3). Taxonomy (NCBI): domain Eukaryota; kingdom Viridiplantae; phylum Streptophyta; class Magnoliopsida; order Poales; family Poaceae; genus Brachypodium; species Brachypodium distachyon. Next base: position 52,570,220 of record NC_016133.3, read on the forward strand.
GGTAACCTATTAATTTGCACCATAGCAAGCAAACTCGTTAAGTTAAAAAAAACCATGTTTTTTTTACAAAGCAACAAAATAGCTGGGGTTAACATTTGAGCATGAAAAAGAACTTAAGAAGGCTGAATAGAAAATGTACTTTCACTATGCAAAGTTAGGGCACACATCATGTGGTCCTGTTCGATGCACATGTAGATTGAAAGGTCATTTGGACCTTGCATTGATGTGGCATCTGTGTGGGGGCATGCTTGATTCAATTTACTCCTAAATATATCCGTAGAGCCCACAAAAAATCTGTAATTGCAGAAAATATCTAATGGTGCTGCAAGCCTGCAACACCAGTTGTCTCCTCCTAAATTTATGGCTAAAGAACTCTTAAAACCAAGGCTTATAACTCCCACTCTTACAAAACCTTTCCTTCTACGCATGGCCTTTCTTACATTTTAATATATCCTCAAATATAGACTTGGTAATGTAAAGTTGCCAGGTTGGGTTGCCTCGAGGACAAAATTAACTAGGTGCAAAGCACAATGTTGCCAAAACGGATGGCGTTTTGTGCAAAGAAATACTATCCCTGGTATTTTGTGCAACGAGCGAGTATCAGACTTGGTGTGGTGCAGAACTGCAATTTGCATTATAAGAGACCAAAGTGTAGAATATTCAACACCATTACTTAACATATCATATATCCAGTTAGCATGTCTAGCAAAACTGGGAGCGGTGAGCTCAATAAGTCAAAAAACTAATAGTGGTAGCTAAATCTGTCAACCTATTAGTTAAAGATCAATTTTTATTGTACTCCCTCCGTTCCGAAATAAGTGACGTGGATTTGTATAAGAATCTATACAAACCCACGTCACTTATTTCGGAAGAGGGAGTATATCAATTTGCACAAGAAGCAGAATTAAACAGAAGGCGCAAACAATTGTGTTACACTAACCATCATGCTAATAATTTTTCCCTCAAAAAGTCATGCCAATCATTTTCTGAAAAAGACAACCATGTTAAGCCTCACAAGCACATGAACTTCCTGGACGGATAAAAGGCTGATTGAGATCATTAAGAGATATTAATTATCACATATCTTAATCTTTGAATTAATTAACCAACCATTTTTGTTCCATTCCACTTCATATGACGAAGCAATCTCAATTAATCCACATCGTCAGATATAATTTGAGGAATTGATTGACCTAGCTTGATGGCAAACATGAAAGACAAATATAGCAGAAAGATAATCTTAGAAGATGTACCCCGGCCTGATTGATTGGTTTTGTTTTTGACAAAAAGGCAGCAGCTAGCTTGTTGCTAAAATTGCATATTCCTCTGACGTCAAGTTTGAGCTTAATTAGTATTGTGCAATTTAACCATGGTGGTTGAGGCGTACGAAAATTCCAGACAAACAAGAGTTTAGCAAAAGTGGAAAGAAAAAAGTGGATTTGGGGAGAAGTATGCTACGTACAAGTACGTACTACTAGCTAGCACCCAACAACCTTTTAGGGTTACTAGATGAAACAGATCCATCTTCCCATGGCTTAAGCCGGGAAGTCCCTGCCTCTTTATTTTTGGGGCATCCTCCAGCGGCCGGAGGGTGGTCCCAAATGGACCAGTAGGTGGTAACATACATGGTTTGGGTTAAGTCTAGGAGGGCCGGCGTAGGAGCGGCTCTCCCTCCCTCTCTCTGCCATTCTTCCTCGCGCAACAAAATATGCACATGCACCATGGATCGTCCCCTGCAGCGACGTGGTGTACATTTGTGGCGTGGGGGGCGCAGCATTGGATTGTCCTCATTTCGGCCCGTGCTTCCCAGTTAGGGTAAACCCGTGGTAACTGCTCAGCCCCACTCCAAAGTTACCCTCCTTTAAAGTTGAGAGAGACAGGGATGTGTCGAGGGAGATAGACGCAAGAAACCAGCACCGAGCTACAGTTCCCCTTGCCCTTTCCCTCTCTTGCCTGCCCACTGATATCCCGCCCCTCTCGGCTCATTATATGCGCATCATCATTGCACAAGCCAAGCCTTGTGGGTTAGTAGGTGGCATTACAGCCGGAGCAAGCTAGCTCAAGCAAGAGGCCGGAGCTGATCGGTGAGTTGTGTGCTGCTGGGAGGAGGAGATCATGGGGAGGGGAAGGGTTGAGCTGAAGCGCATCGAGAACAAGATCAACAGGCAGGTCACCTTCTCCAAGCGCCGCAACGGCCTCCTCAAGAAGGCCTACGAGCTCTCCGTGCTCTGCGACGCCGAGGTTGCGCTCATCATCTTCTCCAGCCGCGGCAAGCTCTACGAGTTCGGCAGCGCCGGGTATACATACAGTTAGCTCGCTCACGCATCGACCATCAGCTCCTTATTAACCTTTCTGCATGCAGATCTGCTGCTTAATCTGCACAATTGATTCTTGATTTTTACTCTGCTAATGCTTCTGTTTTATTTTGCTGCGGTTGGTTTACTGGTGTATTTAATCTGCTGCCGTTTGCTTACTGGTGTTGCTTTTTTTTATTTGAGGGAGAGAATTAAGCTTTACTGGTGTGTTGCTGATGCTTCCTTTTCTCTGGTGTTTCCTGGTTTTCAGCAGCACGCGCGTAGCCGAGCTACACTTGTACGTAGTTCCTGCACTTGGCTACACAAAGTTATTTTATTCCTGCTACGCATACTACTATAGGGGCATGGCGGTGTTCGTATAAACCGGAGGAAAAATTTGGTGGATCCCTAACCAGCATGCATGAGACATCTTTTCCTCAGATCTACAAGCCCTACACCATTACGTACTGCTCCTTTCTTCCAGCTTCTCCGGAGCTCCGTCTTCCGCCTTTCGGTCTATGTGTTTCTGTATCTTTGTGAGCGTGACGCCAGAGACACCTTAATTAATTGCAGAACAAGTAGAGCTGGGATATATCGTGTGGAGGAATAGAGAAGTCGCGGGCTGTGAGAGGAAAAGGGTAGGAATGTTCTTTCCATTTTGACCCTTCTGGTATTAAAATACGGTCTAAACGTTCGATTTGGTATTGTTTTCGCCCTGGACTTTGGGTAGCACCAGTCGATCCGGCCTGATCTGAATATGTGCCATGAATTAAATTTAAGTCTTTGTTCTTCACCCTTCTGCTCCACCTTTCCGTTCGATTTCTTGCCGTATTGCTCAATAAGGGAAAGTTTTTTTTTTTGGTTTCATTGTATGATTTTCTTCTTCACAAATCTAGATCCACCTTCTTTGGGAGGCTTTTAATTTCACAATCTCAGTACCGAAGCCAAGATCTCCCCACACTTTCCCTTTTTCTTCTTCAATCTTATGTCCCTGTCTCTTTTTCTTGTCTTGGTTCGTTTTTTCTAAGGTTCTCATGTATTCCTGGTATGTCTGCACGGAGTTTAAGCAAAAGTAACTTCACTCGCTTTCCTGCCCAAAATTGATCTTATTCTCAAGCACGTATCAGTTTCCTCTTATGGTAGTGTGGTCAAAAGATGTCGGATAACAATGCATTTTGCTTTTGTTGTTTTTTCTTTCCTCATTTTATGCTGATGAGTGCTACTACAATTAGTCGTTCCTTAGTATTTATGATCTTAGATGTTGCTTGCCCTTCCAATTTACTTTTATATTAGCTCATTTGTGTTTTTGCATTTGTTCAGCTATCTCTGATCTCCTGTGGTGACTAGGTTACTAATCATGTGTGGCAGATCTAATTTTTGTTTTCTACAAAAAGAAGCATTAACGAAACCTAAGATCCACCCCCCCCCCCCTTCCCACAGTGTACTCTCTTACTTTCTTCGAAAGATTTTATTTTGTTTCACACTTCGGTGAGTAGATATATATATAGCTTGATATATGGAACTTCAAAACTGGTGTCCCCTTTATTGGGGATTAGCACTGGACAGTGTTTCGGTATTTGCATGCCTAGGTATATAGTATGCATGTGTGGGTTTCTTGTTTTTAATTTTAGTAAATCCTATATGTGTGCTTCATATCCTATGCCGCCAATTAATCTTTGCTGAGGTTGCTATGATGATGGAAATCGTCTAAATAAAATACGAAGCCTAGCTAAGTTTTAAAACCTGTGCATAACTACTATTTCCATAAGATTATTTGAAATTTTCCAAAATCACGCGTTCTGAAAATCTGACACAGATCTAATTAGTACTATATGGATTGCATCATAAGACCAAGCTACTTTAATTAACCAAGTTTCTATGATCTTGCATGTAACTGTGCATATGTAGACCATGAAACGGGCTGTCTACTTGACCAATTTTTGCTTTATATCTCTACTATTCTTATTTATTCTGCTTCGATCTTTACCTGTTAGTAAAGCCTCTTCCTTGTAAAACGACATGAAACTGATTACAAAGGCATTTTATAAGGTTAATTCCAGAATTATATCTGATCAGCATATTTTGAGCTATACATTAAATAATTTTCCACATAAGGTTCAAACTCCTAACAAAAATCTTATGTATATAATATTGATATTCTAGGAAATGAAGTAGAGCTTCTGTAAATTAATAGGCAATCGATCACTGCAACAAGAAATTTTAGTTTAGTCATGTCACAAAAGGAGATTTGACATGTTTATTAAAAAAATAAACGTTAGTATTTTGATCAAAATCATAATCAGTAGGATTTTCCTCCATGTTAGAATTAAAACACCTTAATTTGTACAGCCCATGTGTAGAAAAAAGTTTTCCTAGTAAGAGAATAAGTCAACATTTGGCAAATTGACCAGGCCCAACCCAGTCTTTCATAAATTAATCTGAGAAAAATATCGTGGCTGATTGGTTTATCAACGATTTGAATGTTCTCAAGGTTGACTCCTATTCCTACAGAAATGTTTTTCTTTTCAGAATAGTGGCGCAACCTAGCTGGGAGGAATTTTGGCTATACCTATATGCATGTGTGTAGTGTATATGCATATCCTGAGAAGGAAGGGGTGCACATGAATTTGGATCGATGAATTGTAGTCAGTATACTCTTGAATAACATGATCAAATTATCAACGGTATTAAGAATTAAAATAATTGTGATGTGACAGACATGGTTAAGTCGTCGTAAAACTAGATAAACATATAAGACCCCTTTAAGTATTTGTTTGATGTTAATCACATGATTAACACTTTAACTTCAAGCATTTTTTTTGTTCTCGCAAAAAAACTTCAAGCATTAATTTTATTTCATATCATATACTTACTCGATATGTCCATTTTGTATTCTCACTTACAGTTAGTAAAATGATGTTACGTTTTCCATTTTGTATTCTCACTTAAGCATTCCTCTAGCAGCCCACGAATTAACTAATTAAAGTGGTTGTATGGTTGAAATCAACAGGCTCTATACTTTGGCTATTTAACAAAACTTATCTCTTCAGCATATTTTATGAGACTACTAGCTCATTAATTCAGTGTATGATGTTTTGGAATTCCATAGAATATATATATTTACGCATAAAATTCTCGTGCAGCACAACTAAAACATTAGAAAGATACCAGCACTGCTGCTACAATGCTCAAGATTCAAATAGTGCACTCTCTGAAACTCAGGTATGTGTATCCTTCAATTGATTGTGGTACCCTCAAGCTTTCAGGTTAACTTTCATATTTGTATTGCCTCACAATTAGCGGTATTTTTCTTTTCATATACTATCCTTTATTTAAAAACTCATAATGCAATGGTACTAGGACATTGAGTATCGATCTTGCATAGTACATATATATTCAGACTCAACCATGTTGGCTATCGCTGCTAATATCAAAGTGAAACAAGAACATCTCCTTATTATTAGGACACTCAATATTAGGAGAATTTTGCAAGACAGGCTGTAAACTATACCTATTTGGTCATACGATCTTAACTACTTTATAAACCTAAATTTTTTATCACATGTGGGCAAAAAGATGTATTTTTTGCATCATCAATTCTTGCATTGCTAGTAAAGGCGTCACCTACAAAAAAGTTTAAATCTGCAAAAGTCTGTCCTATTGAAGCCAAGAGATCGTTCAACATTTTGAAAAATTGATAAACTATATTTCATGTGAAAACTGAAGTTGCTTGTTGAGTTTACTTCACAAGAAAAAAATGTTATGATTATTTGTCATAGCTAGTCATCCTTGCAGACTTCCCAAATCGATTCACAGAAACGAGCTTATGCTATGCAACTGTTTGTCCCAGTCATCCTGTTTTGACTATTAAACTAATCGTGCTATATATTGTTTTTATCTAAAGAGCTGGTACCAGGAAATGTCAAAGCTGAAGGCAAAATTGGAAGCTTTACAGCGCACTCAGAGGTTTCATTTCAGTTCTACCTACATGTCTCATTTGCTATACACATATTTGATTCAATAAAACATTTGCAAAATGTAGGTTACTCGAAATAACTACATATTATCATTCTATACATATATACCCTGCATGATGAATAATTTGAACAGACATTTGCTTGGGGAGGACCTTGGACCGCTCAGCGTGAAGGAATTGCAGCAGCTGGAGAAACAGCTAGAATGTTCTCTGTCCCAGGCGAGACAGCGAAAGGTTGAAATTTATTCAACTCATAACGTATCCCTTTGTTTAAACTAACTGGCGAGGGAAGCAATATGGCGCGCCACTGTTGGATTTACTGATTAATAGTATAACACCATGCTTTATCATACGTGATGGAAGTTAAAACCTACCAACAGAGAAATGGTTTACATTCTTCCCAAGAGAACCACACGGTCCACATGACCGATAACTGGAAAACACCCGTGGTTTCAAATAGTACTGTTAAGATATTATTGTTTGCTTGATTCTGTGCTCTAAACAGGGTATGGAGTCAGCAGAATCCTGTCCTAGCTACTGTTTTCTTGAAAATATAACAGAAACGTACTCATTACCCGTAGGTTTGCACTCCAGAGTCTAGATACATAACTCCTGAAATTTAAAACCGGGTATTTTACGGGTGGCAGAGGACGAACTAAAATTTTGGTGCAATGGAGTCGACACTATCCATGGTGCAAATGACAAGATGCTAAATCGAAGTAGAAAAATCAAATCAAAAGCTATAATTCATATACCAACCCGTCTAGAAGGTAGTGGAATACTAAATCCCATTTTTACCCATGCATGGCCTTTCAGCCTCTTCTGTCAAATTCTCGGGTGCTATCGGAATTTCTGATTGACCGGCGCTGGCGATCGCATATGAAGCTTCCTGTTACCCGACAAAGCACCAAAGAGTGTTTGGCTAAGGCGAGATCGGGCCCTTAATTTGAGTAATAACATCCATGTTCTACATGCATTAGTTTTTTCCACAAAAAAAATGGATAAGTAAAAGTACAATTTTTGCCAAGTTATAAAGGAGGGTAATAGAGATAAGACAAGCTAGGGTAAAATATCTGATTTGCGACTTCAGAGGGTCATGCACTCTAGTTTTCATTCCTCAGGTTAAGTAAAAGGAGGTAAAAGAGTGTTTCCATATACTATTTTATATAGAATACTATGCACCCATAAAATTTAGGTTATGCTGCATAGTGGAAATTTCATGTCCAAAGGAGCCGAATTCATATTTTGCTAAAAAAAAAACAAGTCAGTGCTGACTGTTCAAAAAAATCATGGGTATTAAGATGCACAGCATAATTTTCGTCCCTGCTACCAAGAATGAAGAAACATAACTGGTACCATTAATTATGCGCAATGCACACAATCAAATATGGGAGGTCTACTAGATGTATTTTTGCATATTCACATATTCAATTCTCCTACAATTTTTATTTATGTTTTCTCATATACCGTGGCGGGAATATATCATTTCAGTATGCCATCTGCACATAGATCTACATGGTAGTTGCAGTGTAAAATTAAACTGTTCACAAATGAATGAAATGTCCAAATTGAAGTAACACACCATAGTACTACAGCATTAACCGCGTATATGTATAGAGACATGTACATGTAAAGAACAGGTACATTCCTGGTACGCAGTATCTTTAATACGGTCTGAGGAATGCAAGTACATATATATGCATGACTCATATAAATGTTCATATGCTCAAGAAAGCTTTACTGCTGGAATCTGTTATTCTTAATTAGCTAGCTAGTATTTGCTCATGCAACTCCCAATTCAATATTCACAGACACAACTTATGATGGAGCAAGTGGAGGAACTTCGCAGGAAGGTACGTACATACATGCCTATTCTGCGCTCGAGACTTCCATATCTTTCAGTTATGTACGTAGCATATAGCAGCATGGACGAGGCGTTAGGCGTACGTACGTGTGGCTTCAAGTGCTAGCTAGTAATCTACTACGAATGACTTTTGGTAGAGCCTTTGACTTCATACTGTATAACTAGGCATGGGCCACGCCTTGCACGTCCCCTCTTTTAGATTTCATTTTTTTGCACAAGAATCAGGAGATGATCTTTCTGACATACAATTCGTGCGTGGCACTCACTTCTGTTCTATTTGTATATGCAGGAGCGTCATTTGGGAGAAATCAACAGGCAACTCAAGCACAAGGTCCCTATTGAATACGTACCTGTACACACACACACACATAATGCTAAGGAAAAAAAGTTAATTAATGTGCATTTTTTTTCTTTCCTTTTTAACCTGAGGCATTATTGCTTCTTGATTGCCGATGCTACAGCTTGACTCTGAAGGCAGCAGCAGCAACAACAACTACAGGGCCATGCAGCAGGTCTCCTGGGCTGCTGGCGCCGTCGTCGATGAAGCAGGCGCCGCCGCATATCACGTGCAGCAGCAGCAGCCGCCTCATCACTCCGCTGCTATGGACTGCGAACCCACTCTGCAAATTGGGTACGATAAATCATCCTACGTCGGACATGGCTCAATGTGGCTAACATGAGAACTGATCATATTGTTGCTGCCTGCATGCAGATATCCTCATCAGTTTGTGACCGCTCCTGAAGCAGCAGCCAATAATATTCCAAGGAGCAGCGCCCCGGCAGGAGGGGAGAACAACTTCATGCTGGGGTGGGTTCTTTGAGTTAGCAGCTGGGTTTGTTCATCCATCGATCAGGCCAAGTTGAAGAAGCTAATAAAACGCGTGTGCTAGCTGCTCCTGCTCTACGTGAGAAGTATCCTGCGTGCCCACCTGGTCAAGTGCTCGCGTGCCCCTTTCTTAATCAATTACTTGTTATTTGTGTGTAAGGACGTACTACGAATTACTTCTATGTTTTGATGCTTTGAACGAGAAACTGTGGATCTTGTTAAACACTTGCAAGTTCTATGCTGCCCATCTGGACTTATTATGGTCACGCCATATGGACATGAATTGATAATTTGTGGACAAGTTCTTGGTCTTGTTTCATCAACTGTTTATGTTTGGACTCATAAAACTAGTTGTGCATGAAACCCAATAAATTGTGACCACCACGCCAACCCCCCAAAAACTCACTGAATAGTAGCAAAAACAAGGTGCAATGTTCTTTTTTGAAGCACATTCCAATGCGCAGTTGAGTTCTTCAATGATGACAACGACACACCAAAGGCTGATCACTATTCCTTTCGGGAGTACGGTTGCAAATTATTGTACTATTGCGAAATGGGAATCAAAACTTGCTGCAATTAAGTGTCAGGTAGAATGTCATATGCACTCTCATCAGTTATCGGTTGATTGGTGTATGTGCATTCAATACTGTTTTTAGTTTCTTTCATTTCTTCAGATTGTTCAAGTTGTTGCCCATCTCATACGGAAAGGTGGCTTTGACAGACATGCGTGCATGTCCATCTTGATCATGGCAACAATCAATTCGTGCTGATCTTGTCAAATAAAGGGAATAGGGAAGATTAATCAGATCGAGGCTGCCCGTACTACCACCAAGAGTGAAGTGTATTGCTTTTAGATTTGACATGGACATAAAAGCTTATGAAATAGTTTTAGGGGGGCAGCCGTTCAACAATATTTTCTGTGGCTGCTAACAGGAAGGAGAAGCTACGACGATTGAAACTGGCCGTGCAAATCAAAAGCAGTTCTGCTGAAATGAGTACTATAAGTAGAACTGATATTTTACATCTATTCAAAATCAAATTCGCTGAACAACATGATAGGTCCTTACTTTCAAAGTCGCAAGGGTGTGAGGCAGGGTCCCCTTTTCTTTTCAACTTTGATATTGACTGTCTTACTAGAATGGTACTTAATGCCCAAATTGGTAATCTGATTGGAGGGCTTACCCCTGATTTAATCCCTGGTGGTGCTTATTTACAGTATGAAAATGGTACCATTTTATGTTTAGAGCATAACATGGAACAGGCAAGTCGGGGAGCTCCCCCTTTTCGAAAAAACATGGAAAAGGCAATTATTATGAAACTGCTTACGTATATGTTTGAACTCATGTCTAGACTTAAAATCAACATATTTAAAATTGAGTTTTATATGATTGCAATTTCAGTCCAATCTTAGTCTGACTCTTATTTTGTTGCCAAGTGGGAGAAATTAGGGTTGTGTATTTGGGGGGGCTTGTGGTGGCAGCGGCGACCGTGGGTGGGTGCGGGTGGGGGGTCTAGACTCCTAACTAAGCATTGGAAATCCCTCTGTGCTACAGTGGCTAAAAGATTACATGCCTAGAGAGCGAGGGAGTCTTTCTTCTCCGAAAATTTTATGTTGATTAAATCTTGTTTGGAAAGTGTCCCTTCCTACCATATGTTCATGTACAAGTTAACTAAAACTGTGATTCCCCCGAAAAAAAAAACTGTGGTTGAATGGAAAGAGCAGAAGGACCTTTTTCTCGCAAGAAGGTAGTACGAAAAGTTGGGCCCTCCTAGAGGCCCAGGTGTTGGACATGTATGTGCACTTCACGGGCTTCTCTGATTTCCAGCGTGTCCCTCAAGTTCTTTCTTTCCAACTCCAAGTTGTTTCATGTACTTGGAAAAAAGGAATTGTTCTTGCAAATAATGAATAGATTAGTTCATTAAAGTTAATTAATTTTATAGAGAAAATATAACTGAATTTTAAAAAGGAACATTTACATTTTTAGCGTATCAAAAAAATCATCAGTGACATTGATGGCTTCCTCAATCTGGAGCAGAAGACCTTCGCCATTCTACTTCCCGGTGGCGGTTGGTTATTGTTCATCATTATCAATGGCACCGAGAGGCATCCAATAGAGTGGCAGAGCAGAGACAGCTTGTGAGCAGACGAGGCATGTGGTCCAATGGTGCACCGGTGCTATATGTCCATATTCTCTACATCAGTCGATGTAGAGGCCGGGGGTTATCCTCCTTTCCGAAGAAAGAAAAGAAAAACGTGCATGTTCTCTTTTTTTTTGCCTGCAGGTTGCGTTGTAAACTAGCTTTTGGGATCTTCGATGTAAGAGATTGTGCATTAAAAGAAGTACACACTAAAGGTATTGACTACATATATTCCTTTAACATATGGCAGTTTACAGAGGCTACAGGAATAAAGCGATATTGAAGCAACGAGCGTTCAGCATGGACTCTATATCTAGAATCCAGATTGGATATGCAGGGGAGAGTAGATTTTGATTGCTTGGGGGTGGGCGATCAATGATCTACACCTTTTTTCCCCGAAAAGATCAACTATCGTGCATGGTGTTTTGTCAAGGAATGCCATAAGATTCTCTCGAGGTTTCACTCAGCAATGTGTATGCATTGTCCAGAGGAGGCAAACCAAGTTAATCTCATTTAATTTGTTTTGCCTCGTAGCCATGCCAGGTCTGGATGCATGGATGACCATTGGAATTTCTGGTGTCTATGCTTGTGGACGATGTAACCATTATTATCTCACAACGAAGTTTTTTAAGTTATCATGAAAAAAGACAGATCTCAGTCTAGAGAGAGTACGCAATACAGGCAATCATCATGATTTCCTTTCAATGTATACCAGCACTAGCCACAGGATTGAATTATTTGGAGGTTACGAGTGAAGGGTCAGGTTGGGACTGTCCAGTGGCCGCTGGAGCAGAGACAAATAGGGGAAATAAATAGTTCGGTAATGATTATTTTTTCAGTCATCATGACTGCGTACTTTGTTAATTGGTTTCAAGTACAGTCTGGATTAGCTAGCACTATATTTTCTGTACAAAAATTGTTGTATTAGTAGTGAATTTCTAGTTTTTGTAGTGAAATTATAGGATATACTAGTAGCATGTAGCAGGAGGTTTTTTTTTTAAGCAATGGGCCTTCCCATCGATTTCTATTATAGAAACTGCCAACCATGTCTACAGCAGTTTGAAACGATAACAATCAGAAGCTAAACATAATCCCAGAGCTATTACAATGCCTCAGGCCAGAGAAATAAAAGGACAGTCAGAGTGGCTTCCTTCAGTGAAAAAATAATCAATCCAAAGTTCCAAACTGAGGGCGCAGAATGATAAAGTTGGTACTAGTAGTATAGTCTAGGACTTTCGACTCCCTTGGAAATATATGATGACATAAAGAATTTTCCGAACTGCCCGCGCAGATTTAATTGCCGGTGCAGAATCTAGGATCGCTTCAGAATCTCTCGCAATGTTGGCGACTGCAAACTGATGCAGGACAAAACCATTAAAAACTCACCAACTGCATGCCAAGTTGATATATATACGAGTATAAGTTATACAACTGAATTGTGTATACAGAAGTCGAACGGCAGTAGCATTTGCTAGGCCATTGAAATCATATAGCTACTACTACTAATCAAACACAACGTATTTGAGTAAATCTTCTGCCTAACAAAGGAAAAAAGCAAGATATGCACATGCATCTGATTGATTGTCGAGAAAGAAAGAAAAGCGACTCAACGCCGGTCCGGTCCTACTCGCGAATCTGTCAGCAGTATTCCGGGCACGGCGGCACCACCTCCTCGGGCCCAGCTGCCGGCTACCCGCCGCAGCACAGCCAGCCAACGCGGCTGGGAGCCTGGGAGGAGAATTGACAGAAGTGCCCTCCAAAAGCTTTATACGAACGATGCGCGCGGTCGGTTGGTCCGGTCCTGTCCTGATCCTGATCCCCTCGCTACCAAACGCGCGTGAGGAGGCTGGCGAGCGGGCCGGCCCGCTCGGCGGGGGCCCAGCAGTTGGGCCCGGCAGAGCGGGCACGTCATCCGGCCCAGGTCGATCCAGCGGTCGATGCAGCCGCGGTGGAACGCGTGCGCGCAGTTGCCCAGCCGCCGCACCTCGTCCGCCGCCTCCAGCTTCTCCAGGCACACGATGCACGTCGTAGCCGCCGCCGCCGCCGCGGTGTCGTGGCAGCACGAAGAAGGACGCGCGAGAAAGAGGCGGCCGAACTCGACGGCCGGGAGCTGCTCCTTGACCTGCTCCGGCAGCGGAGCGTCGTCCACGGAGCGGCGGTCGTCGCGCGGGAAGCTGCAGAGGCCGACGACGGAGAGCACCGTCAGGAGGGCGTCCCTGACGGCGCTGAGGAACCTGAAGAAGGCGACCACCGGCTTGGGGATGACGAAACAGTAGCACACCAGCGGGAATCCCATGATCGGCCACCAAAACGAACTTCCAACGACGAGGGGCGGATCGAGCTAGCAGCAAGGCTGTCGCTTTGTGGCTGTGGCCTGTGGGTGCGAACTGAGAAGAAGAGGATGGATATACGGTGCTGATCGGCTAGTCTGGAGCGCACGCGCGCTGGTTATATAGCGCGGGCGGGGGCAGAGAGCGAAAGCAGAGTCAGCTTCGCGTGGTTTTGGTGGGCGGATAACGTGGCCCGGGAAGCGTCGGAGAAAGGCGGAGAGGCACGCACAGACACGCGCACGCATGGTGTCGCCGTACGTCTCTGGGCATTGGAAATTGGCCGGCGCGCTCGATCGGGTCGTGCCCGGAAGCACCCCAGCACAGGTTTTCCCCCGTGGTGGAATGACGAGTGACGCGGTGCGCCATTGTTTGACCGTTCCCCACATGCATGGTGGTGTAGCACGGTAGAAAGGGTCCGTGCTCCAGTACGTCGCCGGGGGGGACTTGGCACGCATGGAACACACGAGTTGGGCGGGATTCCATATGGGGAAAGGCCATAACGGTAGCAGTGCGCTTGCTTGCATCATCCGTGCCATGCTAGTACTATATGAACGAACGGTATAATTAGCAGTCGAATTAAACAGAACATCATGGGTTGGTCATGGAGCCGGCACGCACCGCGCACCACACCATTGATTGGCCTTGGCGTGTGCCAAAGCGATGTCACGTTTGGGAGTCCGCGCGCACGACGTCCTCCGGTGGCACGCGCGAATCGGTTCGGTGCGCGGTCTCTGTCACCGTGCGTGGTCTGTGGGCTGTGGCAAGCAAGCGATCGATAGCCCCCGTCCGTCATTAATTTCTTTGCCACGCTCGGACGCAGCAGTTTGGCTGATGGTTCGTGCTGGGATTTGATACGGGTCCCTGGTTACGCGCGAGTCGATCCATCGCGGGCAGGTTCGGCTGCCCGGGATGGAGATGGAGCCATCATCATCAACGGCAACGAGATAGTACGCATTCAATTGAGGGAAACGAACGGTGCCGAATGTCCCTGGTATGGATCCACCTAATTTGGCCGGAGCACAGAGCAGCCGAGCCAGCGCGACATGTACATGGCGATGGCAAAAATAAAGCACATTCACGGTGCAGGACAAGATGGCAACGGCCAACGGCCCAGAAGCCCATATCTACAGAGGATTTTACTCTGAAAGGAGACCATTAAGATACTCTAAAAAAAAGGAGACCATTAATTCCACGGAGAATCCGTCGGGTTTTACGCTTACAAAACCATTCTACTCACTCCGGCCGAAATTACTCGTCGAAATATACATGTATCTGGACGCTTTTCACACATAGATACATCCGTATTTGGGCAAGTTTGAGACAAGTAATACCGATCGGAAGAAGCAGTATTTTATATTTTAGTAAACTTATTACATTTGCCCTATATATGTGTGCACGTTAACCTAATTTGGTCATTTCATAACCCTAATTATTATCTAACCTTCTTGTACCGAATCCTCGGCCCCCGGCCCCCATTCCCCATCTAGACGCGACCCCCGCTGCCACTGCCATTTCTCCTGCGGTGCATACTTGGGTGATTGTGTATTCGAGTGAACTAGACGTTATTAGGACAGGGACGAGCACGGAAACAGAGTGGTAAGCACTACAGTACTCTACATATTTGATCTCGTTGCCATCTTGACTTCTTGAGGTACTGGCAACGTAAGACATTTGCAGCTTCTAAGGCTATTTCCTTCGGTGTTGTCTCTTGGCCCATAATAAATGTTAAGAAATCATATATCCAATGCAGTTGGATGATGTGGCATATCGTTAAATGTTAAAAGAGAAGGTAGTAGTATCATAACATGATACCAGCAACATAACGCTTTCCAAATCATGTGTCTCTTGAGAATCAATAAATAAATGTCGTATGATACCATGCTTATAATACTATGCATTATGAAGATGGTATCATATGTATGATACTATCTCTATGTTTCTCCCACTATGACACCACCATGACCAGCCTTAAGGTGTTATCTAAAGTAGCAGTTATTTAGTAGATTTGTGAGAGAGTTACTGACTTTGTGTTGATTTGCGTGAAAAAACGGTTGTTCACATAAAAGATAGTTTTATCATTAAAAGAATGCCATTGCGGCAAAATGCATAAAATGACGTGCCAAGAGACTTGGGAGTGGCCTAATTGAAAAAAAAAAGCTTCCCTTGACATACTTGTGTTTTCTCTCTTTTTTAGCAAATCGAGTCTCCTCTCCAACAACAGGAAGAAAGAAGACAGAAGTTCACAACTTCCATGTTTTTTTACCACATTCACCACTTTCAGGTTTGTATAGCTAAGCCCACAGACCACGAAATTCAGCCCATCTTCCAGAAGTTTTTCTGCAGGTGGGTTTCTGTTTTTTCCTACGGTGAGTATAGTTTCACGGAGTTGGGCCCTATAGAAGAAGAATTTTGTGCTTCTTTTATTTAACATTTGTTCGATGTAATAAAGTTACATGTCATTCTAAAAAAAAAATGTTCGATGTTTCTTTGTTCTAAAAGGGAAATATATTACTCATTGCAAAAATTTGTATCACCCCGACATACGGCATTAGCTGAAGCTGTGACTGACTAGCGAGTCCTATCATTTTCCGATTGGATGTAATATGCTCATCTTGTTTTGTCAACCTGATGATTTAGTTAGCCCCCCTTTTTCATAATTGCTTGCTGGTGCCGCCTCAACCCCCCTAATTTGTTGAGCATGGCAGGAAAGATCAGGTCATATACCTCCTACAACCTGATCATGATAGTAGGATCCAATGGATTAAAGGGAAAGATGTGAACCGAAAGAAACAGATAAGTATACTGCATAACTAAGAGCCAACCTCCCAAACTCTTTACAAACAGTAACAGATGCTATAGACTTATGTCTATGTTCATGGAGAGATGAATCTACTGACAACAGACTCTGCATTACACTTCTGTTGTAGGCCTGTAGCTCAGCAGAATAACTCTACGATGGTTAATTGCGCACTAAATTTGCCAACAGGTTGCCAGAACTTGATGCATGTAGACAGATCGTCTGAAGTCCAAAGGCCCCATAGAATCAAGCGTTGTTCTGCATTGCAAAGATAGAGGTTTCCACACCAAATATATTAGACATCGATGCTCACAATACAGTAGGAAACGACAGCGATATTCAGAAAATTGAGAAAATAATTGGCAGCTGGAAGAGCAAAATTGTTCAAGTCATGTTTGATTGATGTCTAATGTTCAAGCCCATTAAAAACAACTAAGAGTATTGCTTCAGTTGCATTCTAGTAGTGAAGACTGACAACACGGCACCCTTCGGCGCTAAACTGTTAACTGTATCCACAGATAATATTGTACAGATAAATGAAATGCATTTTGTATCAGAAATGTGTAAGCAGGTCTAGGAAGGCCATTCCTGGATACTGAATATTAGATCCTAGATGGATTGATGCTGAATATAGAGGTTTGGGCATTTATCATGGAATCATGGTACCCCACACCGTTAAGGAATTCTTAAACAGAGTTGTTGCCCAACCACACGAATAGAACGGCATAGGGATATGGTTCGTGAACCCTTAGCGGTTCAGCACCTCCACAAAATGCATTGGTCCCCAATCAGGTTGGAACATTAATTATCGCTTCCAACCCTGATTATGGCTAGCAGTGGCTGGACCTCTGATCGTTCATTGCTGGAGAGGCGACTATTTCTCCTCTTCCAACAAGTTCTACATGGTTAACAGAAACACACCTTTATCCCACTGTTTTCAGCACTGAATAAGACAGCAGCGAGGGGCAGATCACAGTGGCACAATTAAACGATGCAATGGGGAAATGAAGGAAGACTTCCCACAAAGGTCTTGTTTGTTGACTGATTTCACGGTTCAGGTGGAGACAGGGAGTTGAACCCAAAAACTTTGTTCGGCTAGCATCAAGGATAGCCATAAAATATTGGTCTGATAACTGTGGCAAAAAAAATGGAATGAATTGATGAACCGTAATTCAAAGTCAGTCAGATTCAAATTTGGCATAAATTGGGGCCTCTCTTATCTCGGAAAGAAGGCTTGCAATTGTAAACCATGGACCGAGATGGACATTTTGCCATGTCCACATGGTTATGGTAAATGAAGGTATCCATAACATAGAGATAAACTTGTCCCCATTTCGATGTTTTCAGCACCATAGATTTTCTATTTACATGAGAAATAGGAACACCATTTTTAAGAGTTCACCATACGCTGGACATGATACACAAAATTGGCAAATTATATGCTTCAAGGGACTGATAATTTTAGTACTACACTATGGAAGAACTAAATTGAAGTAATATAGCCAAAAAATGTATGCATGTCACTAATCAGGTTATACATGTCCAGGACCTCATAATCAATATGTAAAATCACCTTCGTTAAGTATTAAATGTGTTGCCAATTGCCATGAATCAATAGAAATTATTTCGTACAGGAACTTGTGGCAGGTCTTCGTCAATCATCACTCAAAATTATAGAACTGTCAGACCATAAATTAAGATGGAACCAACCTGGTCAGACCCTGAGAAGTTGAACCTTGTTCTCAATGGCAATGCCCATCCAGTCCGGATGCGCGGCAATCCACTGCAGCTGGTTTATCTCCGCACCAGCGTCATAAACAAGCACCGGATCAATCCCCTCGGTAGGCACCGCCGCCTCGGGCAGCTCCCAGATCAGCGCCTGCCCGTCGTCACCTGCCGAGCAGAGGTGCCTCGTGGCCTGCGGTGCCCAGGCGACCGCGTTAACGCACGCCCCGTGCCGATGCAGCTCGGCCACGGGCACCCCGGGCGCGCGTATGTCGAGCACGACGACGGCGCTGCTGTCCATGAGCAGAGCGGCCATGTACCGTAGGTCATAGCGGTTCCAGGCCAGCCGGAGGAGCGGCGTGTCTGGGCGGGGGCTCTCGTAGACGATGGTGGAGTGCTCCTTGTCCCGGAGGTCGAAGACTCGGACGGATCCATCGGCGGAGACGGACGCAAAGACGCCAGCCTCGCCCCAGGCGATGTCGTGCACGGCCTTGTCGTGCGCGATGAGCTGCGTCTCGACGACGCCGAGGTCGATGTCCCAGATGGTGCAGGTGGTGTCGATGGATGCAGTCCCGATCCGGCGGGGCTCGATCTCGTTCCAGTCGAAGGAGGTGAGGGGCGCGCAGAACTCGGAGGCGGAGGCCTTGCGGTTGTCGAGGACGGAACGGAGCTCGGGAGCGGGGGCGGAGGGGGAGAGATCGTCGAGCGGGGTGTGCCAGAGGCGGAGGACGTCGGAGGAGGAGGCGAGGAGGGGCGTAGCGGCGGCGCGTGGGTTGAATTGGAGCTTGGTGGGTGGGTAGGGGTGGTCGAAGGAGAGGGCGGGGATGGTGCGGAAGGAGGTGGCGGAGGGGTGGACGGAGTCGAAGGCGAGGAGGGAGACGCGGTTGTGGAGGTCCTCGAGGAAGCTGCCGGCGGCGAGGACGGGCGCGGAGGGGGAGAAGGCCAGCGCAAAGATCGAGTGCGGGAGCTCGCACGTGAAGGCGTGCGGGTTGTTCGCCGTCGTGTCCGCCCCGGCTGCCGATGGCTGCGGCTGCGGCTGGTCCATCGAGGATTTGCTTTGGTTTTTTGGAGGATTTGCTTTGTTTCGGGTGGATCAGGTCTGCGGGTGGACTCGCCGCTGGGTGGCTATTTTACCAGGACACGCCAGATAGGGGAGTGGGTCGGGGTGCTGGGACACTGGGTAGGAAGCTTCGAGACGCGCGTGCCGCGTCTAGCAGTTGAACGGCGGCGGCCTGGCACGGGGGTTGAACAACGACTGTGCGGTCTCTGGGCGCAGTGCACGGCGCACGGGGGAACCGACGAATCACCCGTCCGTTCGTCAAACCTATGCATGCTGTGCTAGGACGATTGGGGAAATGGTTGACGAGTGGCTGTCAATACCCAAACCAGAGGTCTTTCGACGAGGAGAGCACGGGTGCATCAACAACCTCGCCGATTAACATGGACCTAGTGGGACAAAAGAATTATCCAGGTTCGGAGCCCTCAATGAGGTAACACCCCTACGTCCTGCTTTGGTGTTTTGTATTGATCAGGATAAAAAAAAGCTCTGAGGCTATGGTGTGCAGATGGGATCTGGCGAGTAAGAAAAGGATGGCCCCCTTTCCGATCTCCCCTCCTGGCTTTATATACAGGAGACTAGGTCTCGGGCGTGATAGTCGGATAGGTTACAATCAGATCAGTACATTTTGATATGCCTAGATTTCATTCCTTAGTTTGAGCCGCAATTTAAGGTACTCGGGCCTCGTATACTTGATGGGCCTTCGTGTTGGCCCTTTGTCTGGTTGTAGCAGGTATATGAAGGTTGAGGACCCGAAGGCTCATTCCCTCGTCAACGGGGAAAACCGCAAACTACCTGCGGATTGTAATTTGCAAACTAAAATTCTACTCCCTCAGTCCAAAATAAGTGACATGGATTTGTATAAGAATCTATACAATTTCATGTCACTTATTTTGAAATGGAGGGATTATTTTAAACTTTGAGCTTGTAGTGGTGCCGGTTGAAGTCGAACCTTCGATTTTTGTTCCGTGAATTCAAAGTTTACTATTCTCGATCATTATTAGTGACCCATATTGTTAAAAGGAATCAACATATTTTTGTTCCATGTACTATAGGAAACTATAATCCTGTGCCGGCAACTTTGGCTGCTCTGTGTTTGGCAAACTTGGCTTTAGTACATCTCCACTGCACTCTAGGAAACTATAGATCCTCTGCTGGCAAAGTTTGCTGCTCTGCGTTTGGCAAACTTGGCTTTACTAGAGAAAACTTTGACTCATGTGTTGACAATTTCGGCTTTTCTAATGCCAACTTTCACTCCTTTACCGGCCACTTTGGTTTCTGTGGCGGCGACTTTAGCTCTTGTGTAGGCAACTTTGACTACTTTTGCTAGCAACTTCGACTGCAATGTAGATTCAAATATTATGTCATTCCGACAAATGGTTGAGAAAAAAAATGACTGATTTCACTCATGGTTCAAATATTAAAGTTAAAAATACAGAAAAATTGAAAAGATATAGAAAAAAAATAAATGTTACACTGATTGTTCAAAATTCATCATTAAAGGGTTAAAACAATTGACTTATTTCCTACAAATTTTAAATTGAAAAATTAAGGTTTCAGTGAGAAGAGTTTTAAAAAATATCCAAGAATACTGCTCTCTCCGATCCAAATTACTTGTCGCAGCTTTGTCTATACAAAGCTGCGACAAGTAATCTTTTATCATGAGGTGTAGTGCATATCGACAAAGGGACGAGAACCCGGAGTAAAGGGAAGGTGATGCCAAAGGGATGAGAAGAACCCAGTGTAGAATAGGAAGATTGGATTGCAAGCACTCAGATTGTGCTGTCGTTTGTATTCATCTCTTATATAGTACAACATGGGCCACATCGTGGGACAGATCGTGTACAAGAGGGATAGCTACGAGAGGGAAGGCTCGGTCTAGACGATTGCTATACAGGTGCTATCGCATGAAGGGAAAATACTCTAACACCCCGCCGCAGTTTGTATGTCTGGAGGCTGGACACACAAGCTGGACCGAAACTCCTGGAAACAAGCCGACGGCAAGCCCTTGGTCATGACGTCGGCGTACTGCTGTATGGTGGAAACATGAAGGACCCGGAACTGACCCAGCGCCACCTTCTCTCGCACAAAATGGATGTCCAGCTCAATGTGCTTCGTGCGCCGGTGATGCACAGGATTGACTGCCATGTACACTGCAGAAATGTTGTCACAATAGACCACTGTCGCCTTTGGAACAGGGACGTGAAGCTCGCCAAGAAGCTGTTGCAGCCAACAACACTCGGCCACCACATTGGCCACACCATGATACTCGGCCTCCGCACTGGACCGTGACACTGTTGGCTGCCGCTTGGAAGACCAAGACACCAGAGAATCACCGAGGAAGACGGTGTAGCCTGATGTTGACCGTCGAGTGTCAGGGCAGCCTGCCCAGTCGGCGTCGGAGTAGGCGACGAGGTCCAATTTGCTGGAGCGGTGCAGCCGAAGCCCGTAGCCGGCAGTGCCGCAGATGTACTGAAGAATCCTCTTGACGACGGCGAGGTGGCAGTCCATGGGCGCATGCATGTGCAAGCAAGCCTGCTGCACGGCATAGGTAATGTCGGGTCGTGTCATGGTGAGGCACTGGAGTGCACCTACAATGCTCCTGTACTCCGATGCGTCAGCGACGGGGTGCCTCGAGGAAGAAGGCAGCTTGGCACTCGTGTCGATGGGCGTGGACACCGGCTTGCAGCCGGCCATGTTCGCGCGCTCCAGGAGATCAGCAGCATACTGCTGCTGTGAGAGGAGGAAGCCGCCGGCGTCGCGCGTGACATGGATGCTGAGGAAGTGGTGCAGCGTGCCGAGGTCCTTGATGGAGAATTCTCGCTGTAGTCGATCGATGAGTTGTCGAAGTAGGCCGGTAGACGATGCCGTCAGCACGATGTCGTCGACGTACAAGAGCAGGTATGCAATGCCGGCGGCGTGACGAAGAACGAACAGGGACGTGTCTGACTTGGTGGACACGAACCCGATCGATCGAACGAAGCAGGCGAACCGGTCGTACCACGCCCTGGGCGCCTGTTTGAGGCCGTACAATGACTTGGAGAGGAGGCAGACGTCGTTGGCGCGTGCTGGATCGACGAACCCTGCAGGTTGTTGGCAATAGACACGCTCCTGTAGAAAGCCATGAAGAAAGACATTGTTGACATCAAGTTGATGCAGAGGCCAGTCCCGCGAGCAGGCAACTGTGAGCACGGTGCGAATTGTTGCAAACTTGACGACCGGCGAGAAGGTCTCGTCGAAGTCCACTCCTGGGCGCTGAGAAAAGCCACGGACAACCCAGCGCGCCTTGTACTGCTCAAGCTTGCCGTCCGGCCGAAACTTGTGCCTGAACACCCATTTGCCGCTGATGATGTTGGCGCCTGGTGGCCGCGGCACCAGCTTCCATGTCTGATTGGCCATCAACGCTTGAAATTCTTCCTGCATCGCTGCTAGCCAATTGGGATCACGTAAAGCCGACCGCACAGTTTTGGGCAGAGCCGAGAGAGTGTCGGTGTTGGCTGTGAGATTGGTGTAGCATTTGTTTGGGAGGAAGATCCCTCATTTAGCACGAGTTTGCATCGGGTGGGAGAGAGGCTGGTGGACGGGAGCTGCAGGTGGACTCGACGGGGAAGAGGCGACTGCATGAGGAGAAGAAGCTGCCGCGGCAGGATTTGGGGCTGCCGCGGCAGGAGCCGACCGAGACGCGTAGGACACGAGAGGCACCGGTGCAGGCCCCGACGGAGGAGCGTAGGGCATGGTGGCCGCCGGCGGTGGAGCAACGAAAGCAGCACCGGCGTAGGGCAGAGGAGCAGCTAGTCGAGGGCCGAGCACGCCAGCACCTGGGTAGTGCGGGCGCCACTGGAACGGCCACGCCTGGACCATGCCCTGCCACGCCGGAGCGTGGGCGGGCGGAGGTGGAGCTGGGTTGCTTGGGGCACCGCCACTGCTTGTCGTCTTGCTCCTCTGCCTCCCCTTGTTCTTCGACTTGGACGGCGTGCTGGTGGAGGCGGTGGAGGCTACAGGAGCAGCAGGCGCTGGTGCGTCAGGAGCAGTGGAGACGTGCAGCGCCGTGTCCGTCGGAGCGTCGTTGTCATCTTTGGCTGCTCGTGTCTCCTCCAGCTGAAGGAAGGAGCGGAGGCTTTGGAAAGACGGCAGTGGCACCTCACGTGTGATGATGGGGATGACGTGGTGCAGCTCCTTGTGCGGGCCGCTGAGAGTGCTGTGGACGAGGTCCTTGTCGGGCACCGCCTTGCCCAGCTCGTGAAGATTGTCGGCGATCGTCTTCAGACGGGAGCAGTACGTCGTGACAGACATCGCGCCTTGCCGAATGCTGTGAAACTCGGAGTCAAGATACACAGCACGAGTCACCTTGTTATCGAGGAAGAGCTCCTCGATCTTGGTCCAGACGCCGATCGCCGTGTCGCGCGGCGCCAAGATGATCGTCAAGATCTCCTCGCTGACTGTAGTGTAGAGCCAGGACACGATGGTGCAGTCGTTCTGAAGCCATGTCGCAGAGGGATGCAGTGGGGCGAGTGCGGCATCGACGTGGTCCTCAACAGCAAACTTGCCGAAGATGTTGCGGAAGACGATGCTCCACAACGTGTAGTTGGCGGGCTGCAGTGACAGGGTGGTGGAGATTTGGTGCTGGATGGTCACGTGCTGCAGGTTCTGAGGCGGAGCCGGAGAGGGTGCCGGAGAGGACGCCGGAGTGGGCACGGGAGAGGGCGCCGGCGCGACGGGCGGAGCGAAGGCAACCGGCAAAGCTGGCGGCGATGCAGTGCCGTAGTCGCGGCGGAAGGCCGCGAAGAGGTCGACGAGCGCCAACGAGTAGGCCAGAGCAGGGGGCGCCGCAGGAGGCGCGGCAGGGGCTGCCGCAGTAGTCACCACAGCAGCCGTGGCAGAGGCTTCAGGGGCCGCGGCAGAGGCTGCAGGAAGGGCCGCGGGAGAGTGGCCGCCGCGGGATCGACGGTGGGCGGCGAGCATCTCAGCTAGGGCAGCGGAGGTGTCCGCTGGGAACACCGAGGCAGACGCCGCGCGAGGGGACGAGAAGAGGACGCCCGTGGATTGAGTGGCGAACGGGCCGCGAAGATCAGCGGCAGGTGCGCCTGGTGGTTGACCCATGGGCGAGAGCAACGGAAGACGAAGATCGATCAGAGAAGGATCGTAGGGGTAACTAATACCATGTAGAATAGGAAGATTGGATTGCAAGCACTCAGATTGTGCTGCCGTTTGTATTCATCTCTTATATAGTACAACATGGGCCACACCGTGTACAAGAGGAAAGACTCGGACTACACGGTTGCTATACAGGTGCTATCACATGAAGGGAAAATACTCCAACACCCAGAATGGAGCTAGAGTAGTTAACAGCTGTATGTTGACGTGGTATTTTTTATGACATGTAGTCAGAAACGAGCCAGACAAGAGGGCAAATAATTTAATTGGTACTCTTTGAACAGTTTTAGAGCGTAGGTCGCCAATGAGACAGCCCTTGAAGACCGGAGCATACCGGGTGTACCAGTGTGGTGGTACTCGATATTTCAATAACAGGACACGAATTAAACCGATTGATCTTTCATGTGACAACATTTCAAGTAACAACATAAAACCTGTCAATCAGGATAGCGTGCTCTTTATTCCCTTGGCAACAATGGAAAGTATAATAACAAGAGAAATTGCAGGAGATTACGAGCATAACTACCATGCGACTCAACACAATGTTTCTTCCGCAAAAACTAACTAGCATGGTGCAAAATAAACCATCAGCGTATTAGGCAATCACCATTCACCACTGCATGACAAATTAAGCCGAACTGTTGATGTATACTGATGACTTAAAACTAGACAAATCCCAGATGAAAATACCAGTAGCAAGCATAACACTGCTAAACATCTTTAACGTTGGGAGCTGAACAGAGCTCGGCTGATGATACCAGTTGCCTCAATGTAACGTTCAACACAGCGTGACACACAACTGCTCTCGCTTCCACTCAAGCTTGATCCTGGCTTAGTCACGCACTTTGCGAAGCACTTGTTTCCAACAGTCTGAAATTACAAGAGACGTTAAGCATTTACCAACTAAAACTTTGTCTAGACGAAAATAGACAAGCAATTAACTGGAAACATAACGTGCTTCTTTGTATGTAATAGATCCACAAAGATGGACATCATGTATACAAACTTGTGGATATCCTGATGCAACAAAAGAGTTTGAAACTCCCTGATGTGACATCATTAATCAATTGATCAAGGTGAAAGCAATAAGGCCTTTTACAATTACAAGTGCTGCCTCAACAAATATTGCATATTAATCATTAGCTCAGATTCGTTCCGGGACAAGGAAAAACATGGAGATCTCAAATAGTAGTATCAACCAAAAAAGTACAGTATGTCAGGATAATTGAGGGAACTCAATGAAGCACAAGAACATAGGTCATGAAGTAAGGATATATTTGTTAGTATCAGTCCCAAATCTGTATTCTACAAGTTAAGTGACTTCATGCAGTCGAGCCAAGTAAACCAGTTTACTACAATCTCAAAGTTGGGGTACAATATGCTTTTCAAGTCTGGAAAAGTCTAAATAAGTATAATATGGTACAATGTGCTTTTCAATTTCACCGTTCACCAGATGCCACCATGTATTTTCAAAACAAGTGCATGCTTGTTTTGAACCCAGTGCAAAGTAATAATTGGTTCATATCAGAATAATAATACAACCAACCAATACCATGAACGAGGCTCATAACATAAAACAAGTCATCTTCGTTCCAAGCTTGTAACATATGTACACAATTTAATGATGGGAAATGCTTATTTTTCAAAAGATTTGCTCCTTCCTCCAGGTTTACAACTTATAAGGATACTCTAGAAAATCAAATAACTCTTAGCTAAATAAGACGCCTTTAAAAAATAGAAGCTGTAATCTCCTATAACAGGACATGTCTTAAATACACCTGAATTTTCACATATATTATGTGCGGTAATCACCATGTATGGGAAGCAAATGCAAGGCGATATTGATTATGGCCGGTCATAAGCGACATGTGTGAATTATAATGGCTTTTTATCAGAGTTTACAAGCTTGATTTTAGTGTTTCAGTACTTCAAGCCATCAATTGCAACAAATGACTGTGTATTCCCTCTTGCAAACAAGTTATTTCTGAAACTAGTATTACTTGTGCCCAGGATTTACCAGTCAAACAATCCATACAAGATTCAAATGAAAAAAACTAACTAGATGAGAAGAATAGAATGTGAAGATCTAAACATCTTGTGCACCAACATTTCTGCCAGTCAGCATAGCATTAATCAATAGGTATCAGGTATTGATACAGCACCAACATGGCTTGATACTTACCACGAATTATCAAAAATCACTTTCCCTTAAGATAATGACGAGTGTGTAATGTTTGTCTTACGGACTTCATTTCTTTATGTTGAGCTATGTTCTGGATCTTTTTTTCCTTTTTACTATTCGTACTGATTATACTGGAATATGGAAAATGATGTACCATCTCCCATATTGATGCACCAGCATCTTGTATTTTACCGGTACATCATAAATATCGCCAAGGAAATATTAAGATGTACCAAACTCAGTTAATCAATATAAATGCTAATGCTTCGTTTGGATGTTGGTATTGGGCTCTTGGAATTGAATTGGAATGTAATACCAAATCAGCTTGGTATTGAAATGGACTATAATTTCAATTCTGCTGTTTGGCTGTATAGAGTATTGCTTGTTGGAATCAGCGGAGGACACAATTCCATTTTCTTGTTTGGATGTAGAAAGCATTGAATCTGCCTTCTTCCTTCCTGCACCTCACGAGCGGCTCCTCCTCGTTTCCAATTTCCCCATGGGTCTGACCTCCACAGCAGATTTCCCAGCCCCAGCGAACGACCTCCCAGATGGCGCAGCTCCGGGCATGTTCCCCCAATGATTGTCCTCCTCCCAGACCAGACACCGGAGGTGGAGAAGACGGCGGGAGGAGGCTAGCGGTACGCCAGAGCAACAGATCCATGGCGTTCTCCCAGCGGCCGACCTTCTCCCCCGGCTGCCGACCTCGTACCCAACTCCGGAGGTGGAGAAGACGACGGAAAGAAGGAATATGAGATGGTGGCAGCGAGAGGCGTCCAAACTCCGGGAGTGGCGGCCGACCTCGTACCCAACGCCGGAGGTGGATTAGACAAAGAAAGGGAGGAACATGATATAGCGGCAGAGACGGCGGCCGAACTCCGGCAGCGGCGCC
This sequence comes from Brachypodium distachyon, assembly GCF_000005505.3. Classification (NCBI taxonomy): domain Eukaryota; kingdom Viridiplantae; phylum Streptophyta; class Magnoliopsida; order Poales; family Poaceae; genus Brachypodium; species Brachypodium distachyon. The sequence continues at coordinate 52,597,456 of NC_016133.3, forward strand.
GACGGGCGGCAGCGACCTCCGGTGGTGGCGGTCGGCGGCCAAACTCCGGCGGCCGTACCAGCCGTGGTTGGTAAGTGGTGGTGAAGAGGTCGGTAGTGCTCATGAACTGCAGCAAGATATGAGACAAAGCCAATTCAGCCCAATTCGGAGGGGTCGGGCTCGGTTCTGGGGACTGGCTCTTTTAACTATGGTTCAATTCCGTGGAATTGCCTTTCAATTCTATCTCCCAATTCCTGAAACATACAAACAGTAGAATTGGGAAAACTCAATTCCAATTCTGAATTCTGGCCTTCAATGCCAACATCCAAACACACTGTAAGGGAATTTGATGCGCAAACTACAACAAATTACTCCAATCTAAAAATATGTTGCTACTGAAAGTGTGCGATGCAACTGTATACATTTCAATCCATATTTTTTCAATGGTCATCAATGAATAGGGGAAGATAAAAGGAAAAAAAAATCACTAGTCCAGTCATGCAGTCACATACTCACATCCCTCCAATCAAGTTGAGTGTGATCACATCAGATGCAGACTGTTTACAATTCCAAGTATACAGTCAACGTGGCTTAACAGTACAACATGTAAAGTTCTTTCAAAGCTAATAATCCCTCTCTTCAGCAATGGAAATCAGCTACTCAGTTCTAGCAAATAACCAAACTAAAGCTATTAGCAGTGCAAAGGATCGAGCCTATATTTTTGTTAAAAATAACCATCTACCTAAGACAAGAATAAACCTCCTACATCAACATTTACTGGATTCCTCCCTAAACCAGTGAAACATTTAAGAGATGAAAACTGAAATCCTTCCCATCAAGCTATTCTAGGCTGGTGCTGCTTAAAACTAGAATCTGAAAGTTCCCCAACAAAGATGATATCTATCTAATAAACCCTTATGAATGTAAAACAAATACCTTGAAAGTACAATGAATAAAGAACTCCCTCTAAAGCTACTGCACCTACCTAATTAAGCAGGCACAAATGAGCACTAGCTCCATCTATCAAAACAAAACGAACCCAGATATTTGCCCCCGTAAGCAAACCTGCTATTGGCAAATCGAGAATCATCTAGCCCAGCTACTAGCATCCTAGCAATCTATACATATTTCCATCAACGAAAGGACTAAACGATATACTAAGATTAGGCGAGATCTCACCTCAAGAAACTCCTGGGCATAAGCCTGAGCGAGCTGCGCCTTGATCTGGTCCATGAGCGCCTCCGTGTTGGGGGGCGACCCGGACGACGACATCGACGGCGACGAGAAGGAGTCCATGCGGGTTCTCTTGCTTTCCAAGTCTTCACGGAATCGCGGCTGGTCGAGGCTCAGTGCGTTCTCCTGCGCGGCTGCGTCGAAGATTTCTGGGGACGGAAGGTCGAGGGCGGCGCGCAGGCCGCGTGGGGCAAACCCTAATACGCCCTGCTTGGATGGCCGTTTTGAGGCCCAACACCAGGGTAAAACTTCGGAGCCCAAAATATATCCGACCAAAGCCCAAAACAGCACTTGGACCGTCGTTCCTTTTCCCTAAAAAAAAAAACTTGGACCGTCTCGTTCCCGTCTTAAAAAAATATTTTCCCAGTAGTGGTATTTCTGCCGAATACGTTCGGAAACGGAAGAAAATCGGAGAAGAGAAAGGGAAGAAAAAAAATAGAGGAGCTGTAAAAACAAAAGTGAAACTAAAGTAAATACTGCCGAATACTACAGCGCTAATAATTAATCATCATTGAAGAAACGATTGGATGGCTGAGATCTTAATATCCCACCATTACGTCTTTTAACCTATAACTGACAGACAACATGACCTGTTTGGAATGTCTTTTTTTATGCGAGACTGATATATTTAGTTCAATCTAAACTAAATATGAGCTTCCGCAAAACAAAAACAGAGTAGAGAACAACATTTCAACTTTCCAAGAAGCAAGGTCATCAGGTCAAGCATAAAGATGGACCTGGTGGTCTATTATCCTTGTTTTTAAGAAATACACCGTTCTTGCCGTGCCGGCCGGTGGTATTTAGCACTAGAGCAGCAGACATAACGTTCCCAGATGCAGGCGTGCAGCAGAACGAGTAAAACCAAAGGAAGCCCAAAACAAAAAGCTCAAATTGACCGCGCGCGTGCCACACTGTGGGTGGTGGTGGGGTTTGCCGCCTGGCAGAGAGTCCAGACGACCTGCTCATGTGCGGCTTCGACGCGGCATGCAAAGCCTGCGGGCGTTGTCCTTCCTGAGGCCCAAGGCCGCCCCTCCGGTTCCTAAACAAATCCAAACGCGCAAAGTTGAAAGGCCCTTGTAGCTTAGCCCAGGCCATGGAAGCAAGCAACGCCAACTCCCCGGCTGGTGCGCCCACCCGTGCATGACCATGCATGGCCTCTGCGCTGCGCACCACTTGGTTTTCCACTAGCTAGCTGCTGATGTTGGTGGGCTCCAACTCCACGGACGATCTGGGCTTCTCTTTTTTTATAACTGAGAGGCGTCCGGCCTGCCGGGTTATCTTGTTAACTGCGCCATGCATTGCCACGTTGATGGGGATTGGATGGGGACCGAGTGCCGCTCCGGCCGGCCTGCGCTCAGTCTCGTTCGGTCCGCTGCTGGCTGATCGACGCGCGCGCGCGGGGCTTCGGAAACTCCACTGGGCTCCTCCTGCTGCTCGATCTGAGCCTTCTTTCGCTTTTCATCTTTTTGTGCAAAGCGTGACGAGGAGGCGCCATCATATCATTCGATCGTGCGTACACCGGTACGTATGCATGCCTATGCCTTATGCCCTTCTGCGCCCCCGCACTCATACCAAGATCATACCGACCGAGTCCGGCCGGCCCCTGTTGAGTATGCAAGTTCGATCGTGTGGATCGTGATCGTCGATTCGGCATATGGATCTAACCACGTGCCACGAACCACCACACCTAGATCTGAATTGTTATGAAATTGATAAAAAAAATAGGTCAAATGAAATTGAAAAACTTGGAAGCAAAAGTTCCGACGTACGTACGTCTGTGTGTGTGGACGTTCTGCTCCTAGTAGATGAGCGGTGGCGTCGTGGAGGAGGAGCCGGGGACGAGAAAGGAAGGGAAGGAGGACAAGAAAGGAGAAAGCTAGAGAGGAGAATGAGGGAAGCTCACCACGGCGACCGGTAGAGGCAACAAGGTCGCTTGGGGCTCCCCTGCGGCTCTAGAGAGGAGCGCATGAACAGGGCACGCCAGCGTCATCACCTCATCGGTGAGCAGGGTGCGGGAAACGAAGAAGGGCATGAAGAGAAATTAAAGTAAGTGATTGTGGCGTTCCTGCCCCAACGCTATTTCGTACATGGGCACATGGCATTAGGCCTGGAAACGGTTTGAGGGAAACCGGTTCTTATGGTTTAGTTTTTCATTTGGGTTAATTTGGTTTGCGTACAAATGGGCCACCACTGCGGATGGTTTGGTTCGTTTAGTTTCCGGTGAAACTAGTTCCGTTCGGTTTGGCTTGGGTATGGGCCGGTCTGCCGTCACGCTCGCCGTCTGCCGCCGCTCACATGCCGCCCCTCCTATGCGGTAGCGGCCGCGTCCCCTCATGGCACGCCTAACGGCTTTTGGTTGGGTTGAATTTCTAGCAGTTCCGTTTGGTTTGGTTCTGAAAAGATAATCGCTGGGTTAGTTATAGTTTTGGACGATGGAACAAAGCATCCAGGTTTGGTTTGGGTATGGGCTAGTTTTCAAACCATTGCCAGGCCTACATGGCATATTGTGTTCAAGTGTTTGTTAACATGTATTCCTCCGATCCATATTAACTGTCTCAAATTTGCCAAAATATAGATGTATTTATACTTAAAAAACGTCTAGATACATGTAATATTTCGACAATTAATATGGATCGGAGGGAGTAGCATGTTTTTAGAGTTCCCTTGATTAGGGCAAACAAAGCTTACAACACATAGTACATAAAAATAGATGTCATATATCTTTTGACACTCAATTGTCAAAACCGGGCACTAATGGTCTCTCTATCCCTGCGAAGCGGTATCGATGCTGTTTTGGCACGGTTATGGACTACTATTTTCACGTCGTCCTCATCCAGCAAGACAGGATCATACCAAAAAAAAAATCCTCCTCCTCATGGGCATTTGGTTGAGCAGGCATTGGGCTGCAAGGAACGACATGATCAACGGTCATCATTGTGCGAGGCCTCCTGCTTGAGCACCGTTTTTGTGGATGCATGTACTCATCTTTGCCAGTCATGGTGCCACCTACTTCCTTACGAACAACATGACCGACTTCGACACATATGATGGCCGCTCACCACGACGAGCGTGTATCGATGGTCAATGAGATTGTCGCCAACCTACCCACGACCTTCTTCAATCTCTAGCAGCTCAACACCAGCTTCAGTTTGTCGCTAATGGGCTCAGACTCACCAGCATGGTCACCGTCTTCGGTGAGCAATCCTTTGGTTGTATCCAATAGTCCTCCTTCTCTACCCATGCACCTCTCTTCCGGCCAACGCATGGACATGGACCCGAGCTCCTGAGGTCCCGCACGAGCAACGCAACAATGTCAACGATGATCACGCACTCATGACATCAGGCCACAAGATCCAATTCGGCTCCAACGACACAATGATCATGGTGTCAGGCAAGACAATAGGGATTGTGCTCGACTATGCGTGTGTCTATCGGCTCTATCAAAACAGGTTGACCGCGGCTATATATGGCTAAGATGACGGTGTTAGCGTGTGAAGACCAACAACACCGACATCAAGATGGAACCTTCCCCTCACCATCCTTGATACTTGAAAACGTATCGATTCGTTTCAAAGTTTGATGATGCACTTTTCCAGAAAATCAACTATTTTGAGGACTAATCCCTCTAATCATGCACCAACAGAATCCAGAACTTTCCTTTTATATATATATATATATATATATATATATATATATATATATATATATATATATATATATATATATATATATATATATATATATATGAGCAGGAAACTTCTCATATTATGATGGGACTTGGCAAGTATGATACTCAATACAAGGGAGACCCCCAAACGGCCGATGTAGCAAGAGAGCGCCCTGCGGCGCCATTCCGCCATCCGGGCCACTAGGGCCTACCCCAATGGCCCACCTTTTTATGACATGTTCGCCTCAACCTAACCATGCATCCTTTCAGCTGTATATTCTAAAATGGTTCCATTTTTTATAAGGGAGCACAATTCGTGAAAAGTGATCATAACCACAAGACGTTTAATATAAACCACCTCAAGGCGGAAACAAGACCCGGGCAATCAGGGCCACAACCGGTGCATCCATAAGGTATTTTTATTTTTTTGTGATTTCAAGCTTTGGTTCTGGATGTTTTTTCCATTGTTTTTACCCTGGTTTTTATAGATTGCGATGGCCCTGGCCCCTGGGTTACATTGTAAATCCTGGTTCAATTAACTTAACCTGCATGCACATGACATGCATGAACAGGAGTACGTGACGACAAATAATTTATCTTTTCATGCTTCATGGACGGATTGCATGGAAAACAAAGCCTGAGCGGCCATACAGGTATGCATGCATGCCGATCGGTCTGCTCTTCTGCGCACAATGGCTGGTGAAAGGAACTCTGAAAAGCTGCACACGCCACCCTGGGATCAAGACTACTTGTCGTTGACATGGACTGCTACAGTTCGTAGTTTCTTTCCGCAGGAGCGGCAGGACGTGCCACTAAAGTTACTTTACGCCAATTGATATTACGTGTCATGACAACGTGTGACTGCACACAATATATATACGCGCTGCGATAGAGGTGATCGATATGCAGGCCAGCATGCACTAACCTCATAACTGAGCTCCCAAGTCTCAAATGTGGAATTTACTGTTCACCAGCACTGTTTATATGATCACACTAATAGCAAGTGTGGTTTCCAATATTTCCATTTTGTACGTAGAATTATTCAGGAAACTAAACAAAACAGATTTGAAACCAAATTAAACTCGATCGATGCATCCATTTGGGGCAAAATTGTGACTAAAACCGCGTCATGTTGAGGGCCAAGGGTTGTTGACAACAATAACTCTTCGGGCGGAACGGAATATCGAAATTCTCTAGTTCTGCCAATGGAGGAGCTAAACGCGTAAAAAAAAGTTGCAGGATCAGCTCTATATTTTTGTGCCAATAATGGAATAATAATAAATATAGTTTAGTTATTGGGGAATTTTTGAACGAGAACTGCAACAAATTCTCATTTTTTAATATATTTTTGTGCCAAGTAGTTGTTACCCGGCCGACACATGCCATGTGTAGTGTAGGTGTATTGATGAATTATCTATCTAAACACATGCTGAGAAGCTTATATATAAAATTGGAATCGGTGGTGATGGGTGGGCGTCATTGGTCGGTGTTGGTCGGTCAATTTCGTTAAAATTACAATCAATATGTCACTGCCTCTTATTTTCTTTCCCTCCCGCCTTATTCACGATTTCAGTAGCAGAAATTCTACGGTTTAGATTTACCGAAAGTTATCGTACGGTCCAAATTTGTCACAACATAATACGAACAGTCCTAAAATAAATCAATCTCCTTAGCATGAAATCCAAAATTCTTCGTATCCATCTCAGTATGGAAATCAATCCGAACCCAAACAAAAAATCTCGGTATCAATCTCAGTATGGAAATCAATCTAATCGAAAAATCAATGTCCAGACTTCGCCTCCACCGGTTCGTGCTTGATACACTTTCCATTGTTCCGTAGCATCGCATGGATTCTTTTGCTAGTATGTATATATATCATTTGATAATGGTACTATTCATCTTCTCGTCCCGCTCCCGCAGGCCTCCTTGTCCGTTGCGTGTATATATGTGCTTAATTGTCAACATTACCAAAACGCACGCGCTAGCAGAGATTGACGTATCAAGAACAAATCTAGTACACTGCCTTGTTTTATTTATGAGCTTCATGAGTTTGGATGTTCTGGTTCCCTGTCTTTAGTTACGCAAGGTACGAAGTGCTGCCTCGCTCCCTAGCGGTACTAGATCTTAACAATCATAGTGACCACCGGTTGGAATATATGCCTTGCTTATCACTGAGCTGGGTGCAGTCTGCACTGTTCGGAAAACCGCTGCATAACACACAGGAGACACACGGCTTGCAGCCGGCCGGGGGTGCACATCACCTGCCATAGTGGCCATTCATTCATCATTCATGCATTGCACCGATCAGGGAAGACTACGACGTATACACGGGACACGCCCGCCAAATGACGTACCGGGCGCCACAGAGGAAAGCATCTGGCCGCCATGAGGCTCATCGTATACTCTAATTCTCTTTCTCTCACATGCATGCTTGTATGTATGGGGTACTCTACTACCACCAGTGCCAGCCAGGGAGAAACTTCGACACATTTCAATGCTAGAACAGCTCATTAGTAATTAATTCTACTGCTTTCACGGGCAGGCACAGGTCAATGAGAAATAAATGTTAGCTCGGTAAAATTCAAATTGGTCAGAAAAATATTCATCCTTGCGACTTGTACAACTTCATGAATGGATGACCAAGACCACACAGATGCACAGTAAGGCCACTCATGAGAGGCAATCTCCATGATGCATGGTATCTTGGTTGTTGTATCTAAAAGAGATGCATTAATTAATTTAGGGGACATGCTTGCTTGTGATCGATGTAACAAATGTTTTTGCCTATATATGTTCACATGCAAGAGTTGTAACTCCGCTAAGAGACAACTTCGCTCTCTTTCTTCCTTACTTGGCATGCCATGTCAGTAAAATGGCTAACATAACATGCTAAGAGACCGAATTGTGAGAGGCCTAAGCACATGCATGGTTTAAAAAAAATCAGTGGGAGTGCATGCATGCATGTAGTTATATTTGCACCTATGAGTTTAACATCTAACAAATGGATTGCATAGGTACCTCTCGCTGATAGTTTAAACCATGCAAATTCATGTACTACTAGCGGAAAGTAAATACAACAGTACGCCGGTCTAGCTCAGGCAAACACGTGATACTTCTTTGTTCATAAATAGATGACAGTACATTTAGGTGTATATGGAAACAATTAAAATCAATTCGGTGCACAAGTTTGACCAGTATTTTCAATAAATATGCTATATATGGTGAAAAATAACTCACTTGGGTCCAAACTATACGCATGTTTTTTTAGATACGAACAGTCTCCAAGAAACAACTTTGCCCATTAACTTTTGACCATGCCAGGAAAAAATAGAGAATTATGAAAAAAAATCGTGACTATCTAATTATACTGTCATCATTTGACCAATCTGAATAATATTTAATACTCCCTCCGATCATAAATTGGTGTCGAAATATTACATGTATCTAGACGCTTTTTAAGAATAGATACATCCATATTTTGGCAAATTTGAGTCAAGCATTTAGGATCAGAGGGAGTATTTTTATACAGTAGTATTCAATTTCAGAGAAGTTTGACAACCACACATGCACTTTCTAGGAAATCAGCTACTCTAAAACAGAGTTAGTATAAAATTGTTCTATTCGACATTACGCAAATATTTGTCATGAAAAAACTATTTGGTCATCTAACAAATTTGCATATTTTCATATACTGTGAGAAAAAGTTACAATTAATTATGACTTCGTGCTTTCTACAAAAAAAAATTACACATATTAATATATATTGACTGGTATATATATTCATCACCTTAATTGTGGTATATCAATCGGTCTGGAGTTCAATAACCTTTCCACACTGATATATAGTTAATTTTAAGTGCGCACAAACGTTCTTATTTTGAACTTATATATGTGCATTTAATTTTATCTTCCAGCTATGTTCGTGTTGATAATGCTACAAACTGGATATCATGTTTAATGAACTAAACCCCACATGCTTGAATGTGCTGTCTAATGTAACTAGAACGTTCCTCCAAAATACAGCAGATATCGGCTCATAATACATTAATTAGTTATCTATTAAGCATGAATGCACATAAAATTTGCAGCAATTTCACAGGAAATTATTAAAACTCTTGCTAATTCCCTTACTATATATGGATATATAAATATAATAAATGTATACCAACTGCATACATGCATGATTGTGTGTAGAAATCAAATCAATTTTGTCCTATTTGTGCAAAAATAAAAATGAACTTCTCAAACTGATTTACCACTTTCCAAACTTTCCACTACATGCCTTCACATGCAGAAATCATGCGACACAAGTACACATATACCTAGCTCCGCCATTTGATATTGTGTATATATGGATACAAATATGGCCCCGTTCATTATAAGTGTAGCACACTGATTATGAAGGGGGGAATTACCAGTGCATCAAATATGTTATCCACGATTAATGAGGTAACACTTCAGTCTTCACCCATTTCTGAACCAATCATTTTGCTAATTTAAAATCAACCTATCAAAGTTCTGAAAAAATATTGAATTTGAGGACTCAACAACCATGCAAGGAACCAGCTAGTTATAAAGTACATATTTAGTTACACCCTAATACTTCAAACATAAAATTATTAGTAGGAGTTAATAATATTGAAATAGGCATGAAATGATATCACCAACATGTTTGATGCATGCATGCCTAAATTGCACACGCAAACTATAGAAATATTATAAAATTCTTTCAAATTATACGCATATATAGGATATCATTATCATTAATTAGTTGCTTTGCAGTTCACTTTTTAGGTTTTCCATTCTTGACCGCTGCTTTGCTGAAACCGAATACGGAAGTATAGGATATCAGCATCATTAATGCATCTCAACAGTTCTTGTACTACCGTGGACATTAACAGTATATCTAGCAGCAATATATTTTAAATCAACACTATAATCAGCCCAGCTCCGTTACCCCAGAAGTATTAGCCTTTTTCATCATAGGATCGGAGAAGGTTTAATTTACCTGAACTCTACACAATCCATTTTACTTGGCTATCACAAACTGATGCAAATCATATTAATACTAAGTAGATATGGACAAAAATAGAGCACACATCTGTTGTCCTTACACTTTTCATAACCAAGCTAGCTGTCTAATCAGGATGTTTGGCTCAAGATAAAGTCATGTTCATTATGTTCTGCAGTGTCAGGTATCCAATGCGCATACATATGCACTCAAATAGGTAAGTATCTATCAATTAATATTAGTTCAAGTTTAGAACAATTTGTTTGTTTGTTTTTTAAAAGAGAAGGTCAATCCTTCCTGCCTCTGCATCCTCAGGTGCACACATCCATATATTTATCAAAGAAGGTGTTAAACATTGAGATCAATTTGTTTGTAGTAGCACCTTATGTACTCAAATATTGTTGACAAATACTAAAAACCCAAACAGACTTTTTTCGACAAATGTAGAGCATAGATTTATGGAATGGAAGGAAGTAGAGTATTACATACCAGTTGGATAATTTTAAATCTATTTCCATGGCGAAGTTATACTGATCGATCATGTTACGCATAAATGGAAAATCATTTCCATTCTAGACTACAAGGCAATATGTATATATAGATCTTGCGTCAAGCAGTCGCAGAACAGCTTGCCTGTTTATGTATATAGGCGGATTATTAATCTCAGAGTGTAGCTAGACTTACAGATAAAAAGAGCTAGGACTGTAAAGACAAGAGGGTTAATTAGCTGAATTCTGAGTATTCATGATCGAAATCTAGAAAAATAGAGGGAGGACACAGCGAGTTTGCACTAAGAAACTATATTTTTCTGTACCTTCAACAACCATACTGAATCAGACTTTTCAGTTTCCTCTTCGATGCAGGATCGGTCTCAGCCTATGCATGGATGCTCTTAGCCTAGAAGGAGGCACTTTCCCTGAATGGCAGCTAAACCTAGTCTTACCCTAGGATCTGACAAGAGAGTGGAGCAGCAAAGTTATAGCAAGCCATGCATCTAGAGGGTATGGTTGTACTTCATGGACAGCATGAATGGAATTTAAATCAACATAAAGGTATAGAACCAGCAGAAACTTACATATATAAGAGAGTATGTACTTATCTACTCTTTTCTTTTCTTCTCTTTGTGTGTGTGTATGTGTGTCAAGAAGCCTTCCCTTTCCCTTTTTCCCTTTCCCATTTTACAATGAACCAAAGGCACTTTCTCGAGAGGTCTCAGCATGGATCCATCCATTCTGATCAATTCCCCAACCCCTCGCAGTGTAAAAGAACTGCGCCCCCCTACACATTGCTAGTTATGGTCACATACCTATGCTAGCCGAGGCCGGCCGGCCGGTACGTGGCCTAGCCTTCCTTTGCTCCCATCACGCCCTGCACACACATCCACACACACCCAGCACGCAGTCGTCCTAGCTGCTACTCAGAGCTGGTCACTGCAGCGAAAGAGAAAGAAAAAAAAAAGGAGCTGGAGCTAGGCCGGATGCATGCATGCATGCTGAGATCGATCTCTCGCAAGAAAACAAACAGAACACCAACGACCAGAAGAGAGCAGCGTCTCTGCTGCCAACAAACGCACAGCTACTCACTGTTTGCTACTCCAACTACAACAGTAGGGGTTCGTATATATCGTACGTACTGAGGTCCCCCATAAATTCCCAGCAGTCGTACAAAGAAGTTATGGCCAGTGCCCCCTCTTTACAGACTGCCACGACCATAAAGATCTCTTGGACTGTGTGCATGCAATGTACTCCTCCTACCTCTCTCAAGGCCGGCCGGCCCAGACAATCCAAACTATACGTGATTTGGCCCACTGCATGGGTTTAATTCCTTGTTCCCTCTCCCTCCCTCCCTCCCTGCGGTAAATCCAGCAAGGAAATTGCATGCCGTACGTGTTGTTACTCTAGCTCTATACCATGGCCATATGATCGAGATACGGATGGATATGATACATGCAGCTACAGATGGTACACAGAAGGAGAACAGTTCTGTACTGCAGTGGTAGAAAAAAGCGGCGGCAAAAAGGCGAAATAAAAGGAATGTGCAGACCTTCCTCCGGCCGCGGCCGTAAATATGATGATGAGCAGTGAAGAACGGAATATATTTTTAAGATCGTCTGACCTGCAAAAATGTAGTTATGTTGGTGCTTCGGACTTGTCTCTTGCTGACTTGCTGCTGGCCGCGGTTAATTAATGCGATACCCAAAGTACGTACTGTGTAACTTCCCGGCCAGATTTGATCTTGGTTCACCCATATGACCGATCGATCGATGGATGGATGCAAGAAAAAATTAAGGTGCCGCTTTTGTTTTGCCTGCGTATCCATGGATTTAAATCTTGCAATGATAGGAGACAATAAACAAACAAACAAATTTGCAGACACATGTTATCATATGTAGGGAAAAAGTGCATGTTGGGATTTTCCTATCAAATCATGGGCATGGTACTATATACTGAAGATGCACAAATAAGGGAATGTAACAGCACAAGCAAATGAAGAGGGGAAATTAATGCTGAAGAACAAGACACGGGTTTAGGGGGTGAGAAACGTACATTAATCTTGCTTGCTAATCTTTCTTTATGAATTCTCAAACCAACACAAAAGTTTCAAGTGCCAAAATGGGGAGGAAAAATGTGAAATCCTAACTGCTAGTACTATCACCAAAAGGTTATAATGGAACCACAAGAGAAGTGATGAGATGATGACAAGAAACGAAATCAGACAGAAGAATTAATATGAAGGAGTCGTTGAACTTTCCTTTGTTTTTTCTCTCTTTAGGTCACAGATCGAGATCCAAAGCCGATGAACGCGCATCCCTCTTGGAAGACGACGACGACGACGGGGACGATTGGCCTGGGGAGGACTCGGCGCCGTGCGAAGGAAATTCGAGAAGCCTCAGCGTAGGGTCCCTTGGTCGCCATGCCGCCGATGCGGGCATCTGCAATGACGACGACAGCGTCCTGCCGCCATGGTTATTACTCGACTCGCCGTCGCCGCCTGCACCATTTCCCGACGAATGCGGGTTGTCGAGGTTCACGCCGAACAACCGCACGCGCTTCTTCGTGGCCGTCGTCGTCGGGCTCTCGATGACCGGCACCGAGTCGAGCACCACCGAGGACGGCCCGGCGGCGGTGCTCTGTTGCAGCGTGTAGTGGTGCAGCGGCGGCGCGCGCGGCAGGAGAAGCGGTGGCGCGTGCGCGTGATGCGGAGGCATCCTGGACGTGGCCGAGCCGAAGAGGAGGAGCTGCGGCTGCCTGATCCCCAATCCCATGGCGGGGTTCATGCCGCCGCGGAAGTCGAAGCCCTGGCGGAGGCGGTGCTCGTAGAGCGTGGCGGGCGGCGAGGGCGGCAGGAAGAACCCTGATCTGCCGCCGCTGCCGCCAACGCCCCACGGGCTGTAGTGCGACGCGAGCGGCATCATCGGGAGCGAGAGGCGGCCGGGGAAGCGGAGGAGCGGGTGGTGATGATCTCGGTGGGAGTCGGCGCGGCGCTTCCAATCGATGAAGAGGCGGTCGGCGGCGGCGCGGGCGCCGCGGGAGAAGGAGACGGTGTCCCCGGCGTCGAGGCGCTTCTCCTTGACGAAGCGGCTCCAGCCTTTGGTCATGACGTAGCTCTGGCTGCTGTTCCAGTAGGAGTAGCGGAAGCGCCACGGCTTGCCCGCGCTGTCCTCGAAGTTGAGCAGCAGGCCCTTCTCGTTGGCCGCCGAGTCCAGCGGGAAGTACTTCTCCGCGTACTGCTTCGGGATCACCAGCCGGTTCAGCTTCCCCACGTCGCTCGGCGTCACGACCTTGTCGAACATGTGCTCCTTCTCCACCGCCTCCGCCGCTTCCGCATCGCCGCCGCCGCCGCCGCCGCTACCCGACGCTCCGGCGCCGCCATCCCCGGATCGAAAGGGAGGGCTGCTTCCTCCTGACGCGGACACGGACGCCGAAGCCGCCGCAGAAGAGGATGCAGCGGCCGTCATGAACGGGATCTCGCGCCTGGATGGCTCTTCCTGCTCCGCATCCTCCGCATCCCCTTTAGAAAACCTACTGCTGCTGCTTGTGGCAGTGAACTCCATGTATGTATACTTCTTCTCGTGGATTACTGCGGCATCCCGGTCGCCGCAAGTCCGCAGCGAGGAGGACAACTACGGTTCTTGAGAAGAAGAAGGAGCTGCCGCAGCCCGCAGGGGAACAAAATTAAGCAGCAGCTTTGCTATCGTCGCTGACCAGTGGTTCTTCTTGTCTTGCGCAATCGGAGCAAGAAATACATACAGCAAAAGAGCAGCTAGATCGATGGCAATCCTCCTCTCCTTCTTCTTCTTGTTCCCCTCTCGGCTCTCGCTACCTTCTTCTGAGAGAATCGAAGTAGCTGGCCTGTTGTTCGATCGATCGAGAATAGAATAGACACTGCTGCGGCAGAGATGCTAGCTATATGTCCTGTAGGCTGGGTACTAGAGAGGGGATCTACCTATGTATGCGTGTATGTATTTCTATCTTCTCCTGCGAATTCCTATATCTCGAGCTGTGTTTCGTTTTCGCACCCGGCAGAAGAGGGGGAATTAGGCGGGCATGCATTGACGCCTGTGCGCGCACGCCTAGCTTAGTATAGTAGCTTTGGGATGTGGCAGGGAGAGAATGGGGGAGCGAGAGATCGATCGGGACGGGGATATGGCCACAGCAGAGATGGATCGATAGAGACGGGGTGAGGTTGGTGGCTAGTAATATTTGTGGCTAGCGCTGTCGAAGTGGCCGGCCTGCAGTGCCTCCCGGAAGGGCAGCCCTAGCTACAAGATTCCGTTGAAGTCGACTAGCTAGTGGAAGTGGAAAAGGTGAGTCCAGTGAGCTAACCGGCCGGCCTCTGCCGTGTTTTCCCTCTCCACCGTGCGTTCTCCATGTTGCTTTTCTTTCCAGGAGTTTCATCGAGTTTAGGTGTTCGTGTTCTTTCTGCCCTTTATTTCCTTTAATTTCTCTTTGTGAAAGAGGCATATATGTACATTTTTTTTGGAAGAATTGTAAGCGTTATAAGCGTAGATATATTGAGAGCTAGAGAAAGAGCTGGAAAAAGTGGAGGTGTACTGTAGAACGTTGTGTGTAGCTTTATAAAGGGGAGGGGGTGCTGTGTGTGTGTGTGTGGGGGGGGGGGGGGGGTCCATGGATCGCGCTCTGGGTTGGGCTCATGTGAGCTTGTCCTTGTCACCATACGGGTATGCGTATACATCAAATATCACTCACACGCCTGCCTAGTAGCAGCTACTGTACGTAGCTTGTGTAGCCATAGTTCCTAGGCTGGTCCTCCCGGTACCCGTCAAGGCGGATTTTTTGGTAACAATTGCATGATGTGGAATGAGAAGATCGCCTGCCTAGAGGATTTAAACAACATAAATGTTTCTGGCGTATCATTCTCCAAGAGGTGGCCATATATTGGAGATAGAGATGCAGACATCTTCAATTACACAACATAGTAGCTAGTAGTATTTCAACATAATGCAGTATATGTATAATTAAAAAAATTCCCAGCAGAATGCAAAACTTGGTTCAGGCCGGCTTCAAATTAGGAGGTTTAAACCCTAAATTAAAAATTAAAGCACGTACCATTTCAGAAAAAAATTGAATTGCCTTACTTATCCCAAGAATATATACCCATAATATGGCTACATGGTTTTTATTTTTTTTAACTTAAAGATAGTATTATTTCAATTTTTCCAGATTAGACAACTCTATAAAATGGTAAATAATTATTTCTACATAGAAGTGGTTGTTTTAATCCACATGAAGCATCATGAATCTGTTAAATAAATGCCCAGTAAAAATATCAATTCAAAACGTGCCCAAATTAATGTAAAACTTGGTTTGGTGCTTCAAATTACAAGATTTAAACCTAAGTTAACAAACCTCTTCACAAACAGTCCATTGTACGTGAGAAGCATGTACCATTTTAAATTCAGGTCTGACTTGACCTCTTTACACGAAGCTTATATACCCATATTATGGCTCTATGCCAAAAAAATTAATGTTTGATAACTTTTAGGTATTGTATCATTGTTTTTCCTGTTAAAAAACTCTAGAAAATAAATAAAATTATTTTTACATAAAAAATATGGTGGTTTCAATTCACATTCTTCAGCATTAATGTTAATTAAATGACTTGTAGAAACATCAACTCAAAAACTGCCCAAAATAATGCAAAAATTAATTAGTTTGTTGATGAAAATTATGAGTTTAAATTTTTAATTCTAAGGTAAGAAACTTCTTTGGAGATAGTCTATTTTGTGAAGCACGCAATATTTTAAATTTGTGTATTTACTTTACTTTCCTTAATTACCACAAGTTTATATACCGATAGTGCTTCTTGCCAAAAATAATTTTTTTGTGTCAAATTTTAGGTATTATTTCATTTTTTTACTATTAAACAATTAACTCTAGAAAATTGTGCATAATTGTGTTCACATAGAAAATTGGTGGTTTTGATTCATATTAATTACTCAACATGCATCTTAAATAAAGGGTAAAAATATCAAGTTAAAAAAATGCCCAAATTAGTTAATGCAAAACTTGGTTTGCTATTTCAAATCAGGAGTTTTAAACCCTAATTAAGAAACTTTTGGGAGATTCTCCATTTTTAAGCATGTGCATTTCAAATTTGTTTAATGACTTGTTATTTACCCAAAGCTATTATATACCCATAATATTGCTCCATGCCAAAATTTTAGGTATTATTTCAATTTTTTCCTAACTCTAGAAAATGGTAAATAATTACTTTACATAAAAAGTGGTGGTTTTAATTCGCATTTCTCGTTTTTCAATCATTGTGGTGTTTTACTTCATAACTTAAAAAAGTGGGTTTATAAATAATTTAACATGAAAACGTGGTGGTTTACTTCATAATTTACACAAGAGGGGAAATGAAAAAAAGGCACAAAATGTTGCCAAGTGTTTAAGCCAAGTGTTTAGATTAAACACTTGGCAAACACTAACGAAAGATTATTAATTTGGCGAGTGAACACTTGAGAAATAGGAAGCGGCGCTAGTGGCGGCGTCAACCATGGTGGGCAGGGACACGTGGGCGTACGGCACGGTTCGCCCAATGTTCATTTGTTTGCCGAGTGTCGCCTTCGGCGCACTTGGCAAATCTTATCATTAGCTTAGTGTTTTGTTTTTGCAAAGAGTTATGTTTGCGCACTCAGTTTATATGTGTTGTTTTCATAGGCTTGCCCAGCTTTATTGAAGGGTATTCAATACATCAATTTGTGCAAAGTATTGAATATATGTACTATATATTTTTATATGTATGTATGCATGTAAAAAGGATTTTTGGCTGAAACTCAAAGTTATTTAAGCATTAAGCCTAAATATAGACCAAACCATCTCTTTCCTCTCTCCCCCGAGTTGGCCCAACGGTTCAGGTAGGATTTTATCACTTAAAACCGAACCGTATGCTGGATACTCATAGTCTCGTACGACATCTCGATCGATGCTTGCACCTCGCGCCTCCTCGCGTCCTTCTAAATACCCAAACATGCTTGCATGCCCAAAATCCAAAAACCTAGAGATTGCTCCTTTGTATCCTCATCTGCTCTGGTGCTCGGTGTCTCCGCCTTTTGGCACTGGCCAGCTGAGGGAGCTGGCTATTGCTCCGCCCTTCGGCACTTACGTCCGTTTCGCGGCTGCACACATATATATACTGCTCTGTCCAATTTAGGACAATGCCTCAGCGATCACCAGATCAGAGAGCAAGTAAGGTTGCAATGTTTAGAACAATTTTAAATACCCGCCGTCAAAATTTTGAATACCCGCCGTCATACTGCTCTGTCCAAGGACAATGTCCTGGTTGTTTTCGGGTGTCCGATAGATAACGCTGTGGCATTCGGCAACTACACGGTAAAGTGAACTCACAACCAACTCTAAATTTTGCACGCAAGATATACGTTTCTCGGAGAACAGTTGGCAACTTCGGCCCGCGCGGCCGTACGATGTAATATGCACATCAGAGGGGCAACACTTTGGCTAGCTAGCTAAAAGCTTCAGCGTGAACATATGCATGCCCTACTGTCAAAAAAGCAACCGAGAGCGCGTGCGTGCATGCATGCACGCACGCACTCTCACACGGCACAAATTCTTCAGCTTTGGGCAGAGGCGCGCGCGCATTAGCACGTACTACTGGCCTACTACTCTTCTTTTCCTGAGTACATGTTTGGACTCGAATCATTTGAACTTTCTGCATTGGGCAAATATGAAGCTTACACGTCTTTTGCAGCAGGGGAACACATGACTTTAAAGCCCCAAATTTTGGAACCGGCATTTTTTTTTTCAAGTACTAGGGGCAGCCCCCGCCCGACCCCGTCCACCTGGCTCTTCTAATCTTGACGGCTTGACGCATCTTCAGTCTTCATCCAGGGAGAGAGGCTGTCCGGTTTTGTGGTCCGAGGGAGAGAGGAGTGGAAGTATGAGTGTGAGCTGTATGCATGGCATGGCGCTGCTCGCATTCACGTGGATACAGCAGAGGTTAATGCATGCTTTCTGATCAACCCCTTGGTTAACTTTTGTCAAATCAACACGGCGATACTAGTACAGTTCGACAGCATTAATTCGACACATATATACGCTATTTTTTTAATGGAAGCATATATACGCTAATTAAGACGTACGTACACTTTATGTCGTATTTAGTGTTATATATATGCATGGAATGTGTACGTCCGAGTCTTTTAATCTACATACACCGGAGATTGAAACCCCTGGCCGTATGGCCTGGAACAACGTCGGCATGCACGCGCATCTGTACGCATACATGCATGCAGAGGGTCTCATTTATTAGAGCCATGAGTTTGGTATAGTACAACAGTGAGCATCAGAGGGTCGCATGCATGGCATTTTTCAGATCCGTAGAGGCTTCTAATTCAGCACCTGACACACGCATCATGATGTTTAATCTTTTTCCTCTCCCTGCACTGTTGGGCGGGCAAAGGTAGCTAAGCTAGGCCTAAAGATGGAACTGCAAACGCCAACAATTAGGCACACGGTTTGGATGAGAATTGAGAGGAGACGTGAACGTGAGAGGTAGATCGATCAAATGGCCAGTATGGGCAGGGCAACCCAGGAAAGGTAGAACCTGCTGGCCGGGGAGGCCCCGTCCATCCAAGGGCTATGAGGAGGCTTGCCGGGGCAGCCTTTTGTTATCATAGAATACATGCAAACAAAAGGCCCCTTCTTTTTCAGAGCGGCAGAAGAAGACGGGCCGGGCGCTTTCCATTCCCACGAAACTCAAACACATCTCTCCTCGATCCTGTAATTCCTGCTCCATCCGATTTTAAATTCTTGTCTCAAATTTGATCAAATATGTATGTATCTATT
This sequence comes from Brachypodium distachyon, assembly GCF_000005505.3. NCBI lineage: Eukaryota > Viridiplantae > Streptophyta > Magnoliopsida > Poales > Poaceae > Brachypodium > Brachypodium distachyon. Next base: position 52,616,675 of record NC_016133.3, read on the forward strand.
TAAAAAAAAACCATCTAAAAAAATCTATTCTTAAAAAGTTTTTAGATACATGTAATATTTCGACAACAATTTATTACCGGAGGTAGGATATCCCTCGATAAGACCTCTCGAAAAATAAAATCCCTCGATAAGCCAAGTTCCTAATTCCTTCTTATCTTACATATATAGATCGAATCTCCTCCACATCATACATCGTTCGACCATGCCATCAGCCCATCGGTCACTACTGTGTAGATTAATGCTGCAAACTGCGCTGCCCCCTGCAGGCTAGCTACCCGATTCCATTTAGAGCCCATTTATTTATCGTAACGGAGCGCACTATATGGTAGTACTAGTATATATAGCTGAATGTGCCTTCCCTTTTTCTTTACCCAGTCCTTTTCTTTTTTTCCTCCTTACGTACAGTCTCACGTTACAAATCTCAGGTACACAACATGCGTATTTATATATACAGGACCAAGTCCTAGCTACGTACTAGTCCTACTCAAACACAAAGAACCCACGCTGAACCAAACATGCAAACGGACAAGAATTAACTCACGAAGGACGCCTAAACCTAGTACTCCTGTTCGGACACGCCTTGGAAACTACGGAGTAATTAACTAGGAAACCTAATAAGTACTAGACTATTATACACAAGATTAGTCCATCGTACAGCTAGCTCGATCACTACCCGCTGGCATTCGCATAATGTACCACGAGATCGATGGATCAGCAACATCGATCAGATCGATATGATCACATCGACTGATCGACCACATGGACGTGTACAAACAGCTTGATTGTTTGCCATCCAGAAAGGAAAGGGTATACATGTGCATATCGTACCCAAAAATCACCTATTAATATGTCCTCGTCGCATGGTTCTCGGTACACCGCGCGCGACATGAAGAGGTTAACGCACGGAGATCACATTCACATCAAGTGAAGTACGTAAAATTGCGCTCTGCGGAATTAATTAGCAAGTCGTAGCAGGCCGAGATACTGCGGATCGAGAGGCTACTGCGCCATTAATTAGCTCAACGTACGCCCTGTGTGATCGAGAGCAACTATGGTTAGCGGCGTCTTGCTGGATCGGTCGACCTCGACAGGTCTCGCTCTCTCGCAGCGGCAGCAGCGGCAGGAGGAGGAGAGGAGCACAGAAATGGCCGGAGCGCGCAGCATGGACCGCATGCAGAAAGGCGTACGTGCCTCCAGTCCCCGCATGGCACCTGCATGCGGCTGGGAGACCCACACGACTGGGTGCACCACCAAGTAAGACGACCGCACATGATGTGTTGGCAGTCACCTCTCTCCAGTGCCTACATCTCCTCCGGCTAATGGCCAGACCAGGTCAAGAAGCGGATTAGGTTTATTAGGCCTTCAGGGGACATGCATGCATGCAATTCCTAGCCGTCTCGTCAGGGCATCTTCGATAATCTGCATCTGTATACTTGTCGCTGTTTTAGTGCAACTGACTAAAACAGCGACAAGTATTTAGAAACGGAGGGAGTATAGCATGTATGTCAAGAAATCTGGTATTGTATCTGTATACATTGGAGCATATATCATGTATATAAAGAAATCCGTTTTTGTCATTAAGTACTTGCCTTGATTTTTAGTTAGAAATTAGTCGACGTGATTGACCGTCAGATCTTAATCCAACGATAGCACGTGTGAGATGAGAGTGCGGAGATGACCCTCATGTCTTAATCGAACGATAGCACGTGTGAGATGAGAGTGCGGAGATGACCCTCATATCTTAATCCAACGATCCTGATATGTCAACTGAAAGTTTAAACCATTTGCTTACAAATCAGGAGATTGAGAAACAGCTACTACACCCAAAGAAATCTGGCACGGAGTATACCCTATCATTAATTAACCAATGCTGTTATGGAGTATTGTTTTTCATCTTCATCTTTCTCTCATTACACAGGAACGGATGCACCGGTATGGCAAGGTGCGGTGGCCGCCACACCTAAAATTCGGCCCAGAAGTCCAATATATGTAGTATTTAGTCTGACTAGATAGCTATTGGGCCTCATAACGGAGGTGGCTTGAGCCTGACTCTCGGCGTCTCCTCTGGCTCTCGACTCTCTGCAGTAACATTTATTTTGATCTATCGAGGTATAACTTGCCACACCTCAAAATTGATCATGCATCCACTGCTTCACCTAATCTTGCACTATCTTGCATGCACCAAATGAAGTTTATCCAACAATGAACTACCAATCTCCTAACGGCTGACCTGGCTAATTCTATAAAAATAGGGTTTGTCTGATAAAATGCACTCAAAAGGAGAGAAATAATAAATAAAATCGTCGTGAATATACATGGTGCTCTTATGACGCAAAATTGCATCTATCAATACTCCTCCGTATAGATCCTCGCTGAACACAATACATACAAACACATCGCAAGAGCCACAATGGCTCATTGCCGCCGCCACACGAGGGAGAGGTGGAAAAGGTGGTTCTTATATATCTCGACTGCATTTTTTTCTTCATGTTTCTTATTGAAATATGGTGTTTAATTAGTTAGTCGTACATGTTAATTGTTCATGAGTTGAAATTCATGATAGGCTGTATTGTTGCATTCGTAACTTGAAAGTTTTGTCTTTCTCAGTTAAAGGATGGCGTTCAGTCCGTTGAAAGTTTGGGTTTATATGTTACAAACTTTGCATTTATCAGTTGAAATTTGTGTGTTAATTAGTTGAATCTACCCTGCCATGCCAGCTTAATTGGCGCATGTGAGATGGAACCAAATCCAACCAGAATACAACACGAGGCATTAAGGCCCGATCAGATATGCAAGGCTGTAGAGAGAGAGAGAGAGATCTTGTTTTGAAAGATAAAGAGTCCGGCAGCATAGGGTGCTAGATTCATATGGTCTCGGCTTTGTGCAGCATTACAACAGGAGAGAGAGAAAGAAAGACAAGGCATAAAAGACATCACCGATCTGGCCAGGTCCGGGCTCGTTCTCCCTCTCGTCCAAAGAAAACAAAATAAAAAGACGCCAGGCCGGGACCGATTGTGCTAGAACAAGTTAGAGATCGACCGGTTGACGAGCAGCAGAGTGCAGTGGGGGTGTGAATGCCGGCCGCATCGATCATTGCATGAACGCATATGGGAACGATATATCGCACAATTGTAGCATCGGTCCATCCACTGCTCGATCGATCGATCGCGCGTCATCCTGTCCAAAAAACCGTTGAGATCCCTTCGTCCCGTCGCTTTCGACACGGGCCCTTCCCTCCTATCGGCTCCCTGTTTCTCTGTCCCCATCCCCAATCCCCATCACCCGCGCGCTGCCACCTCGGCCGCTTGTGCTCCCGTGGCCCGATCGAGCGTAGCGTGACAAAGACCCCATGGCCTGGAGCGCTGCTCCCCGGCAGCTAGTCGTGGAAGAAGAATATCCACATATGCACGCATGACATTGACACCGGGGGCCGATTGAGCCGCGCGCGAGAGCGACCTGTATCAAAAGTGGAACCGTGGAGTATGTAGCAGCCTGCCGCTCAAACCGATCTGCTATAGTGCTCGGTGCTCCGGCCTGTAAATGGGGATGGGGGCCTGGCCGGGCCGGCGTACTGTTGCTCCGTTTGCTTGCCCCTTTCCGGAGTAAAATAGCGTTCTCCGTTGATCCATATACTACGATAAATTAACAAACCTCCACATATAATATACTCCAGTATTGACTGCGTGGTCGTGGAGTGGTGCGGAACGGGAACCACATGCAGGAGCTGGCTGGAACGGAAACCGCAGACTGGGCACGTAGAAATTGGCCGATCGAGCTAGCTAGAGACCGCGCTACAGTGTTGTGCGGTTGGGGTGCGTACGTACGAGCTGGTCAATAGGGTCTCGCACGTTTATGGTTGGTCTGCGTATAGTAGTATTGTACTGCTGCATTTGTACCGGTACTCGGCAGGATGTGCCGCCGCTGCTGCTACAGTAGTGGAGTACTACCTCCACGACAAGTATTTAGAAAGAGGAAGTAGAAAACTCGATGGAAGAGAAGGCCCAAGTATTCCCTACATACTTACATCTGCTTCGATTCCTGGTGCGTTCCGTATGCAGCAATGGCGACCTTTTTTACGCGTATGTGTGTGTGGTGGAAAGAACACATGATGGTGTTTTTTTAGAGGAAAGTAAATGTGTCCTATTTTTAGTGGAGGGCAAACCAAAGTGATATACCTGCCCGGAAGTCGGCCCATATTTGAGCCAAGGGGGTGGCTAGCGCTTCGGCAGAAATAGGCCCAGCTCGATGACCAGGTGCAGCCCATTTGATTAAATTGTATGGCCAGTTCGAGCAGTCAAGTTTGGTTTTTTACATTGTAACTGAGCAGCTGTCAAAAAAAAAAAAAGTAACCGAGCAAGGAGGCCTCTACCAATGTCCCAATAAAGTGGCTACTTAACCCATTATTAAATACAGACAAAATATTTGAACTCATCACTTAACAGTATCTTTATAATAGATTATTATTGAGAGTTGATACTGAGATAGAAAAAGATTAGAGATCCATATGAGACGCTGGAGCTCACAATTTAAGTATTTTAGTAACAAAAGGTTTCTACAACAAGTATTTGATTGCTACATATGTTTTTGTACAGAGCAAAAAACCGTTTTTTGTCAGAGTTATCGTTAGGTGACCTTGTAAAATTGGTACCAATATACTACTTACGTATATACAGCAATCTTCCTCTGTATAATTCTCTACATAGCTCTCAGGAACTGGTCCCCCGCAAAACAAAACTCTCAGGAACTGGGAGGTGAACTATGGCGTTATGTATCAACTCTTCAACGACGACAACGTCCACGCCTGCACCGTTATGTGATCGTATATGTATAGAGAGAGATGTCATATCAGGAGCAAGTTGATACTAATTAATTGACATTTTGCCTTGAGCAAGGGGAATGGGGCACAAAGATCGCTTATTAATTTGCTATATCTTTTGGAATTGACCACCCGATAGGAACCATCAGTGTAGGTGGTGATGCTGCCTATTCAACTGTTCGATGATCTCTCGGAAGGGTATCTGTAATCTTATCGATCGCACATGTCTCTGTGGATTGGACAGCATGCGTCGATCTCTAAAAAAGGATGCTCTGTTCCAGTCGTCCAGTTCCAAACAGATGGGAAGAGAATTTTTTGCAGCGGTGGCCCCGGCTCACGCTTTTGTCAAAAATGTCCTCTTTTAAAAACTATTGACAAAACTATCCTGACGAAAAGCACACAAAACGACACTTGGTCTGATTTGTGGTAGGTTTAGGATGTTGGTCAGTAATATATATCTCAAAAGGCACAGCGCAAAATAATTCAAATAATCAACGCACAACACATACTAGACATCATCAGCTGCGACGCCGTCCAATCTTGGGTCGTGAAAAGCATGTCTTTTCTTGTCCAACCAACCCCTGACAGAGCCAGCAAAGGTTGGAAATAAGCTGGACTAGACTGGAACGGACCGCGTCGGAATCAAATACTGGGGAGTACAGGGAAGACTGAAGCTACTCTCAGGAAAAAAGAGAGAGAGATTAAAAGACTGCAACTTATAAGGAGTAAACCCAAAAACTGAAGTTTTTCCGGACACAGGTGACAGATCGGCTTCTGCTCGAGTCCTAATTCGGGCCGACAAGGCGAGAACTCGGGCGCAAATAAAATATGCAACGCCCGTCTGTACCGATACCGAACACCTCGGCTCCAATCCTCCAACCAACCTGTGTGCTCTCAATCTCCCTGTTCGAGCAACGAAAGCGACGCGAGCCGTCCATATAAATCCACGTCGCCGCCACCAGATTTCGGAGGCCACCCCGAATTTCCACCCGGCGGAGGAAGTCCCTTTGTCTCTCTTTCGAGGGATCCCTCCGTTCAGCCCGGCGGCGGCGATGGCATCGGCGGCGCCGGTGCCTATGCCGGCGGTCTTCGCGGGGTGGTGGGAGCGCGTGAACGGCTCGCCGGCGTGGCAGGACGGGATCTTCTGGGCCCTCGCCGCCCTCTACGGCCTCGTCGCTGCCTCCTCCTTCGTAAGCATCGAATCCTCGGAATAAACCTGTAGAGTACTCCCACTAGGTTAGGTTGGTGCCTTGATTTGTGTGCCTATTTGGTTGGAGTACCGATAAATTCGTGAAATCACTATCAGCGATCTCATCTCACTTGGGAATAAAGGCGATTTCGTTAGCTTTGTGGCTTGTGAAGTTGTGAGCATAATATTGTTTTGCATCCGAACCTTGTAAAAGCTGATGATGAGGAGTAGATTACAGACCTTTAGATCAATCAAACCGAAAACTGCAATTTGGAGTAGGGATAGTTTGGACAAAGGCTTGCGTTTGTTTTCTTGCTTATGTTTCTGATCAATCAAGACCTTGCTGGATAAACAGCATACAGGAAAAGAATATCTGGATAGAATCCAAATTATGGATAACCTTACTATCTGAGGCCTGCCTGTATGGAAAGGACATGCTGATGCGTTGCTACCCGCCCGTGTTCAAGCCTCCACAGTCCATATGCTCGCAACTGCTGAGTCGATGCGCCACTCTTCTTAATAGTTAATATATAAATGCCGAGGGACTCTTGCTCCTCAGGCGTCAATTTTTGAACTGTCAATGGCCTCTACTTTTCGTGGACTGCCTATGCTCACAGTTGGATGGACAAATTTATTTGAGGAATAGTAGGCAATATTAATAATGTGCCTTACATGCAGATCCAAGTTGCCAGAATACAGCAAAGAGTTCCTGAATATGGCTGGACAACACAAAAGGTCTTCCAATTCCTTAATTTTGTGGTTAATGGAGGTATATGGTTCAATCTCAAGTGGAATTAATAACGGAGTACAACTTGCATGCTCATTTATTTCCCGCGTAATACTGATTTTTGTTCTGTTGATAATCTGCAGCAAGGTGTTCTGTTTTCGCTTTCCGTCGCCAAGTTCAACAAGTGAATCCTCAGGTTTGGATACCTTCAATATTTTCTATCACTCAAATGAAATGTTCAATTTGATTGACCAGAGTTATATGTTTATTTATATTTCAGATCTTTCAGCATGTTATTCTTGATCTGCCGGGGCTTGCATTTTTCACTACCTACGCAATGTTGGCACTTTTCTGGGCTGAAATATCTTATCAAGCACGTGGTCTAGACACTGATGGCCTGAGATCAGGTTTCTACGCTATTAATGGTGTCATTTATGCAATACGGGTAAAGCAGGTTCTTGACAAGTCTATACTGCTTGTTAAGTTTGTTTAATTCAACTAGAGTTGTTTTTGCTAGTGATCATATTTTTCTCTTTACGGAGTGGTGTATTTCATGAAAATTTCTGCATGTGGAAACTCCCTGTACCATTGAAAACCATGATACACTTTTCTCTTTGTTTTCTCTGAAAAGAGATATACTACCTCCGTTCCTAAATATAAGATGTCCCACCTTTGTCCCAAGTCAAACTACTCAAAGTTTGACCAAGTTTATAGAACAATATGCTAATATCTACGATATCAAATAAGTATATTATGGAAATATATAGCGTGATGGGTTCATAAAACTAATTTAGAGTTGTATATGTTATCGCATTTCTTTATAAACCTGGTCAAACCTTTATGAAGTTTGACTTAGGACAAAACTAAAACATCTTATATTTAGGAACAGAGGGCGTACTTGCTATTGCTATTAATTCTGAATCATCACAATAGAAACAGTGTATGAAGGTAATAGGAAATAACTCTAGATCGCAGTTAGTCATTTATTGGTATTTCATTGCAGCGTTGACGGTTGGGTGTTTTCTTTAAATTAAATATCACCGCTCGCCTGTCTGTTTTATATGTGTTCTTCTCACTTCACTTATTATTCTGCGTTCTGTTTATTGTTCACTTACTCACATAAATTTGCTTCTTCAGGTTCTGTTGTGGGGATTGTTGTGGTGGAATCCAAATCCATCTATGCTCATCCTTTCAAAGCTATTTGTTGCTGGCCTGTCCTTTTCCGCTGCCCTGGGTTTTCTGCTTTATGGAGGAAGGTAAGATTATAAGAAGACTACTCCAATGCTTCTGTTACGTAAGTTTAAAATATGATGCATTTAGATCATGTTTTGGGTCAAAGTACTCAGCTAGGCTAGTTGCAATAACCACCCTGTAGTTTAGTACTTTACACTACCTCCATTTCACTTTTGCTCTATTTAGTTATATTATGCAACTGTAACATCACATTATGAGTTGTATTCACGTGCTGGTGATTTGATTGACAGGTTATTCCTCATGTTGAAACGTTTCCCTATTGAGTCAAAAGGGAGGCAACAAAAACTGAGTGAGGTTGGCAGAGTGGCTGCTATTTGTTCCTGTTGTTTTTTGGCACGATGTGTGATGGTAGGATGTCTCTTCTCTAATCCTTGAATGAGATTCCAAGTCATGTAGTTCACTTCTCACTTTTGGTAGTCCAATTTTGTTTTTTCTACAGATGTGTTTCAATGCCTTTGATAAAGAAGCTGACCTCGATGTTCTTGACCATCCAATTCTAAATTTCGTCTATTACTTGGTATGTGTGACTTGTGCAACCCATAGTCACCTCCTTATATCTAAACTGGAATTGTCTTTCCCAGTTTGGTAACTAGAAACTGATGTCTATTTATACCTTTTGTTGCAGCTTGTGGAAATTCTTCCTTCATCTCTTGTCCTGTACATTCTGAGGAGAATCCCTTCCAAGCTACGGCTCTCACAGTACCATCCCCTCAGCAGCGGCTAGAGAAAAGCACATCCTGAGGTGAGCTGAAACATGGAGATGGTGCTGCATTCATACCTGATTGCAGCCCCAAGACTCAAGAAAGGTTGGCCTACAGTCTGATCGTTAACCCTTGTTCTTTTTTTGACTGAAAACAGTAGGAGAGGCTCCTACGATCGTTAACCCTTGTTCAAAATGTGCACAGTTAGGGATCTGGAATCTACATGTAACCTGACCTCCTGCAGCTAACCTTGGAACATCAATGCGCTAATTTCATGTAATTAATTCGTTCTTATTACTATTAGGAATCAAGCATCTTGGCTTCTTTACCAGGCAAAATTTGTCGTGAAGCAATCTTTGTATAACTGAAAATCTGGGGTCATAGACGATGGACCACAGGCAAACCTTCTGTGTTTTGACGGAAATCTTTGTCTTCTTTAAGTAAAAATCCGAGCCGACTATTGTACTTTACCATCTACAGTACAAGTTGTACTGTTGTCATAAAAAAAGCCTGCAGGAAAAAATATATTAAATCTTTGTTAAATTCAAAATGTTAAAGCAAGGGACGCTAGTAATTCAGATTCGAAAGGACGACTCACATGAGTATCTGAAGGAGAATAATACTCCTACTATAACTAGGAGCCAAAGTAAACATGAGTATTTGGTCTGTTATCGGGTTTTTTTTTGACAGCCGGTCTGTTATCGTATTTGCTGGTATGCCCAGCCGTTTGCCGTTTGGTCTGTGCAAATTTAAGCTGGTTTCCCCAGCAGCTACTTGCTCAGTTTGTCTGGTTTGGGCTTTGTACACAAAGCTGGACATGAGGTGCCTTTTCGTCTAAAAAAAAGCAAACATGAGACTGCACTTGACAATTTCAAAACTTGTGAATGTTCTCTGATTTTAAATACCCCTTCCGTTTCATATTAAGCGACAAAATATTACATGTATCTAAACGTATTTTGGATATAAATACATTCATATTTGAACAAATTTGAGCAAGCTAATATGGAACGGAGGATTATTATGAAAATGTGTATGCGTGGCATACTGGCATCTGCAGTGTCGGATCACCCTGTGCAAAACCGAACCGTAAACCGAAAAACCGGAAGAAAATAACCGTAACCGAACTGAAAGTTCGGTTTTCTCGGTTTTCGGTTCCGGTTCCGGTTCCGGGTAGCCAAACTGCTAACCGTATGGGTTTCGGTTAAACCGAAAAAACCCGAAACTCAGACTCCCCTCGTTCGTTCCACGCGCGCCACGCCCCCACGAACCGGCCAGGCGAGCCCAGCCCAACTTCCAACCGGCCCATCTAACCTCCTAGCGCCTGCCTTGACCTAATCCACTCGACGCACGCTCCGCGCCCGCGCCTCCGCTCTTCCCGACGGCCTCCACTCCCGTCGTTCCCCTCGCCTCGAGAGGTCGAGCCGCCGCCGCTACCAGCCCACTCCGGCACTCCCTCTCTCCCACCGAGCCGCCGCCAGCCCACTCCTTCTCTACCAGCAGGCAGCAGGCAGCGCCAGACGCCGTTGGCCGCCAGCTCACTCCCTTTCCTTCGATGCGCCTTCGCTCACCTCGTCCCAAGCGCTACTCCTCCTCTCCTCCCGCCGCGCCGGGATCTCCCAAGCTCTAGCCGCGCTAGCCTCGGACCCCTCCTACAAGACAGTGCTCGAGTCGCCCTGGGCCACGTCGGGCAATTACTTGTGCCCGCACTCACCGACATGCCGCTGTTCTACAAGACAATGCTCGAGTCGCCTCGTCGTCAGCTGTTCGGTGGCATTCCAGACCCTGACGAGGAGACACAGTTGTGGAGAGAACACTGAGATCGGCGTGAGGCTACCCTGGTGAATCGAGCTGTTGTGTTCTTAATTGATGAACCAACGGAGGAATCGGCCACAAAATAAAGCCATCCACCGCATCTGAGCCAGGACATCTTTGATTTCCTGCCGCCAGACGCATCGAGCTGCTGCATGCAGCAAGACTTCAATTAATTGTACAATCTACATGCTCGGTTCTTTGATCGTTTGATCTTGCGTTAGCCCAGTGCTCATGTGGTGATTCACTCCAGTGAAATCAGAAAAAGGAATTTAGGAAGGAGGCGTTTCTAGTGAGGTTCTAATAGAAACATGTTTATGTATTTGCGCTTTATGGCTATCAAAACGTACACATCTGCTCTCAGGCATTTCTCAGCCCAGGTCACTAACCAAACACCCCATGTACATGTATGCCTGGTCAGGTAAAAACATACAAATTTTCAGGAAGCTCTCAAGCATTGCTTCAGAAGAGTTCATGCCAAAATTTCAATTTTCTTCTTTATTATGAGTTGTCAGATTGTTGAAACATGTGTATAAAAATTTACGTGTCGCTCAAAAATTCTCGTCAATTTGGGTTAATTTGGTTATAACCGAAACCGAACCAAAATAAATGGTTATAACCGAAACCGAACCAAAATAAATGGTTAACCGAACCGAACCGTAGTTTCGTACAAAACCGTATAAACTGAAATATACAAACCGTATAAACCGTGTTAACCGAACCGATCTAAAAACCGAACGCACACCTCTGTCGGAGGCTCTGTTGCCACCTACCGCTCCCGAACGGTACCAACTAAAGAAATTCAATTCTTTTTCTCCACCAAACCAAACTCGTGCACCAAACTCCGTCGATGTGTCTCTGCCTCCAAACTCAAACCTTGGTAATCTCCGCGCCTCAAACCCTAGCCGCCGCCATGGCCTTCCTCGCCGGCGCATCATCCATCGGTAGCCCCTTCGCCCTCGCCTTCTCCTCACATCGCCGGAATGATCTTCCCATGGCCGTCAAAGCCACCGCCAGCTCGAACTCGGTTTCAACCCACCCCTTTATCTCCTCCCTCCGCCTCGCCGCCTCCGCCGCGGTCCTCCTCGCGGCTACCTCCCCGGCCATCGCGTGCACCCCCTCGCCGCCTCCCCCTCCCCCCGCGCTAACCGTAACGGTCTCACCCGAGGACGCCATCCCCGGCGACTGCCACCCCTTCGAGAAGCTCATCATTGAGACCGCCGCCCTCTCCCGTTTCGGCGATGCGGAGGCCGCGAGGTCCCGCCTCTCCGCCGCCGGGGGCGGCGAGCACTACGCCCGCCTCTTCGCGGCGCAGACGCTCTTTGTGGACGGAAAGGTGGAGGAGGCGATCGCGGCCTTCGAGGAGCTCGCGCGGGAGGACCCCGGCGACTACCGCCCCCTGTTCTGCCAGGGCGTGCTGTATTCTATGCTGGGCAGGGAGACGGAATCGGATTCGATTCTCGAGCGCTGCCGGCTGATCGCCGGTGACAAATTCGGCGGCGGTTTTGCAATGCCGGTCTCGGCTGCCGAGGAGGCGCGACTAGAAGCAGCAGAGTCAGCGGCAGAGAAGACGGAAACGGAGGTCGAAGGGGAAAAGCTGTGACTGGAGTGGACTTTGGATCCCCAAATAAGGTACTTCGTAGGCATTTGGTCTCTTCTTTTTAAAGAAAAGTGTACGAATAGGGGGGATATTCGAAATAGCAGTGCCTGTTTTGCATTTCCGATACGTCGGCCACAAGTAAAGATATGCATTTCACATGGTCTAAGAATAAATTGAAGTGATCGATTTTGAGCCTGTTGACGAGTACAGTAGACACCACAAATTTGGGAGATGAATACAGTGCTTATAAATCTATAAGTTAAGTTCTCTGCTTGAATGTTCTGCATTAAGATGAAATTACTGGATTAGAATAACAAGAACAAAAGTTTACAATGAAGTTTCTGCTATAGTTTGGCAAGGCACAATCTACTGTATAAAATGGTCATCTACGTCCTGGGCTTCTCGAGGAGGGCCGAGAGGTACCACTCGTCTAACTCGATTCCCCTGTCCAGCTTCCTACCAGCATTCCACCACACCTTGTTGAAACCGACCCGGTTGAACATGGGCACGTAAGTCGTGTTCATCTGGTTGCCGAGGCAGAAGAAATGATCTAGCCAGAACAATCCTCCGGGCCTCAACACCCTGTAGATGTCAAACAATGTGAACTCGAGGATCATATCTGGGATCCAGTTGCTGAGTACGTGCATGGAGTGCACGATGTCGAGCGTGCCATCAAAGAAGGGCAGCCGGTGCCCGATGCTGAGGTAGATGGGCACAAGGCCCCTTGACGCGATGAAGCTGTTGAATGGACCGTCGAAGTTCATGGACGTGGTCACCACGGTCACCTCACGCTCCCGCATGCGTGCAGCGAACGTGCCAGACCCGCCACCGATGTCGAGACCAATGCGCACAGTACCATTTGGTCTCGTCGCGAGCACAGCGTCAATGGAGTAGTCGAGGGCACCGTCACCGTGCAACCAACGGTCCTTCTCCCGACCGCCAAGAAGGTCGAAGCAATCTTTGCAGTCATAGTGCCCCTTGGTCTTGCCACGGTTCACCAGGCAGGAGTAGTTCTTGCACGTGTAGGCATCCCACAGGATGCTGGTATCCGGCGGTATAGTCCACAGGCTTGCTGGCAGCGGCGTTGGCTCGACGTACCCCAACGGGGAACGCGGCCGGCACCGACGCCGTGGCAGGGGCTCGCAGCCCTTGAGCATGAGCTGCTGCGCAGACCACTCGTCAGATGGACACTCGCCGAGGGGCTTGTAGTTCATGTACTGCTCCAGCTCGTCCTGGAAACGGTGGCATGCTTGCCCCATCGCCGGGAACAGCTCGTCGGATCCAAGGTTCCGCGTGAAGCCGAATGGAAGCTTGTGGGGGCCGACGGCTAGCTTGAGCTCGCCGGTCAGCTTCCGTTGCCAAAACCCTTCGGTTGGCGCTTGCTTCTGCTCAACCTTGGTGGCCGCCATGTTGCTGGCATTGGCCCTGTTGCCCAGGAGTGCCTCCACGAGGGTGTTGGCCTTGTCAAGGTGGTCGTGCAGGTGCACGAGCTCGGCATGGCTCGCTGCGAGCGCATACTCCATGATGTTCAGGTCGCGGAAGGACAGCTTACCGGAGTTCCCGATGCGGACAGTCCAGTCATGCTCACCGAGGCATACGCCGACTGTGGAGCTGCGGCCGGAGAAGAGAAGGACGGATGCGATGTTTGTCGCAAGGACAAGGAGCAGTACCAAGGCCCTGGACCTCCATCTCTTGTGCTGTTGATCTCTAGGTTTCTTGGAGATGTCGTAGTCCATGCTGCGCATGGTGCAACAAGAAAATGTGGCCTTTTGGGGGTAGTATGCACGGTAGAACGAGGGCGATTTATATACCGTTGCTGAGTTCAGAGTCCAGCCTCACTTCACAGCTCACATAAACAGGGTCTTCGGACGGAAGCTTTTGTGAGGACTGAGTATTTAACTGAGTAGGAACCTGATGAGTATTCCGTTTAATTGATGCTTAGAACTGGGGCGTTGCTTAACAACTGAGCAAAGTTACATGGACTTGAGTAGGAACCTGGGGATTGAACGGGTGGTGATTTGATTGACTATAGATGGCGTGCATCGGTCACTGCAACCCGGCGCTGAAGATAAGCCCTATGGGCTGTGGCTCCGGCTCAGCGCTTATGACACTCGGCTAAAAACTGGCGTAAAATGCTTATGCACGCACGGCATACCCTTACGGCTCGTGGCCTAGAAATTAACGATCAACGGATCAAGTTGTTCAATTTGTATTCCAATTTGCAGCTGAAGTGTACTGCCTTACTTTCTACTCATTTACAGCGAGGACTATAACCCATACTCAGCTACATGCTGGCGTAAAAAGCACGCAGTCAAAGAGGATCGGATTATATTAGATACAATGGATGGCAAATTGATCACAAAGAAATTATGTCCCATGTCCTCACTGTAGCACCCCAGGCTCGACAAAGGGGCAGGCTAGTTTGTCATCTTGCAGTTCAATCGTACGGTGGAGAGGGACGTGGATTGTTCAAAGTGTCACTACCCTTTATAATTTTTTTTAAGAGCCAACCACAACGAGCTATTTATTGCCAATAGAAGGTTGAGAGAATCAACCCAAAGGGAGTACACAAAACACGGAAAAGAAGTACGAGAGGGGGGGGGGGGGGGGTAGAGTTCAACCAAGGTAAACCAAGCTATCTACGAAACATCATCATCTCCAGAAACCAACTCGCCAAGCCTGGCCCCCGCGCGATTCCACAGAGCAGCCTCCCCCTTGATAAGAAGCAACACTACCCCTTATACTTGACAACTCATTCGGGCGGACCCATCGGTGGTGAAGGCCATCACTGACGAATTTGTAAAGACTTGTCAGACCCGCCAGCGATGACTTGGCAAGTCAACCTTGGGTCCATTGTCGATCGAGTCACCACTGAAGCCTCTAATTAGGGACCCTTCAGTGGTGACTTTCGGCCACTCTGCCAGTGTCACCACTAGCGGGTTAAGTATAAGACCTGTCAGTGCTGACTTTTTCACAAATCTCATTCCAGCAGTCCAGAACAGTACTGCGCACGAAAACAATTTTTCCAGGTGCATTGAGTGCTTTCTGGGTCCCTAGCTGCGGCCTCTGGGCACCGTGGATCTCGTCCCTGTCCGGGCCTCTCTCCCACACCCTTCACGCGCGAGGCCTCCTCCTTGATCTCATCCTCCCAAGCCTCCTTGATCTCATCCTCCCAAGATCCACCTCCCTCTCCACCAAGATCTAGATATATATCTCATCCTCCCACATTCACCAAAATCCACTCGATCTAGTTATTAATCTCCCTCCTATCTCATTCACCAAGGTCTCCACGATCTAGGTCTCTTCCTCCTGCTATAATTTGGCCACTTTTTTAGTTAAATTTTTACCAGGCCTTCGTATAGCATTAATGGTGAGTAGTGTGAATTAAAATCAAGCTCTATGTAAAAACAATAATTTATTATTTTGTAGAGGCTTTAGCAGGAAAATAATACTTAAAAAATGTCAAAAAAAATTAAATCCTTATGTATGGTGTCGTATTATGGGTATATATAGTCTTGGGATGAACAGGATGAGTTAATACACAATTATAAAATGGACTATCTCGAAAGAAGTTTCTGAACTTAGGATTTAAACCTACAAATTTGAAAGCTGAACCAACTTTTGTAATAATTTGGCCATTTTTAGATGAAATTTTTACTAAGCCTTCATTTACATTAATTACGAGTAATTGAATTAACAACCACAGATTCTATGTAAAAACAATTTATCATTTTTTGGACCTATTTAATAGGAAAAAAGAATAACACTGGAAAGTTGTCAAAAAAATGGCAGGTATGTAAGTTTGGGATGAAAAGGATAAGTCAATACACAAATTTAATCCGAGTGACGGCACCATGGATAGACCCCCCCCCCCTGCCCCCCGCCCCCATCTTGTCCCTCTCTCGGCCGGCTTTATTTTTTTTAATTTGTAAAAATATGCTTGTCGACTTGTTTCGTCGACACTTGGCCAAGAGGGAAGGAGGGGGGAATATTGTTTCGCCGTGCACCCTCCTTTGCCCACGGCAAACTTGGCAAAGAAGTTGTTTGCCGAGACGATTTTGCCATGGAGGCAACTCGATAAAATAAGAAATCAGGTTGTGGAAGTTTTGAGGAAATAAGGTAGACACATCCTCCTATGTCTTGTTTTTTCGAAAGTATATACAATCATATGAATAGAGGGGTGTTGGGAATTGCAATGTTGGTTTTGCAATTCTGATAGGTCGGCGACAAGTGAAGGCATGGATTTCGCATGTTGTGGGGATAGATTGAGGCGATCATGGCAAGGCGATCTATTTTGAGCTTGTTAATGAGTACTCTTGACACTAATTCATGGGTTGAATACATTGCTTAGAATTGTGGAATGAGTACACTACATCATTGCAAAATTGCCGAAGTAGAATACCCGCAAGTAATTTATTCATTTTTTACTGTGAAAAAAGCACGTTGTATAGTATCTCTCTTTGAAAAAAAAACACATTTTGTAGCAAACGGTGAACTAGGTCTTGGGCTTTTCAAGCAGTGCTGAAAGGTACCACTCGTCCATCTCGATCCCCCGATCCATCTTCCGCCCGGCGTTCCACCGCACCTTGTTGAAACCGACCCGATCGAACATGGGCGCGTACGTCGTGTTCATCTGCGTGCCGAGGCAGAAGAAGTGGTCGAGCCAGAACAATCCTCCCGGCCTCAGCACCCTGTGGATGTCGAACAGCGTGAACTCGAGCATCGCGTCGGGGATCCAGTTGCTGAGCACGTGCATCGAGTGCACGACGTCGAGGGTGCCGTCGAAGAAGGGCAGCCGGTGCGCGACGCTGAGGTGCATGGACAGGAGGCCCCTGGACGCGATGAAGTTGTTGAAGGGGGCGTCGAAGTTCATGGACGTGGTCACGATGGTCACCCCGCGCTCCCGCATCCGCGCGGCGAAGGTGCCGGACCCGCCGCCGATGTCGAGCCCGATGCGCACCGTGCCGGTAGGCCTCGTGGCCAGCACGGCGTCGATGGAGTACGCGAGGGCGCCGTCGTCGCTCAGCCACCGGACTTTCTCCCTGCCGCCGGCGCGCAGGTCGAAGCAGTCCTTGCAGTCGTAGTGCCCGCTTATCTTGCCGCGGTTCTCCAGGCAGGAGTAGTTCTTGCACGTGTACGCGTCCCACACGATGCTGGTGTCCGGCGGGAGCGCCCACAGGCTCGCCGGCAGCGGCGTCGGGTCGACGTAGCCCTTTGGGGAGCGCGGCCGGCACCGCCGCCGTGGCAGCGGCTCGCAGCCCTTGAGCATGAGCCGCTGCCCGAACGACTCGTCAGACGGACACTCGCCACCGGGCTCGTAGTTCATGTACTTCTCGAGCTCTTCCGGGAAACGATGGCATGCTTGCCCCAGCGTGGGGAACAGCTCGTCGGATCCCAGGTTATGCGTGAAGCCCAATGGAAGCTTGTGGGGCCCGACGGCTAGCTTGACCTCGCCGGTCAGCCTCCGTCGCCAGAGCTCGTCGGTCGCCAATAGCTTCTGCTCTTCCTCGGCGCCGGTGGCCACTTCACTGGCATCGGCCTGTTTGCCCAGGAGTGTCTCCACGAGGGAGTTGGCCTTGGCGAGGCGGTCCTGCAGCTGCACGAGCTCGTCGTGGCTCGCCGAGAGCGCGTACTGCATGATGTTGCGGTCTCGGATCGACAGCACGCCAGATTTCCAGACGCGGACGTTGGCGGAGCTGCCGCCGGAGAAGAGGAAGGCGGAGGCGGTGGCCGTCACAACGACAAGGAATATGACCAGGACCTTGGCCCTGCAGCTCTTGCGCTGCTGATCTCTACGTTTCTTGGACTTGTCGCAGTCCATTCTGCTATCTGCAGAGGATGGAACCCTTCCAGTAACAACAACAACCAACTAAAGCTCCACAAAGTCGCTACTAGCTTGCATGCGTCTCTGCACACTATGGAGGGTACTCACTCCTATATATGAAGCATGATGTAAATGAGATAGTTTCAATAAACTTCTGCTAAATTTGGATTCCAACCTCAACATATATAGGACCTGTATAGGGTCGTCTCTCGTTGATGCTTAGAACTGGGGCATTGCTTCACAAGTGAGTAAAGTAGACGAGCTAGCTCGACCGCTCCAGTAGGAATCTCGTGATTCAACGGCTGGTGATTGGATTAGACTTTCGGGCTGCATAGGTCACTGCAATCCGGTGCTCAAGATGAGCCTATGAGTTTTGACTTACAGTTATGATATTTCCGTGACAACTTTGCACGGCATTTGCCCTTGCAGTTCGTCGCCTAGAGATTGACGATCAACTTGTTACATTTATTTCCACTTTGTAGCTGCAAAGTGTAGTCTCTACTCATTTACAGTCAGGACTATATAGACCATACTCAGCTAGCGTAAAAGGGAAACAATCAAAGATAGTCAGGATACAAACAACAAACGTAAATGCGAAAATGGTAAATGGTTCGTCAAAACTCGAAGAATTATGTACCGTGTTCTCATTGTTGCAACCGAAAGCTTTTATGCATGCTTGCTTAGTGTAATGCCAGTGTATACTGAAGTTAATTAACGAAGATAGAGAGGGACGTTGTAGTCAGATTTGGATGCTGTCATAGCTCAAGCGGTAGCTTTGTTTCTCAGCTACCTCTGTAGCTTTTTCTCCCCGTGTTAAGCACTGCCTGTTGTATTTTACTGCCTTGTGCTACGTGTAAATTTCGTGCTTTCCGTTCGATGGATTGCCTGACGGAAGCTGTATTTTTATGCGAACAAAGCGGCATGGAAATTGAGATTGCAAGCACCTGATCACTTTAGGAATTAATCACATCAAACGCTTTTAGCTAGTTTAGTATTTCTAGATAAAAATAGCAAGGATGCTAGAGGATGCCTCTCCTTCACTTATTACCCTCGCATCGCTCCCAATGGGCAATGAGGGCGGAACCCTAGCTCCTCGACACTGCTGCCCAATCACTCGTCTCCTCCCCATGCCGCCGCTAGAGAGCGCCTTGGGCAAAGCTCAATTCGGGTCGGAGACGCCACGAGGGTAGGACGTCCCTTGGCATGGCTTTTGTGGGGATCTAGCATGGTGACATGGTGCGATAGTGATGTGCACAGTGGTCGTGGTCCTGGGTAAGCACGGAGTATTATGTCCTCCATTTTTTCCCTCGCCGCCGCCTATAGTCACGCCAAGCAAAGCACACGTGGCGTGGTTGATGCAGCGGCATGGTCTTCTTTAGGCTGATTGGGGACGGGATTCGTGTCGAGTCCCGCGTGGATGCATGTCGCAGTCATGGCAGCTTGTGGCGTCTCTAGGGGCCGGGCTGTGTTTGGCGGTGTCACAGGCTGCTATGAGGCGGTGGTAGCCGTGTGCATTCGATTCAAGCCATCGAAGCGACACTCCCCACTTGTTGCCATCGGCGGCAGCAGCAGGATAGTCCTCCAATGGAGGTAGTTGGCTCAGTCGGCCTCTGCTTATTATGTGGCAATGATGGCGGTTGTGCTTTCATTGATGAGGCTCGAGTGTCTCATCCATGCCATGCCGACCATGAGTAAATTTGGATCAATGGATCCCGATGGACGATCGTAATGTGTACTTCTCTCCCCTTGCATAGGTGGGGGACAGGGGAGCCAATGATATGGTCCAATCTGAGTTTGATTTTGGCAGGATTGGTGGACGCTAGAACTGAGTTCTAGAGGTGACCATAGGTGATTAATTTTGGAGGACACCATGGTGGTTTCAAGCAGAGTCATGGATTGTGCAGTCAATGACGACTTGATCGGCGTTTTCATGTTTTGGGTGAAAACCCTCGATGTGGCTTTCACTAGTTTGCCACGCAACGACACACTTTTCTCGTTATGTTGTCGAAGACGTCGTATTTGTGCAAATGATCTCGCATTTATTGGTGGGACCCAACGTCTTGGATGAAAATCCATGGCCTTTTTTTGACTGGCTGGTTTGCCACGCAACGACACACGTTCCTCATTATCTTGTTGAGGACGTCGTATTTGTGCAAATGATCTCGCATTTATTGGTTGGACCCAACATCTTGGATGAAAATCCATGGCCTTTTTTTGACTGGCTGGGTACAGGTAACAACGGTATGCGATATATTTCTTGAATGCAACACTTTGGAACAATTGTGACTTAATTAGTTGCAACTTTTTTTGCCATCATTAATTATTCATCATTTAATGTACTTAGCTTGTAAGCTTATGCTTTGGCAGTGTTGTATGGAATCTTCTTTGATAAAGTTTGGTTGTATAAGTCCAATGACACAGAAGCCAAAAGGTTTGACCTTATTACTTTTCAAAAAAAAAAGGAAGATACAACTAGATACAGTGCCAATGGTGTGGCGTTAGGAGGTGACGTGGGTGATGATAGAGGCGGCTTCGACGACGCGCACTCCGGAGGAAACACTTGATCTTTGATCAGGCAATGTCGAAGTGTGTTTGCGTCGTGTCCTTGTTGAAGGTGGTGGCTTGAAACTCGTCTCTGGGGAAAACCCCCAGTTCGAGCTACGGTTGGCCTCATCATCATCGGCGTTCGTGAGACTTTTTTTTCTTCAGATTTGTCTAGGAGTTTCGGTCTCTTTTATACGGTTAGTGGTAGTCCGGTGGAATCCCTGCCGTGAGGCATTTGGCGTCCAGTTTTTCTTTTTTCTTGCGTTGATTTTTTTGGCGTCGGCACCTGCTTTTGTCCGGGTTTAATAATATATGACAATGTGCATGCGTCCAGTTTTTCTTTTTTCTTGCATTGATTTCTTTGACGTCGGCACCTGTCTTTGTCCGGGTTTAATAATGTATGACAGTGTGCATCAATCGATACAGAGATCGGAGTTTATATTTTTTTCCGAAGAAAAAAGAAAGATAGAGTGCATGCGACTGGTTTTTCTTTAGTATACTGATGTGATTGATTAAAGACCCGCCAACTTAGAACAGAACGAGCACAGGCTAAATGCATCAGTTTTTTATGCAGCACTCAGGCCCAATAAAGTTTTGAGCCCTTGTAATATCCTGATGTCTGGTGCAGAGGAAGTTGCCATGGCAACGAAGCCATAATGCATCCATCCTACATAGGCCGTTGCAGGGCTTGGGCCGTCGACCCGGTAACATATAGGGGTACCTGCACGTTATTATCAAAAAAAAAAAATTGTACCTGCTCGTGCAGTACCAGCGGCAGTGCGCCACCTGATGTCCTGATCTGATCAAGTGATCAGTTACGGATCAACGAGAGTCCGGAGCCTCGCAGGTTCTCCTCCACGACGGCATCAAGCCTCGACGCCATCTCGGGCGTCAAGAGCTCCTTCCAGTCCCCAACCTCCCCCTTCCTGAAGAAGGCCGAGTTCTTGAACGTCCACCCTGATCCCCCGTGCTCGCCGTCGCGGTTGGCCTCCACGCTCTTCATCCGGTCCATGCCGCACAGCGACACGACGGCCTCGGGGACGCGCTGGGTCACCTCGTCGTCGGTGAAAGGGACGCCGAGGAACTGCGCCATCCGCTTGACGCTCCCCACGGTGTCCTCCTTGAGCTGCTCGTACCGGAGGAACATGACCTCCTCCGGCCGCGCCACGCTCTCCTTCCAGTACTCGGCCATGTGGTCCCACACGGGCCCGAACGCCGACACGCCGTCGCAGTACAGCTCGAAGACCTCCGGGAACGGCGCCAGGGAGGAGCCCGGCACGGCCGGGTGCTTGGCGGCCTTCGCGATGTAGTGCCAGAAGGAGACGAGCGCGTCCTTGGGGTCCCTGCACAGGTACACGACGCGGCACCTCGACGCGGCCACGGACGCGTTCATGAGCGACAAGGGCGCGTGCACGGCCAGGGTGCGAGGCGACGGCATCGCGTCGATGAGGCGCGTGGGATGGCTGCTGTTTTGGTAGAGGGAGTGCAGGAACGGGACGAGGTCGTGCGGGCTGGACAAGAGCAGCGGGTGGCGCCGATCACGCGGCGCGTGCCGGCCGCGGTGGACGACGGCGTAGACGAGGGCCTTGAGCCACGTCGTGCCGGCCTTGGGCATGGTGGCCAGGACGACGTCGGTCGGGCGCGCGACGAACGTGTCGCGCATGGCCAGCGTCGGCGCCATCAGGTGCGCCGGGTACAAGAAGTTGTTGAACTTCCTGTACGGAGAGGTCCCGAGGCCTCGGCACGTCGGGAAGGAGGAGGCGAGCACCTCGTACCTCGCCAGGCCGTCTGCCGCGCCGTTCTGCTCGCCCATTTGCTCCTCTCTCGGTGGTGCGAGCTGGTGTTTGCCTGCTGCACTCTCGTTAATGGCACGTTATATAGCAAAAGAAGGTGAGAGCCTGCCCAGCTGCTCTTCTTCCTCGTGAACTGTCTCCACCCCGGTACGGAGTAGGTTGAAAATATTGCAACAAATGCTCTTACCGATAAGAATAGAAAAAAGGGAATTAAAAGGTTAAGCCAACTTGTCAAATACAAACAAACTAGGTGTGTGCCGCGTGGGAAAGCAACGTAGTTCTGGTTGTTATTTTATTTTACTACTCTGAAAATCATCATTTACGCCCCATTCGGTTTGCAGGATTTCTAAATGATAGGAATAGGAAAAGTATAGAAATAGAATGCCCAAACTAGTCTAATCCTATGGAAAGCAAATCCCCAGGAATTATAGATAGAGAGCATTCGGTTGTACAAATTTGCAACATATATAGGAAAGGTTCAGGATTCACTAGCCGCCAATACACTCATTTAATTGACTCAACTAGCCATTAGTAGCTTTCAAAGTGTGCATAAATAGCCTTGTTATGTCCACTTCCATCATCTTTCTAGTTGCTCTGGATCACCTCTCTTCTTCTCCTCAATCTCGTCATTTTCTGAAGAAGTTTTGCTCCTGAACAAGCCAACACAGCAGGGTCTTGTTGCTCATAGTTCCGAGGATTAGCATTCTGTAATAAGACAAAATTATTCTTTTCAACCAAAATAATCACCACGACAGCTTGCTAATCTTCTTCATCTGCACTTAGGCAGCACACATTGATGCAACAGATTAATTTCTCTGGATTGAAATCGCTAGTTAGTTAGTATATTAGTATATTACTTGTTGAATTGGTTCTGGCTTTGGAATCGTGGTTTGGTTGTATCTAACCATCTACTAATGTCCAATCCAACTAATCACGATTACTTGAGAAAGATTAATAGGTAGAGTCAAGTACTAGCACTACTCTTCTACCAGAAGTGCAGCAATCCAAGTTATAACAAACTGACGTCAGGTAACGAACAGATATTGCAAACCGCTATGCTATGAACAGAGATCTGCACAAGGTAAATTGTAACTAACAATTAGAAGAACAGATAACCTACGTGGTGCTCTTTGTTGAGTGTAACAACAAAGATAATCACTTACCCTAAAAAATTCAGATCCAAGCGAGCCAAAAACCACGCATGACCAAATCTGCTCGGGATACGAAGAAAATATTGCAGACGTACGAGGAGTAAATTGCTCTTAATCTCTCTCAAACCACATACATTGATGCAGCAGACAGATTTCTTAACACGGCAGACATACCTGCAAAGAGGAACCACCAGCCATGCCCAGCCTTGCCGGGTAGCCGCAGACAACAAGGAGCAGGCAGTATGAAAACGATATACTATGTGTTTTCGAGTCCACAGGCAGTACGAAAAAGTCATGTTGCACTAAATTTACTCTAATGCATCAGTCCGCACCAGTCCAGAGTGGTTTATGTTTGTTAAATCGAGTCGTTTTCCGTCTTGTCTTGAAAATTGAGCGATTAGGCCGCTGCTTTCTGCCTTGTGCCCCGCGCGTCCCGTCCACCATCCTCTCCCGCGCGCGCCCTCTACCCCACCGGAGCGCCGCCGTCGCCGTCGCCGCGCTGCCGCCTGCCGCCCACCGCCGTCGCCCCGCCGCGCCGCCGCCCGCCATCTCCCTGCATCGCTGCCGCCCGATGCCGTTGCCCCGCTGCGCTGCAGCCCGCCCCCGTCGCCACAATGTACTGCCTCCCGCCGCCGCACACGTGGCGAAGCAAGCCGCTGCTGCTGTTGCTTCGCCTGTCCGGGACCTGAGCCGCCCCATCCAAAGCAGCATGCGGCTTCTTCTGTCCCGCCCCGTCCTGGTCGTGCGGAAGGCCTTCACGAGGCGGCGGCTATGGAAGGCTGGGAGATCACCGTGGATGCGGATATGGCGTACGCCGACGGGGCCGAGTCCATTGCGACGGTAGCCCAGCGTCGCTCCGAACAGCACATGGTTGGGCGCCCGCAACCTGTTCGATGGTCTGCCCGAACAGACGGAAGTATTTTTCTTCTACATCTTTTGGGTCAAATGTGTAGATGCGTAGATGATGTATAGATGCATGCACCGATCAATTGGGATAGAAATTTGAATGAAATGGCATGATCAATTGGGATGGAATAGCACGGAAATTGAGGAAACCGTGATGATCGTTGAACACCCCTAGTCCAGGACATGTAGTTTTTAGCTGTGGCAAATAAGATAACTAAAAACAGTATTTGCAAGTGTGTTTTAGCATTGCTGTTGTATGCGTTTTTCAAAATTATAGTAGCACTAAAGAAGGTTCCTTCTATTCAATATCTTTATGGGGAAATAGGATACCCAAAGGAGTGAGTAAAGATTTCGTTTTATCAACAACGAAGGTAATACAAGAAATAGGATAGAATCTTTTAGTACTTCCTGTGGGTCTAAAAATGTTTTTACCTATCCGCATGAAACGGGAAATACTATGTTATTTCCTTTTCTTGGAATTTTGGGTTAGGCTCAAGGCTCAATCTGAAATTAATTTCTGAAAAATCTCAAAAGCCCATTCATAGAGTGAGATGAGGAAGTGGGAATAGTCCCACCTTGCTAGTTTAGAGAGGGTTGGACCAATATATAAGGTATGTTGATTCTCACCTCTTGAGCAAGGGAAATCCCCATGCGCGCTCCTCCTCCGCCGCCGCGCCGCGCCCGCGCCGCGTTTCGTGGTTCGAGTTCGAGCCAGGGCGGGGTCGTGCTTATCTTTTTGGCAGTCGGAATCCGTTGCGGACGCGTAACAAATCCCGATAATTGCGGAGTCGGTTTTGGTTTCGAGTCGGTTTTCGTTTCCTAAACCGAACCGCCGCCTGCGTGCCTATATAATAAGACGACCGCGGCCTCCGGACGTACCACGCCACAACCCTAACCGTCACGCCCACGATCCAATCTCGCTGTTCGCCGCCAACTGTTACTCCATCCCGTCGACTGCGTGCACAGATCGCTGGGAGAGGAGGCCTACGGAACCCCGACCTTCGAGATCCTGCCCGGGAGACGGTCGATAAGGTTTTTGGGGAGAGTTCTCACGCGACTGCTCGCTTCTTCACGTCCCTGTTTCGTTGGCATCTTCATCACCAATGGCCGACGACCTCGGAGATCCCGCGGCTCAGGCTGCCGCTCTAGCTCCGCAGCAACAGGCTGCCCAACTCCAAGCACAATGCAGGCTGCTCAACTCCAAGCCCAGGCAACTGCTGCTGCACAGGCGCAATCGCAGGCGCTGGCCGCTGCCCAGGAGGTAGTCAAGGCTGCTGCTGCTGCCAGCATGAACATCGACGCCGCCGGACTCGTCACCGAGCTCAACAAACAAACACAAGAAAAGAGTACAACACCGTACGTAATTTGCTTTTTCTTGTTAATTTTGATTAGTAGTTCTATTATTCATGCCGTGAAATTAGATGAGTTTTATTGCTGTGCGTTGCTATTTAATTTGTCTACTTTGCATGATATAATATGTTACATGTTTTACACATTGTTTTTCTAGATTAAATATTCATCGAAATTACCTAATTATTCATCAATCCAAAAACCTTATTCATGTAGGCAAGTTTCGATGTCTCAATTTGCTGTCGCATTGAAACCACCTGTGTTTACTGGACTACACTTTAAGAGGTGGCAGTATAAATGTCATATGTGGCTCGTGGCTATGGGCGCATGGTGGGCGGTACAACACGGGAAGACTCAAACAATTGCTCCTCAGCAGTTGTATGTTGAGGCTTGTGTTGTAGTCGTCGGTGCGATCTGTAGTGTGCTGGGAGATAAGCTCGTTGATGCTTATCTGCACTATCAGGATGCCAAAGAGTTGTGGGATGCGCTCGATGCTAAGTTTGGCGCATCTGACGCTGGCAGTGAGCTGTACGTCATGGAGCAGTTCTTTGACTATAAGATGGTTTCAAACCGATCTGTAGTGGAACAAACTCATGAGTTACTGACTATGGCTAAGGAACTTGAGCAATTCAAGTGTCCACTACCCGACAAGTTTGTCACCGGGGGCATCATCGCCAAGCTGTCTTCCTCGTGGAGGACTTTGCTACTTCACTAAAACACAAGAGACAAGAAATCTTTGTGGAGAACCTGATTGGGACTCTTGATGTTGAGGAGAAGGCGAGAGCAAAAGATGCTGCCCCAAAGTCAACACACAAGAGGGTACGTCCACTGCCAACATGGTTCGGAGGAACAACCACAACAACAGTAACAACAAGGGAAAGGAAAATGCATTCAACAATGCTGATCCAAAGAACACTACCACTTTCAAGAAGAAGAAGAAGAAAGGAGGCAACAAGGACAAGAATCCTTGCTTTGTGTGCGGAGGACTCGGCCACTGGGCGAGTAACTGGAAGGAGCGCAAAGGAAGACAGATTCGGCAAAGTTTGCTAATTCGACCATTGGCAACAATGAAGATGCAGGCGGGTATGGTAATTTATTTACTGTATTTTTTGTATGTTAGTCCACCGATTGGTGGGTCGATACAGGTGCAACTATTCATGTGTGTGCTGACATTTCCTTGTTTTCTCCATATCAGGCCATCAGCTCCTCAGTGACGATGGGGAACAGCGCCCATGCTTCTGTTCATGGTGCTGGCACGGTGGATCTGAAGTTTACTTCGGGAAAGATCGTGCAGCTGAGGAACGTGCAGCATGTGCCCTCCATTCAGAAGAATCTTGTTAGTGGATCCCTTCTTTGCAAGGACGGATTTAAGTTAGTGTTTGAGTCCAATAAAGTTATTGTGTCTAAGTATGGACAATTTATTGGTAAAGGTTATGAGTGCGGAGGTTTGTTCCGCTTATCCCTTTCGGATATTTGTAATAAGGCCGTGAAAAGCGTCAATTCTATTAATAATGAGTCTAATGTTTGGCATTCACGACTTTGTCACATTAATTTTGGTTGCATGATGCGATTAGCAAATCTGAGTTTAATCCCTAAAATCACTGTGGCTAAAGGTTCAAAGTGCCAAGCTTGTGTGCAAGTGAAGCAGCCTCGTAAGCCTCACAAGGCTGCTGAGGAGAGGAACCTAGCACCGTTAGAGGTCATACATTCTGATTTTTCTGAGATGAACGGTGTATTAACCAAAGGTGGAAAACGTTACTTTATGACTTTCATTGATGATGCAACTAGATTCTGTTATGTGTATTTATTAAAATCAAAGGATGACGCATTGCATTATTTTAAGATCTATAAAACTGAAGTTGAGATCAACTTGAGAAGAAAATTAAACGTTTGCGGTCTGACCGCGGTGGAGAATATTTCTCCAATGAGTTTAATTCATTTTGTGAGGAACATGGCATAATTCATGAGAGAACGCCTCCCTATTCGCCCCAGTCAAACGGGGTTGTTGAGAGGAAAAACCACACGCTGACTGACTTGGTCAACGCTATGTTAGACACTGCTGGTTTATCCGAGGCATGGTGGGGGGAGGCGCTATTGACTTCGTGTCATGTCCTAAATCGTGTTCCAACAAAAGATAAAGAAGTCACCCCATACGAGCTATGGAAAAGAAGAGACTCACACTTTCTTACTAACAGATTTGGGGTTGTTTGGTGAAAGTCAATGTGCCAATTACCAAGAAACGTAATCTTGGACCAAAAACCGTTGATTGTGTCTTTCTTGGCTACGCACTTCGGAGTGTTGGCTATAGATTCTTGGTTGTAAATTCTGGAGTACCTGACATGAGCGTCGGTACAATTATGGAGTCCAGGGATGCTACATTCTTTGAGGGCACAATGAGCTATGGTATACACTATACTGGGTACCCCAAGGTACTTGAGGGTTATAGTGATTCAAACTGGATATCTGATGTTGATGAGCTAAATGCCATGAGTGGATATGTGTTCACACTCAGAGGGGCCGCTGTTTCATGGAAGTCTTGCAAGCAAATGATCTTAACCAGATCAACAATGGAAGCAGAACTTTCAGCATTAAATACATCCACGGTTGAAGCCGACTGGCTTCATGAGCTCTTGATGGACTTGCCGATTGTTGAAAAACCAATACCGGCGATTCTTATGAACTGTGACAATCAAACTGTGATAGACAAAATGAACAGTTCTAAAGATAACATGAAGTCATCAAGACACGCCAGGAGACATCTGAAATCTGTCAGAGCAATGAGAAATTCCGGAATAATAGCATTGGGAGATATCCCAACGGCTAAAAATATGGCAGATCCCTTTACAAAGGGTCTATCAACGAATGTGATAAAATCTGCAACAAGGGAGATGGGGTTGCGACCCACGTGAGTTATCATTGCGGTAAATCAACCTATGTGATCGGAGATCCCGTGAATTAGGACCTGGGAAACAAGTCATTGGATAACTGAGGAGAGTGTACATTCTTTATCCCACTCCGTTGACGATGCATTACTCTCGTGTACTATATGGTAGGTTGTTTAACTTAATGTGTTCTAACGTGTTGAATTAAATTGCAAGGGAGATACTGTCTATATGAGCCTGACTGTTGGTTGCAGTCTATGAGATTTGGGTGCTCTCTAGTAAGCTCATGAAAAGGCCTGAAGAATGACTTATATGCTCCACACCGCGGGGTAGCATTCGGCAGCACAGTACCAGACAACAATTTAGTGAAGGTCTAACACAGAAAACTAACAATTCAAGGTTTGTCCATTGTTCAGTTGTGCGTGAGCGAAGCTATTTGTTTAGGTGGATGTTCAAGCTTAACCGGTCTTCACTGAAACGCTGGTATATCAAAAACAGAGTTTTGGATCAATGGCAATTTTATGTGCTTATGAGATATTGTGGGGGATAATTGCGGAGTCGGTTTTGGTTTCCTAAACCGAACCGCCGCCTGCATGCCTATATAATAAGACGACCGCGGCCTCCGGACGTACCACGCCACAACCCTTGCCGTCGCCCACGATCCAATCTCGTTGTTCGCCGCCAACGTCTACTCCATCTAGTCGACTGCGTGCACAGATCGCCGACGACCGCGGCCTCCGGACGTACCACGCCACAACCCTAGCCGTCACGCCCACGATCCAATCTCGCTGTTCGTCGCCAACTGCTACTCCATCCCGTTGACTGCGTGTACAGATCGCCGGGAGAGCAGGCCTCCGGAACCCCGACCTTCGAGATCCTGTCCGGGAGACGGTCGATAAGGTTTTTGGGGAGCGTTATCACGCGACTGCTCGCTTCTTCACGTCCCTGTTTCGTCGGCATCTTCATCACCAATGGCCGACGACCTCGGAGATCCCGCGGCTCAGGCTGCCGCTCTAGCTCCGCAGCAGCAGGCTGCCCAACTCCAAGCCCAAGCAACTGCTGCTGCACAGGCGCAATCGCAGACGCTGGCCGCTGGCCAGGAGGTAGTCAAGGCTGCTGCTGCTGTCGGCGTGAACATCGACGCCGCCGGACTTGTCACCGACCTCAACAAACAAACACAAGAAAAGAGTACAACACCGTACCAAAGGATTGATCTATTAGAGTTGATCCCATCCTGAAATACTTATCACATGCTAATAATCAAACTAATTATGGTTGTGTGCATCGATTGATGCAGAGGCCAGGGAGTCTTCCCCTTTCCGAAAAAAAAAATCAAACTAATCAGCCCAAACTAGTGTTTGCAGCAGAACTGTAGAACGCAATTCCACGAGAAATGCTAGTACGTAGATTCTACTGCACTTAAGAGGCCGTTATCTCGGAGGCTGCTGCCCCTGCCATCCTCTGCTCGGATGACTCGCCGATCACCCATTCCGTTGTTCCCACCGGTGAAGAGCCGGTGTTCATGTGTGAGCTCACGGGGCTCCCGCGGCCCATGGCGTTTTCCTCCTCCCCGGCCATCGGCATCTGGCTCACATCACCACGGCCATTCCTTGAGCCCTCAGCGATCCGTCTCGGCGTTTGGCCCGCGAATTCGCTGCCGTTCCTCAGGGACTCGTCGTTCGATGTCTTGAACGTGCGTGACTTGAGGTCCTTCTCCTTCCTGTCGTAGTGCTGCAGCCACGCACACATCCTCCGAATTAACGCGCTCCGGTAGCCAAAGTGACCGGCGGCCTCGGCCTGCGCCTCCACGACCCGGACCTCCCCGCGCTCACGGTATGCGAAGGTGGCGAGGTAGAGCAGCAGCGTGAGGCTGGACACCAGGCCCGTGATGAGGAACAGCCCGCCGAAGCTCTCGAAGCTGAGGTTGGACGAGCTAGAGGAGCCGACAGCGGCGGCACTGCTGCTGCTGCCCCGGCAAGCACCGTCTTCCGGCTCCCCAAACCACGCCTTCTCGATCCGCGCCATCTTGTCCCCCTCGGCCAGCCTCAGTATCTCCCTCGACACGTCCGCCACCATGGGCGAGGCCCTCGGGAACACGAACCCGAACCCGTCCGTCTTGTACACGGGCCCCACCATCATGTACCCGTCGCAGTACTGCGACAGGAAGAGCTTCAGGTAAGGGATCTCGTCGAACACGGCGGCCACCCCGCCGTTCGCCGACCCCCTGGACAGCGCCTCTGCGTACTGCCCCTCCGTGCTGTACTTCTTCATCCTCCGCTCGTCGAAGCCCATCTTCTTGAGCAAGGGCTCGATGAAGGTGCCCTCCTGGTACCCGATGTAGTGCCCCCGCCTCTGCAGCTCCCTCACGTCCGTCACCATCGGCTGGAGTTTTTGGACCGTCAGCATTGATGTCAGGCTCGCCGTGTAGCTCGATGTCAGGATTAGCACCACGAACACCCATACGATCACCACCAACCTGGACAGGTTGTTCACCAGCTTCTCCTCTGCAAAACCATTCATTAATTCGACCGTTCAAGAATGGAAATTTGGCAGTTCAGAAGAGACATGCATGCATGACTACGTACTGTGTGAGAAGACAAGGGTGGAGAAGGCGAAGTAGAAGATGAGGCCGAACTGCTGGGTGGGGGTTCCGCGGAACTTGTCGTTGACGCGGTGCTCGAGGACCCAGACGACGAAGCCGGTGAAGCAGAAGAAGGCGAAGCTGGCGAGCCAGAGGCTGGTGGTGAGCGGCTGCAGGAAGACCCACATGCAGGCCGACCCGGCGTCCTCCCGCACAGCCACGACCATGGCCCAGCCGGACTCCGTGAACGGCATCGTGTAGTCCACCCCGTTGTCCATCCGGCTCGCGGTGATCGTCACGTCGCCCACCACGACGTCCGCCTCTTCCCGCCGCACCAGGTCCACCAGCTTGTCATACGAGTCCGAACTGTCCGGGAACGGCACATACCTGTAGGCCACCGGGTACGCCAGGCTCCTCATCACCTCATCGAACACGTCGATGCAATAACCTGTAATTCTGGATGAGTTCTTGGGGTCGACGCCCACGAACTGCTTGAACCCACGCTTCACCGGCACGGCGACCCGGAGCACCGGCATGCCGTTGTGTGACGCGGGAGTCCAGCCTTTCGGGGTGGACAGCGTGTCGCCAGGCCACAGGATGTGTTTCAGTTTCAGCAGCTTGCTGCCCGAGGAGGACTCCGGCGGCATCCAGAGCCCCACCGTCCTGGTGCCTCTCCCGACAACGTTCACCACCTCGTACGCTGCCACCTGCAGCTGCCCGTCAACGAGCTTGAACTTCCCGGCCATCCCATCGAACCTCGTGTCCACCAACGCCTTGAGAAGCCTTGCTCCAGTCGCCGACACGCCCACCCAGTCCAGGTCCGGCTGCGGCGGTGTCGGCTGGAACGCCGATGAGCCGACCGCCTCGTCCGCGGCGGCAGCAATGGCCCACGCCGTGTCGTACGACCAAAGCCTCATTACCGTCGACTCATCATGGACAACATGTTCATCGTCGAGGTCCGGGTTGTCGTGCCGGAACCGCGCCCTGAACCTCGCTGCGAAGTTCCTCACCTCGCGCGTGCGCTTCACCTGAGGCCTGACGCTGACGACGCCCTGCATGGCCTCGAGGTCCTCCTGGGACAGGCTATCGACGAAGCTCCCCACCCCGTCAGTGGCGACCCAGACGTAGCCCTCCGACACCATGCCGGCCTCCCACGCGCGTGCGAACAGCCGCGCCGCGAGGGCGTACCTCGCGTGCACGATGACCACGCGCGTCGGCGCCGACGCGAGTGCGCGCAGCACGGCGTCGAGGCGGTCGTTGCCGGCGTCAACAGGCAAAGCAGCACGGTGCGTGATGGCTGCCGCGCTGCCGCTGCCGCCGCTAGCGGAGACGAGCGCGTCCGCGAGCGCCGGTAGAATGCCGGCGCCGTAAGGCGAGTCCTCATGCACGACGGCCACCGCGCGCCAGCCGAATGCGGCAAGGAACGCCGCGAGCGGGAGCGCCTGGAGGGAATCGTTGGCTGCGGTGCGGATGAAGAAGGGGGTCTGGGACGGGGACAGCGACGGTGAGGTGGCGGAGTAGGAAAGCACGGGGACGTGGGCCCTGCTGCCCAGGTGGGCCACGAACTCGGCTTCCGACGAGGTCTGGGGCCCGATGATGGCCTGCACCTGCGCGTTCTTGATCAGGTCCACCGCTGCAATCGCAGGAAGAGTTAGAAAGCTGGGCAGTTGGATTCTCTGGTTCGTTAAGGGCCCAAGAAAGAAGACAATTGACTCATTTTGTTGTTAAAAACTACAGCAATTGATGTGTCATGTGTGAGCGAAGGAGAGAGGGAAAGCTTAAGTACCGGCGGAGGCGGCGCCGACGACGTCCCCGGAGGAGTCCCTGAAATGGAGCTCCACCTTGGCGGGCGAACCGGGGTGCGCCGCGTAGTAGTCCTCCACGGCCATCTCAATGCCCGTCCGCCGCCTCCGCGACACTGGCGACGCCCAGTTCAGTATCACCCCGACGCGGACAGGCACCGGCACCGGAGCGCCCTCCTGCGCCGCGGCCACCACATGCAGGCTCCCTTGCTGCTGCCCGACCACCGAGGACACAAGGAAGCAGAAGAGCGGGACGAAGAGAGAAGAAGAGGACGTCCCCGGATGCTTCCCCATGATCATCAGTCAGTATGTGCGTGCTTATCAGTGCTACTGCTGCATCGATCGGTCAGAGCCCGGCTGCTCTAAGCTCGGTTTGGATGGTGTGCTCGTGCGTGAATGATCTGAGCTAAGCGGAGAAACCTGAGATACTAGTTATAGGAAGTTTAGCCCGCATCCGGACGCGCTGCCTTATCGTAGTTTATATGCGATCCATGGAATGCGGCCGGCATCTCTGCCTCACACATGCACGCCACGCCACGCACCCATCGAGAGTTGCTGCGAACCTCGGTCGATCTGGTTAATTCATCGTTATCTGCGACGCAGACTGATCGATGTACCGGAAACTTTGTATTTTTGCTCGTGGGCTCTTCGACTTACCTGGCTGCGTTACGGCCTGTGGCTGTGGGGTAGCAGGAGCGGTACAAGACGACAGGTGAATGGCACTCCATCAGGATCAGGTCCCAGAGTCGGTCGTACGTCCTCTAACCGCAAGTTTTTATTTTCAGGCACCAATGATGGTGAGAAGTTTGTCCATCCAAACATTCAAAACAAAAAGGTTCAAACAAATTTGTCCATCCAATTAGTGGAGTATTCATCATCTTAGGGCTCATTTGGTTACCGGTAAAAATACAATATTCCCTCGAAACGGCCGGACTCATCTTAAACTCCGCGCGCGATATTTTTCTTTTGGGATCAACCGTTCTGTTTTTCTACAGCGTGTACAGAGGACGAGACAGTATAACGGACAAGGCTTGGATTACTTTTCCTGCTCTTCAGGAAGATTGTCGGTCCGTCAGTCCGGCTGTCCGCTGCGCTTGCGTATTTTACTGTTAAGCTTGGCAATTTGGACGCTGCTACCTCTGTTAAGGACTTACGGAGCTGCTTCGTTACGCACGGCAGCTGACTAAACAGTCAACAACACGGCTCCGGCCTCACGCGTTAGCGAATGCGTGTGTCAGTCAAGTCGCGTCCCTCTGTTACTAATTCGAATCTAGTGACTGTTAATGACACAGTTCCGTATCCAGAAATTGGGGTGGTAAGAAATGTGTTTCAGCAACTACTCCGGCATGCCTGGACGAGCCAGATAATTATACCACGATATTCACTTCATTTGGTGTTTCAGCAACTGAAAATTCACGGGCATAGTTGCATGACCATCGAACAAAGATAATCTTTGATGATAGAGCAGTTTAAAACTTTAAATAGCTAATTATGGTTTTCAGACAATCCCAAGAGTTTTTCCATCAGTACAAGCATAGTAGTCCTACTAAGAAAGGATTGCTTGCAAACATACGCCTCCGCCACAAGCATTCTCTAGCAAAGCAGGCGCTGCTTGGCTGGTAATTTCTCAGCTCGTACGTGCGCCTTCGACGACCAGAGAACAAAGCCATGTCGGCGGTCGGCAGCATCCAACTCCATCGAGATTTTCATGTGTACCTCGCCCTGGATTTCTGCGGCGAAGAAAACAAGATCTGTAAGTGAAAAATCGCATGCTGTGAAAATGATAGGATCGATCTCGTGTCTCGTCCTATGGAAATCATGAGCGATTTTTATACCCCAGAGCGTGACCCGCCGCCTATACGGAGGGCACCCATTTCCATATTGAGCACATTCTCTACTTCATCCAGCTCGATGACGGCCTTGATGATAGCGCGCGAGAGGTCGTTGTCGTCGTTGGCGTTGAAGAAGCAGCCTCTGTCCTTCGCATCCGCCACAATCTTCTGCCAGATCGTCTTGCTGCTCACCAATGTAGTCGCGTTGCCTAGGATCCAGAGGCAGTGCCTGCGAAACACGCACAACACAACACAAAATTAACAATCACGCACTTCACCAAGATAGAACAAACCAGCCGGGAGGGAGTGGGAGAATGGACTCACTTGGCCCTCGTCAGCGCGACGTTGGTGCGGTTCACGTTGTTGAGGAAGCCGACGGACCCGGCGGCGTTGCTCCGCACGGTGGAGATGATGATGATGTCCTCCTCGGCGCCCTGGAACCCGTCCACGGACCGGACCTTCACGGAGAACTCCCCGGGGCGCACCTCGTACGTTTTGCCGAGCTTCTCCTGGATGGCGCGCACCTGGCCCTTGTACGGCGACACCACGCCCACGCTGAGCTTCCTCCTTGTCTCCATACACTCTGCGTCCACAGCCCATTCACGAGAGAACGCAGATTAAAAGGGAAGGGAAACAACAAACTTTGATCGATGCATGTGCTACTCACTGGCGATGAACTCGCCTGCGTACGTACCTTTGAACAATCTTTGCACGATCCGGGTCACCGCGGCCACCTCGATGGTGTTGACGAGGCTCTTGTCGAACTTGCCGGTGCTCTCCTTTCCACCCTCGATGTTGATGAACGAGTAGGACCCGTACATTGGGCCCGTAAGGTGCTTCCTCTCGTAGTCTCTTTTCAGGACGTTCTCGCCATCGGTGATCCTGCTCTCGTAGAAGCTCGACACCGGGAACTTGCTTATCCCCGGGTGCATCCTGTACTGCACGTCTAGCAGGTGCTTTGGGTGCCCCAGTGAACTCAGCCTCTCGAAGAGGCTCCTACCGAAGCAGGCGTCCTCACAGACCTGCAAGAGCAAAACGTCGAATCAACAGAAATTGTGAAATCATATGTGATGTGTAACATTGGCAAGTGTTTTAGATGAAACATTGATGTGGATACTTTGAATAATATGGATATTTAAGTGATGACATGTATCTTGTTTGGACTTAGTGCTTTGCTAGTGGTGTGCTGATCCATTAGTTTCTTATGTGAAAACATGGTGTGAGTTGTGTGAAACTTACCCTGAGTCAAGTCGTGTACTTATGCTCGTACTGGTTATTTGTGTGTTCGCTTTCAGGTGTTGTCGGAGGTAGAAGAACGTGGTCGATGACGGGATCGAGAGACGAAGCTTGGGAAGCTGAGGTCGAGGATCAAGGTCATGCGGGACGTTCGTGCGAAGGAACAATGGAAGTGAAGACTACGATGATCCGGGAGGGCACCGGTTTGTCGTATGTTGTTTATGAAGGGGCGCGTAGAGATAAACAAAAAACTTTTCCTACGCGAACTCCCAAGATCTAGCCGAGGTAGAAGGCCACGAGGATTACCACTAGACGCGCAGTTGCGGATTATCGATGCGGCGCCTTGATGCAGTGCAGTCCCTCGATCCGATCCAGCCGATCCAATCCCACGATCGTCGAAGTGCTGAACGTACAGCACCTCTGCCGGTATCCACACGTGCGAGGAGGAGCTCCGGCGGCGGACTGCTAGGTCCGGTGCGACGGTTGAACTGAATCGGGTTAGGGTTCTCAACGCATGAGAGTGGAAAAAACCGTGCCCCTTAGGCATCCCACGCCCCTGCTTATATATCGAGTGGAAGTGGGCTCCAAGCCTTGTGGCCCATCCACCCTGCGAGTCCAACTCGCATTGTCAGCCCAATTCCAGTTCGGGTCCAACCCGACCAAATATTTGCTCCCGCTCTTAAGTGTGTGACCCCGCAGGCTCATGGCGACTTGGACACGATTGGAGTCCGACTCACAATCGATCAATCGGTAGCGGCTCCTAGCAGAACGTGCCAACTCCCAAGTACCATCGAGTCATGACGACGTACCTTCCAATGTGACATACGTCTTAGTCTCTTTTGCCTCACGATATACCTTGTCGAACTATAGGCGATTAATCGTCATCCCTTTAATACTTCAACTCTCTTCTCGATCCGTGATATACGATTCATCCGACTAACTTTTAGTCGATCGACCCGGTTAACAGTTAACCAAGTCGCGCATGGCCATGCTTCCCGAATCATATCACTCGAGAGGGCCCAGAGAATATCTCTCCAGTCGGAGGGGCAAAATCCCATCTTGGTTATCCACATCACACAGCTTGATTCTCAATCAACCCGAACTCTGCCTTTATAACTGCCCTGTTACGGAACAACGTTTGACAGAACCTAAGTTGGTGATCCACAACTCGGATTGTGCGATAACCTCAGGTCTAAGGATTACATTGATTGAGACATGCAAATGACGACCTACTCGTTGCATCTCAATATGGGTCAGTCCGACTCGCTAAACTCTTTAGCCAAGTCCGTGTAAGCTGGAATGACATCACCATGCCCATGACAAGTGGAACCGAGTCATCAGCCAACTTTCACATTAGTCTAGGTTATGTGTCCAGCACAACCTCAATGACTAAGGACAATTTAGTATGAACAACATGAATACATAGTTCCACAATCAAATCACATATTCAATGATACATATCAGATGTTCAAACAAGGACAACTTAATAATATTTATGAATACATTGGGAATTACATCATACATGATTGCCTCTAGGGCATATTCCCAACAGTTTATACCGGAGATGTACGGTATTGGAGATATTCGATACGTGATGGTCGAGTTTTGAAGACATCACAAAAAGAGTTGATGGCATGAAGTGACATCGAGGTGAAGATATGTAGGTCCAGCCGTAGCTGGATGAGAGCTGTTTAAAGATTAAACAGTAGCGTCATCAAGATGGCGTCGGATGGAAAAGTGATCCACATAAAAGTTGTGTGCATCGTCAAGACGAACAACTTTGCTTTTGGAGTCATCTCAATCCGAGGTCGTATGAGGGCCCCACGGGCAAAATACTGACCGGGACAGAGGAGTCCGTGTTGGATTCGGATTCGGTTTAGGGTTGCGAATTTTCCCTTATAAATAGAGGGCATCCTAGCTAGGGTTTTAGCAAGGACGTGAGGGAACTCAAAGTTTTGGATCTAGATCAATTCTTGGAGAGTTCTTGGATGCATGGTTGCATCTTTTGTAATCGATCGACATCGTTGCAATAAAGAGATTCGTTGGCGGTGTCATCTCTGTTCTTCTCGGATCTTCGTGAAATCTTCGTGCTAGATCTTTGTAATACTTTGGTGCAGGTTCATCACAAGTTCATAATACTTTGCTGCAGATTTATCACGAGATCAAGAGAAGATTGCGATTAATTCATCTTTCTTGTTATTCCTCGAAATTGGTTTTAGATTAATCCTCGTAACTTTCTGTCAGCTGTTACTATTTTGATCATATATTTTGATTGGTAAGTCCGATTGAGCTGATTCTTGTTGCGTTGATTAGATAATTTTAATACCTTTCTTTTCCATACTCATACGGTTTTTTTTGTTCATCCAATCAAAAGTTACGGCTGTTTTACTATCACGGACAGAAAGGTGATTTAGGGTTTGAACTTTCGGAAAAAGTTTTAATTTGCTTCCGCGCAATCATTCACCCCCCTCTGTTTGCTTATCTCGATCTCACAGAAATCATAAATTGTTAATAT
Organism: Brachypodium distachyon; assembly: GCF_000005505.3. Classification (NCBI taxonomy): domain Eukaryota; kingdom Viridiplantae; phylum Streptophyta; class Magnoliopsida; order Poales; family Poaceae; genus Brachypodium; species Brachypodium distachyon. Next base: position 52,655,187 of record NC_016133.3, read on the forward strand.
CTCTAACAAGAGCTGGTACGAGTTTCAGTCAGATCACCTTGCTTTTCACAAGAGCCGGTAGCTGGTACTCGTCTCCGACGAGAACAGCGAGACGGATGCCAGGAATCTGCAAAGGCAACAGCGACTCGCACTCCTTCAGCTGCGCTGCCTCGTCGACGACAAGGAGGTCGAACGGCTCGGCCTTTTGCAGGTAGTGCAGACGAGATGAGCTCGACGCAGTGCAGAGTACGCTTTTGCAGCTCCTCAGCAAGAAATCCTCGATCGACCGCTTTTCATAAACCTCTGGAAGATCAAAGTTGTTGGACAGGTCATTTAACCTCTCGATGCCGAGGGATCTGGCCTGCTTAAGCTCTGTACGCACGCTGTCTTGCACATATACCACGAGACTCCGAAACAAACAGCTGGTTTCTCCATCTGTGTCTCTGATTCTGAACAGTGTTTCCAGCTGCTTGTCTGGCTCATGCTGCGCTAGTCTCCCAAACTCTTTAAGCAAGCGCAGAACCTCGGTCATGTAACGGAAATTCTGTCCAGCTGTTGCAGATCTAGGGAGATCATTGCAGAAAATCTCGATGCAGTTAGCCAGACTACTCTCGACTTCCTTGTAGTGACTTAGGAAGTCGTCCTTGAATGACATTTTCTGAATTCTCTTCTTTTTAGCAAGATCCTCCTTTGCCTCCACCATTTTGTTCTTATCCTTCTTAGCACGTTCCTCCTTTTCCTGCCTAGCAAGTTCCTCGATCTCCCTTTCGATCTGCTGAACATACGAATCGTACTGAGGCAAAGGTTCCTCGAGAATTCGTACCATGGAACTCAAGCAGTTTGTCCACCCTGCACCTGGCATCAAGCACTTTTGGAGACGGCGAACGCGCTTCTCCAAGAAAATCTTCCCGGGGCTCTGATCCACGTTCATCCGATCCTCGTTGCCGAACAACACAACATCGCTCAAAAAGCATTTCTTCCCACTGCTGCCGCCACAGGAATCCTCGACGAGGCTGAGGACCCGAGACGCGACCTCCACGACCGCAGTGTTGGTCGGAGCACAGGTCAGTGTTCTGTGGTTCTTGACCATCATGGACCATAGTAGAGTGCTGATGGTCTTCGTCTTCCCTGTCCCTGGAGGACCCCATATCAGACGCACCTGACACGTATCTGGCTGCTCCATTGATGAGACAGTCGAGTACTGCCCTCCGTTGGGACCCGTTGAGCTTGAAATTTTCAACGTCAAGTTCTCTGTCTGGCAAATATAATGGTAATTCCGATTCGTCCTCCTGGCCAACCAACAATAAAAAAAAAGAACACTTAAAACAACAGTTGAAACATGCTAGAAATAAGTAAGAAAACAGAGTTCATACCCTCGGAGCATAATTTACAATCTTCGCAATGATGCTAGTGTTCCTGTGACAAGCAACCTCCACATCCAGTGCATTCCATATACGATTGTAAGTCGTCATGTTGATCAGGAACACCGCGACAAGAGGCAATACGAACTCTCCTCTCCCGCCGCGTTCATGGACAGGCCTACCTGACAGCCTTACTATGGCTCTGCCGTTCGCGTCCTCGGCCTTCAACACTGAGGCGATCACATAACGCACCTTGCTACTACCCAATTGCGAGATATGCTTCGGCTTCTGATCCGTCAGCAATAGTACATCGGCGTCCTTCAGGGCATAAACTTCCCCCGGATTTATTTTGGGGTCAGCCTTCTTCACCAGGATGCTGAAAATCGACTGCTCTGAATCTGAAGAAAGTCCCTCGATCCGGACAAATTCAGTTGCTGGTGCGTGCTTGATGCCCTCCAGCGCCGAAGAGAGATCGGCACGAGTTTCTTCTATCAGTGGTACGGTGAATGAGCCCATGTACTCCTTTAGAGATGTAAAAGTGCTCGGTACTTTCTTAACCTGAAGTGGAGATTAGCCATGATTTGGTTGGTTTTCTGAGCTTACAGAATAACAGTACAGTGTCGAAAGCCGGATCACTGTAGTATTCTTTTTTTCAAAAACAAAATTCTAAACCGTCTCTTTTATAATGCTAAGTTTGCAATCAATGCTTTCTGATAAATTAAACTGAAAATGTCACTGTATAATAAGTATAGGGACTAATTAACTTACTTGAAAAGGCGATTCAATCTGGTAATGACTATTTATGTTACATATGATTTAAATTACGGAGTAGATCAGATAGAACAAACTGAAAATAAAGTTGCAAGAGACGCATAAGGTGAAAAACTAGCTACTCCTTCCGTTACAAAATATAATACTTTTGACCGCCAAATTATGTACTTATATGATAAATATTTCGTACTCACTCCGTCTCATATTAAGTGTCTCAAATTTGTTCAAATACGGATGTATCTATACATAAAAAGCGTCTAGATACATGTAATATTTCGACACTAAATATGGGACGGAGGAAGTATCCATAAGTACAATATTTCGTATCGATAAGTACAATATTTCACAAGAAGGTGTTGTTGAATAAAGGAGTACATGCCCGGGTTACTAGACGCGTATATCTAATGAAGCTGAGAGTTAACAATTCATAGACCCTTGCAACAAGCATTAAAAGACACAAAAACCTTGATTTGTATAGATACAATATCACAACAAGTATTCTACACGCCCGCGTAGTTCTGAAAACGTAGACGGTTTATTTTGACGAGCAGGCATGAGTTCATGTTCCCATTTCTTGGCCAATAACAGTATTTCCGCTATGGGCATGTAACCTAGTTCTTCATTCCAAAAGCAAACGAAGATAAACATACAGGTTCGCTGGAACGACTCGCCTTTTTCTTGAAGAGGTTCCTGTTGAGCACTTCCTGAAGTGACCACGAGAACATCTGCTTCTCCAAGTCGCTCTGCGCCCACGTGCTGTACCTGCTATCATTTGTTGACCCCGCCGCCTTCTCAATTCGCCGCACCAGAACAAGGTCGTCGTCGCTCATCTTGCCCCTCCCACACGCTCCCAACTCTGGCGAATGAAAGCTCTGCTCGGTCGAGAGCTTTGAAGATGCGTGCGTGGATCTGTTCAGGTCAGGATTTAAAGGGCAGGGAAGGGAGCCGGTTGGATTCCGGCTGCCAATTAATTTTTAGTTGGGATGCGAAGAGCCAAGGGATTCAGTAATTAACGCAAGCGCGCTCCTTTCAGTTTCGCAATGGTAATGGCGGATCGAGGGGAAACCGGGAAATGCTTCGGATGCTGCTGCACGTTTTATTTGGACCCTGCTTGAATGTTGAACTAAATACCAATACTCTCCATAAAAAAAAATCAACAGCAGTTCGTGCATAACTTTTTGATTCTCGAACGTCAAAACATGAACTACGTGATGGTATACTACTCGCATGTCCAGTTGTCCACGACCCCACCTCCTGGTCAAAACCCGTACTGTTTCGTTCATTTCTCGGGTTTACTACTACTCACTCCGTTCCAAAATAAGTGACATGAATTTGTATAAGAATCCATACAAAATCTGCGTCAGTTATTTTGGGACGGAGAAATTATTTGGTTTGTAATTGATGGTATATACCGTCTGAATTTTCTGTGGAGTACTTGGTTTGTAATTGATGGTACATACTATCTAAATTGATATACTTCCTTCGTTCAAAAATAAGTGATATGACGTCATTTTATTTTGGGACGAAGGGAGTATGGAATTGCACTGTGAATTAACAAGGGGGAGTGGGTACCAGATTGTCAGATTATAATGCACGGAATGGAACTGATTTACGTGCTATTTTTGCAGTGAAGGTTTAAAGTTAGCTTAGCCACTAAGCTACGAACTGACCGATGAAAGCCCTCCAAACGCACGAAAACGAGCTCTCAAACCAAGCAAACCACCCCCGCAACAAGACACGTTCGCTCGCCTGCTCTTCCCCGTTCAAAAGCTCAGAAATCAGCAATTCAGAACTCCCGAGACAAAACAAAAGGGGGAAAACCATATTCAAAACCTCCCCAAACCCTCATCCACCGTCGCCATGGACAGGGCACCGCCGCGCGGCGCAACCCGCGACGCCGTGGGCCAGCGGTGGCTCGCCGTCTTCGCCTTCCAGGCCGCGCTCTCGGCCGCCGCCTCCGTTGTCCACCTCGCTGCCTCGCCGCGACGCCGCCACCCTCGCCTCGGGGTGCCCCCGGCCCTCCTACTCGCGCTGCACCCGCTCCTCTCCTGCGCCGCCACGGGACTCCTCGCGCTCGCCTTCCTCATCTCCGCGTCGCCCCACCCGCGCCCACCACCGGTACCACTGCGCGCCCTCGCGGCGTCCTTCCTCGCTGCTGCTGGCGCGCTCTTCGTGGGCGCCGCGGCGTCGCTGGTCCCCGAGGACGCCGGCTGGGCTGCCGTCGCGGGGCTGGGATTCCGCGGCGCCGTGTTCGGCGCCGTGTTCGCTGCTCACTACTTTGGGCGTGGGAGGTGGTTGCTCCAGTTCCCCGTCGTGCAGGTGAGTAAATAGGGGAAAAGTTAGGGTTTCAATATGTGCTGTTTGGTTCTTCCTAAATTGCTGATTGATTTGGGTATGTTTAGTTTTTAGGCTTAGAATTCATACCAATATGATTAGGATTAACTTCATAGGAATGATTGGTGGTGCCAATGACTATTGCTGCTCACTACATTTGATGTTTGTCAAATGTGGTTTGGATTATTGGTATTTTTACGCTGGGGTTTTGTGATCAGAGGGGGGAATGGGTGCTAGCTAATCTTTTGGTGTTTCAGTTTAGAAATCTAAATCATATAGTTGATGAGACTATTGCGATCTCTGTCTAATTTCCCGAGGATATTGTATTGCAATTGTCATGGTCGAATTCCCAGGCAGACACCTTGTTTTATCTTAATTCTTATTGGTAGGAGTATGTTTGTAAGATCAAAATGGGGTTTACTCCAAACTTAGGGGTTGTGATTTATCAAACCTATGGCTGGTTAATTTTGAGCCCTTAGGAATCTTAGACTTGCTGGGTATCTCACTTGCTATATTATAGTTCTTCCCAGCAGTCACTTGCGTATGTTGTCAGTTGTCTTACCTTTTTAACTTGTTTTATTGTCCAGCGACCTCTATTCTACGGATTAAAGATGGGGCTTCTGCCATCCATAAAAAGGGCTCTAAAGGTGTCGATTCAGGCTTTCTGCCTTTCACTTGCCCTTACTTTTATTCTTCCTCGGCAATTCAGAATTGGAGGAACCATTGGAGGCCAAATTATCACCCAAATCAGTATTTTTGTATTGACCACTGGTGTTTCCTTCTGTTGGGAAATAAGCCATCATTTTGTCCAGGTTTGTTCTCTGCGAAATGCAAATCAAAACAACTTGCCATAGATACACTGTTTTTTCACTGTCTGGACTCTGCAGCTTCATTCATGTGGAAATTTAATACAATTGCTTTCCAATTTCAGGTTGTGCATACAAGAAGGTGCAGTTTTACTCCACCTCAGAGCACTGCTGCTGCAGAGACTAATCCTACTGATTATATCCTTGAAACGTTGGAACTAAGTGATCCACGATCGTTGATGCAATATCTAGCATTCCAAGATTTGTGTGCGGTATCTGAATGTAACTTGGAACCTTGGCGTCGAGCTGCCTTCTTTGAGGAATCTGGTGAAACTTATAAAAGAATTGTCACAGCCTGTTTGAAGCCACTTGAGGAATTCACTTCAAAAATTGCTGAAGCTCTCGAAGGGTTTTCTAGTGATAAGCCAGAACTGCTGTCACAACAATCCAAGCTCTTTGGGGCATTTAATGATTCACAGGTGATTTGGCAATCATTTTTTAGTACTTATGAAGTTATAGGTTGTTTTGTCAATCTTGTTTGTGTTCCTTGTTGTAGAAATAATGATACATGCTCCTTGCTAAGGACCATCATCTAGCAAATAGTTGGAATCTAATGTTAATGGAGTTGCTTCTTTCTATTTGAATGGGAGGCCATACTTTATAGTCCTCGAATTGAGTATACTTCAAGGCTCAAGCATATGTGCATCATGATTGGTTACTCACAGTCATGCTTAATAAACTCGAAATCTGAATAATGAATCACATGATCAGAAAGATTTTGCATCAGAAATGATTACCGAATGTATTTTACATAGTATGTTGTGTGGGTAAGAGACTTTCCACATTTAATCTTTTCTTGAAAGATATAATAGCTTGACTTCAAGTGTTGAGACCTTTATTTGACAATTGGTACGCGCTTTTTAAAACTGATGGTTAATGCTGGCAGCTAGTGTATCAGGACCACATTTATTTTTATGGTGATTAGTATATTTGGGTTCATAGGGAGTGTTAGCTATCAGTCTGTGGCATTGCAAATGGCACTATTACTATGCATTTGGACTATTCTGCACCACTTTAGGATACTAGAGTTAGGGTTTCAGCAACTATGGAAAGTTGGTATGATTGTGAAATACAGCACATGTGATGGAGATGTCCTGGTATGACTGTATGACAAATTGATCTCTAATACATGGATGCAGTATGCACTGCCGTCGTCTGGTTCTCGAGATCAGTGGGAAATTATGGTTCTTCAATCTACCAAGTGTTAATGAAATAATAGTTCACCATTAACTTGTGGAGCATGCTTTGCCTCAGAACAAATGGATTGCAGTTACGAGAAACACTCTTTTCCATTTGAAGAAAATTATGACAGGACTATATTGACTTCTATTTAATCAGAATATTATCCGGCATTCTCAATATAACTGAATCTGTTGGATTCTCATTTCTACTTTTCGTTCATAGAGGTTAGAATTCATATTACCGATTCTAAGTACCAAGAATGGAAACTGCTAGCTGGTATGCAGAACTCACATCAGCTTTGACAGTATCTGGAAGCCTGAAACTGTGAAAACGATGTTCAGTTTAGTAGCAGTTCGAGTTTATTTTTATATATTCCACTACATAAGGGTTTTCCCCATATATTTTTTTGGTTTATCACCAGATGACTACTCATAGAAACTATAAATCACTATCAGTGAACATGGACATTTTGAAGATTTTTACTATCGATTTTGAAGATGTTGCAATGTTTTGTGGCTTTAGTACCATCCAGAAGCTATATTCTTATTCAATAGGTGTCTTTCTGAATAAATTCAATCAAGCTACATGCCTGTGCTTTAATAGCCTGGTCATAAGATTTTTTAATGCCTACAGGGTTCAGGCCATCAAATGTTTGTATTTACCTGATATGGTGTATCATTTTCAGATTATGTAATCCAAAGATTAATTTATTCAGTAATACCTAATGCTAGATTATTTTGTGTGACTCAACAAATGTAGATATGCTCATTGTGTGCTCGGACATTGGCGGCACTAACTGCACGCTCACGGCGAGAGGATCGGTATGGAGTTGCTCAACTCACTGGCTGCAACGCTGCTGTGATGTCTACTTTGCTGTCTGTGCTAGTGGCAGTTGAGGCGTGTTTAGGAAAGAAAACTAACCCACAACCTGTGCACTCACTGGGTCCAGCAAGCATTAGGTGGGCTAACTTCTCCACGGGAAAAAAAGGCAATGCAACTGCAATTGCAAGCACGCAAAGAGGTGGTCTGCACACAAAAGCTTATTTGATGGCTGATGTCCTCCGGACTTCAATTTATCAAATGGTTTCTGCCTTTCTGGATGACATGCGGGCAAATGCAAAAGCATCAAGTTTGGAGAAGAATTGGATCAGTGAAGGAAGAAAACCTATATTTGGTTCACAGGCTGTGTTGGTTCAGAAGTTGAGCCTGTTTATTGAATATCGTGCTGTCTGAACCTGGTGTGATGTCTCTCAAATATTTGCTAGCAATTCAGACCATACTTCGGGTGAAGAATTTTTTGGAACTGCTGATCAGCTCGGGAGGCATTTCCCATTCAAAATCTTCAGGAAGGCAAGGAGGGCCCTGACCTGTCAATTTCACAGTTTTAAACCCGTTGGAAGCACCAAGTTAGTGATTGGGAATTTGCTCACTCATTCTGTTTGCTACTCCCAGTTAATTTCTCATAGCCTGGAACAGTAGAGTACAGTTATCTGTATGATGAAATTTCACCGTAGCTTGGAACTTGAAATGTTTTTGGCTATCATTCAACATGATTGTCTTCTTAAATTGTCAGTACGTACATTATACACGCAATCTGTAACTTCTTACGCACTTGGTCATTGAGTACTAGTCATATTCGAATGGTTTTCCTTGTTTGGTGGAATTGGCATTACCATGTTTTGTTGTTCATGCTGCATCGATCCAACGTTTTAACAAGGGCTTCACTGGTAGCCTGCTGGAATCGTTGTTTACTTTCTCGTACTACTCATCCAATTCAAATTTGCATTTGAGTTTGGACGTGCATTTTAACCACTAATACCTTGAATGATACGGAAAATCCACTATGTTGAGCCCATCTGTCATTACCCCCCCGTATTGACTCACAGCAATTTCACGCTAGCTCGCAATTTCGTCTCAGTAGACACATGCTGAAGACGTACAGTATCTCCATTTCAAGCGACCATTACGCTCTAATTAAACCTAGGAAGTATATTACACAATCTCGTCTACAAAGAACATAAACACAATGGAGAAGAGCACCCAACAGATTCCGTAGACGCCGTTGCCTATTTGCCTAGACACAGTTGAACGCAATGGCCCGTAGCTGCGCGTCAGTGTTAGGCGGAGCGATGCCGAATTCCTAACTAACGACCAGGGCGTTGCTGGCCAGCCTCGGCGTTGCAGCGACCGCCAGCGGCGGCCTCCTCGGCGAGGTCCCGAGCACCGAGAGTGCGGCCCTCGTGGCAGCCTTCCTGGCGGCCTTGGGGCAATGCCGGCGCGGCGAGAGGAATCGACCTCGGTGCGCGTCCAGGCCTCCCCCGCAGCTCCGTGACGGCTTGAGGCGCTTCCTGGCCGGCTTGGCCAGGTCCTCCAGGGATCCCACCGCCGCCAGCGACGCGAAGGACTGCGACTTGCCGTCGAAGAACTTGGACAACCCCCTCCTGCAAAACAGAACCGCAGCGGCGTCAGTTCAGCCTCTCCGCTTAGATCAAGAAGGTAAAACCAGGGCACATCGTGGCGCGCGCACGTACTTGAAGGGGAGCTGCGTCATGAGGGCGGACATCTCGAAGTGGTCGGCCGAGCCGAAGGAGGAGGTCGCGTCGTCGGCGAGCTCCGAGGACGAGGAAGCCGCCGAGCTCCTGGACGTGGACTCGGACTCGGACGCCGAGCCGATGTCCTCGTCCTGCTCGTCGTAGGCGGCGATCTTGGGCTCCGCGGCCCGGCGGAACAGCAGGTACGCGTCCATCTGAGTCCCCATGCCGATCAGATCAGATCAGATCAAACGACAGGAAAGAGGAAGCAGACGATAACGGGATAATCAACCCGTGAGATTTCGATTGTGTTTGCCCGTCGATGAGAAAGGATCGATCGGCGCGGCCGCTATAAAGGGGAGGGAAGGAGGGTGAGTCACTGGGAGGATAAGAATGGAGGAGGAGCTGCCACAAATAGAGGGGCGGGCGTACGTGGGGCGAGCGGAGGAGATAAAAGAGGCCTCGGCGTTTATTCGTGCGCAAGTAATGCGGGTAATTTGTAGATTCGGCATTATCTCCTGCCCCTCATGACCCCATCCCATCTCTTTGGTTCTTTCTTTATTCGCGGGGAATTTCTATCTTGCCTTGGTGGGAGAGAGGGACGCGACGAGGCGAAGAAGGGTGTGGATAAGGCCTCCACATGGAGGCGTCGCGCGTTGGAACCCGGGGCGTGCTTCGGCCTGACTGGGACGGACGGACTGGCTCGGCTGAGTACTGCTGACTGTGCCTGCGTGGCTGTGCTTGGGCAGGGGCCACACACTTGAATTCTACTTGCGGCACGCGGGTTTTCCCCGTCCACTTGTTCTGGGACTGGGTTGTAGGAGAACTGGTGGGCTGAGTAGTTGGACGGGACCATCGCCCTTTCGAATGACCTCGGCGCGTGGCATCCCCACCTTGTCTGTACTTTATTTATCAAAGCTACTGTGCCTGTCATCACTTGCTGGATCAATTTCCATTCCTTTCTTATATTGGCTTTTTAATTGTGGGTGTCTTTTGTGGTGGGGCTAATCAATTTTTCATGGCTTGATGTTTTTTTTAAGACAGTCATGCCTAAGAGCATCTCCAACAGCATACTCATATTTTATAGAATATCCAAAAACTGTCAATACGTGTATTTTGTCCCAAAATACGTCTCTAACAGCGTACCCATAAATTTCGGATAACCAAATTATTTTTGATAGCTATTCATATTGGAGGTTAAAATATGGTAGCTGTCCAAAACACCCGACCAGTGGCGGGACGGCCAACTGCCTCGTTCCGGCCATTTCCGAGCCGGCGCCGGTCTCCGATTCCGGCGGCCGGACCGCGCCGCCGCCGACCACCGCTGTCCTCCCACCGTAGCCGACCCCTCCGCCACCTCCCTGGGTGCCCCCGCCGGCGTTCCCCTGCCCCCGTTCGGCTTAGCCCCGGCCGCATCGGGTGCCGCCGCTGGCGGGGCCGCCCCCAACTGCTGCCCCGCGCCTGGCGCCACCGTAGCCAGACGGGGAGAGGAAGAAGAGCAGGGGCCGCCCGCTCCCTCTGCCCCGCGTCCCCAAGGCGCGACGGTGGCTCGCGCGGTGCCGATGCCGGCAGGCGCCTCGCGGCCCTCGTCCGAGCCTGCGGTGGCCTCCGTCAGCCCTCGTCCAAGCCTTCCGCGGCCTCTGCCGGCCTCGCCGCTGCATTCCACCGCCCGAGATGGCTGCCGCCGCCACCTGCGCCCTCGGCCACGCACCGCGCTGCAGCCGCCTGCGCCTCCGTGTGCAGCTCTGCTCGTACCGCGCCGCCACCGCCCGTGCCCTGGGTCCCCGCCTGTGTGCCAGAGGGCGCCATGCCGCTCAGCTCTGCTCAGAGGAAGGAGAAACTTTTTAGTGTTACGATGTTGGAAATGTTCCTATGGGTTGTTATGTTAGTCTTGTTTGGCAGGGTGCAGGCTTGTCCTGACGTAATCAACTACTGCAAAAGTGAAGTGCCGTCCACTCGGTTTTGTCTAAACTCTGTTCCATTTGGTACAAGGAGAACCAACGGATGCCGTTCTTTTCTCGATTGGGATAGGAAGGAAGGATGTGATGCTATGAGTGAACAAGCCACTTGTATTTTATTTATTTATTTCTTTTTGGAGAGAGAGAATATCCCTGAAGATGAAAGAGAGCACCAAACGCCAAAAGCTAGTCGCAGCTAAGATTATTAGACCCAAGTATTTGAAGAAAAAGACGGCCATCTGGGCTTGTATTTTTAAAGAATCCTGTTCTTATCTCTCCAATTTTCTGCAAAGTCGGAGATCACCCACTTGACCACTAACGTTGACTCATTGTCCAACCTTCACTTTTGGTCTTCATCTTAAGCCTTCCCAAAAAATTATTGTAGTGACAATTCTGAAGAATCAAACACTTTACAAGTGTTCGCATGTAGCCCAAATAGCATTTACTCTTGTAAGAGGAACAATTGATGGCGGTGGTCCGTCACCACTCCGCTTTTTTTATTTGTAAAAAAGTTACAATTAGATTTATTACATAACTAGATAGTGATGATATTTGCCATAAAAATTAGATAAAAGAACTAGCAAGTGCTATATAATACTACTGCTTTTTAATTTCATTTATCTTCAGAAAGCGGTCTAATTTGTCTTTTCTGTAATAACACGGGTTATTTAGCTAGTATGGAGTATAATAAAGGAATCATATTCTTGCAGCTAGGCCTATAACTAGGTTTAAAAAGAACCTTCTATGAAGAAAACGGATGTTCACATGAAAGTTGACAGTATTTCATGACATTTAACCTGAGCACCGAAGAAACCAAGCAAATCTCAAGGAGCTCACCAAGATCAACGCACTAATCTCAATATGCAGTCAGCATCACCGAGCCACGGAGCCAGTATAAATTTAGTAGCGCAGTGGAAGACAGGGACTTGATAAGGGGATGGGGAGAATGAGATTGGCCACTTGGCCTCTATATTAGCCTATCTGCTTAAGGGGACAAACAGCAGAATTTATGTGGCTATGGTAAACTAAAGCTTCAGACAAGCTCATTAAAGTAAAGCTGGAAAGGTCCGTCAGTGCGGTTACTCTTATCCACAACTATCGGTCAACACAAATCTAATCCGCTTCTGGACACCGACACAAAGGTATGGACCCTAGCATCTTACTATATCCTCGTCACACAACAAACGGCAGAAGAAAGCTACTAAGCATTTCTTAACCACAGATTTGTATGATTGGGGCCCCAACCGAAACAGACCAAGGGCTATCGGGGACAGAAATGACTATATAGTGACGGCTGTGTAGATAATAAAGTAAGGATGTGATTTCAATAAGATGGAGCCATTCAGCAACGATGAACTGATGAAAGATTATATTTCGCATCTTTTCCACCAAGGAATCACCAACCCGATAACTAGTGTTTTGAGAGGAAGCATGGACTGATCAGTGGTCGGTAAGGCTGGACGTCGGCTTCTCTGGCTGGATTGGGAGCCCGAAGGACCACACACCACATCGTTTTTGTTTTTGAGAAAATTGACATTTGTTTTCTCCGCTGAAATCCATGGGGTGGCTCTACTGGGCCGGGAATGGCTCTGATGAACAAATATATATTGGGCTGGGCCTTTTTAGATTAGGCTTGATATTTAAATACAACCACGTCCCAGATTATACATTGGGCTGGGCCTTTTTAGATTAGGCTCGATATTTAAATACAACCACGTTTTTGGGTGCATTATCGATTAAAAAAGAATAGGTCAGACGACCATACAACACCAGCCAAGCGGCAACACACTGTCCAAACGGTTACAACGCACCTAGTGGCCAAGGTCTCAACACCTTGTAACATCTCAATTTTCAAAACTCTTCATATGCATTGCATATCATAAGCATCATGTCATCTTTGCATTTGATCACTTTCAAAACTATAAAATTTGCCCAGAAAACTCTTTTGCAAAGATGCCTTTATTTGATTTTGAACCTTGATCTTGCTTTTCAGTATTTGCATTTTAACCCATGAGGGTATTGTGGTAAAAAGGGATTTAATGCATATATAGAGCTATCCCATAAATTGGCTTTTGAAATTATTTTGAAAAATAATTTGTTTTGATAGCTTAAGGGGGCTAAAAGCCATTTTATAGGTAAATGTATTTTTAAATATTTTACTTTGAGAAAATTCTTGTTCCAAAAGTTAGATCATATGAAAATATGATTTTACCAATTTTGTTGCATTTTCTTTGAAGTGTTTTGGAGCTCCGAATCAATTTTGAGGTTCAAAACAGAAAATAGACAAAAGAAAAGGACAAACCGTAGAAAACCGGTCAAACAGGACCGAACCGAACCGACCGGCCCAGCCCGAACCGCCCGGTCCCCCTCATTGACCGGTGGACCCCGCGCGTCATCTTCTCCAACTGCCTCCTCCGGAGTCCACGCAGAGCACGCCCCGCGAACTGCCCATGATTCCTTCCCGATTTCTTCACGCACGAGCTTCCAACTCCAAATCCCTGCGCGTCACCTGGAAGCACTCGCGTTTCTCCTCCAATTCCCCCAAACCCCACGTTCAATTTCGCACCGGTTAGAGACTAATTGCTAGCCGGAGTTCGTTGCGGTCGTCACCGTTCTTCTCGATTCGTCGCCGTTCCGATGAGGTTCCCGCCGCGCCAAGCCCCTAACCTCTCTCCTCTCCTCGTCCTGAACGCCCTGACGCGCTCGCTTTTGTGTTTGGCCGCGGCCGCCGCGCTCCGCCCCGCGCCGGCCATCTTCTCCGGCGCTGGCCGCCGCCCGAGCTCCCCGCGCCCGCGCCCTTGCGCCGCCGCGCCGCCCGCCATCGCCTGCCGTGCCGCCGCCGGCCGGAACCCTAGGTCCCGACCTATCCCGCTCTGCCACGTGGCGAGGCCTTTTTATTTTATTTTATTTTCGGCCGAATTAGATAAGGTTTTTTTTTCAGAAAAACCCCCGTAACTTCAAAGTCTCATATCTTTCAAACCGTTTGTCCAAAAATTGTGATCCGCACCTTTCTGGAATCGTCACAACGTGTAGAATAATCATGGCATACTAGTTTAAATATTGCTCTATGTTGCAAAAACCACGCAATCTTTTAATTTAAACCTTATCCTTGTTTCATGCATATTAATTACCTATTTGATGTTGTATAACCTGTCCAAATCATTTGAAAAACCTTTCAAAACAGAAACAAAACTTGTTACATTAAAAGTAACCAAGTGTGCATTAACATAGCATATGCATCATGGCATGATTTTTGCATTGAATGTTGTGTTTATTGTGTGCATGTTTCTTTTATTTTAGATTGTGTGGGGTGTATTCCTTGTTGTTGCGAAGAGTGCGAGAACTATCACAACCTTGGACAAGGCAAGTTCACTTTGATCATATCCCATTATTATTGTTGTTTTAAAATACTTATGCATTAGTGTTGTTGGTAGAGATGCATTGATAGGACTATTACTCGTACCTCTATGCTAGCCATAAATCCCATGTAGTATAGTTTACCCTCACCATTACCTTGCCACAAAATTGCCATCGATTGTAGTTGAATGCTAGGCTATGGTAGTATCGTGGGGGAAATAACTACATTATGATATTGCTATGCCTTTGGCTATATGAAATGTTTTTGTTAGATGTAAGGCAAAACAACTAATTCAATGAACCGTCCTGGGTGGTCTGCTTTGAGGATTTTGAGGATTAGCGGCATCAGGTCCATTTCTATGGGTCCCTCTGAGTCGAGTTCCTGTGGATTCAGGAATGGATCGTCGATGGACGTCTCTCCCGTGGATTCGGGGAGCGCCTACGTTGCAAATGTGGAATGCCACCTGGGGTAACAGAGACTGGACTAGTTTCCTGTTTAGTAGCTTCCAGTACAACCACATGGTAATATGGGCTCTGCCAGGATGGATGTAAGACATATGATCCTGGATCCGAGGGATTGTGCAGATGTAACCGTGTAGGTGGGAACGTAGGTCCCTCAGGTGGTCTGGGTGATTATGGTCTGAAAATTCCTGTAATCGATGCCGTTGCTACTCTACCCTGAGGACAGCAAAGGATCAACACGTCGATTTCTTGTGGGTAAAGTGTACAACCTCTCGAGAGTGTCAAACTAAGTACTTAGCCGTGTCCCCGGTTACGGACAATTTATGAGCAACTAGATTTGTGAGCTGTAAGGAAAGTCTCACTCATTCCAATTTCTTAAATAAAATGAATGGTTTGAACAGGGTAGGAGCATTTGATGAATCCACTTCAATGTGCTCTAGGTTAATAGGAGCATGGGTGTGTCTACCCCGTGTCTAATAGTTAACATTATTATAACATTCCTTTATAGTAGGGTAATTTATGTTCTGCTTCCACGCAAACAGCCTGAACTCCACCTTGCCAAATACTGCATATACTTGTTAGGTCTGTTATAACCCTTTGGTGTACTTGACAATACATTCAATGTATTGACCCTAGTGGCTGCATCGCTTAATGATGCAGGAAACTCCGACGACGAGTAAGATGTACGTTCTGCTTGTTTGGGTTACGGGCCTACATTCCAACACGTTCTCACCGTGGTGTTGATGTGCTTACGCTTTCCGCTGCTAAACAGTTGTTTTATTTCCAGCTAACCCGTGAGGTTATGCGAGTTGTAAGTACCTTTTAAATTCTGGATGATTCGTTGTAATATTGAGACCTTTGTTTTTAGATATTACATCTTGAAACTGGGTGTGCTAGTGAGTCGATCCAGGGACTAGCACTAAAGCACAGAGATCGAACCCGTGTACGGGGGCGGTTGCTTCACACCTATGTTGGCGGCGTCCACCGACTACCACTCAGAGCAGGAAAGGAAACCCTACCCCTAAAGAGCCCAGCCAACTCCCAACGCGCCGCCTCCTCCACGATCCCGTGCAGCACCTGAAGAACCAAAGGAGTCGCCCCATTGAAGACAACGTCGTTCCTATGACGCCAGATGGCCGAAGATACCAATCCGAATGCTGTCCAAACGTCCCTCCTATCTCCAGCGGGCACCGGCAGCAAAGTCCACCAGACTCTAATATCCACCTCCCCGGCCGGCAGCCATTCAGGACGGCCCAAGCCGTGAGCAAAGGAGACCAAATCTGACGAGAGAACACACAACCCAACAGCAGGTGAGAGATCGTCTCCTGCTCCTGGTCGCACAACGGGCAACGAGGTGGATGCTGAAGCCCCCTCCTCTGGAGCCGGTCGGCAGTCCAACACCTGTCACGAACCGCCAACCACAAGAAGAACCGACACTTGTTCGGAGCCCGTGAGCGCCAAACCAAGTCAGCCATCGGGTCCACCATCCGTCCCGCGAAGAAGTGAGCATAAGCAGTCCTAGCAGAGTACTGCCCATTGCTTGCCCAGTTCCACAACAGGACGTCCTCCCCCATCTCCGAGAGCTGAAAGCCCCTCAAGCGATCTCAAAGGGTGAGTAATTCCAGGATGGCCTCCGGCCCCAGATTAGGCCCGACATCACTTAACCACGCGCCAAGCAAACCCTCACGCACCATGCGAGAGCGCACGAAGCGCGGCCTTACCCACGCCGAAAGGCTAGGAAAGGCATCTCGGATGAGGACGCCATCCAGCCACCTGTCACACCAAAACAGCGTATTGCGACCATCTCTCGGCCTAGAAGAGGTGGCCGCCTCAAAAACATCCTCAACGTCCTTTGACGTACCAAAACCTAGCTCGCGCCAAGGTTTGGAGTCATCCACCCTTTCAAGCCACCTCCAACGAACTCGGAGCATAGTGTTGAGGCAAGCAAAGTTCGGGATCCCTAGCCCCCCCCCCCCCAACTACTTGGGTAAGCACACCTGGTCCCAAGCCACCGAACAGTGCCCCCCCCCCCCCCCCGCACCTCCTTCCTCCCCTTCCACAGAAAGCCACGGCAGACCTTGTTCAGCGCATGCAAGGTCTTCCACGGCAGGTCCAGCGACATCATCGAGTGAACCGGAATGGACGCTAGGGTGGACTTGATAAGCACCAGCCTCCCACCTTTGGACAGCAGAGGTGCCTTCCAAGAAGCCAGCCTGTTCTCCACCTTGTCAACGACGGGCTGAAGCTGTGCCGCCGACAACTTCCTGACCCCCAACGGTAGCCCCAAGTAGGTGCACGGGAAGTCTTTCACCGCGCATTGGAGCTGCGAGGTAACCAACACCTTTTGCTCCTCAGAGCACCTTATGAGATGGCCCCGTCCCAGAATGGAGTTCGATTATACCGACGACATTACCTCAAAACGAAAATACTATTGTACTCCGTAATCGTAACAGCTTCTTAGCCCGCTGCAGAAAGAATTAGCATTTCTTATTATGAAATTTAATAGCAATTCAAAATAGTATTTCCTCCGTCTCATATTTAGTGACTTTCTATTACATGTATCTAAATGTTTTTTAGACAAAGATACATTCATAGATGGAGGGAGTAACTAATTAAATAGCCGAGTTTCAGTACCAAAGAATGAAAACAGAAGAATGCAACAAGCGAACAACCAACTGTGTTTCACACCACGTCTCTAGTCTTCTCGGCCGCAGCTAGTTCCAACAGCTGCACAGGATTCTTCTCTGGAGAAATAAAGCGTTGATTTCTCATATTTAAGACACTGAACTGAACTGGAACTAAATATATTAGTATCAAGGATTACGGTGCAGATGCTCAACTTAACCCAAAGAAACCGCAGAGTAACAATTAAATCTGAAACTGCAACTGCGAACGGAGCAATTATATTTGCTGGGATTGGAATAAACATGTCATTGCATCGAAATGATAGAACAGGGTTTAAAACAGGAGGTTGAGACGCACCGACGCACTACAGGAACAATCGAAACAGGCAAACTACAGAAGGGATTCTTGATCTCTCTACACAGGGGAAACAAGAGCACATCGCTAAGGCACAACCAGCAGAATCAGCCGCCGAAGCCATAGAGGGTGCGGCCCTGGCGCTTGAGCGCGTACACGACGTCCA
Source organism: Brachypodium distachyon (assembly GCF_000005505.3). NCBI lineage: Eukaryota > Viridiplantae > Streptophyta > Magnoliopsida > Poales > Poaceae > Brachypodium > Brachypodium distachyon. The sequence continues at coordinate 52,673,133 of NC_016133.3, forward strand.
TGGCGGTGACGGTCTTGCGTCGGGCGTGCTCCGTGTAGGTGACGGCGTCGCGGATGACGTTCTCGAGGAAGATCTTGAGCACGCCGCGGGTCTCCTCATAGATGAGCCCCGAGATGCGCTTCACGCCGCCCCTCCTCGCCAGCCTCCGGATTGCCGGCTTGGTGATGCCCTGGATGTTGTCGCGGAGAACCTTGCGGTGCCGCTTCGCGCCGCCTTTGCCCAGCCCCTTGCCGCCCTTGCCGCGTCCGGACATCGTCGGAGATCCGATGAACTGAGAACAGTTGTACTAGACGAGAGATTTGGAATCGCTGCGGAGTTTGGTGAGGGAGAGGAATGGATCTGGGGTGGAATTTATAGTGGGAATTTGGGTGGGGGGAGGGAATTTTTGGTTTGGGTTTTGAGCGGGAGGATTTCGATTTCGGGGATGGTTTTGTTGGAAGGGTTTGTTTGAGACGTCCGATGGAATTGGGATCGGGTGGATCGGAGATGTGGAGGCAGATCCGTGGGAAGAGGGATTAGTTGGCGTTTGATAGGAGATGAACGGTGGTAAATACAGCGCCAGGGTTGCCGTGGATCGGTGACGTGGCGACGACTGTGTTCAACTGGATCGTCGCTGCGTTGATGGGCCTCGTGGCCCATAACTCGTCAACAGACAACGGCAGCTGCTAATCATGACTCGCGACTCCATGGTTCAGACTCACATAGTTTACTCACATGGTTTTGTCGCACATAGTCACAGTGCATCGTTTGACGCGAAAATATATAATTCGGTTTTGTTATTCAAAAGTTGTAAGCTTTTTAGTTAGAGATCAGTACAACGGTAGCACGTGAGAACGGGAAGAGACACTCCCAGATCTTAATCCAACGGTTATGATACATCGATTGAGATTTGACATTTTTTTTTTAAATCAGATGACTTCAAAATAAATAGCCACACCCTATATAATTATACAAACCAGATGGAGACTCGGAGAGAAGTCTAAGGTTTCGTTTGGACATAGATATTGGTACGCTTGAAATTGATTTCGCCCAACAATAGTTTTTTTTTGTTGTACATAGATTTTTTGTGAAATCTCACGCGACACCGATTCCAATTCGTGTTTGATTTTTTTTTGAAGAAATTCATGTTTGAATGAACAACGTCTGGAATTGTATATCCTCCACATTGGCGGCAGGCTAGCAAACAAAAAATGAATAGCCGATCTTCGTTATCAGGAATTACTAGAAAGTGTTTGATTTCTTCGCTCAACTGGCCTCTTGCTGAGCTAGCTCAGATAGGCTAGCTCGGCATTGCTAGCTTTGCCGTTGGTTGTTTGCTTTTGCATGGACGAGATCATGGTTTCCGTGAGGATTGGAGATTTGTTTCCGGCGTGCAGCGCTTCTCGCCGTCGGAGACGAGCCGATCTTGCTCTCCTAATGGGCAAGCAATTTCTCGCCCACTCGGGCTGGCTCACCTCAAAATCGAGGATAAATTTACGGATCCAATCGCTGGCCCTTGTAGGAGCTAGTTAAGCATTTGCCTGAAACCAACCGGACCCTTGGTCCAAACCACCTTTTGCCCGAAAAGAAAAGAAACTCAGGTCGTCTTTTCTAAAGGAAAATCCAAACAGTTTTTGCTTACAACCTTTTAACACCCCGTTGCTGCGTTGCAGGACTTCCCAGGAAAATCCAAACAGGCTCCCTGCCCAAACCGCTCAAGCCGACGGGCTGGTCATTGATCCAACGGCTTCAAGCTTCGAAGGTACCGGATCGCACGGCATAGCCCCCCTACGACGGAGCACGGCCGCGCACAGGCAGCGAACCACCAAAGCACCGTCCAGATTCCAGAACCAGGAAACCCACGCCCACGCCCGCGCCCGCCGCCCCCAACCTCGCCGCCTCCTCTCGGCTCGCCATCCTCGTCAGAGCCGCACTGCCCCATGGCCTGCGCCGGCTCCGCGCGGAAGGTGTCGGCCGTGCTGTACCACTACCCGTGCCCGGACGGCGCATTCGCTGCGCTCGCCGCCCACCTCTACTTCTCCGCCGCCGCCCTCCCCGTCCGCTTCTTCCCCAACACGGTCTACGATCCCATCAGGTAGTCTTGTCTTCCAAACAGAACCTCAACTTGACCCGCCGTAACTTCAATACCCGTGACTACATCTGTTACGATGCACGCGCGTTTCAGGTGTTTGCTCTGTCAGTATTAATGCAGTTGATAAATTTTACCTTTTGCGATGTCTAGGTGTAGTTCCATGATCAAGTAAGCATGTGTTTTTCGCAACAACAAAAAAAGTAAGCACGTGTTGTTCACTTTGACAATGCTGTGGGCCTGTGGCGTTGATTCAGTTCGTTTAAGCTAAAATGTGTGTCCATTTTTTGTGCTGTCCTTTTGTAGTTTTGTGCTTCTAAAAAATCACCCGAAACTAGGGATTATATCTCCCGCATAAAAGGACCATGCAATGGAGTCATATTCTCCTGGGGATAAGAAAATTGGTAGTCTGAAACTGGATGTTGTATTTTATCTCTGTCTGGATTTCAGTACGTAATCAGTTGTGGCAATTTGGAATGGGCATTGGGCAACAAATTCACCTAGAATGTATTGGTGTTTTTGTTGTCACGCCATGCGAGCCTTGGAAATGCAAACTCAGCATGATGATCTTGTGTTTCTCATGTTATAACCCTGATCTTATTGTTTGCTTGTTTGTAGGAGCGATGGTCTTCCGTTTGATGAAATCAAAGATGTTTACCTTCTTGACTTTGTGGGTCCTCCCGGTTTCGTTGCTGATATAGCCCCAAAGGTTGAAAGGTATTCAAACATTCATCTCGTACCTTCTTCCCTTTATGTCGTATTATTTACTTGTTTGTTTGAGTAGATGTGAATTGTTTTATTTACTTTGGAGCCATACAGATGTGAGGCTTCCTACTTTGATGTGCAGTAGTCGGTCATTCTCAATATTTGTATTATTTTTACTAATTAAGTGTAAAACACCTTGGCCTTTTATTCAGATACCGTGGAACAATTTTTGAACGCCGTATTATGGATATGCGGTTCAAGTGTAACAATCTTCAATCTTAGATCATCATAAAACTGCTTCAGAAAGTTGTGTGGGAATGGCATACTTGGAGATATTTCTATTAGTATTAACTTATTGTTTTTTCAGTGTAACAATCCTAGACCATCACAAGACTGCTATGGAAAGTTTATGTGGAAGTGCTGCCCTTGGACAAAATGTCAATAAGGTGATTGACATGCAACGCAGTGGAGCAACTATTGCATTCGACTTCTTTAGGAACAAGTTATTGACGGAAGCTAGTAACTTACGGAATCATGGAAGTGGCAATGCTGCAACTGAAGTGAAATATCTACCTGACAATAATCATGAAATGGTACAAAAGCTTTTCAAGTTTATTGAGGATGGAGATCTTTGGAGGTGGACTATTCCGAATAGCAAGGCCTTTAGCAGTGGTCTCAAAGATTTGGATATTGAATTCAATGTCAATGCAAATGGGAAGTTGTTTGATCAGGTAACAATTTTTACTTGCTAGTACTAGTGTTTTGCTGATAATTTAACTTTTGGTACTTGATGATTACTTCCTATTCTGTAGCTGTTGCAAAACTGTAAATCAGTCATGTTACTGCATAATCTGATCATGCCTATATTATTTTTGCATTTCAAAGCTTATCTCACAATATCTTTTTGTAAATGTGCACTGGTCTTGTTAAAGTTGCTGGAGCTGGATCCTGAGCAAGTCATTGCTCGGGGACAAGTGACATTATCGCAGAAGCAAAAATTAATTGATGACTGTTTGGAGAAGTCCTATGAAATTGAACTAGGCTGTGGCAAGTTTGGGAATTGTCTGGTAAAAATACATATGCATATCCCTTGTTTCTTTCTTGATTGTTCTCTATGATCTTTTGCTGTATGCACGGCACTGTTTTTTCCATAAGATGTCAATATTCCATGGTAATTGATGTGAAAGACTGAAAGTGCATTATTGCATAAAGATGATCTGGCATTAGCGTTGCCTGATCACAAACATTATAAATTAACATATACTTTCTGTTGGTAAGTATTAATTCTTGATTAAAATCCCTTTTTGTACTTGTTTCATGTGGCTATTTGATTTTTAATAAAATATCAGCAATCACCTTTATGTTGAGCGGTGTGTGTACTTCAAACTACATGTTTGTTCGAAGGCTGTTTTCGTTGAGTTGTTTTCTACCTGATGGTTGTAAGAATTAACTGTTGAGTACTTTTTACCCTTGTGCTAAAGATACATAGGGCTATGCAATAGGTGCAGAAGCTTTGGGATGTTAAAATAAAATTTGGTAGGGAAGGTTCTGCAGATGGCATGTGCAAGTTCCGTGGTGCAGGGGTGTTACATATGCACCTCTGTTATCTTGGCTTGTTCAGGATTTTTCTTGGTTTGCACCATTAGTTTAACCTTCAGTGATCATTTTCTATATTCATTCACATTTGACTGTCTGGTTCTCCAACTTTAGTATAACTCTTATGCTTTTATTCAGGCCCATTGCCTAATATGTCTTCCTAGGATTGGCCTGTAATCCATAACCTATCCTGTTAGGTGTAACCTTTCGCTCAATACTTAAATCTACAATTGAAGCATCTGAGGCCGCATCAATCGAGGATACACGATAGAAGGAATTGTTAATTAACCTCACCTTCCCAAAGCGTGGGTTTGCTTTACTAATTTTGTTCTCTCTATGCGAACCCCCTCTCCTTATCAGAAGACTGAGGTGTAGGTAGGGCTAAAAAAAACAAAAAAAAAAGAGTCAAATCGCACCATCTCTATGCATCCAGTTTACTATCTTCATTTTGCGTTTTCACCAACAGTATTGGCTCTATAAATTATTTGTATTTTGTCCCTTAGGCTGTCAATGCTGATGCTATTTCAAAGTTGAGAAGCGAACTCGGAAACCAGCTAGCTAACAAGAGTCGAAATTTGAATCTGAGGCAAGTTTAACGTTCCACCGTTTGCACATTTTGTCCATAATCTTTATTTTGGTGTTAGTTCTTGTTCACTATCTAGATATGATCTGTACTTAACTAAACCATGTTGTCTTAATCTCATAATGACAGCTGTGCTCTATTTTTCTCAGAGGTATTGGTGCTGTAGTTTATAACGTCCCTGAGTTGAATAATGACCAGATGCTAAAAATAAGCCTAAGAAGTTTGGAACAAGAAGACACGACATCTATCTCTCAGGTACTTTTTCCCTTATGCAGTCTCTAAAGGCACACCATCTTAGCTTGTGAAAGGTCTTTTTGTTAGAATTACAGACATATAATGTTTGATTCTCTGTCTAGGAATACGGTGGCGGAGGACATCGGAATGCAAGCTCGTTTCTGTTGAGCGTTACAGAGTTTGAGAGGTGGAAGGTTGGAGCTGAACCTTCCAACACTAAAACTGCCTAGCGGTTTTCTCTATTACTCTGTCAATCGAGGAAGTCTTAAGGTTGAGAAGGAAGAAAATACAGAAGGATACAACAGATGCGAGCAAGTTTTCTGTTTGGCAGCACATTGTCATGGAAAGGAGACCGCGGCAGAAATGTCAGGAGACTTATTCAGCATTGTGCTGTCATGAGAATCATGATATGCCTTGTTGTTTGATACTGCTCATGAATATGCTGGGAAGCAGCGCTTACTTTACAAAGTTTACTGAAACTTCTGCATTTCTCACCGCATAACTGTATTTTTTTTTCTGTCCTGTTAGCTAACCTAGACCGTGGCCCCCAATCTGGACATCTTTTACCAACTTTCTTAAGCTAACATACTTAAAGTATACCAGTATATGATACGCTAGTACAACATTGTTAGTAATGGGCAACTTGAAAGGGCTTTCAAATGAACTGTTATGAATTTCCCGATACACGAGGCCCCATTTGCAGTAATTTTCTTCAACGTTACAATAGACAATGTGTTCAAAGTTCAACTAGATGGCATCGACCCCGGGTCCACGGCCGTTGTTAGGGACTTGGGTTTAGTGCGGCATCTGCAGTCGTAGCACAGTGCGGATGCTTAGTTTCACGAAGAATCTAGCTTTTTTTTTTTAGAGCAACACGAAGCATCTAGCTGGGCCTGCTTGTGCCTGCGCTGTCCCTTTTTCTCTTTCTTCTTCCACGATCTACTTGGGCCCCGACATGGGCCGGCCTGTTCACGGCTTTGTCCGGCCGGCATGCCGCGTGGGTGTGCCGGTGCCGGGGGGAGACCGCTGTAATCATCGGTGTCTCTTTTCACTGAAGAGCGTCTCTATCGCTTTATATCAGGTATAAAAAAGAACAACTCTTGAACTCAAGAGAGGAGCTTGTAGAACATCTGTACATACAAAGGGGACCAAGACGAGCGCACGCGTATCGGCGTATGCGAGGCGAGGGTGGTACGCCAATCAAAAGAATGGGATCCTCTTGGGATACTGGAGAAAAGCGTACAGTTCTGAACACTCTGTGCTTCTTTTGACGTAGAAGAAATTATTACCGGCTCGGATTCGAACCGGACGGGCAAAGGACGCATGCATGCATGCATGATGAGCTGGGAAAGGAAAGGTCCTACGAATCAATGCGGGCCTAAACATCGACAGGTCCTATCAGGGACCCCAAGCTTGTTCAAACCACAGGGCCGGGCCAGCGTTGCTATCACCAGCAAACATTGTTACCTCCATCAAGCCAGTGGAATGGAGTACTTGTAAACGAGGGAGATGAATACAGAGCAATTCCATACTGAAAGTCTGCGACACATGTCTCTAAATCTGGTATAGGTGTAAGATTTGCGATTGCGACTAGTTGGCTTGATGTTATTTTTCTTTCGAGACGGAGGCAAAAGCTTTGCCTCATCTATCGATGCTCGGTTAATTAACAGAAAATCAGGCAAAAACCGTTACAACACTCCCAAGAACCGTCAAAGATGACAGCCCCAAGGACACCACAAGCCAACATGGTTACCAAACGCACTACACACAAACTATCGAGGGAGAAGACCATCGTCAACGGAGTTCGAAGGTGTCATCGTCATCACACATCACTCCTCGAGCTGGCGACTCTGACTTCACCGCAAATACCGCCAACAAGTCCTCACCGCGACAATCGCCTGTAGCCCACGTCGGCCTATGCCAAACAGTCGGCCCACACGTCGAGGACAAGGCAGCTCCGATTTTGAGGACAAGCTCAGACAGGAAGAACGACAGGTCTTGCGCTGTAGATCGCCGAACATCGAACCACCTTCCACGAGGCACCTTCGCCACCAAACCGCAGGAGGCACCCAGCGCGTCCACCACACAACGTCATCGTCATCGGCAACAACACCCACGACCGGCGACTCCGACTTCACTCAAGCAGACACAGAAGGGAACTCTGCAAGGCTAGAGCTCTGACACTATCTCTTCCACATAGATCGCTGCAAGGACAAACACAAAAGATCACAGACGGTCGACGCTGAAGACCACGCCGAGACCTTGCATCCCACGTCACCATTGTCGTCGCCGCACAAATCGCAACGCAACCACAAGCTTCCATCCACCAGACCCTCCAGCCGGTGTCAACTCCAAAGACGATGCCATCAATATGGGGAACGACGCCGAGCGCCGCCATCATCCGGTCAAGAAAACCTGAACCTGAGGTTTCCCCTGGAGCTCACAACGGGGATGGTTGGGGAGGCCCGCCAGGCCCAAAACAGGCCCGCGGCACCGAGGACGCCGCCTCGCGCCAACACCTCACCGAATCTGGCGCCGCCACCGAAGCAACGACGCCCCGACGGCCGCCATGTGCGTCGCCAGGCCCTGGGCACCTCCACACGTGCCATAGCGGCCTCCCGCGTGCCTCCCCTCGCGCCGCCGCGCCTCGACGGCCTCCCGCACCCCTCCACGCGGGCCGCCGCGCCCCGACGGCAAACCGCGTGCCTCCCCGCGCCCCGGGCGCACAAGAAGGCGAAAATCCGCCCCGCTCGCCACCTTCCCATGATGTGCCCGACTTCGCCGGCCCGTCCTCCGGCGGCGGCGATGCGGGGGAGGGATGATACGGGTGTGGGTGGCCCGATCTTTCGATGAGATTGGTAACTCTCGATTTGGGTAGGAGGTGACGTTGACGATCCGACTATGGCCTAGGAGGCAGCGCCTTAGCAATCGATACACCAACTCCAAAGGATTATTGATCACGCGGGGGCACGATCAACCTGACCACGAAGGTCTTTGTTCCTGCAAGCAATCGAAGAACAAGCAAGAACAAGATAAATAGCGGATGCAATCTAAAATTGCGAATATACTATATCAAACCAATGTCTCAACGAGACGATAAGTTGGGGTTCCGAAAGCGGTAAAACAGGTGGTCTAACCGACACACGCGATTACACGAAGTAGTAGCGATGGCTAACTTTTAACTAAACAAAACCCAAGGCTCCATAGGGGGGGCTCATGGGGTATAAATAGGAGGAGGGAGAGATATTTTCGTCCACCTTGAGTAAGGAGGTCGAAATCCAACTCTATATCTAACTTTCCTAACAAACTACAACTCTTTAGGAAACCGAAAAACAGATCCGTCAGCTTGTTTTGTCCTCCACGGTCAGCACGAGTCGAATCTCTTGATGGGGCCAGATCCGTTGGAAAGGTCTTGTAATTACCTTTCCAACAAGTACTTGTTTGCTTGATTTGGACTCCGGATGCGGCCTGGGTGATTAAAACAAATTCGGGTCTCCTGGCAGCTCGGACCCGAATCGGATTCAACTTTAATTCGTGATATCTTTCTCTAGCAAGCTCCGAATCATGTGCCGTTTGATTTGTTGGAAAGTACACTTGAAATCCTTCCCTCTCAGCTGTATGAATGCTTGATTCTTGTTGGCCCTCCCGTTCGCCTCCATCGTATCTCATCTTGACTTTGGACTTGAAAAGCTCGACAAGATGCCTACGTAATAAAATGAGACAAGATAGTAGTAACTCCGCCTCTTCATAAATATGACAATGAAAACAATTACTACTTGAATTCACCTGATTATAAATCTTGTCAAATATTATAGAACTGAGGGTACCAAAGGTCGTATCCATGGTTAGCATGTCCATATCAAGGGAGGAGGAGGGGAGGTACGGCCGGCGGCGAGGGTTTCCCCCGGGTTGCCAGAGGAGGGGGGCTTGATGTTATCAGGACACAAGATGGATGCGCATAAGCATATAGTCATAGGAGCATACACACACACTGACCCAAGCGCAAGACGCATGGATCTCACCTGCAAGCGCTAGGAGGACACTATTCAGGAGCACCAAAGGATAAATTGGATCCGTTTCAAAAAAAAAAGAAAAAGAAAAGAAAAACAAAAAGAGAGGATAAATTAGACAGGACCAGGACGGTCGTGAAAAGAACACAAACACGCATGGTTGCCGTCCGGCGTGCTTTTTACCTCTTTGGTTCCGCACAAAGCCTTGTGCGGTGGAGCAAACAACAATGGACTTTGTTGCCTAATTTTCAAGCGCTCTATGATGTCACTGTGCCCTAAAGAGGAGGCAGAGTTGAGAGCTGAGAGCAGAAGCAGCATACTCCCGTTCCAAATGCCTGGTGTGGTGTGCTCTGCTCATCTCCCAGCTCGCATCTCATACGTACTACGATACGAGTAATGTACGCTATACGCACGGAGGGGCACTTTTAGTCTCGCAGATGACATAATACTCCGTTGGTCCGAAGAGAAATTCATGTGAGTACGCAAAGTTCGAAAGTTGGTTGCGCCAATAGGGTACACCCAAAGTTGTCCCTCTCACCATCATGTGGGTTCCTACCAACTAATGCATGAGCTCGCTTCTTGCTTGTTAAACTGGTGGGCTCGCAGTTGTAGCCACGGGAAGTTGGTACGTAGCCACGTAGGTTCGATTAACCAAAACGTTACTCCCTCTAATATTAAATTTTTGACTCAAATTTGTCCAAATATCGATGTATCTATTTTTAAAAAACGTCTAGATTTAGGATCGGAGGGAGTAATCAATACTGAAAGCTAACTAGTAGCATGGTTATAACAAGGATCTGTGCTTCATGGAGCTTCTTTATACGAATAACTAGTAAGGCGAAATCCAATTGAATGTATACGCTCAATTGTATTCTCTCCGGGCAAGTTGCGTATTTTCTCCGTTCACACATAAGTGTCTTCTAGGTTTTGTTCTAAGTCAAAACAATTTAAGTTTGGCCAACATTTTTGAAAAAAAAAAGCAGCACATGTTATATCAAATCAATATATTATGAAACTACATTTTAAAACAGATCTAATGGTACTAGTTTAGTGTCATAAATGTTACTATGTTTTCTAATAAAATAGATCAAACTTTTTATTTTAATAGATTTGACTTAGAACAATACCTAAAAATACACTTATATGTGAACCGAGGGAGCAGAACCTTGGCACATGCATATGTCTAGTAGGCCATACAATTACCAATCATCCACTTAGTGCAATTATTCATGACCGTGGCCGAGGACCAGCTAGCTAGGTACGTCGTGCTCCTAGCACTAGTAGGCAGTATGCACCAACCACGACAGTTAATTTCAGGCCAAATCACCCATAAATTAAGGTCCAATCAAAGATACGATTTTTCACCGACCATGGATAAGTGCACCTGGCTAATGAGATATGAGGGGGTAGATCTGTGGTTCTGATCACAAACATTAGCTTCTCTAGTTTCACCTTTCCTGAAGTGCAGATGGATACAGATCAAGAACAGGTATGGATTCAAAAGGCTACTCTCATGCCATATAGGCAATCATAATGTAGGCAAATGCCACCAAAACATTCCAAGAGAGCAAAGGGATGATGAAGAACCGGTTCTAGAGGCAGGACAAGCCTTATCTTTTCCCTTGGCCGTCTCGTCTGTCTCGTTTGTGCTTCGCATCTATGCCCCGACCGTGCGTGGTGCGCCTCGCTCCTTCGGTCTGATAGTAGTCACCAGTGCTGTGCCAAATCAAGACACACCCCTTCCTGAAAAGGAGAGGAAAATAAATTAACCAGTGTTTTAAGCAACCCTGTACTTAGGCAATTATACTAGCTATCCTTTGTGGCAGAAGAGCATTATACATTTAGTTATACAATTCTCTTCTTTTTTGGCAAAAGATGGTAGTAGTAGAAGTTTATGCTGATCTGATCAATCCTGCAGTTGCACACGGCCAAAGAGCAGCAGCAGCAGCAGCAGTACAGTCCGTAACGAATGCACTGCAAACACAATAAATGGGTAATCAATAGGGATGTCGTGGGCAGAGGTAAGTGTCGTGCAAAGGTACCACTACTCCAGTATGTATACACTGGTACATACTAGATGCTGTCATACATACGTACTACGTATTGAACGATCGATACACGCACGCACAGAGCCAGTACAGAGGTAAATTGGGAAAGGATGGATGCAATTCAGGACGTACTAGGTAGCCCTCGCTGCTACTGTTTGCTCAAAACCGTAGCTCGTAGGTCCCGTGGCAACGCAGCAAGCGTCCGAGAACAACATCATTTGCAGCCTTGCAGGCAAGAGAGAGCACCCCGCTGTGCAGGCCCGGGACGAGGGGCAACGCTTGCCTCTGCTTGCGCTGCACACGTGCTGCGTCCTTCTTGCCCGTCTCGTTCTCCCGGGCCATCATTTTGCTGTCCCAGTATCCGGCATATCCTCATCAAGTTTGTACATGTCAAAAGTCACGCCCATGTTAGCATGTTGCATTTGCTCTCCACATGTACAGAACAAGCACGATCATCCTACGCAAGAATGCTGATGAGGATAGTCTCAGAGATCAGATCGTCCAGATCCTATCGTGTTAATTTTTGTCCTAATTAAGGGCAGCAGTACACTGTCAGATGCTAGGGGGAAAAACCAGCAGGGACCGGTTTTTTCGGTGCTTGTAGTGCACAATCGTGACAAATTCTGGGAATTTGACATGCAAATGAAACCAAGATTTCAAAACCGCCTGCAGCAGGCTACGGCAACACATGTACAGGAACAACCGCTTCCTCTACTCTCTCCTCGCACGCCAACAGAAGAAAGCTAAAGGCCATATGGCCGCATGGTAAATGGTAGTACTACACACAAACTAGTAAACTATAGGAAAACAGGTTCTGCGATCAGTAGTAGTACTGCAGCAGCAGCAGTAGTATTATATTTATGATTTATCCCATAGGACATACTTATAATTAGGCAACGGAGCGTGCTGGAATCAAAATGGAGAAATGAATAAGTTTTACCTCTGCAACCGTGCTGCTGGCACAGCAGAAGAGAGTACCGGGAAGCCTTTTTCTTTTCTCTCAGTGCCTGTGCTCTAGTGTCCAGTACCTCCGCTGGTTCTCTTCCTCATCATCTTTAAACACACACGGTTACAGTCGCCGCTGTTCCCTTTTCCCGGATCCCCGAGCTGCGCAGCTCGCCTTCAGTGACACTTCTCCTCCAGTTCTCCCTCAAGCTCTGCTCCCTTTTCTTTCCCGCGTGCTTTCTTTCTGTCGCTTCACTGCCATCTTTTGCTTTCTCCCGCTGCTGATCAAAGGAGGTTTCGAACTTAACCCCAAGGTGTTGTCCTCTGTATCTTTTGCTTGGTCTTCTCTTGCGGCAATGGCTGGGGGCCTTGAGGGGAGGAGCTCTGCGACTAGAGGAGTTGAGCAGGTAAGCAGCAACAAGTAATTTGTCATGCATTCTCTTTTAAAGCACTGTGGTCTCTTTTATGTGCATAATGGTTCTTCTTTGGCGGCCTGTAATTTCACTACGTTCGTTAACATGGATGGATCTGTTCTCCCGATGTTTCTCCTGGGCCAATAAATACTTTGCATTTCACGGAAGAAAAAGGAACAACATTGAACATCATGATCCGTGGTTCTCTTGGACTGCTCTCGTTGTAAAGCTTGACGCCCACAATTTTCCCTCCATTTTGAAATGTCGAAGCACATGTCATATTGTCATTTGCTGTCATGCCTGTCCAAACTCCGATTTGCATACGGTAGCTCATTTAGTATTTTCTTGCCTGGGCCATTTTGTGTTCACTTTACGAGAAATAGCAATGCTGGAAAAGTAACATCTTTGGAGTTTTCAGTTACATGGTTTAATAGATTAGTTCTTTCCTTCAGGCCATAGTTGCTCTGAAGAAGGGCGCACATCTACTGAAATGTGGGAAGAGAGGGAAGCCCAAGTTCTGCCCTTTCAAGCTATCTTCTGTGAGTAGCTCTTTTGTCACTCTAATTATGCTTAACTGAATGCTACAAGATTACAGTTTTACACGTTCTTTCACTTCCCTAATAGATTCATAACTTGTACGATGCAACCTGGCGACACCTAGAGACATGTAGCTCCTAAAAAATTAAAATTGAACACAGAAATGTAGTGATAGCTAACAATGCTGTGCAGTGCTCCAGATTTCTAATGACCAGCCCTATGGGAAATTTGGTCATTCATGTTAAGCTCAATGATCCAGAACATTTTTATACAAAGCACTGAAGTACATATTTATTTACTTTGAATATTTTCTATATCAAAAAATTCGCATAATAGATAATCACTCAAACACTGAAATTGAACACATACAGAAATTAATTCACATGAAACTCATACCTACGTAAATTAACTGATAGTCAAGCTATTGTTTTAGACTCCAAGGCTTTCTCAGTGTCCTCATACCACAGGCCACTCCAATGATCCACCTGTCCTCAGTCTATCCTGCTCCTTCATGCCCTGTTACTGATGACAGACAAACCAAATGTGAACATCTTACATGATATATTTATAATTATGCATACAGTTATGCTAATCATTATCTAAAAGAAATACAGTTACGCTAATAGATAAACTCCAAATCTAGCTTCCAGGATCGGCCATATATTCACTGTTTTCATACCAGGACTGCAATTGTACTGAAGCTTGTAAGAGAATTCAGGCATACAAGAGAAAATGCTTCTCAGACTAGTACGACAAGACCTGAAGTTTGAACAATAAATGTTCTAATAGTATAAAATTAATGTTCTCCAGTCTCCACTTCTCCCCGTTACCCATAGAACAGACATTTGAAGTAAGTTATCATTAGTTCGTACTCCCTCCTTACCATGTTATAAGGCATGCGGTTTTTTCCTAAGTCAAATCTTTTCAAGTTTGACCAAGTTTATAGGACAAAGTTTGAACATCTAAAATACCAAATAAATATATTATGATTTTATTAGTTGACTTATAAGATCTTCCTAAAGAGTTCCTCACCAAAAAACAATCATCCTAAAGAGTTGACCCATAACTGCATTGATTCTCATATGCAGCAAGCTGTGCTACGCTACGCAACCATCCAGCATTTCCAAATTCATAATATCCAGTTTGATATAGGTTTCCCAAGTTCTGGATTCTGAACTTCTGAATAACAGCAACATAAGTTTTTTATGTTTGCAGGATGAAAAAATGCTAATATGGTACTCCAAAGAGAGGGAAAAACATTTGAGCTTGAGTTACGTGTCGAGTGTAGTTCTCGGACAGAAAACAGTAAGCAGTTTCTTTTCCCAAACACATACTATTATTATTTACCCATATTCTAAGAATGTGGTATTGTTATTGTACAGACAAAACTTTTGCGCCTGCATTGGCCAGAAAAGGAATCTCACTCCTTGTCAATCATATACAAGAATGGTCAATGCTCACTGGACTTGGTATTTCATTATTAAGCCTTATACTATTGAGTTTAGAATTTCTTTAATACTCGTATTACTGCCTTTCTAACATTCATTTACAATCATGTCTACCAGATCTGCAAAGATAGGGAGCAAGTGGAATGTTGGTATCTAGGCCTAACAGCCTTACTATCAGCACTATACAGTCCTCTTCTTTTGGTTGATTCAACAAGCAGCCGTCGGATAAACAGTTGCACAAGTAGCCCTCCAAGCTATATTCAGCAAAAGAGCAGGCTATTTTCAGTGCATGACACAAGAAAGTTCACACAGGTTTGTTTTGGAACACAAGCATGCCGTGATTTCTATTTGAGATCATGATAATTTTGTCCAAGTACGAGTTCGACATGACTCATGAATTTTCCTAGATTACAAATAATCTAGTGATTTCTAATCAGCTGTTGTCCGCTGCAAGGAAATTACCAAATTGATGAGGACAACATGTTAGGCTGTGTTAAATTACGGCCATTTGATTAGTTTTCTCAATGTGACAATAATAAAACTTTAAAACACTCTACATTAGATGAAACCCAAACAACAACAATAATACACTTTGTGCACTATTAGATGAAACCCAAACAACAACAATAATACACTTTGTGCACTATTAGATGAAACCCAAACAACAACAATAATAAGGCAATACATCTGATGATTGGTTGTATTGTCTTATTCACATAGTATTTTCATTCCTAACTACAAATATAACGTATGAACTTATCTAGTTAATTTATTCATGAAGGTACACTCACTATATGGCAGTCCTAGGTTGATACAGAACAAATTATCAAAGAGCAATCTGGACTGCTCAGAACCATTTGTCTCTCCAAGGCAGAGAACATGGTCAGACCTAGATTTCTACATGGAAAAGTTTACTCCGGAAATGATAAATAGAGTTAAAAACAGTTTCCAGGATCTAACGGTTGCTGACACAATTAAGGAGCAAGGAATTACCCAGATGCCTAAGCTGAAACCATCTGAAGGATCACACGTGGCATATGGAACAGATTCTCTGAAGGACATCTTTGTCTGGGGAGATGTTCTTGGCAGTGTGTTAGATGACAGAGACACATCAAAAGCCAACGTTTCACTTCCAAGGTTATTGAACTCAACACAGATTCTTGATGTGCAGAATGTCTCCTGTGGAGAGAAACATGCGGCAATAGTTACTAAGCAAGGGGAGGTCTTTTCCTGGGGTAAGGAGGATGGTGGGAGATTGGGACACAAAGTGAGTGTCGGTGTCTTGCATCCTAAGATTATCGAGTCTCTTGCTTTTACCCATGTGAAGGCTATTGCATTTGGGGCAAAGCACACCTGTGCACTTGCGATTTCAGGAGAACTTTTTGAGTGGGGTGAAGGGACACACAGCTTGGGTGTGTGGGATGATCAGTGTCAAAGAAGCCAATGGTACCCACACAAATTGTTTGGTCCTTTGGAAGGCGTATCTGTGGTGAAGATGGCATGTGGCCAATGGCACACGGCTATCATATCTTCCTCTGGTCAGCTGTTTACATATGGCGATGGAACATTTGGTGTTCTTGGACATGGCGACACAAGTAGCGTTGCTCGTCCCAAAGAAGTAGAATCTCTGAAAGGGTTAAGAGTCAAGGCTGTCGCGTGCGGGCCATGGCATACAGCTGCCATTGTGGAAATATTAGGCACTGTCAAGAGCAATGCTCCTAGTGGGAAGCTGTTCACTTGGGGTGATGCGGATAGAGGGAAGCTGGGTCATAGTGATAAAGAATCAAAGCTTGTACCAACCTGTGTCAAGGCACTCACTGATTCTGATTTTGCTCAGGTATCCTGTGCGAAGGCATTAACAGTCGCACTTACAATAACTGGTGTTGTTTTTACCATTGGAAGCAAGGAACACGGACAATTAGGGAGCCACCGATTAGATGATTCATCTATTTGTTCAGTTGAAGGGCCTCTTAAGACTGAGTTTGTCAGAGAGATATCATCTGGCTCTTCCCATGTTGCAGTTTTGACAATGAACGGAAAGGTATTTACGTGGGGCAAAGGCACAGAAGGTCAACTTGGTTTAGGCAACTATGTTGACAGGAGCTCCCCAACTCTAGTGGAGGCCTTGGAAGATAAGCAAGTGGACAGTATAGCTTGCGGTTCCAATTTTACCGTGGCAGTTTGTTTACATAGGTCAATCTCAGGCAAGGATCAATCTGTATGCAGCAGGTGCCGGTTGTCTTTTAGCTTTGCAAGGAAGAAGCACAACTGCTACAACTGTGGTTCCATGTTCTGCAATTCCTGCAGCAACAACAAGGTTTCAAGGGCAGCTCTTGGACCAGATAGGAACAAAAGGTACCGTGTTTGTGATGCATGTTTCACTCAACTGCAGAAAAATGAAGAATGTGGCACAGTAAGTTCACGACTGACTATCGAAAAGGAAGAGGCATTTCCAACAGAAATAAGAGCATATACACCAAAGTTGTCACGTATATTCAAGGAAGCAAATTCCATAATGGAAAAAATGGCATTGGCACAAGGTTACCATCAGAGAAATCAGGACTTGGCTGCCCCAGATCAATTGAGAATACAGAGATGGGGGCAAGTAGAGTGCCCCAGTCAATTTAGATGTGCACGCAATAGCATTCCATGCTGTTCTACATCAAAGGAACAGACAGTTGATGAATCAGTGCCCGCCAAAAGTGCCCAATCAGCTAGTAGTTTGAAAGCAGAACTAGATTCGACGGAAAAGATATTACTAGAAGAGGTGAAACAACTTCAAGCACATGTAATTCATTTAAACACTTTTGTCTGTAATGTTGGGCTTCTGTTGAACTCCTTTAAATCATATACTTTAGTAACTACTGTGCTGTCTTATTTTTTATTCTAAGCTGGAATGAACTGATAGCAGAATAATTGTTTTCTTCTTATCTAAGCAGGTGACCACCCTTACAGAACAATGCCGTTATAGGAGCCTGAAGGTTCAGCTGTGCAAACAAAAAGTCGAGGAAACCTGGCTGATTGTCAGGGATGAAGCAGCAAAGTGCAAAGCTGCAAAAGAAATAATAAAGGTTTTAACCAATCAGGTATAAGTATGACCTATGTCAATCCTCAACCTATTTAGAAATCGAAATTGTCAGACTACTTATGCAAAATAAGTTGTCTTCTGCAGAGGAATATTTTGTCAAGGAAGATTTTAGTTGGTAAGCATTCATACAGCTCCGAAACTGTACCTAGCCACATGACCATTGGACAACCAGTAAAAGCAGAACTACCAGACCCACCGGACAAACACCCTGTCATTGGCAAATTTCGACGGCTGAGCAGCATCAGGGATCATCATCGAAACGGCAGAGGAACATACAACGCCAGCAATATTTATGCTGAGGAGGCAGATGCCACTATTCCTCCTATTGATTCCAATGGTGTGGTCGAGCAAATCGAGCGTGGAGTATACGTAACCATCGTCACATCCCCCAGTGGCAACAAGGGCATCAAGCGCATCCGGTTCAGGTGAAGTCCCCCAAAGCCTTGATGCTACTCATCGGTTGTCACACAAATGTTCTAAATAATTTATTTTTGAAATAACTTGCTCTTCTGATCAATCGTGCAGCCGGAAGCACTTTGGTGAGAAGGAAGCACAAAAATGGTGGGAAGCAAACGAGAGCAGAGTGTTCAAAAAGTACAGCAGCATGGAGAAAATGACGGAGTAACCAGCTGCTACATTGTAGTAAGGGATTCCAAATAGTAGTAGTAGTAAATACACTGAAATATGCTACTGCTCAGTAAAAGACGTAGCAGAGCATATGGAATGATGTGAGCAAAGGAATTCAGGAACCATCCTTTGCTCCCTAGGAAGCAGGCAGTTTGGATAACTGCATTTTCAACATTTGCAGTTCCTCTGCAGAAATAGGAGTAGGCCCCCATGATTAACGCTACACAGTTGTACAGAAGTTTGAGTTGGATTAGGGTTAGGTCAGGATCCGATCATTCAGAATTCGGATGTATTCGTAAATTCGTAGTGTGGATTGCCTTCCTGATCGGAGTCAAACTCAAACAGCGCAAGAGCGAAGACATACCAGAACGGATGCTGTCGTTGAAGCTGCCTGCGCACTTCCCCGTGTTTGGTTGGACAGGAACAATGGCGACTTGGCGTGGCGAGGGCTATCGCTGAAGCTGCCTGCGAGCTTCCCTGCCCCGGGGCGATGCCTCTCCCCTCCCCGTCATCTGCCGCATCTCCGCCGCCGCCGCCGCCGCCGCCGCCGCTCCCCCCCGCCCCCCCTTGTGCTGCCGAAACGAAATTGTGTATCGGCAGCACGAAACTGTACTACCCCGCGCGTCCTTTGCACCCGCCGCCGCCAGCCGCGCGAGCCCCCACCATTGGTCGGGATGCACCCTGTCATCCCCGCCTCGCAGGCCTTCATCCTTTTCGAGCCCCCGCTATTGGTCGGGATGCCGAATTTGAGAGGGGAGGTAGGGGCACCCGAGCCAATTTTTTGGTGTGCTCCTCTGTGTTCAAGCCTGAAGGGAAAGTTTCAATTGTACTTGTACAAGATGAAAGTTGACCGGATGCAGCTTATGGCCAAGTGAACCAAATCAAAGTTATCATATTGTACTGTACTTCAGATTTACAGAGCATTCGACGTTTTGTTCGTCTTCTGCCCATCATATCTTTTACAGAATGCTGACTAGAGAGTGAAACAAGCCTAGCTTACATATAGTTAGACTATGACAACCCTCTCAGACCGGTTGATACAGGCAACAACCACTGAACCCTGAGCCTCCCGATTCGGGGGAAAATTGCAGACACACGCTGCAGAAAAGAAAAACAGGGATACTAATACGGATTCCAACTATATATTCACGAGCAAGAACCAGAATTGCTCAATCTAACGTGGCTTCTAGCTGCTTCCCACTGCAGATCATCTCTCTGGACCAGCTGAAGATATCAGAGCAAAACTAGCAAACATCTAAAATTGTGAGGAGCGTGTGGTGGCTCCCCCCGGCTGTCACAAGCACAGCCTTGTCAACTCACCGTCTGCCTCCTCCCTGGGCGCCTCTGATCGCGGCGACTCGCTCTCGGCGGCGCATCTCTTGTATGGCACAAAACCTCTCTGCAGGCTGACAGAAACCGAGCTCTCGCACTTTGTTAACCGCGGTAGGGGAGTTGTGTCGCTCTCGCTGCTGTTTCCTCGCCCGCGAGAGTCGGCAGCTTCTGAATTCTGAGCTGCTGCTGATCCGGGGGCCGTGTTCGAGCCTGTCCAGGATCCTTCTCTCTGTGTGACCTTGTTGTCTGCAGCCGTTGAATGATGGCGGAGTTGCTGGTTTGGAGCCATGGCCTGCTGGTAGAACAGCGCGCCAGGCAGGGCCCCGTTGTAGCTGAACCATGGCATGGCAGACTGCGTGGTGAAACCATCCGATGGCTGAGGGACGAAATACACGAACTGCTGCATGCTGCTCGGCCATGGATTCCATGATCCTCCTTCTGTGGCGCCAACAGATGGTACGCTTCTGCTTCTTTGCGTAGCTGTCTCGGCTGAAGCTTCCGTTCCCAGGTCTCCGCCGTTATGCAGGGTCCCGGTGCTGGTGTTCGGCTTCTGACATGAATCCTTCAGCACGACGCTCTTGCCAAATAGCTTAAGGACTGATGTCTCTGATCCTGTATATGACGCTTCTTTGACATCACCGTTTGAAATTCGTTCTGACGCCTGAAATTGACATTCCAGAAACAAGTTTTAATTCAAAGGTGGCAATTATGTTAAAGCAGATCACATTGTCACTAGTAAATCAGCATATAAACATACCATGTTTCCTTAATTTCATATACAGACGTCTAAAATTGGTTATCTTCTGAAAAGTGATGCCAGTACTACTACGAGTACTTGTTTATGGCTGCATATGGTGTGCAGTCTCTGTTGTCTGAAACGATCCATCGTTACATTCAGACAAATTCAGTTCCTATTGAGGTCAGAATTTATTTCTTATTTTTCCATGGTTAAATTGATAGACTACCTAGTTCATTATCCACCATTTTTTATATTGCTACCTTGATAGAGTATTGGCCATCACATGTCCCTAACAAATTGGAAGAGCACATTCCAAGGAAGTGTCTATTTTTAGGTCGACCAATTTTATTTTATTTTGTTTCTAAAGCTAAGGGCGTTTAGCTCTTTATCGAACACAAATGATTAGTTGCACAATTTTTAAATTTGCGGTCAATTTTACCTTGTGTTTCTAGAACTACAGTTACACATAAATTTTGTGCAACTTTAAACGTATAAACTTTGACAGACTTAGAAACACTCGCACTACTTCGAAACAGCAAATCCGAAATAATACCTTGGTTTTTGGCACCTGCAGACCCAATTCGTCAGTTGCGATGCTTGACGAGAAGCACCCGTCCACCGACGAGCCGTAGACGTTGTTGTTCCCATGTTCATCCGAACCAGCGGCCGATGGGAGCGGCGACCTGCTGCCGTTGGAGTTGTTGGAGAACCCGCCGCCCAAGACGGACGTCGGCGACCCGTCCTCCTGCTCGCACATGGACTGCATCCGCACGGGAGGGGGCCTCTCCAGCTGCGTGAGCCCCGTGACGCCGTGCTTGCTGGCCGCCGGTGCGCCCTCGTCCGCTTTGCGCGGGTACGGGTGCGCCGGTTTCCTCTTCGGCCGCGGCGGGGGGATCTGGATCGCCGCCGCCGCGACGCTGCCCGAGCCGCCGCCGCTGCTCCCCGACGATTCTTTCGTGACCTGCAGAGCACCACGGTAAAATCCGGGCATCAGGAATCCCGTAATACTCCACTACTGAAATCCAGATAGATGGGAGAATCCGTATACACGAGGGAAGTGGAAGAGACAAGTAGTACCTTGGAGAAGAACTTCTGCGCGTGGCTCCGTATTTGCACGGCGGTCTTGGTGCCTATGTGCTCTGCACGCACGGAGGGAGAAGAGATTGTTTAGTTCAGGTGAACGGACGAATGAACCCTGCGTGTGAATTAATTAAGCTCTCTTTCGCGTATGCGGACCTTGGATACGGCGCCAGGCGCGGCCGTGTAACTGAAGGGCCTCCAAGAACCGCTTGTGCTCTTCCTCGGTCCACTTCTCCCGCTGCTTCGTGATCGTGTAAGGCTTGCGTGCCTGGTGGTGGAGGGGCAAAGCGTGGAGACAAAGAAATTTTTAGGCCGGGGGTCGCGGTTGAAGGCAAAGGCAGGCAAAGATTGCCGGTCGGGGTTGTACCTTCGGTACGTGGTCTTCCCCTGACAAATCCATGTCGTCGGAATTCAGATGGTTCTTGCGATGATGATCCACGGTGTTCTCGCCACCGGCAGCACGATGAGCGACGGCGTTTTCGTCGGTTGCCATCGCGTTCTCCTGCAAGGACGGACCGAGAAGAAGAAGACGAAAAATAAGCATCCCATAATTTGTTTCAGAGAACACCATTTCAGTCCCATCCACAAACGATCTCTCCCGGAGAAGAAACTCGACTGATATCAATGGATTACCTGCAAAGAGGCCATCTACAGTGTGCAAGAGCGAACTAATCCCCAAAACCAAATCACACTGCCCAAGGTCTCCACACCACCAAGACACAGACCGAGCACAGGAGAGGAGACGAGAGGCGGGGAGAAGAGACGAGACGGGAAGAAGAGAACGTTATACATAGGGCCCGGGGGAGGAGGGGAAGCGGAGAAAAAGAGCATGGGCCACGTCGGACGGGATTTTTCCGGGTTCCCTACTAGTCTCTCATGGCGAAGCTGCTTTTCTTCTCTCCTGGGCGCCTCGCGGTCCCGGAGAAATAGATAAATCCTTTGCCTGTGGGAAGAGAAGAGAACTCAGGGAAGCCGCTCGTTCTTGTGGCTGTGGCTCCTCCTCCGGTTCCGTCGCTGTCATGTGCCCCGAGTGCTCCATTAATTTCCTGAGCTGCGGTGAAAACTGCAGCCGCACCCCGCGGTAAAAAAAAAACAAAAAAAAAACGTGTGTGTAAAACTCGCCGTGCATGCAACGTGTGCTCGATCGCGAGGCGAGCGGGCGCGGAGTGTGGACCGGAGAAAATCACAGGGCCGCCTTAAACATAGGGCTCGATGCTCAATTCCGTCCGGTCGTTGGAGTACTTGGCAGCCTTGCAGAAGAATTGAGACACACAAGTAAGTATGTTCGCTCCTTTCGCTAGAAGAGGAAAAACAACGGTTCACAGCATAAAACGCCAGAGCCTTTTTCCTCCCCCCGTGAAAGAAAGAAAGAAAGAAATCTCCCCAAAAAACAGCGAAAATATCCCAGCCACTAAAAATCGGAGCACCACCGGAGGCGATGATGCGTTCCCGTGACAGTGACCGCGTGGACGGGATTAAAATAAGCGGGAGGGAAGGAGAGGATAACAAAAAGCGAGCGACGCAGGTGATCTTTTCCATTGCGCTTTATGACACGTCAACGGGGGATGGGCCTACCACTGGGCCGGGAAGAGGAGGCCGCCTCGGCTGCCCGACACGCGGCGTGGCGCTGGAAGAGGCAAGTAGCAGATAAACGTGGCTTTCGCGCTTGCCGCAAATGGGGCGGCTCCTGGCCACAAGCTGCTCTCTCTCTCTCTTTCTCGGGTCGGGTTGGCGCTACAAAAATCCCCCGAAATGTCCTGGCCATATGTTTCCCCGGGGGGCCTCTCCTGCCCCTCCCGCCTCACGTCGCGTGGCGTCGCCGCGTGAACCGTGATCCATCCATCCATCTCCAACACACGCAAACGCACACGCGACGCATACGAGTCTGCAAAGAGAAGCAGCATGTGGGGCCGCCGCCTTGAGAGTTGAGAGGGGAGCAGAAAAGGAACGAGAAAGGAAGGCGTTCGTGCTTGCAGTCCATGTCAGCAGATTGCTGTTGGTGGTGGTGTAGCGCGCTGCTGGCATTTCTGGATGGATAGGTGGTGGGTCCGCCGGACCTTTTGAGGCGATTTCTGTGGACCGATGAACGGACGGGAAGTGCCAAGGGCGACGAAGAAGGACGCCGGTGCACCTATAGCAGCCTGATACTAGTAGCTGTATCAGCAGCAAAGAGCAACCAGAAAAGTCTGTGCGTCTGCTCACTGCTTAGTGCTCCTTTTGATTCAAAAGAATGGAGTAGAAAATTTGGAGGGTTCTATTCTAAGAATTTTTTTCTTTATTTGCAGGATTTGAAATCATAGAAATATTTTTTATGTACTAGTTTGTATGCAATTCTTAACTTCGATGAGGTCCGATCTCATGAATTTTTTTTCTCTATGACAACAATCAGTAGCACATAATGCTTTAAGCAAATCCTATGTTTTTTCTATTCCTGTGGTGCAATCAAACAACTTCTACTGCACATTCTTGTACTTTGAATTTACATAAAGATTCAACATGCCGTGACATTCAAATCCTATGTTTTTTCTATTTATGTGTTTTTGAAATCCTGCAAATCAAAGAGGCCCTTAGTTTCGCACTCTTGCGCCCGAATTATAGTCTATACTAGAATGATATCCGCTACACAGTTGGGTTATTAATCACAGCTACTCTCTTTTTAATTCGTGTTATGAAATTCCATCAATTCTTAGCATGTACCGCCAAAAATGACTTCTTTGGCATGGCCATGGTCTCATGCATGCGTGTACTTCTAGATACTCATATCTGTCAAATTATGCCGGTTCCACGTCTCATCGCATGAGCTGGTGTGTTCGGAGAGGCACGATGATCAAACGAGGAACAGACGAACAGACAAATCGCTGAACTGCAAGAGCGTGTGCGTGCGGCGTGCTATGTGTGAAATCCTCTTCACTCCCTACAATCGACTTAGGTGAAAATCTGAAAATTCGCGTCGCCAGCCGTTGGATCCGAAACAGACGGCAGAGATTAGACCTGGGAAGCCGAGGCACAACTTAAACCCTTTTTACAGAAAACACCCTGGTAAAACTAGCATACCGAATTTGCACAGCCACGATTCGTCTTCTATCTTCACACCTCCTCAGATCTTCACAGCCGTGGGGAAATCGCTGTCCACCGGCCGCCAGCCCTCGACAAGGGCCGCCTCCCCTCCCTGGACCAGCGCCGGTTGCATGATCAGGACCTCCGCCACTCGTGTGCCATGGCCATCCGCAAGGCCCGTCCTTGAGTGCTCTCCCTCCGGCGGCCGTGAGCCATGGCCTTCCGCCGGCTCCGGCGGCAGTGTCGCAGTGAGCCTGAGCCACTGGCATCCGGTGGATCCGCCCATGATCCATCGCCTTCCACCGGCCATGAATCTCCCTCACAAGCACGCGTCACGACCCGGCCATATGGACATGCTTCGCCGATCAATCTGGATGGATAAGTACCAGCACGTGAAAATTGGACAGGGCATAATCTAGATTAATTTATTCACGAATTCACCAGCTCAATCAGAAGATCTTATGTACATCCACGATTTCAATCAATACAACGACAATACAACAATAGAAGAGAAGCAATCTGCCTGTACATCCATCAATCAAATACGGCAAAGCAAAACACGAGAACATTTTGTTCTTCAGCTACAGGAAAAGTAGACAGCAATTTCTGCAGCAAAGCAAAACAGCAAACCCATACACTGCAGCTTCTGAAGCTTCGAGTGGCCGTCACTTGCATCCAGGCCGCCATTGCATGGGGGCAGCGAGGTTGCCGTCGCGCGGGCAACCAACGTGGCCGCGGGGTCGCCGACGCATGAAGCCTGCACCGCGCCGCTGGGCCTCCGTCATGGAGGGGGGCCGTCTCGGAGTTAACCGTTGCCTGGGGAAGCACCAGGTCGCCGTCGCGGAGAGAGAGAGCATGCACCCGCGCGGCCGAGCTCCAGACCAGGGTCACCCGGCCGCCGGCGCTGGGAGAGGGAGGTCCGCAGGCGCTGGGAGAGGGCGGGTCGCCGACGCTGCTCCATGGCGTGGCGATTCCATCGCTGGTCGAGGGCAGGGGCGATTCCCATCGATTCCCCATGGCTGTGAAATTTGGATATGATAGTTTTAGCAGGGGGTTCTCTGTAAAAGGGGGTTTAAGTTGTGGCTCGGCTTCCACTTCTAATCTGTACCGTATGTTTCGGATCCAACGGCTGGTGACGCAAATTTTCAGATTTTCACCTGATATGTCCCCTTAGTCCCCTTTTTCTACAGCGACACTAATAAGATTTGTTAACGGGATCTAGGCGAATACTTGTGCATCTACACAACCTTTTTGCACAAGCTTAATCTTATTACCGTAAGACGGCATAGTTTTAGCACCGTACAACATCAGTTTGGCAGCCTATGGTTGTCGCCTTCACGAGGAGGATCCATAGATATTATGACACGAATGTCTCCCGTGTCATTCGGCAGGGGTGACGGATGATCATTTGTCGAAGTTGACAAAAGTTGTTGTAGTTGCTGTATCTTTGATACATTGAAATATTGACTTTTTCAATCACTTTGTTTATGATTTGATTATGTAATCTTGCTGAATTGGTGACGAAGACAGGGAACTCGGACGTACCCACGAATAAGTGAAAAACCGTGTGCACGTGCAATGTGAGAAATGCATCTTCACGTCTGAGCCCATGTAAAAGCATCCACACTATTTAGAAATACTGTCTCTATAAATGCCTCTAATGATTAGAGTCAGCCTCCAAGCATTGCAGCTCCCTGCCTCTAAGCTATAGAGGTAGAAAATGTCTCCTTCCATGGAGGTAACCTCTAAGCAATGTAATGCATGTAAAATAAAAGAGAGACTATAGATCACGAGAGAGACTCCAAATACTTTATTCTCGGACGTGGGGTCCATCTTAGAGGTAAAATTGCCTCTAAGGACTACATCATTTGGTGACAAGGTAAGAGGTAGGGGGTGTGTCCCAACTTAGAGGTAAAACTACCTTTAAAGACTGTGGATGCCCTAACCGTTTTCTTAATGTACATACACTACGAAGAGGAGGAGGTACTAGCACAATATTGTGTTTTTTATACGGACTAAAAAAATACATGTTTAAAGAGAATGGTGTGCTATTGGTTATTATCTTACATCATACAATCCATATTCATTCTTTTCTCCAATGATTCGTGTCAAATCAACAAGTGCTTGTTGATGACAAAATCATGCAAAAACAAGTGACACAAACAAAGTGAAGTGACATATTTCAAAAAATGATGAACTGCCGTCACAAACCGAGTTGTGTAGGAGTAAAGATTGTGAGAGTTTCTTTTTCGTTGCTCCACAAGGGTGACCAAGAGAAAACCCTAAGCGCCACTGATGGCCCTCCATCTTCCCTGCATCCCTGCACCGCTTTCACTGACGAATCCAGCTTGCGTGCATGCGGTGCAACTAGGTCTCCATTGGACGACGGACCTGGCGCGCTTTGAGGTGGCTGCATGGAGTGGTATGTGCTTCTTTCACTACTTGTCGCCGAGTTGATGTAAAAAACGAGGAACCAACGAATATTAGAGCGGCATTCATGGACTGCTAGGGTTTGTCACCTGGTGCTTCCTCTCCCTAGTGTACTCTCTCCTTGTACTACCCCCGATTCATATTATTTGTCGAAATATTACATGTATCTAGACGCTTTTTAAACATAGATACATCCATATTTGGATAAATTTGGGAGAAGTAATATGGATTGGAGGGACTACAAATTTTTGTTTCTTTCGGTTGCTCTAATTCCATTTCATCGTCCGTGTGAAAGTTGGCTGAGTTTCCTCTGTGCAACTGGATGGAAGAAGCCCATTGAAGTGTCCTCTGGGGCTGCATTTGAGAGTGGGCTTACTTTTTATTTCTTACTACTGTAGTTTATTTAGCACACTTTGTTAGTAGTCCAGTAAACATATTAGTTAAACGCAAGACATGTTGGGTCTCATGGGAGGACATGTGCTCGCCAAAATTTGCCGGAGGCCTGGGATTCCGTGATATCGAGATGTTTAATTTATCTATGCTGGCGAAACAAGCATGGAGGTTGATGCAAAGCCCAGATACGCTGAGTGCAAGAATTCTCAAGGCGGTCTACTTTCCTCAAGATGACATCCTGACAGCCGGTCTCGGCGCGCACCCGTCACAAATTTGGCGGGCGATCATCGATGGCCGTGATGTACTCAAGCAAGGCCTGATCAGGCGGATAGGTAATGGAGAGAGTACTGATGCTTGGAACGACAATTGGATTCCTCGTGATTCGTTGATGAGGCCGATTGCTTGCCCGAGGGACGATGCTCCGTGTGATGTGTCTGATTTCATTAGCACGTCTGCTTCGTGGAATCATGGGAAACTTGAGGAATTTTTCTTGCCGATGGATGTGGAAATAATTCAGTCGATTCTCATCTGTACCCGTAGTGCTGATGATTTTTGGGCGTGGAATTTTGAGAAGACGGGAGTGTTCTCCGTACGATCTGCCTACCGTATGCTCGTAAGCACCAAGCGAAGAAGGGAGGCGTGGTTGGATGATCGTGCCTCGATCTCTAACCAATCTGCTACGGAGAAAAACTGGACAGCTCTGTGGAAAGTCCGTGTTCCCTCCAAGCTACATGTTTTCCTGTGGCGCCTGGCACACACGTCATTACATACTGGTGATGTTCGCCACCATCGTGGCATGGCCACGTCCAGCTGATGCGGCAATTGTGGCGAGCGGGACTCATGGCGGCATTCTCTCATCAATGCACCATGAGCAGATGCGTTTGGGCGCTTGCACCGGAGGATCTGCGCGAACACCTGGAGGAGACAGCGGAGCCTGATCCTATGCAATGGATTTTTGCGATGATCGAGTCACTTTCTCATGAGGAGTTGATTCGATGCTTCGTGACGCTTTGGGCCATCTGGTATGCCCGAAGGAAGGTTCTTCATGAAGTCCAATTTCAGAGCCCTCTCTTGACGCACTCATTCATCGAAGCCTTCATCCGTGAGCTGGAGATTGCAGAACCGAACCATGTACAGACAGTCCAACCACGCCTGCCACAGCCGGCTGCTCGATGGATCCCTCCACCAGCACTCCATGTCAAGATCAACGTCGATGCGGCTGTTGCAAAACAAGCTGGCTCCGGCACAATTGCAGATGTCTGCCGGGATGCGGACGGCCGTTTTCTTGGTGCTTCTGCCCTGGTGATCGCCGGCATTGTTGACCCAGGTACCTTGGAAGTGCTCGCGTGCAGGGAAGCGCTGTCACTGGCGGAGGATCTCCAAGTGACTCATATCCGGGTTGCATCTGATTGCCTGGAAGTTATCAACGCTCTGAGAGGGGAGAACCTGGGGCGTTTCGCTCTCGTCCTCCAGGAGATTAAGAGCCGGCAGACTCGCTTTTCGTCTGTGAGTTCTATGCAGGAGAAGAGAGTTTCAAATGTGGAAGTGCATAACCTGGCTCGTGCTTCAACCTCCCGACAGGCTGGCCGATTTGTTTGGCTCGTGGAGTGGCCAGACCATATTTGTATCCCCGTTATCTTAGCTAATCACTGTACGGCTGCTTTCTCAAAAGAAAAAAACATATCAGTTTCGCTCAAGAAAAGAAGTGAACATATCAGTGCTGCTGCGTACTATAGTTTGTATAGAAACACGTGTGCATATTTTAAATTATCATGTCACGAGTAGTCAGTAAGTAAAATACGGAGTATATTATTGTGCCAAATTATTCATGGCCTCCCATGAAATTAAGTTTCATAACTTATTTGATTTGCGATTGCATCGGTCCTTGACTGGGCCAAATGCAGTGATCCATCCGTGCGATCTTTCCGCCCCGATTCAAGGGAAAGACAGAACGGAAATCTGCTGCTGCAGCAAGCCTCCGCCTCGCTTTCGCAAACGTGACCGCGAAGCCGCCGTGAAGCCGCCGCTGCCTCATCCAGCTCACTCTCTCCAGGTCGCTGCATCTCTGGCCCGAGACCGTCGCCAATTCACCACTCTCGATCCCAAACTCTCATCAATCAGCCGCGTGTTTCCTACCCAAACCGCGCCGCGACGACCCCGCCCCTAAAACCCCCCAACGGGCGGCGGAGCTTTCGGTAGATGCGAGCAGCATCGCCTCGGCCGCGCCCGCCCACCGTGTGTGATGGGCAACACGTGCGGCGTCACCTTTAGATCCATGTACTTCTCCAGCTTCCGCGGCGCCTCGCAGCGCCACGACCCGGAGTACGCGCCCATCGCCGCCGCCGCCGCCGATGACCCGCCTGGCAAGCGGCCGTCGCGTCCGGCAGCTGCGGGACCTGACGGTTCCCTGGCGGCGGCCGCGGCGGACGATGCGCCGCCGCCTCCCGCCTCCGCCATGCGCAGGGGCGCGCTCGCCCCCGCGGAGCTGACGGCCAACGTGCTCGGCCACCCCACCCCGAGCCTCCACGACCACTACCTGCTCGGCCGAAAGCTCGGGCAGGGGCAGTTCGGCACCACCTACCTCTGCACCCACCGAGCCACGGGGGTGGATTACGCCTGCAAGTCGATCGGCAAGCGCAAGCTCATCACCAAGGAGGACGTCGAGGATGTGCGCCGCGAGATCCAGATCATGCACCACCTCGCCGGCCACCGGAACGTCGTCGCCATCAAGGGCGCCTACGAGGACCAGGCCTACGTCCACATCGTCATGGAGCTCTGCGCGGGCGGCGAGCTGTTCGACCGCATCATAAAGCGGGGGCATTACAGCGAGCGCAAGGCGGCCGAGCTCACGCGCATCGTTGTAGGGGTTGTCGAGGCGTGCCACTCGCTTGGGGTCATGCACAGGGACCTCAAACCTGAAAACTTCTTGCTGGCGAACAAGGATGACGACATGTCGCTTAAGGCCATCGATTTCGGCCTCTCTGTGTTCTTCAAGCCCGGTAAGTCACTTTCAGGGTTCAGGCAACATAAACTTAATTTCCTTCCGTGCCGTTGTGTTCGATGCCCTTACTTTGTCTGCTGTCCTTTGTCCGCTGCTGTGGAAATGATGGTTATAGGTGAAATGCTTTTACATTGGTGGAATCGAGATTACAATCGTTCACAAGATACTAGTATGAAAGGCAAAATTCAATTTAGTGTTACTATGTTAAAAATTCAGAGTTATCTTTGAAGTTCACCGGGAGCAGCTTACAAGGTGGCATTCTCAAGTTTTAAGATATATATGTTCACTTTATTAAGCTGATACTGACTTCCTGTATATTCATTCAAGTAATGTGCATCTAGCTATTGTACTTATTTGCTTCATAATTATCTTATGCACAATTTCTTATGTTGTTTTATTACTTTGTAGGTCAAGTGTTCACAGATGTTGTTGGAAGTCCTTACTACGTAGCTCCAGAAGTGCTGCGCAAATCTTATGGGCCAGAAGCTGATGTATGGACAGCTGGTGTAATTCTTTACATACTACTAAGTGGTGTACCACCATTTTGGGCAGGTAGAGCTTATGTTTTATTTCTTAATTTGATTCATGTTAGAAATCCTCACTTCGTTTTACTATTTGAGAAAAGTTTTTACTATTTGAAGTTTACTTTTTAATGTTTTTATTGCAGAGACACAGCAAGGAATATTTGACGCAGTATTAAAAGGCACTATTGATTTTGACTGCGATCCCTGGCCTGTTATTTCTGAAAGTGCGAAGGATCTTATAAGAAGAATGTTGAATCCTCATCCTGCAGAACGTCTAACTGCTCATGAAGTTCTATGTTAGTTACTTTCACCAGTACTTGAGTTCTTTTTTCTCCAATATTACAGGTGTTTGGTTGAATATGTTGTTCCGATGTGTGTCTACAGTGGTGCAAATATCAGTATATGGTCACTGTGGCTGAAAGAAATACCGCTTTAACTTTATTTTGTAAACTATGAGTGTGAATTTCCTCGATATAAATATCCACGCAAGTACAACATTGTGGTTGATTGATAAGAAATAAGATTATTTTTAGAGGACAGTTTCTCCCAATGACTCGTGTAAGCCTCAATTTCTAGAACTTTTCAGTTGGTAGTATCTACTTTTAGATCAGGGTTGGATTGTTCTGAAATATATACATGTTATTATCTGTTAGTTCACCTCATGCTTGTTCAAAAGGGAAAGAAAATTTAGTACAACCATTTTGTATATGAAAAGAATTTCTAAAAAGATCTGTATAACACTTGTACAAAGATGATAATTTTTTTCATTATCTTGCTTTTTCAGGCCATCCTTGGATTTGTGATCAGGGAGTTGCTCCTGATCGACCACTTGATCCTGCTGTCCTTTCGCGCATTAAGCAGTTCTCAGCAATGAATAAGTTGAAGAAGATGGCTTTGCGAGTGAGTATATCTATTTGTCTTTAGCCGATTTTATAGTTATTGTCATAGCTTTTGTAGTAATCAACCAAGCATGACAATTGAGTTACCTCCATTTTCTTTATATACTCGCTACAATGTTAATTGGTTTTTCTCATTTCATGTTAACTTTTATCACCAGGATTGTCCTTTCTAGACTAGTATTTCTACTGCATCACATGACCAATTCTTCTGGTTACTCTGATTGGCATGATAAATATTTACAGAATTTAACTGGATCCCCATGCCTGTAACTGTTATGCTGTTTCTTACAAGATAATTGATGTGCTGTTGTTACCCCCAAGATTTATCAGTATGGCAGTATCTCTGCTATTTACTCAAGATAACTGCTGTTTCTAGCATAGATCTAATTAGTTATCTGGTGGTGCCAATATTATTTCATCCATATTCTTGTGAGGCATACTCTGTTAGTTTTATATTAATAGAGGATTTATGTGTTTTGACTAGGTAATTGCTGAGAGCCTTTCAGAAGAGGAGATTGCGGGATTAAAAGAAATGTTTGAGGCAATGGACACAGATAACAGCGGTGCAATTACATATGATGAGCTGAAAGAGGGCATGAGAAAGTATGGTTCAACATTAAAAGATACTGAGATTCGTGATCTTATGGAAGCAGTAAGTTGTCTGAACACAGTTGAAATACCTGTTTGAACTTGCTAGCCGAAGTACATTTCCTTTCTTGAGTTCCTTTATGTTAGCTTCTGAATATGAAAGGGTCTTCAGCTTCAGCCACTTGGTTCCTTCATATACAGTTTTCATCATATTCTTGTATGTCAGTCTGTCAGCTGAGTAGGATACATGCAATGTCGTCAATATTGTTCTGCTTCCCGAGTTTTATCATAATTTGCATCATTTGCAAAACTATTCTCAGCTTGAATGAATTGGGTATGAAATCTTTATTAACACAAAACTAGTGCATTTGACTGATTTATTCCAGAATTTTGAAGCTGAATTGACTTGTCTTATTTTTATGTTTACTCTATTTCTTGTGATGTCCCAAAGCCCAAGAAGACTTATGTGTCAGGAATTCTACAGCTAAAAATATTTTTCTTGGAAGCATCAGGCATTATATTACAAGCCAACAAACATGTGCTTATGTGCCTCTAAATGAACTAACATTGCTTATTTGCCTATAAATGATTATGTGACTTCAATTCAGTTTTGCCTCAGAGGCAATGCTACATGGAAGCTGTGGGGTCAACCCCATGACTTTTCCAAAACACCATTTAGTTCTTCAAATTTTTCACATTAGGCCCTGGAAGTTCAGGCACTTGCACCACAGGCCCTAGCTCCTGGCACCGCCACTGTTTTACCTGTTTCATAGTTCAATTTACAGTCTCCTTCATACTGAGCATTTGTTTTCTGATGTAAGATTTAAGAATCACTTCTAAAGCATGTGACCTGTGGCCTTATGTGTATTTTTTGTTTCATTTGAATAAACTTCAGGCAGATGTGGACAACAGTGGAACCATTGATTACATAGAATTCATTGCTGCTACGCTGCATCTCAATAAACTAGAACGAGAGGAACATCTAGTGGCAGCCTTTTCTTATTTTGACAAGGATGGCAGTGGTTACATTACAGTGGATGAGCTCCAGCAAGCTTGCAAAGAGCATAACATGCCAGATGCTTTTCTTGATGATGTCATAATAGAAGCTGATCAGGATAATGTAAGTAAAATAATGCTCACACTTTTGTTACAGACCTGTTGGTTTCATTATATATAATGGAGCCGGGTGGGCTAACCCCTGGTCACTGAAAAAAAAAATAATGCTCGTAATTTTTTACATATATGTAGCTGTTAATGCTATATTGGCTTGTATATGTAGTTCTACTAGTTTTGTATAACCCATACATGCAGTAGGGTAGGGATATACTGAATCTTACTCATGTACTCCCTCTGATCCTAAATTCTTGACTCAAATTTGCCCAAATATGGATGTATCTATTCTTAAAAAGCGTCTAGATACATGTAATATTTCGACAACAATTTAGGATCGGAGAAATATTTCAGTAACCTTAAAAGTGTCGCATGGTATACCTATCCTAGTTTCTAGGAACAAGAATGTAGTAACCTGGGCTGCATAAAGCATTGTAGATCCTTGTTGGAAATTGCTAGAAATGTAGCTCGAGTACAAACATACTCGCCAAATGAGATATGCATTCTTTTAAGCATAGAACGATAAAAAAATTACATTTTATTAATTTGAGACTGCAGAACTTTTGAATTTCGAAGCCCATTGCTGTTTGTCACTCAAAATGTTCGTAACTGTATGCTTTGATCTAATTGTCCCCATTTCCCTCTTTTTCACTAGGATGGTCGAATTGATTATGGGGAGTTCGTCGCCATGATGACAAAGGGCAATATGGGGGTTGGAAGAAGAACAATGAGAAACAGCCTGAATATTAGCATGACTGCATGAGAAATGCACCTGGCTGACGCTGAGCATCCACGAAGTACAGCTTGTGGAGCTGATTTAATCTCCTGCTATACGGAAGCTGCCTACAGTTTTTGTACCCTGTCAGTTGTAGGTGTGGATATGTGTTTTAGGCGATTCTTATTGTTTGTCTAATCTAACTCCTGTTATTTCGTTGATGAAATGTGGGGGAGGTGGTCTCGCAATTCTGCAAATGTTCATAATGTGGTCGCTTGATTTCTGCGATGCTTCGTTCAGTGTTTGCCCATCACGTCACGTCGTTGATATCTGAACTCCTGGACCCGAGCCCCTGGTACAATTTCAGTAGGCCGCTAAGCCTGTCTCTGCATGCCTGTTTGATTTTTACAGTCGTGTAGTATGCTGCAACGCCAGTACGTAGTTACAAAGGGACATATGCTACGTTCATGCTGTAATCAAATTGCAGTTTCTCGTTAGAAAATGAGTGTCCCCTAGGTTTTTCCAACCTCGCCGCCGCCGAGCTTCAGTGCAGCCATTGTGGCACCACTGCCGTCTGCTCATCTACCCCGCAGTCCAGCTCTCTGGTTCCCTGATCCCGTTGTCGCTCTCCAGGGTGACTGTGTCCCCATCACAGCCACCGGCTCAGCACGCGGTCTTCGTACACGCCGTCACCTGCTCTGGCCTTGTGGCGGAGGGTCGAGCTTGTTCGGTTACACGTGATCTGGGGAGGATTGGGGATGAATTGAGCTGCAATCCAGATCGTTCCCCGTTGATACCGGCAGGGTAGGGAATAGCTGTACGAGGCCTTAAATGACTTGGGTTCAAATTTGTGATCAAAGTTGATTTGAAGATTTGGAATTGGTATAGAACCAGGACATACGGAATCTCGTTCTCAACCCTAGTAGCAGCGATCAGAATCTAGAACTAGGCTGCGTATATTGGTTTGTGTTTCGCCTAGTGTAGTGCAGGATGAAGCAGCTGACCTTTGATGAGGATTGCTTGCCTCTGCGTGATGCGGGCGCGTAGCTCGCGTTCATTTCCGGTGGGGTTGCTTCATTAAAAAAGAAAACAATCATCCGACCGGATTCCACTATAGATAACGGAATTCACCCGAGTTCACTCACTTATGTTCACACACACTTGCCACCTAAAGGCCAGCAAGAACACACAGTCACGGCAGGTGGTTGCGAATCGGTTGTTCCATATTGGGGTGAACGAGGGAGCTTTGGGTGAAAGCCCATTTGTTTGTGGCTCTTGTCGGAACCGGCGACGGCAACGCCCATGGGCGTCTAACTTCTTGAGGGCATTGTTGCGTTATCGTTTTCTCTCATTTCCTCTTCCTGAGATCTATGCGCTGAGGAAATCCGTAGATCCACTCCGTACTGGATCACGACGGTGCTCTTGCATCATTGTCCTTTTGGAAGGCATCATCGTGGAGCCAATCTCCGAGGCATGATTGGTGGCATATGGATTGAACCGTGAGTATTGCAAAGGTTTGGGCCGGCTTCTAGCATGTTGTTGGATCTCGATGGTTTTTTCCTCGGATTGCGGTGCTCTTGTGCGATGTAAGCTTACACGCTTCCTTTTCAAAACTCGTCATCAAAATCAGTGGTGTCTGTCTGGCATGGATCAAGTGGGCTTCACGTCGCTACTATGGTCAGACACTAGTAGCGACCTAGCTGGGCATCGCCGAGACGGTGAGATTTGTCTCCCAAGCACCGTCCCATTCTCTGGAAAATGCTTCGGTGCAGTACTGTCCATGACGTTGCCAATGGCGCGCCGCACACTGCTCTCTCGTTTCTCCTGACGATCGCCAATGGCAGCAACGCGCTGTTCTTCAACGGTTGCCAATCGCCGGCCCCGGAGGGCCCCGGACTGTCGCTGCCACACGCCTCGCCGCTCCCACTCCCACGCCCCCGCCGGCCCGACCACGTACACGCGCCACACAAACGCAAATGCCACCGGACGTTGACTCCTCAGGCGGCCAACTCGAACTCTGCCACACGCGCGGCACGTTCGTTCGAAACCGCGGCGCAGCTGCTGCCCCGCCAGCTCGCCCGTTGACCCCCCGAGACCAACTTGGGCCAGGGCGACAAGGGATCCATCGATTACAAGATC
Source organism: Brachypodium distachyon (assembly GCF_000005505.3). Classification (NCBI taxonomy): domain Eukaryota; kingdom Viridiplantae; phylum Streptophyta; class Magnoliopsida; order Poales; family Poaceae; genus Brachypodium; species Brachypodium distachyon. Next base: position 52,709,442 of record NC_016133.3, read on the forward strand.
GCGCGCACTGCACCCGCGGTTGTCCCTCTCCCGCAACGAAATCGCTCCATTTCCGTGGAGCAAGGGCGGATAAAGATATGATTAACAATCTCGGTGCGCAGGTCAAGATTAAAACCGGTTTGCTTGCCGCTCGATCCATCCAACGGGTGGTTCAGGGGCTCAGGGCTTGAGCTAATGCGGCAACACTAGCAACCGAAGCAAGCCAGCATGTGCGCCTGTCATCACCTCCCCTCTCTCCAGGCGAAGCTTCCGCTCCTCCCATTACCTGGCGCCCTTTCTTTTCTTGCCGTCGTCTTCCGTTCCTTATCGGGCATCATCAAGAAACTTTTCTTGCTTTTACCCATCCGCGAGGAACCATCCCAGTCCCATGGGATTGGAGGGGAACGAAGAAGCTTCAAGAATATCCGCTTCTTAATTCCGCCCAGATGCACTGATTCCGCAACTTTCTGAGATGTATTTTATGGTTTCACGTCATAAAGGTTTAGACGGCGGCAATGTGACTATGAGAAGACCAATGCGCGATTTCGTTCTGTCGTTGCAGAAAGTGAAGAGCTTGACTTGTTTGTGATCGGGATTGGGCTCCAGCCAGCCCACCTCATCTCTGCAGCCTACCCAACTCCACTACTTCGTGCACTGCAATTTATTTTATGCGCAGAGTTATCTTTTGCACTAAACTAGATTTGCTGATTTGACCAACCAGCCGCAGAGTGGCGCTAAGATACTGGTTGACCCGAATAATTTATCAAGTGTTCATGTGGTCCTTTTGCTTGCTTGCTGGGTGCTCTTTCAGCTTTACTACCCCCAAACATGTGCAATTTGTTGACGTCAACGAACTGCAACGTACTCCCGCTTGGGTCATCGTCACGCTCCAACCAATCATGAATAAGGCAGAGGTTAAAACATGCAGGAGATCAAAACATTTCTGTAGTATTTGCATAGTTTAAATTTACTGACACCACAGGGATTCAATTTAGCCTTACAAGCCGATCAGAAACAAATTTCGCGAGCCGGCTATCATTACTTAAAACGACCTTCAACATATGATTTCTATACCACACGATTTGCTGAAGAACCTGAGGTCATACACTACTTTTTTTTACTGGGAAGGTCATACACTACTTGATCCCTCTCAGATTCTTTAACTCGATAAGGATTATCCATGCATCAATGAATCAGTGGAATTGGATTGCTTTATTAATTGTCCATAGCTTTTTTTAAGGAAAGGACGGTCGATCCACATCATTCGATTAGAAGAGAGAAACTGTACAAAGACTTGAAGTATAGTATAGAACCAAAATTTTTGGTTTGATTCCCCTCGCTCTCCTGTCTCGATCGGGACAGACTAATTCCATGATTTACTCTCCAACAAAGACTTGAAGTAAATGCGGTTTGTTGGTTTCATGCCTTTTGCAACCCTGCAATGCAGGCAAAATTGGTTTCACTTTAGTTTAATGGCCAAGGAAGCATGTGCCCTCACTTGACCAATTATCCGGCAAACTTGTGTAAGATGATCTGTAGGTGGCATATTAAAGCAAAGAAGGACAAAAATCCATGGCTGCAAATATTCTGGCAGCTGATTTGGGCAACAATGAACATACCTTGTAGACTCTTACAGTAATTTTAGCAATGCAGACGAAACTGCCTACCTGGTTCTTGCCCAGGCAAATAAAGCTTGCACGGAAATGGAAATTGCACAGCTGGAAAAGCAGGACATTGCCATAGTAGAGTAGGAGGTCATTTGGAAGCTTCAGTGTCAAGTTCAAATTTAAACTAAACATCTAAACTCCCCATAGAAATAGTCCCAACCGGAACATATGACGTAGATTCTGTTTTCTGAATTCAAGCAAGGTGCGTGTTTAATAACTTTTCACATATGTACAATGAGAGGTTGCAATCAGATATCCCCCTCGTGAAATACACACACAAATGACATCTTGATGCTCCTAACTGGCTGCCATTCCTAATTAACTTCCAACTAGTCACACCTAAAAAGAATGAGACCTAGATGGTGAAAGCCAAGAAAGCAAGAAACTGAACCGGTGGCTCCGCATATACACCGGCTAATTTCACTGAACACGCTTTTCACTCAGCTTTCGTCCAGACTCCAGACTCCAGAGTGCGTGTGCCGCCCACGGCCCACCACTACGCCAAGAACGCCGGGCCCTCGCCCCCGCCACACGGCGCCTTCAGGGGCGCGCCGATGCCGATGCCGACGCCGGGGCCCGGGCGCGCGCCGCATCGTCGGCACCGCTCGCCGCGCGGCATCTGGTCGGCGGCGACCAGCACCCGGCGGCACGAGGGGCACGAGGAGTGCGAGCGCAGCCAGGTGTCGACGCAGGCGGCGTGGAACCCGTGGCCGCACTGCGGCAGCACGCGCATCTCCTGCCCGTCCTCGAACTCGGCCAGGCAGATGGCGCACTCGTCGGCCTCCGCCTCGGACTCCGACGAATCAGCCTTGCCGCCGCGGCCGTCGGAGACGTACGTGACGGTCGGGAGGGAGCGCAGAACTTCCTTCTTGACGCCCTTGTTCGCGCCCGGCGGAGAAGACGACGCGCCCGCGGCCCGGGCCCAGCGCCGGGTGCACGCGCACCGGGCCACGAGGCCCAGGCCCAGGACGCAGACCAGCGCGCAGAGGAGGCCCGCGAGGATGACGACCAGGTCCGAGTTGAGCGAGTCCTGCGGCGGCATGCCTTCGACGGCGGCCTCAAGGAGCCTTCTTGCCATGGCTTCTGGCTGGAAAACTAGCTGCGGAGTTCACGATCGAGCTGCGCTGCTGCTGCTGCTGACTTGTGCGCGCGGAGGAATGGAACGGGGGAGGAGTGTGTGCGAGTGTCAAGCGTGTGTTGTGAGCTAGGAGGGGGTTGGTTCACTTGCTTATATAGAGCTCCTGCCTGGCGTTGATGGACGACTTTTGGTCTTTGGAAATCTGAAGAAATGAACACGGGTCATAGTAAGGTCAGTGGAGTCGTTTGGTTGGAAGTTGGAGCTTGAAAGTGAGTCCTCCTTTGGTCCGCGTTTGAGCAGTTGTTCACCGTTGCACACCGCTTAAAATGGTTAGCCCTAGTGCTCTCTTTTAGCACATGTCTTAACCCAAAAGCATATCTATGTATGACTCTTTTTTAAAAAACCTTTCAAGGTCAACATGATCAAAATCGCCAGGAATTTAGGATATCGCCATGAACATGATGACGATGATCATTAAAATTTTCCTGCATAATATAGGAGAAAGGAATCGTAAAAGTGAAAAAATTGCGAAGCTTTAGTACTCCCTTCATCCCGAAATAAGTGACTTGGATTTGTATAGATTCTTATACAAATTGACGTCACTTATTTCCGGACAGAAGGAGTATGTCCTTTTCTTTTGGAAAAATCAGTTTTTGTGAGTATAATAAATCGATTTATCAAAGCCGCACCATAGTCAATTCAGGAAAAAGAAACGTAACCTCAGAAAATAAAATACTCTCTCCATCCAACAAAGGATGTCTCAATTTTAACTAAATTTGAATGCATCTATACACTAACTCATGTCTAGATACATTCAAATTTTGAGAAACTTGAAAAATCTTTTGTTGGACGGAGGGAGTATAATAAAAATCCTTGACTTATCCGAGTGAGGAAGCATACATGAGCATTCTCCCAAGTTATCCTTGTGGCACGAAACACCTTGATCTACCAAAGGGATTAGAGAAGGGACAGGTGGCCGCGTTTGGAGCCGCACGAAGAGCACTTGGATACGGTGCAATGGACTTTCGGTTGTTGTCTGCTACCTGTCACTCAGCTACGGCCTCCATGTTCCATTCCACCGTATTGACCTTTTTTGCGTTGAGCGTGTTGCTCAGTGGTCACCGTTTTCGAACACACACCTCTTCTCCTCCGTTCTTTTCACGCTCGTAGTACTTATTTCCGCGCGGGCGCAGGTCGAAACTGAAAGAGGTTCCCGCAGGACGCACAATCTCCGAAATCCCGGCTCGCATGGAACCATTCTTGTTTCCACGACAAACAAGAAAAAAGAACTTAACTTCGTGGAAACATTCTACTCCGTTGTGACATAGGGAAGCGATGCTAGGATTTCGATTTCATATCGCCGCGGCCGCGGAGGAGGAGAAATTTTTGCGTGAAACGGCCGGAGATGCTGGGGAATCCATCTTTCCATGAGCGGGCCGCGGAGCTGCCTCTTTTAGGAGCCATAGTGGTGAACCGACGCACCCACCCACGCAGGCACATGGCAGGCACTGCACCTTTGCGCAGCACTGATCACATGTATGTAACCGACGGATCGCACAGCAGCAGCTCGCCGTGAACATGCACTACGTAGTCTCGACGCGACGTGTAGAGTTCACGGGCTTGACACGACGAAAGCAGTTCTGGGAAGTGTCCCGGGTACGACGGCTCGGATGATTTGAGCGATGGATGTCACGCTTTCTGTTGTGGCTTCCTGCATTTGTCACGGATCGTGCCTCAGTTGTGAAGTGAGAGCAAAAGTGAGACCCACACTGTCGTCTCGGTTGCAGCTCCAAAGATGTTTATGGACGAGAAACACAGGCGCAGAGACTGTACATGTGTTGCACTGCCAGAACTCAGAAAAGAGAAGAAAAGAACAGCACTGGAGTACATACAAATGTGAGACGCAGAAACAGATTTTTCACCTACGTCCAAACATGCATACGTCTGAATTTTTTTTTGATGCTGTTTTGGATTTGTCCCACAGGAATTGAGTGCCATGTGTTGGTTGATCTTGGCTTAGACAGAGTCAGAAGAGATTAGGATAAGGGTGGGGCCCACGAACCAACGTTCGTGGCCTTATCCCAACGAACGATACGCACCCTGATCGGCGGTGCCAAAACCAATCGATGATTCTGGTCTCCTGTCGTGCAGTGCTATATAAGAAAAGAAATCGGCAACAGACGTTGACGTGACTCTCCTTCTTATTTTGCCCACGAAACCCCGAAATCCTAAATCCAAATCGATCTCAGAAGCACTGTCTACGACGGGAAGACTCGAGCTTTCTGCTTGCAGGTGGCGGCCGGAAGGAAGGAGGAGCTTCACCAGGACCCGTCCGTCGACTACTTCCCCTACTTCCTCTACGGCGTCATCACAGCTTCACCTCTCCACCGACCCACGACAATGGCATCGTCCTCCATCGCACGTATGAACCTCCCTATTTTCTCTACTGTTAGTGCTCTAATTAATTGCCAGTGCATGTTTAGGCTTAGCCTAATGAATCTTAGGATCTAACACCATGCCCTCTGAAAGACCAATAACCACTCCAGTTTTTGACGACAGCGTGGAATTCAGCAGGAAAAGACTGCGTCCCCCCCGCTCGGATGCGGCTTGCCTGCTCCCGGCAAAGCTGAAGTGTTCATGTTTTTTCTATGCTGGACCCACTTTCCCTGTTCCTGCTCGCAATTATGAAGGCCTTTCTACTCACAGCCCCTCTGTTCCATAGCTGCGCAAGCGCAGCCAGATCTGGTTCACCTGATTTCTAGCTGACCACCGTTCGGCCGTTCGGCTGCACGAGTTACGCCGGTTGGGTTTCGTTGGACGGGCCATTCAAGATGAGAACACACCTGAGAGATCAAGCAGAACATGAGAGGGCGCTCCGGCGCTGGCGTTCCATCATTGCAACCCGCAAGCCCCTGATGCATGTAGCAGTAACATGATGCACAGTGGGAGGAAGAAGAGCCCTGGGCCCAGCCAGGAAAACCAGAACCGTCAGATGGACGGGAGAACAGATGTGAGTATACTGATTTACTGAATGACAAGAGGTGCGATCAATCCATTGCCATGGCCACTGCAATCTGAGTGCATGCCTTTTCAACGCTTTTCGTCGATAGTTGGATTATGATTCCTATGCTGAAAGCTACTCCTACACGCAGAGCGTATATATCATGGCATGGATATGTTATCGGCTTTCAGTAAAGCCGGGCGAAAAAGCCCTCGCTCTGAAGAAAACATATGATGTTGCATGCATGGTATCATATCCACCGTGATTTATTCGAAGGGACCGATCGGCCTGCACATTCGTTGCATGGTACGCTAGTTCCGGCCAGATTCCGCTTGATAGGCGCTTTGCAGGACCTCATACCTGACTGCAACGAAAAAAGAGCTTTGCACAAGCTTAAAGCGCAACCTGGAGACGTGGTTTCTCTTCAGACACAACATGCTCTCTGCCTTCCTGATCCCGATGTGGCGACGATGTCAAGAAAAGCTCCTTGGTTCTCAGTTTTTCGGTTCGCCGGCTATGCTCCATTGCCATGGTAGGACTCGGCACATAATGGCTGATCGGTTTGATCACTGACGAAGGATGATCAAGTGAACTAACATTCAACAGTTGAAGCAACATTTGCTATGGTGCAAGTCCCAAGTATGGGACCATTTCCTCCAGGGCACAGAAGGAATCAAAAACATGCGCAAAAGGAACTTTCAGGAAAAGTGCAAATGAGTGCAACTTTAGATAGAACGTGATTTCGACTGGAAAAGCGTGAGCTTCAAACATGCAAGAGTAACGTGGATAAGACCCTGGTGTCATGATAAGATAAGATCTATCGATCCAGATGATATGATATGGCGATTTTACTCACTGTTTCGAAGTAGAAGCCATTATCTGAACAACTGAATGCCTCTTGTGAAGAAAGGTGTATGTGTGCTTCGGTAGGTTGCATCAACAAGAAAATGTCGCAAAAGATCCCACCAAAAGAAATTTAGCTGATCAGTTTGGTACTCCCTCTAATTCATAATAAGCGTCGGAGATGTAGTACAAAGTTGTACTAATGTTAGTACAAATCCCCGACACTTATGGATCGGAGAGAGTAGTAAATTCTCGACCATATTTTAGCATGAATTTTGGCAGGTGCACAAGTTTTAGCGTGATGCGTTCTTAGTCTTTTTCAAAATGTACAAGCAGGTAAACCCAAAACCCGAGCACCCACCCAGCATGTAGATTTGCTTTTCCCTTATGAGTATGCATACTGTGTCCTCTAAGAAAATACTCCATTGTGTTTTGATCGGAAAAAAAAGTGTCATCGTTTGTTTGACCTTATTAAATTTCTCCATTGCTCAAACGGAATACATGGAATGGATAACATATTCTTCGGCAATCTGGAAACATGGTAAGATATTGCTAAAACTTATCGTCAAATCATAGTACGAGGACAGTCCTGAATGAATATAATGCTATCATGGACTTTAGATAAAAATGCACAGAAAGATTTATTCAAATGTTACACACTCATATATATACAACAAATAAATCCATGCTTGGTATTTAAAACATTAATTTACTTTCTTACTTGTACATTGTACATTTAAGTTCGATGCCTTTAATCTTACAATGTCATCAACAATATCTTCTCCAATTGGCAGGGCATTCCAATCTCCTCTGGAATGCATTTCAAGTTTGTCTCGGAGGTCTTCACTGAGATCGGGTTTAAGAATTAGCCTGGCAAAAACACTTAAGAAATAAGCATTCTGTTCTAATTCGTGATTTCGTTACCTATTTTCTGAGGTCAATGACCCCATATCATAGCATTTCCTACAGTCCCTGACACGGCTGGTTACGGTGAGAGTTGCCGGCCTGGCTGAGTAGCTGTGGATGATACGCTGGTAAGTGGTAACCTCACCTCTTCTTTTCCTTTGTGCTGTTGCTGTCAAGCTTAAAATTGGAATATTCCTGTATTGACAGCAGCTGCAACCTTGAATCTGTTACAACTTACAACAACTTAAGATTTGCTATCTCATAAAAAATGAAGTTTATTCTTGGACATCAGGACAAATACAGTATCTGTGCATCACACTGCTTTTCAGACTATCAATATGTAGTAGTACACAGGGATGTGGAATCTACATAACAACAATTAGCTTTGAAGCATGCTAAACAGAGCACGACAGTAGGGATTATCTTATTTACCTTCATATCAACTGTTCTTTTAAAACAAAATTGTGAGACTATAATTTATTTAAGTACTCCCTCTGATCCATAATAAGTGTCCCAGACTTAGTGCAACTTTGTACTAAGTTAGTACAAAATCTGAGACACTTATTATGGATCGGAGGGAGTATATATTTCTGTACAACGTTATAGGCAATAATATAAATAGACATAAATTATAAATATTGGAAAAACAAATGTAATCCCAACTATCTCAGCTGTGTTTCGCAACGACAATACCGTTTCCTTAAGAAGGTGACAACATAATGTATTTTTGTGTTTAGCCTATTTATGGTATACTCGACATATTACAAAACCATCTCTTGGCTAACATAGAAACAATTTAAAAACATCCTATGTTGTTTGTTAAAAAGTGCTCACCTTTTCTGCACCTACTTTTCTACTGCAGAGATAAAGTTCAGCAAGCCTACACGATGTGGCAATGCCCGAATGAGAGAAAAATACTCTAATCGTATAAAAAAATGTCAAAGAAGGTTTTGCATGCAACCAGACCAAATGGTGGAATAATCTATATAATTAATGTAATATTGCATGCTACATGTAGGGAGAAAAGAGAGATGCAGTGTAGAACAGACATGACAGTGAAGGGAATGCACACAGAATAAAAGGAGATTTAAACATTGGAAAAAGGGTCATCTGTAGAGAGAAAGTGAAGCATCCATGGAATTACAGTGTCCGCATGCCTTCTCTAGACACCAGAATACTTTCTGTTCTCCCCAGGCTCCGTAAAAATGTCGTTGAAAAAATATTCAACTGCAAAATATATTGACAGGAGTGGGCCAAGGCCCGACAGGGTGATTGACTGCAAATCCCTGAAATGTCAGCCATCGGACTCCGACATCCAATGGCTCGTATATAGAACGTATCTATTTAACCTGAACCATTTCATTGGAAAGATCCAACAGTTCATATACAAAGATATTGGTACGCTATATAGAAGTTCTAATGAGGAGAAAAAGTTGGATGGTTGAACATAGGACGGAAGACTACGCACTGGGCTTCTCGAAATCACCAGCAGTTGGGATTAACCAGCGTATTGACATACATGCAGTGCTGATCACGCAGATGAAACTTCTACCAGTGGATGAAATTCAGCAACTGAGCCTAACTGGTTAGTTCACTTGGTTGGGAGAGTGGATGTACACAGCACCTGAGTTCAACTCCTCATGGACATGGATTTGGGTTCCTATTCATACTGTATGGATTTTCTTTACAGTTTTTATATAAAAAATAAATAAATAAGAAAATTCACACATATGGCTGCAGCTCCACTTTTCCAGATCAACCAACATCCTAGAACCCAAATAAGGAGATGAAAACTACATACAGAAAAGGAGAAAATGAACATCCGTACCTTCACATTGGTTAATTTTCCAAAGTTCAGATGAAACAGTACTGAAGGCATCAAATTGACAGTGTCATTAAGATATAATCCAGTCATGACAGGTCTTTAGAAAAGTCAGACTTTGTCATGAACCAGTTTTTCCTGAAAGACCATAAACTGAATGTGAGTTTCATATCCAGCAGTCCAGTGGCAGTGTCTAACCTGTAATTTCAACCAGCTATTTTATTAATACTATTATAAATAGTCCACAAGTCCTAAGTATAACTTACAATAGCGATTGTTGAGCACGCCAACTAGGCTAGTGGCAAAATAAGTAAATACATCATTTCCATAATCTGACACTGACAGAAACAGAAGGCGTAACAAAGTAAACGAACCTTTCAAGTAATTTTCTGTTTCCAGTTTACAACAATGATTTCTTGGAAGTTGCATGTTTGGTAATGGTAATATCACAGTGACATGTTTCACTGGTCTTATAATGAAAGACTGCATAAAGAAACCAAACATTATTAAAAATGTCAGAAGCAGTAAGCCATTGATAATTTAACCTTTTTTATTAACAATGACCTCAATTTTATTCCAAGTAACATCACACCTGCAATTTTGTGGCACCCTCCATGAAAGTGCCCCTAATATTTTTAAGCCTGGTGGCATAGACATATAATCCCTCCAATCTTCCATTAGGATTCTTAAATCATGAAGTTTGCTCTGCAATCCAATGCAGCAGTTTGCATGCATAGTGCAAACCTTGTTTAAATTTCTGCTTGGCTCACAAATACCACCGAAGTATGTCGTACTTAAAAACTTAATTGTTAATCCAATTTCCGTAACGTAAGGATCATGCTTTATAAAATTAAACACATCCTGATCATGATAACCAGGATATCTTAGTCGGGAAGAATGCCAAAACTTGTAGAACTCTATGCTTTGATTGTTGGATTTCACATAGTTGAATCCTCCGTTAGCTATGTTTCTCAAGTCAGTTGCATTGCCTACATAATGATCACACGCACTCTGAAAATCTCCATCTGGATAAAGATATGGAAATGGATTGCGGAACCACATAACGTCTGCATCCTGAAAACGCATATAAAAGAAACGCTGTATCAGTTTATAGTAAGTGACTCTGTTTGTCTTTTCCAAATTTGTTATTTAATAGGAAGAAGGTATATTTTGTCTCAGCGCCAAATTGGAATATTGATGCATTGGAACAGGAAGTAAAGTATACACAAAATTTACCGAGAAAATGAAGCTGTAACCTTTTTCAAGAACTAGGCGCAAGAAATCCAGCCTTTTCCACATCAACTCCAGATATCCAGCAGTCAGAAACCTCTTCTCTTGAGAAAAGTCCACATCATCAGTTACAAGGGCAAAACAGTAGGGATGGATCTCAGTACATCGTCTATATGCTGTCCGATCGAATGCTATTATCACAAGGTGTTTGAGTAGTGAATTTGTTCTAATACCACGACGGAAACTATCAATGAAAAGATCTATAACTGAGCCTGGAGAAGCCCATGCAGCATTCAGTGTTGTTAATATAATGGTCTTGTTGTCCATAGAAGCCTCTTGTAGAACTTGCTCAAGTTTGGGATATTCTCTTTCCTACAACAATGATCGTATCAATTGACACACAAAGTCACGAAATGCCTCAGAAAGAAATTTGATAGCATATCAACTACCTGTTAAATTGAACCAAATATCATCACGTGCACATACTAACTAAGAACTAAAAGCATCTGCCTAATCATTGAAAAAACCAAATTTTGAAAAATTCAATTAAAAACAGGCTGGATTATACAAATAAGAAGGGGAAAGTTTTGGCATTCCACCAGGAAGCATTAATATCCACTGTAAAGCATAAAAGTAAGCATCTGGCATACTGCACAGATTTCCATTTAAGTTTAGAATACTGATGATGCCATACAAATCAGCAGCTATAAGTACATTCATTCCCTCCTTTTTCATGTGCACATATTAACATCGAAAGTCATGCTCATGCTCATCAAATTGAACTGCTTGACCCCAATGGGAAACTTCCCTAATAGACACTCTACCACGGGCTAAGCGATTGCTTGATCCTCACGGGTAAATGAATAAAATTAGGAATGTTCAAGGACACAGTTCAAGGTACTATTAACAACACAAATGAAGGCTACACAAATAGACAAAGCATGCTGACAGCCAAAGACAGTTTCCGGTACCCAGGCCGCCGGAATTCACAAGTCACTAGGAGACGACAAACTGCAACATTAAGGAGAAGGAGGTGAAGCAGGAGGAGGGGGAGGGGGGGAGAAAAGCACACCATATCGCCTGCGGCAACGGCGTCGAGGTCGCCGTCCTCCTCGGGGACCATAACCGGAGCACGCAGCGTGCCCTGCTCCTGCCAGGGCCGGAAACCCCACCCAACCTGCACCGGCGGGGGAGAATTCAACACGACGGCTCGGTACAGCACGGCGCAGGGCAGCGCCACGGCCGCGACGAGGAGGAGCGCCGCCGCGGCTTTCCGGAACGGCGCCGAGGCGTGCGGGGGACGATGCTGCGAGTTTCCAGGGAAGCGGCGGAGTGAGGTGGCGGACGCCGGGGCCAGGGTTTGACGCGTCGGCCTCGACATTGCTGGAGCGGCGGCGGTAGCGGCAGATGGCCACCGACGCGGAGAGGAGAAAGGGCGAATCGAGTGGGTCCGCGTCCTCCCTCGCGCAGTGTAACGGTCCTCCAACTCCAAGGCTCCAAGGCGGAACCTCACGAAAGTCCGTAAACCTTCCCCGAAGGCGTAAACCAAGTGGCAAAGACGGAAACCATGTACCGGTGTCAAACACGATCAGGCGAAGGTAAGCGGTGCACGTGAGATGTGACCGCCAGACGACATTGCCACCGCATGCGAGGTGTCACTTGGGCGTGCGTTCCACCGCCCGCCGCTCAATCCACAAGCTGACCGTCCGGGTCACAAATTGCCGGGAGCTATGGGACCCACCTGTCAGCCGCCAAGCAGGGTCCGTCCGAGTCGACGCAGGGACCGCAAGAGGTTGCATCTAACTACCGCGGGCCGGCCAACGACCTTTGCTTCCTCTTCCCGCATGTTCCTCTCCTCACCCTCTTGGCCTCTTCCTGCCCGCTCGACGCTCGTCATCGAGCTCTCTGCGGATCCGGACCTGAGCGATTCGGTCGGTCGCGCGCAAGCTCAAGAAAAAGCAGCTGGTTCTCGGTGGTCTGTGAGAATTCGGTGCAGAAAGACCTGAAGAATTCGAAGAAACAGACAGGGCGTGGAGAATTCCAGACTTGCAGGGTTGTATCGTATCGTATGGATGGGTTGCCTGAGGAGCTGTGCATCAAGATCTTCCGCCTGCTGGATCACCCGTCCCTCGCCGCTGCTCCACAAGGTTCGCTGCCTTCTTCCAAAGCGATCAAAAGTGTTATATTTCGGCGTATCAGCTGTATTAGTACTAGTAACTTCTGGTGGCCTGAATTGTTCCATCCAAGCTTTCCGAATTACAGGCCTTGAAAACCGTTGATCAGTTCCTGCTTACAAGCCCAATTTTTCCATGTACTAGTTTGCAGGAAATGGAACGCGTTGACCTGCGACAACGAGCTCTGGCGGAAGCTGTTTGAGGATAGATGGGGAGCGGATGCTACGGCATTCTACGCGCCAGAGCCAGAGGCTTCCAAGCCATGGAAGGATGTCTTTGTTGTGCAGGACAGATGCGACCGATACGGGCTGTAAGTCAACGTAGAATTCACGGAAACGGCCCCGTCTGGACATTTGTTTTCTGTTTTTAGGGGAGCATTGCATGCCTAGTACTTTGAGAGTGTGACTTGAAAGTTTACCCCTCTGTTCTTTGACTTCTTTCCAGGGGTGTCAGGATTATCAGAGAAGGAAATGACTACTACCTGATTCACCAAGGTGAGATCCAGAGCTACCTGGGTACGAGCTGCGGTGCCAAAGATGCACAGCTGCAGAGTGCTGATGCCGAGAAGAGGCAGATATCTGATCGAATCCTCTTCTTCCTGGGGGACCTGGAGGCTGCTTGTGCAAATGCCAAACGTGTCAAGGCATGACGGTTTCGTTTAGGAAGAAACTAACTGTCGAATGTCCGTGTATCATTCCTCTTCTTGTTTTGCATACCTCGTGCATAGGTCTGTATTGAGTATGTATCTTACGCTCCTGCTCCATTGTGTTTCGCCTTCGACTCGCATATTCTTACTGTGTAAGGCATGACGGTGTGGTTCAGAAAGAAACTAACCCTCGAATGTCCACATAATTCCTGTTCTTGCTTTGCATACCCCGTGCATAGGGCTACATTGTATTGTATCTTAAACTCCTGTTTCCATTGTGTTTGCCTTTGCCTCGAATATTCTTCGTTTGGAAACTAAAACTCACATTGGCATTGCATTTCATTCTCATATTTGAACGCAGGCATGGTATAGTCATTTAATTGCTTATGCATACAAAATGCTAACTGCAGTAATAAATCAATTGGGAAGGGCAACAAATTAATGAGTTTCATCATCTTTTATCAAATGCAACTCTTCTTGTCTATCTTCATACAAATAACCTACCTCTGGTATCAGGTGGATGTTTTAAGCAACAGACAAAAATCCGAGCTAAGTTAATCATAAACTTGGTCCAAGTACAACAATCCAACTCTGTTACTTCGACTCAATGATCTGCGTAGTGCTTCGGCTGAATCAGCATTGGACAGCAGCTCTTGCCATTTCCAATGCTCCTTCATAGGTCTTATTCCCCCCAATAAAGCCACTCATATGAATAAACACACAGCCAGGGATGCCAGTTTCCTTTGACAGTTCATCATCTCTCAAGCCCCTCCACCTTTCTGGGAGAGCCTTTCGGCTCTCGAATCTGTCTGGAGCAACAGAGACAGCTTGCACTCGCCAGGTTTTGCTCCTCTCATCCTACAATTATGCGGCCGAAGTCAATATACAGATGAAAATCTGGATGAGAATGCTATCAAGAAACAAGTTGCAACAACAACAAAACGCATGTGAAGAGACTTGACTGCGATGCTGGTTGCTAAAACGACTTCTACAACTTGCAAGCATTACATTATTTCTCTTCCAGATTACCCTTTTGGTGATAGCTATACAAACACACAAAACTATAACTGCTGCATGAAATTCAAATAGCATGACTGAGAAGGGGGCAACATTTCTTACCTGGTACAGCACATACTTAGTCAGAGGGTCAGTCTTCAGCTCCTGTTCAAGCTCAAATAGATGAAGTTTCCACTGCAATAATGGAGAAGGGTTCAGGTTACATGCTTGGTACTCTTAGTACAACTGCAATTCGGTATGATAATAATGGAGAATGTTCAGGTTACATGCTTGGTAGTCTTAGTACAATCCCAACTCAATACTTCAGGAAATTATTAATTAAACAAAGTACTTTCTTAAGGAAGTTTAAAGAACAGATATAATGTTAGTATAAATTGAGTGGCTAATGAAATCGACAAATCATCCCAAAGAAAATCAAGTCCCAGTACATAGAATGTATTGACTGCAGTTCTTATTGTACAGCAAATTTCAATGTCACTACAACATGATCAATATGTATGTGATGGTTTCAAGCCGATAATGCAAAAATATTGAGCACAACGAAGATTCACACAGCCAGCTATACGAATCATCTCTTCAATGCTGACACCCGACAGGCCAAAACCACCAAAGTTGATATAGTGCAAAAAACAAAGATCTTACCGGGCAGAATCTATCTAAAACCATGATTTCTCCACTTGGATCAACATTTCCTCTTGACAGCAAACACTCCATGACAATAGATCTTGCAGGTAACCATGACTTGACATGAAAGCGGACACTCTGTGTGGAAGTAGAAAAATAGTGTCATAGAGAAAGACGAGATACTCTATTTGAGGGTAATAGAACCCAGGAGAACAGGAGA
Source organism: Brachypodium distachyon (assembly GCF_000005505.3). Taxonomy (NCBI): domain Eukaryota; kingdom Viridiplantae; phylum Streptophyta; class Magnoliopsida; order Poales; family Poaceae; genus Brachypodium; species Brachypodium distachyon. Next base: position 52,724,649 of record NC_016133.3, read on the forward strand.
ACCCTGTTTGGAAACAAAAAATCAACGAGCACATACAGCAAAGACATAATTTGGCAACAAAATCCTGAAGCAACGCCTGAACAGCAAAGTCATACCTCCATAAATTCACTTCCGGCAAGCATCATTGCCTGTTGAAATGCGGCATTTTCTTTCTCGGGTGATTGATCTGGGTCAGTCCAGTCAGGATTAAACCGCCCAACACGTGAAGATAAGTGTGTATTGTTCACATACTTTGGTGGTTGGTCTGTGTCATATTGATTGATTCCATTATCAATTGCATCAAGTGCCTGTCATATGAAAGATATATTGCCTCACTGACACATTCATGTGGAAAAATACTGTCTTGGGAAATTAATGAATAATTGGTCGGAGGTAAAGATATTAATGAATAAGGAGGGACAAATGGAAGTGTCTCTAAAAATTGATGTCAGATGACAGTTTATAAACTGAAGTTCTCTACACTTTGTTAACTTCTACTATATGGAACTTGTCAATTCATTGATTGCATAGGCCCATCTTACCTCTTTTTTGCCAGCAAAACCTTCTCTAAACCTCACAGCTGGCTCCAAACAGCCAACTGCATAGCAATCACGTTTTACCAACATACAGTGTATCTTTCCATGCCAAACCCACTAAAGCAAGATCTCATATGTATGTTGCATTCAAGTACCAAACTCAACACAAGAAACAGTTCAGGAAAAAGTGCAGATTCTGGAACTCAGTCCCTACATCAGTACCGCTATATTCAGGCCACCCTATATTTGTCCAAGGCTGGTATTGTTGATCTCTATTTAACATAGTCATTTTTTTATCTTTGAATCAAGGTTTCCATATTACAAAAGTACTAATGTAAATTTCATGGCTGCTATGAGTTTAGATTCACACCTCAACAAAGCTTTTGTATATTGCAAGATACACGCGATGAACATCTTCATGGTCCTCATTAAGCTCAAGTTCCTTTGCAATTATCTCCTTACCAAAATGCTGCAAAATCAGGGCAATTTTAGGTCATTAACAAACCACCTTTCAATAAATGGAAAGACATAAACAATTACTGGAGACTGGAGCAGCTATTACAATTGCAAATTGGAACTTGTGAACTTGGATACACTATCCATACATAAGACAAGGTGTGCTACAAATTTCACAACATCCACTGATAAATGGCTCAATGAACCCACCTAGTAATGCAGTGCAATTGGGGACCCAGTTTATCAGATGTTATCAAAAAAAATTCTATATAGCTTCAATGAAATGAATTATTATTTCAGGATTTGCAGTGTCTATGGGACATACCTTGTAAACAAGGCCAGCACTGCTAAGTTTTGTGTGAAAGCCATATCCAAAGACCTCGTTGAAGCCCTTCTGGTGATGATCATAGCGATGCCGACTGGGATCATAGACACCACCAACATCAAGCACTGCATCCAGCGAATCAAGGATCTGTAGTGAATTTACATAAGAAATGGGGGCATACAGGTAAGTGTGGAACATGATATGCCAATTGCCAAATCACAAAGCATATGTCTAATACTTTTGCTACAACATATACAAGTAAGATTTCTTAAGCAAATCACTCAGTAAAATGAAGCAGAGGTTAACAAAAATTGATAGTCTCACTCAACCCTAATGGTTGCACTGACACGAACTACATGTTGAAGGGGGCAAGAGGTAGACATCGTCCTGTCATGGGTAAGAAAACAACGTCTTAAACTATATGGCATTTTTAGCAAGATGTGAACGGCCGGAGTTCATAGCTTCCTGTACCAGGTGATAAGAAGTTGTACCACACAAAACAGCAAACTCTAAGGGCTTCAGTTCACAGATTCACATTCTTGCAGCAGTACGAATCCACTATCCAGATATTAAAAAAGTAAGCTCAGTACTAATTCAAATTAGTACACCTAGGCCTAATTGAAAACCAATACGTTCGTCAATTTTACGAGTGCTGGCATGCAATACCGTAATCCAATCCTCACACCAAGGCAAAACAAAACCGAAACAACCAGCACAAAATCGGCTGAAACTTTTTTGGGGAGGAATTGGCAGACCTATCGAGACAGTGACGAGGCAGCATACCTGGGAATCGCGGGTGCGGACGACGTCAGCGCCTGCGAACTGGGATGTGAGGCGGATGAGGAAGCAGCCGAGCGCCTCGTCGCAGTGGAAGCTGCCATTGTGTGTCCCCACGCGCTTTCCGCTCCCCGTGCCGTTCGAGGAGTCGCCGTCGGCGGCGGCTGACGAGTAGATCCTCAGTCGCTTGGGCGAGGCGGCGCCTGCGGCGGCGGCGGCCATGGAGAAAGGGTTTGGGATTTGGGATCGCACGGGAGGACTGAACTTGACGGCTCGCTGCGACAGCCTCCAGGTGCAGGCGGCGAGCATTAGGGTCTGCGGAAGATGGGCTGAGGTTGTGTGGAGACTGGAGACGTAGGGTTCTGACGGGAGAGGTTTTGGGCTTTGGGCAGATTCCAGCAAAATTGCCTTTAACCTGCAGTAGAAGGTTCCGAATTTATTTTTCTTTTCCATATTTGTAATTTCAAGATTTTCAACGTGCTTAGGATTGGAGATTTTTTCTATGTGAGAAATACTCCTGGCACGGGCGCATTCACAAATTGACTTTACAAAAAAGTCCTACAGTTTGAAATTATTACATCCAAGCGAGTTCCTAAATCCCAGCCGCAATTTCAGATCTCCCGATGCCATCGCACGCCGCCGTCGCCTCTTGCATGTCGACAAGCTCCGCCACCCAACATCTCCGTCAACGGGCGAGCATCACCGCGGCAATTCTTGGCAAGGGGAGCGCAGCACAGGGGAAGACGGAGAGCGGCACAAGAGAGGGTAGACGGCGCGCGGCACAGGGGAGGAGAGCGAGGAGAGGCGGAGGCGAGGGGGAGCGCGGCGGAGAAGAGCTGGGAAGTGAGGGGAGGCGGAGCGCGGCGTCGGAAGTGGAGCCAGAGAGTCGAGACGGGACAAGAGGCTGGAGGGCAGATGAGAGGGGAGGAGGAGAGAAGAAACAAATGGCAGGGGTGTTTTTGTAAGAAGTCCGGCACGCCAAAGCAAATTGGCTTATCTTTTTCCGAAGAAATTAGTATGCAATTAATCTAAATTGAAGGTGTTAGCTCGAATCTTTGGTTTGCGATTATAATCTCATGTTTGACGTGATTGGTTAGATTCGATAGTGGACACATACGGATGAATGTCCCATCTTGAAGGCAATCTTGAAGTACATACATATGGTGGTCTTATCTTGAAGACTACCACATGTTGTGTCAATCCAATGATGTCCCTGCTGGAGGATTTGGTGCCCGATAATTGGCTTGTGGCAAGCGATGGAAAACATGGTTGTCATGAGGCACCAAACTAAAAGGAGGTGAGTAAACTTTTTCCGAAACAAAATCCTCATTCGTATTTGTTGGGTTAACCAGTTTATGACTGAAACATCGATGATATTAATTTTAGAAATGTATAGTGATTCTAAACCCACGGTGACACGGTCGTCGGAAGTAATACAAGAGGCGCAGAGCAGTAGAAGAAGAGAGAAAGAAAAAAGGCTCATATGCTGTTCAAAATGAACGTGATCTCAATCAGGAAGCAAACAAAAAGAGGAGCAGTTTTCCCTAGAGATTACAAAAAGTGGGAATGAACAATACCGACTCGTGGTTCATCGCAGGGATAGATCGACCCTTCGACATGTATATAGTAGTACGACGTGGCAGTATACCACTCCCGATCTCCCATCGTGTATGTAACAACTAGGATATGTGCTCTTCCTCTGTCCGTAGGTAGAGAAGCTCACGCTCTCCTGCAGCAGGCGTGCTGGTCCAAAGCGTGAAAACGGCGAGGCCCTGCAGCTCGATCTACCGTGGCTGCGGTCGCCGCAGCTGGGGCGCGTTCTCCCTCTGCGCCAGCGCCTGCGCCAGCGCCTTGGGGGAGTTTTGCTTCTTCCTCCGGTGCCTCGTCTTTTCCGTCTCGATATGCCTCCTCCTGCACTCCTCGCTGCAGAATGGCGTGTCCCCTCTGAACGACCAAATTTACGCAATGCAACGCGCAATGTGTCTCAATTTCTTTGTAAACAATGGAATAATCACAAGTTCACAACGCGTAGCTAAGTTCTATGAATCGACCATGACAACGGTTGGTTGTGTGATGTGACCTGTACATGAAGATGTCGCCGGTGAGCGACCTGCGACAGCGGGAGCACTCGTTGAGGAAGTGCTGCGCCTCCCCACCCAGCTGATCCTCGTCCGGGACAAACGACGCCACGGGCGAGTTTGTGGGGCTCTGCCTCGCCGCTCCCTTCTCCGCCTTCGCGGCTGCTCCGGCTCCGGCCCCGTCGCCGGGGGACGGCCGGAGGGCCTGCGCGCTGCCGCCGGAGAAGACGGCCGCGAAGTCGGGGTTGCCGAACGCGTGGAAGTAGGACGAGTTGAACTCCATCGGCCCCGTCAGCCGGCACGCGCCCACGCAAGCTGCCGGGGGTCGATCGGGAGCCGGCCGGGAAGGAGGCCAAGGAAACCTGCAAGATGGCGCGCTAGCTTTGAGAGGCAAAAGAAAGAAGCCAAACGGAGGCCGATTAATACACGGCGAGAGCGCGCTTAACGGTTTTCAACCGATTTTTAGTTAAGCTTTTAGCTGTTCTTCGTTTCCAGGGAGAACCACCCGATAGGTGCACGTGGCCTTGATCTGGCCATGGACGATGGAGCGAGGGAGGTTCATTACGAAGCATGCCAAAAAGGTAAGCTGTGTCCTGTCCTGGCATATGGGTCGTTTAGTACGATGTGTCATTGCCTCACATGTTTGTGTTGGTTAGATGGACCTAAAGATAGGTACTACTAATGTGCTTGTGTATATACAGCATCACTCTGGATTTCAAGTCAAGGAGATGCGTCAGTTATTTAACCTCTGCTAGCCTGTCATCTGAGGTTAGTGGCAAACGATGGATTTGGCTTCCTAGAGTTAGCTAATACTCCCTCCGTTCCATAATTCTTGTCTCAAATTTGTCTAAAAATGGATATATCTATTCCTAAAAGCGTCTAGATACATTTCACAGAAATTATGGAACGGAGGTAGTATAAAAGTTTCAACCTCCTGGTTGTAAATTCACCGAGGCTCAATTGCACAGATAACTGGAGTTTTGTACTAAATCATGAAACCCTCTTTCCCGACCTTCCTTGACAATAGACAAAGACGTGGAAAACCAAAGATTTGGTTCTTATTGGTGACCAAACTTTTGACCCTACCAAAGTTTATCATACTCCCTCCGATCCATAGTGATTCACATTTCCTCAAATATGAATGTATCTATGTTTAAAAGACGTCTAGATACATGTAATATTTCGACAAGTAATTCCGGCCGGAGGTAGTAGCAAATTTCTGATCGTTAACTTTTGGCAATTCAATGTCCCACTACAAACTCTTGTACTCCCTCCAACCCATATTATTTGTCGCTGTTGTACTAAATCAATGACAAGTAATATTGGTCGGAGTGATGTATATTTTTGGGCCAAAGTTGGTTGGAGGGAGAAATATTTTGGCTACTAAATTTTTAACAGGACATTTGTGGGCTCATAGGGTGGTTGGTTTGGTGCCAACACTAGCCAAGTCAAAAAGTTGGCAACTGATATTATTTTGGCACTTGTTCGTTTTATGGTAAATAATTAGCAGCCAACATGAACAACTTCATCTCTGTCAATTGGTTGCCAAAGTGAGAGCTGAGAAATCCTTGACCAAAAAATCAGCAAACCAATTATTGTCCTCATTTGGTAGGGTTTTATGGGGCCCACTAAACACACCCTCAAACCAAACAGACCCAAAGTACACATCAAAACACAAAAAAGATAACTAGAAGCAAGGGCATGGTTTAGAACTAACCACACATATAAGACCTCTTTGCTTCACGGGATTGAAAAATACAGGAATTAATAGAAAAAAAAGGAGGATTGCAATGACATATCCACTTGATCCATTTAATATTTTGTTTGCACCAAAGTTTGCTTGATTGCACCATTTCTTCCAAGAAATTGAACTGGATGGAAAAATTCCAATGAAATGTATTACAAATGAATTCTTAGAAAAAGTTCCTATATGATGCAATCTACAAATCAAACGACCAATGTACGAAAAATTCTAAGAATTTCAAGCCTCCAAAATTTCCTATGAAATCTTTTTTTTAACGAAACAACAGCGCCGATTCAATTAATTGAGAGTTGGAATTTACAGAAACGCTTTCGCGCATGAAAAAAAACAAGATGAGTTCAGGAGGAGAACATCAGGAAGAGAGAATACTAGAGACGTTAGAGCGACTAGAAGAAATCTATTACCTCTATGAAAGGGCGAAGAATCTACGCCCTGTCCGTGCGTTTACGCGTCCTTATCCTTGCCGTTCATGTGCTCTGATCCTTGCCGTTAATTTTTTATCGACCTGGTGCGGCCGTGTGGGTTCTCCTCCACCTCCACGGCTCCACCTTCTCTCATCTCCGCCGCTTCCCCATAGCTCGGGACATCTCTCCCCCGTGGGAGTCCAGGGACGACGGAGTCCGGCGCCCTCGCTCCGCCCTCCCCAACCTGCTCTGCTCCGCCCCTCAATCCTTGAAGCTTCCTCCTGCCCCTCCCACAGCGACCATCCCCTCCAAGCTTCCTCCACCCTATGGCGACTCCTCCCTGCTGCTCCCACCTAGCCCCCATGGCGACCACTCGCTGGCCCGTTTGTCTTGCTCTGAATTTTGCCCTTTGAATCCCCTCCGAGTCCTCTTCATTTTGCAGGTTTCTGGACAAGTATATGGAGCCCCATCATTATGGAACTTGGTGAGACTTTGATTGATATTATGTTGTTGGTCTGATTGCCACAAAAGTGTTACTGTTATGTACATTTTTCCTTTTTTTCCGACGGTGCAGGTTCTGTAACCATTTTCTATCATATTAGCATATCTAGACTACCTTCCGTATCGTAGTCAGTGATTATTCAATTAGCCTCCAAACTTGCTATGCTATATGTACAGCTGAATATTTAGCTGTATAATGATGTTTAGATCCCTTTAGAATTAAGAGCCACACAACAAAAAGAATGGTGATAGAACGCCCCCTATGCCCACATACCATCAAACAGTCTTTCTACTTGGGCACTTGGCATATCAAGACATATAAAGAATTAACCCAACAAGATAAACAGCCAAAGTCACACAAGATGCTACTTATGTATGGATAGTCATTTCATCTATTTTCTAGAGCAAACCAAATAAGTTTCAAATGTCGTACATGCTAATTTTCTTTTTATGCATAATTGCATATAGGTAAGAAGGTTATACGTAGTAATTTTGGAAAATGGTGGTCACTCACACCAATTTGAACTATGGCAGTAGAAGTGCTTCGAAGGTTCTCATGCACATGTACCTGCGATTTTCTACGACTTGCTTCATTTGAGGTACATACTTGTGAAATCATAGGTGATGTGTAACATTGGCAAGTGTTTGAGGTGAAACATTGATGTGGATACTTTGGTAATATGGATACTTATGTGATGACATGTATCTTGTTTGGACGTAGTGCTTTGCTAGTGGTGTGTTAATCCATTAGTTTCTTATGTGAAAACATGGCGTGAGTTGTGTGAAACTTACCCTGAGTCAAGTCGCGGACTTGTGCTCGTACTGGTTATTTGTGTGTTCACTTTTAGGTGTTGCCGGAGGTAGAGGAATGTGGTCGATGAGGGGATCGAGGGATGAAGCTTGGGAGGAGCTGAGGTTGAGGGATCAAGGTCATGCGGGATGTTCGTGCGAAGAAACAATGAAAGTGAAGGCTACGATGATCCCGGAGGGCACCGGTTTGTCGTACGTTGTTTATACCGGAGATGTACAGTATTGGAGATATTCGACACGTGATGGTCGAGTTTTGAAGACATCACAAGAAGAGTTGATGGCATGAAGTGGCATCGACGTGAAGACCTGTAGGTCCAGCCGTGACTGAATAAGAGCTGTGTAAAGATTACACAGTAGTATCATCAAGATGGCGTCCGATGGAAAAGTGGTCCACATGAAAGTTGTGCGATTCGTCGAGGTGAACAATTTTGATTTTGGAGTCATCTCAATCCGAGGTCGTCTGTGGGCCCCACGGGCAGAATAACGACCGGGACAGAGGAGTTCGTGTTGGATTCGGACTCGGTTTAGGGTCGCGAATTTTCCCTTATAAATAGATGTCGTCCTAGCTAGGGTTTTAGCAAGGACGTGAGAAAACTCAGAGGTTTGGATCTAGATCAATTCTTGGAGAGTTCTTGGATGCATGGTTGCATCTTTTGTAATCGATCGACATCGTTGCAATTAAGAGATTCGTTGGCGGTGTCATCTTTGTTCTTCTCGGATCTTCGTGAATTATTCGTGCTAAATCTTTCTAACACTTTGCTGCAGATTTATCACGAGTTCATAATACTTTGCTGCAGGTTTATCACGAGATCAGGGAAAGATCGCGATTATTTCATCTTTCTTGTTATTCCTCGAAATCGATTATAGATTAATTCTCGTAACTTTCTGTCAACTGTTACTGTTTTGATCATATCTTTTGATTCGTATGTCCGATTGAGCTGATTCTTGTTGCGTTGGTTAGATAATTTCAATACCTTTTTTTTTTTGCATACTCGTACGTTTTTTTGGGTTCATCCAACCAAAAATTACGGCTGTTTTATTATCACGGACAGAAAGGTGATTTAGGGTTTGAACTTTCGGGAAAAGTTTTAATTTGCTTCCGCGCAATCATTCACCCCCTCTCTGATTGCCTATCTCGATCTCATGGTACTTCCACTGAAATGTTTGACACTGTTTGCTGGTAAAATCTAACTTCGGTGCACTCAAATTATTCTACCGAACATAATAAACTAAAGATAAAATTGGGTCAATCAATGTGACGATAGTATGCAAATTAATTCCCTGGTCAGTTGAAGAGATAAATAGTTATTGTGATTTACAGTAATTTCTTGCCTGCTCGTGTATCTAGACATGGAGATGCACAATTGCTCAATCCTAAACAAAGAGCATGGCCCAAAAAATCTGCAAGCACTGTCAAGTTTAGTGTTTATATAAATGTAAGGAGAAAAAACATATCAACAACAGAACTAAATAAAGCCATTCTAAAATGCTGCTTATGTTTGGTGGATCTGCTAGCATGGAGTTTCGTGGTGAGAGACGAACAATAACGCTACTTCCCTTAATTGTGTTGCTGCCGCCGTTGTTGGATGAAGCATTGAGAGGAATTGAGCCGCCGCCGCTGGTTTCAGTAGGATACATTAAGAAGAGAAAATTGAGGAAGCTTAATTGCGCAATAAGATGCCACCGGTGGCTGAACTGTCGGGGGGATGACCCCGGGTAGGGTCATGGCGACACAACTCTAGCCGAGATGACGGAGGCGAAGCCAGCATAGTTACGTATGCCGGCATCGTAAAGTTAAACTAACACTAAACCGGCATTCCGGGCGTATGCCGGCATGGCTATCTTGTTTTATGAGTTTGCAGGATAAGGACGAGCACTTTGATCTCGGCGATAACGAGATCTCTCAACGGTCTTATCCTGACCACGCGGTACAAAGTAAAGTAAAGCCATCATCATCACAGAAAAGCGGTCAGCGCCTGCGTACCGGTGTCAGGTGACCACGCTAGAGAAGCACCGAAAGAGAATTTCTGACGGAAGCCGGCAGAGGATAGCTGTACCCACTGCAGACTGGCAGGGAAAAGTAAAGTTGTCTTGTCCCCTACGGTACTGCCTGGAGGGAACCAAGCCACGTTCCCGGTGGGGCCCAAGGAAGATGACGTTAGACTTGGCCCACATGTCAGTATGACATGGGCGGCCTATAAATAGAACCTTACCCCTCTGTAGATAGGGACGAGAGCACTTAGGGAGAAGAGCACTTAGGCATCTAGGATTTTCCTTTCTTCTTCTTCCTCAAGAATACAGCTCAAGGAGCGCCATTGTAGAGCTTGTCTATCTCGACTAATACAACAAAGCAGGAGTAGGAGTCTTATCTCGACAAGAGGGCTCCGAACCTAGGTAAATTTGTGTGTGCTTGTGTGTTTTGTGTGTGTTTCTCTTCACGTCCTCCCTCATCCGGATCCTCCTACGTCCATCGGTTTCAAGTTAAGCCATCCTATGGCATCTGCCGTGACACCACCATGACATGAACGGAAGGACCGAAGGAGGCAATGGCTTTTTTTCAGGTTAGGCTGCAGTAATAGTTAGGTCAGGTGGACTTTTTCGTTTGAGAATTCTGGGCCGGAAAGGTTGTGAATTGGAATGTCCCGGTTGAGGACAAGACATCCAGGTTGATTTCGGGAGCAGCGGCCCTACTTTGACAGGCCCTGATGCTCATGGACCACGGTTGAAACAAGCAGGGTCACTTGGGAGGACCGGAGTACGACTGAACATCTGAGACGTTGTTGATAGATCAATAACAACATTAGATGGTTTCTAAATAATTTCCATTATTCAGGTTCTGATCTCTGCTATATTTAGATTTTGGGGGATAAGAAAAACACTTAGTGAGGTCCAATAAAATTATGGTCACTTTGTTGTAGACTGTAGAGAATCATGGCGTTGATCAGATGATTTCTTTAAGAATCAAGTTTGATTGTGAAGTAATAAATGTTCATGTCGTGTCCTATAGCTTTGTTCTTAATTTTTTTTCCTTTTTCATGTTGCATCAAGCACATGGTAAGTAAGAGGTATCACTATCAATGTGCAATTTTAATTTCTATGTGGATTCTAGAATGCTAAATGAGTTGTCGACTTGTCGTTGCTTCAATATTACTCCAGCAGAATATGTGTTCTTTAATAGGAACCTGTAGCTTTGTTGTGTATTTAGTTCGACTTGTTTCTTTTTCTAAAGCCTTTGCCCAGATGATAGTTAACACCTAGATTGTGGTAGTCTAGCTAGGGACTGTATACACCTACTTAGTAGTGTGAATTGAGATGCTGCATCACTTAAAAAATAAGAAAAAAAATTCTCATTCTGCAAGTGCATGGCAGCCTTGGAGCAAATATAATGGCTATCAACCTTTGGCAGGTCATTGCCTGTTCGTTACCTTGGACATATGCTTGCGACGAACTGGCGAGGTATGTTTTAGGTATTTGCCGTGACAGGTGATGCTACAAATGTGGTTGCCGTGAAAGGTGATGGTACAAATGATGCTCCTGCACTACAGGAAGAAGCTGATATCGGGCTTGTTATGGGCATTGCAGGCACCGAGGTATTATTTTCTTATGTTGTTTGGACCTTATGGACATATGCGTCAGTAGGAATTACAGAACTTAAGATGTTGAAGATGAATATGGTGATATTGATTCTGACTGAAGTGGTCAGAATGGAAGGTGTCGATGATGACATATTTAGTTATCCTGTATTTTTTCTTCTTAACTGTTGAAGTAATTGTTGTGTCCTGACACAAGTTATCATCTGAAAGTTTCATTTGTCCTCTCCTTACTGCAATAATTTGGTATTTTCTGGATCCTGCAATTGTTGTTTCTGTTAGCACTGTGACTTAGAAAGTTTGTGACAGTATGTTGCATTTCTGCAGGTTGCCAAGCAGAGTGTCGGATGTCAATAGTACTCGATTACAATTTCACAACTACTCCCTCCGTTTCTTAAATTAGGGCGTATATTGTTTTCTTTAACCGAGCCTTTGATCAATAATTAGTATTCCTTGGTCAAACGCTCGGTCAAAGAAAACAATATAGGCCTTAATTTAAGAAACGAAGGGAGCATAATAAATGTTGCAAGGTGGGGTTGTGCAGTTCACATAAACATTTATAGTGATCAACTTTGTAACCAGTGTTCTGTTTGATATACTCATTTACTACTCGCCTTACTAATTGAGTAAAGAGAAACTATCCCATGTTTACTACATGTCTGATCCGAATAATACAAACTATGCACTGCCTTTTTTATTGGCGTGAGATAACCAACCAAAACAGCAAAAAATCACGAAAAAAGAAAGTCAATGAAACATTGATAACATGACGGATAATATAGAAAATCCTTCGGCGCAGCAAAGCGCGCATGCCCTTCTAGTTAGAACAAAGTATAAAGAAATTCGGGGGGTGGAGGTGGGGGCGGGGGATCAAAGGAGGAAGGAGGTCATAGAGTTTCCTCTGCACGAACTAAACTATTGCTCCTCTTCTATCAATTTCATTACCAAATGGCACCGGACGTATCAACTTTAAACCTCAGCTGCGTAAAGGGCACAACTGACGAGATCGCCAGGTGTGCATTTGTTTGTTTCTGAGGAGCTCTGCGTGGATCTGCAGCCAGCAGAGGGAGCAGCAGCCGCCAGTACATGGCCAGCGCCGCATAGGCTGCACCACCAAAGCACGACGATCGATCTAACATGTGCGAGCGTGCTCTGCTCACGTGTGCCCCCCGAACAACCTGCAGAGACCTGCCTCTGCATGCTACCGAGAAATACCGGAGTAGTACTAAATTGGGCGTGCTAAATTAGATGTCGTAACGTGTCAAGAATCTTGCACGGGGAGGCGATGTCAAGTGTGCGCTTTCTTTCGAGGGACTCCTAGCGCTAACCTGCCTAGAACGATTCCCTCTCTCTTGGAGCATGCAATGTGGGGCACATGGTTGCAACTTGCGAGCATCAACCGTATGAAATCCAATGCCCAGCCAACAAGTGGTTTTGCTGAAATCAAAAGGAGAAACAAGTGGTTTTGTTAGTAGACCTTTGGCCGGATTGTTAACTCAAAAGGTCCACCTTGGTAAGTATTACTTTATGTAAGTGTCTAGCCATAAAATTACGCAGGCCGATGGTGTGCCCTCCGTACAAATCATACGGGCTTGCTGTCTCTTTCGTTCTTCTAAACCGTCCAAACCACAAAGTACTCAATTTTTGGCTCAAAGTGGGATTCTTTGTCCGTACCTCTCCAATAGCTAGCTAGGCCGGGTGTTGCTGTAAGTTTAAAGTAGTAGCAGAAAATTGATCTCATTTATAAGTGGCACGGGACAAACAAAAAATGGCAATGTTGCGTTAAGCCGTTAATTAGAGTAAGATTATCCCGATGTTGAGCCCGATTAGGAGATAATGACGGTGGCGACTTGCTTGGCAGTAAAGATATGATCAGGGCTTCTCATCATTAAAGCAGAATGACCGCACATTCAAACGCATCCCACCCCAACCAGATCCATATATGAGGGCAGGGCAGATCAACTTGCCGTCATAGCCGCATGTACCATAGGCACGAGCAATGCAAGGTGGCATCGTCAGACGCACCTGAAGCGGCAGGTTGATATCTCCTGTAAAATCTCAGTCAGACATCCTTTGCATTGCTTCTCACTCGTCTGTATGCCTGCTTAATGAGAAATTTTCAGTTGAACTCATGAAGTGACATATGCCAGCTAAACAACGTGGCAGAGGATATGAATAATATCATTAGGTGATCAGACCTCCTGTACGTATACTTGTATACAACGAGCACGAATCTCGGCCATGTTCATTCAAAAAAAAAAAAGGTGAGAATTCCAGTCTGGGCATGATACGAATCGAAGGTGACACAGGTGAGAGAATAATTGCTGGATTTCGTCAACTTGGTACTTGTTGCGAAGATACGTTTCTCCGACCAGTAAGTTCGTCATGCTTGTGAGATTGTATGAACTAGTAATTCGTCTAGACGTTTGGAAACTCAAAATAAATCTAGCTCACGCGGGCCAGCTTGTCAGGACGGGCCAGAAAATCCTCGCTCGAGAGGAAGAGCCGGATCGGCTCGTCTTCGACGGCAAGACCGTTTCAAACAGAAAAAAACATCCAACTCCTCAGTAATTCACGACCTCAACCTTCAGCGGCTCACCCTGATTTTCTTGGTCCAAATAGCTAGCAGGTGGGCAAGAGCAATCAACCAAACATACAGCCAAGCAAGGCTAGCAAAGCTTAGACCAGCTAGCTGGGCTAGCTCAGCTACGGACGAGCTGAGCAACAGAACCAAATGCACCCATTTGTTGTGCGAGATCAAAGATCAACCAATCAACGGAATGATAGAAAACCTTACGACGACACGCACGTACGAGAGATAATCAACGGAATCCATGGGAACACACATCGGTGATCTCTTATTTTCTTCCATGCCAAAATGTTGGACCCACAATCGCACCAGCATACGAGAAAAACACACATACCAGTTGCACGGGCTTGCCCTGTGCAACGGAAAACAGCATAGGAAAAGCATATATATACTGATGCACACACCATGTCATGGCCTCTGTCCATCTGATCCGACCTTGGCCCTGCCTCCAATTAAGAGCTGGATTCGAATATATATTGAGGCCTGATCGGCTCGCTCCAGCTGCTCATTACGCCGCCCGGTTCGTTCGATCAAAACATTCACAATGGACCATCTCGAGAGCTGGCGCCATATATGGATGCACAACACTGAAGTTTATATATTGTGGAGTACTATTTGGTATTGCCATTCGATCGATTGATCGAATCCTTCTTCTACCGAGCCCAAACGGGCGCTCTGCCGCTGCCGCTGCTGCTCCCTGGACCTCGCGGCCGCGGACTGCTTGGATCTCTTCTCCGCCGCCTCGTCGCTGTCGATCTGCTGCTGCCGGCACTCCGCGCTGCAGAACGGGGTGTCGCCTCTGCGAGCGCAAAGAAAAGAACCACGGTTAATTATATATATGCCGGACATCATCACAAAACACAAACCGGTACAGAGTGTATTAGTCAGTGTGCGATGTTTAATTACCTGTACATGAAGATGTCCTTGTTTCCCTCGAGTATCCGCTGGCAGCGGAAGCAGGCGTCGAGGTAGTGGTCTCGGGACACCCGGCGGGGCCTCGGCGACGGCGAGCTCCGGTTGCGGGCGGAGACCGGGTGTACGGCGACGGCAGCGAAGGTCGAAGCGGTGTCCAAGAAGGTGGGGAAGCAGTAGTAGTCCTCCATTTCTTGGTTCGGTCAGGTTCCGCTTAACTTCCTTGCTACTACTTGGTTGGCTGGCTCGGAAGAAGGAAGGACCGAAGGAGAAGGAAGGAGGGTAGTGGATTTTGCCGGGGGAGAAGAGCGCGGATATATAAAAGGAGGGGAAGAGTGAGTGTGCTTTTCGTTTTGGACCCTCTGTTTCGTGTGCGATTCCACCTTGGTCCTGTACGGGTACGGCTGCGTTCTTTGAGGTATAGTGGTAATATCTTTATGAATCCGTGCGTGTATAGTCGTGTACTCAAAGCTGAATTCGAATTAATAAAGTAGGTTGATACTTATACAGCTATGGCGGAGAGGTGTTAAGAAAAACATTTTGCTATTTCTTAGGCGACCGAGGAATAACTATTTTTAGTCAATGATAACAACATTTTCATTCAATCATTGAGATTCGTGTAAGATTAATGTACGTCCGATGGATAAGAAAATCTTAGTTGGATGGTTACAATTGTTTTGTTGACTGAGAAATAAATATTTCTGAGACAACTGAAAAATAGACACTCTCTAAGAAAAATACAGCTATGACCGAGATAGCTCATGAAATCCGAACTTTTTGGATACTATTAATAAAAAAAGTTGAATCAAACCTGGTTTGCTATGGGTTTTGTTTATCATTCGTGGCATTTGATCGATCCAGGCATATCAAACCGATCAATCGGGGCAAGTTTTTTTTGTCGCTTTCTGACGGTTCCAACACTTCTGATGCATCATGAACGAAACGGAAGCCTAAAGAAACTTTGTTCCCATAAAAGACTCAATTGGTGACGGCAATCGGCGGTATGTCACTTGGCATTTTTTTTTATCACTTGTTGATTTAGGGCAATCATTAGGATGATTACTAATAAGGATAATACTACAGTACAATCTAAGAAAATCAAAAAATAAGAGTAAAACATTTAAAAAATGATTTGGTGTGGCAACATGCTATTAGTCAGACACGCCCTTAAATCTCAATCTCCGCTTTTTGAGAAGGCAAAAAACATATCTTGAAATGCCAAGCCAATCATAGAACAAGAACTAAAGCCGGGGGTTCTTACATGCCGGGAGTACCAATAGGTGGATACTTCAAAGAGAACAATAAAAAGGCCGTTGGGCAACTGGCCAAGTTGTTACAAAATCTAGAGCTTGGCTCCTTTGAGTGCTTGTGTGGCTAATAGTCTGGTGGCCGAGCAAAAGCCGGCGCATGGTGGCATACTCCCTCGACATTATACGGACAGCAGCTCCTCGTCACCTCGTGGGATCAAGCTCTTCATATTCTATATGGCGATTTTCCCCTTCTCCTACGATCTGGTGTTTTAATTAGTAAAGACCGGTTCAATTTTAGATATGATAATCTGGCAACTGGAGCGCAGTTGGCTGCTTCTTTTGAGGCGGTTACATCGTGCCTTAAATAAAGCACTGGCGAATTGGCATGCCCTTGCTTGATCTTGTACCAATCTGTTCTATTAGTATGCCACCTGCAAGTTAAAATTTTGTTTTGAGTAATGTAAGAGATTGTGCCAGCCCTGTCAAATATAAAAGGGTTATCAAGGTCTGACAAACGAGGCGTGTTTCTAAAATTTAAAATTATTCATATGTCGATCCATAATTAGGTGAAGTACATTAATTGCTGGAATCGTGATCTCCCTTGAAGATGGTCTAATTCGCCTTTGCCTAACGCAAGGACTGCACGTAAAATGATACTGCAATCTTAAGAAAAACTAGGATACATACAATACAATCATACAAGTACGTATTTTCAATGTATATTTGTGTGGACGAAAATGCAGTATTATTTTATCAATCCATAAGTGGGTACAGTACTCGTGCATTATGCATAGGATATGTCCTTGTCTTCTCTTTTTTTAGTTGGCGAAGGCCATGTCCTTGTCAGTGGTCATTTTCATGACACTCAATACACTGGGGCGACTTCCTCGACTTAAAGAATACACACTTGCTCCAGAAGTCCAAAATTAATGGAAGTCACAATAACACTATTCGGAGAGAATGCTGGCCCAATACTGCATACTACAAAAACACGCAGCACCTTGCAATTTTTAACGAGCGCGTGGGGACGCACGCGTTTTTGTCAGTGGCCCATCGACGATCTCGGTGAAAAAGCACACGCGTCTAGTTCCATCCGTGTTCCCCGACTCGTGGTCGTGGGCGTCGCCTTCGTTGGGCCATTTGATCTTACAATCGCAGTTTACTTGGACGTGTTGGAACTTTACTTGGAACAGCACCTTGCCGGCCGGCATGGGCTGAAACGTTGCGGTGGGGGCAATGGTTAGATTGGCTACAAATTAAGAGAGACGGTAGCTGCCTAGCTGTGCCTTGGTGGCCAATCCAATCTAAGCTGAGTAGGTGGCATATATCATCAGATGAAATACAGGCGGCACACCGGGATGCGATAGAGAAACACGGCAACACGCTGCGACGGGAGCCCGCCCGATGAAGTAAAATCGGCATGGGAGGGGAGATGTGTGATCCGTATCTCGCCACGAAGCCTATCTATCTGCGTATGTCCCTAGACGTCTCGAACGTCCCCTGTTTTCCTCTCGTTTCGTGCTATAGGATGGTCCGATTGCTTCGTCAGTCCCTAGTCCAGTCCGGATAGCTGTTTTGCTCCATAACTATATCCACTCGAAGGCTCGAAAAAGCTCCAGCGCTGAGGCACAGTCTGCTGACGAAGGGGCAGTCGCCTGTAGTGATCGATGGATCGCTCCTGACCCTTTAACAAGTCTTGAGCTCTCTTTTTTTTTTTCTGACAGCAAGTCTTGAACTCTCTTAAATTGCCCACATCCCGAGTAGACAGCCACATCACATGGTTAGGCACGATAATTATACTCCATATCATATCTCCAACAGAGTCGATTGTTCCATCGCCACCCACTCCCATGACTCCTTTCCCTCTCAAGTTAAAAGGAACCTCCTCTTAATTTCATTCAGGATCGGTTCTCCTTTTCCGTGTCGGGAACTCGGCGCGGTGCGTGCCAAGTAGCGCCCTGTGATTTGCGTACAGTGGCCAGCTGATCGACGATTCGGGTGCTCCTGTTAGGTACACTTGAGCTGTGGTGGCCGGCGTTCGATTGACAAGGAACCGGTACGAATTAATTCTGCAACTGTGCTGCTGCACTTTTTACTGACGGGGCGATGCCAGGCAAGGAGGTGTGTTGCTACGTTTGCGTGTCTCCAATTGAGCGGATGAGCAGTTGCAGCAAGGACGACACGGACAAGCTCGTACCTAGACTCTTTTATTTGCGGAGAAACACGATCAGGCAGACCTTTATGACCGCCACCGTGTCGACTTGTACATGCCCAAGTTGGAGCACGACAGGTTGCACCTTCAGAACAGTGGATTCCGGAAATAAGGTGGTACAGTTCGCATGAAGGTCCCGTCCCCCCCCCCCCCCCCCCCTTCAATAGGGTACCTTCTACAAAAATCTTCTTTCCCCTCAAAATATACACGCAAGTGCAAGTGTGACAATCTGTACAATTACATGTGTTGTCTGCGGAATTTTCATTAGTCACTGGGCCAATGCATATCACCGTGCAGAAATTTTGATCCTATTATTCCTATAGCATCAAGAGCTCTTAGATACAGCTATGACTCCTTACAACGTTTATCTGACTGTCCATCCTCGCCACAAATGTGGTGGGATCCCTTTTGCCAGAGCCGGGGATGATCACAAAAACGAAAGAATTGACAAATTTTGAACCAACTTTTGGTAATTTTCAAGACAATTTTTGTGGGAACTCAATGAAATTTAGGACTTCCAAAAACGCCGTAGTGATCCAATTTTCAAATAACTCAATATGGATTTCAACCACAAACGTGGAGAAGTTTTGTGAGAACTTGCGGAAAATAGAACTTTCAAAAAGACCAGAGTGATCTTTTATATATACTACCACAAATACAATCTTCAAATAATTCAATCACGAGTTTAACCACATTTACCCAATCTCTGAAAATCTAAACCGTCCATTGTATGTTTTTGAACTTTCCACAAGTTGCGTCTCATGTTTCAATCCATCAGCAAATCTAAAAATGAGAAAAAGACTCCCCAAATCTGATAGCAGCACTTGTCCACATTAGAGGTCTCGGTGGTGAGCATAGGTTTGTGACGGACTAGCCGTGATTGGTTGTCCCACAGCGTTCAAGAAAACATGAAGAAGAAAATAACTTGTATATGACACAAACTTAACCTTCTTTAGCCAATATTTTAATTTGCCAGTTCACTAGTTGTCCGTGTCATATAAAATGTCAATATATATTGTTCATCCAGTATCAATTGCCATGCAAAAAAAAATACCGATCAGGGCTTTGAGAGTGGATTTTGTGCCCATACCCGCTGGTTGATTTCAAATAACCAAACACACACTTTTATAAGATTTTAAAAAATCAAAGAAAAAAATTGTGGATACAGACCATTGGATACTGGATGTTGTAAGACAAAAAAAAAACAAAGGAATGTCTAGAATAAACTTTGTCATTGTACTTGATTAATATTTTTCATGGAGCATATCCATGAACACATTGTTGGACGGAATTTCGCATGCCGTCATGCATGAGATAACCTACAACCAGAAATTAGTGCATAATTTTTTTGAAATTTGGAAATGGAAAGAGTTAATTCCAATTCGAATCATATGTTTTTAATGAGTTGATAGTTTGCAGCGTATTTTAGATTTTGATCATTTTGCACCATTTTTTTTTGGCTTTATAACTCCGATTTGCATCGTATTTTGTTCTACAACCGATCTGACAAGGTGAACTTGCATTTTTTAGCTAAATGGAAAGTGGTGCAAATCTAAATTGTAGATCCTAGATGTGGTGCAAAGTGGCCCGAATTCTAAAATGTGGCGCAAA
The DNA here is from genome assembly GCF_000005505.3 of Brachypodium distachyon. NCBI lineage: Eukaryota > Viridiplantae > Streptophyta > Magnoliopsida > Poales > Poaceae > Brachypodium > Brachypodium distachyon. The sequence continues at coordinate 52,744,442 of NC_016133.3, forward strand.
TGGTAAACTCATGACAGTGGAGATGTCCAAATTGTGGGAAGACGATGATATCTAGGTGCAACGTCGACGACGACCTTTTTTCGATTTTGTGTATCGAGTGTGCATGGGTAGCCAGGTGTTCCAGTTGTCCTCAGTGCGGCCGTGTTCCATGATGGCATTGAGGGCGTTTGCAATGGTTTTTGGCTGATTGCCCGCTAATATGCTGAGCAACTCTTTTCTTCTTAATTAACATCAATTCTTTTGGACTCTGCTTCGAAAAAAATAGAGTAAATGGGAAAACTCTGTACCATAGTGCACCTTAGCATTTTTTTTTTCTTCTACTTCCCGAGTGTCCCCTATGTACATCGAGTTCTCTTGCATTTTCGCACGCATATACGCACGAAAAGCGGGCATCTAAAAGGCCGAAGCAACTCCAGCTACAGCTTGGCTGTTTCCTCAGACAACATGTCGATCGGTTCATCTCAATCGGACGATAGTCTTGAAAGAAAAGAGTTTCTTGATCGAATAATCTATCAATATGTATCGCCTTTTTATTTCCGCAGGGGAGCTAATGCTTCTCTGTACCATTTAGCTCGCAACGGGCACATTTGCCGCGCAGGTGATGTTGGATTCAGAGGTAGACGTCCCGTGGCCCTGCTCTTTTCTCGCAGCGCGCTCCTTCAAAATCTTTGCGTTAGTCCTCTCACGTACCTCGTCCTCTTCCATCTGCACACCCCTGCACTCCTCGCTGCAGAATGGAGTGTCCCCTCTGTTGTGATCGGAGTGGAGAAAAGTGATCAGAATACAACTGAACATAAATGGCTGATCTGAGAGCCAAGTTAATTAACTAAAGGAGCAGACTTGGCACAAACCTATACATGAAGATGTCGCAGATTCTGGAGAGCGGCTTTCCGCAGAGGTAGCAGGCGTCCATGGCGTGGCGGCATGTCTCGCCGCCGTCGAGGGGCACAATTGCAAAGAACGAATTAGTAGAGGCAGACGACGACGGCATCTCGGCTATAAAGTTAGGGCTTTGAAGCCTCAACAAGTCTTTGCTTAATTTTGGAGCTGGGGTCAAGGGGGGTGGGCTACTATACTAGACTGAACTCAAGAAAGCTGCTCACAATCAATACGAGACCAAGGAGTCTTTCTTCTTATAAAGGGCAGCAGAGAGGGAGAACACAGTACCACAGTGCAGGGCGCAAAGAAACCAGGGGCTACATTTCCAGGAACTACTACTCTCTCTTGCCTTCTCTTGTAGTACTACAAAGCGCGGCCCAAAATCGCCAGCACGACATGGCCGAACCGGCGCTGCTAGGGGCAACAACAACAAGAAGAAACTCTGCATGCAGCGCCGGTTTTTGTTTTTGCTTATTCTGCATGTCAGTCCCAATTGGTGCCTCGTTCCTGCCGGTGTTGGTAACTGCGATGCGGCCGGATCCACAGGGAATATATGCAAATTAAAACGGAGATCGAATTCCTTATTCACAAACTCGATTCCATGGGGACTTCTTGTACCGTTGCCGTGTGGCCACGTGTTGGACACGCGAGATTAGGACAGTTTAGATTACAGCGTACCAGTACTGCTGAATATACTGGTTTTTCCTGGACCTTGGCCTCCCCTGCGACCCAGGGGGCGTTTCCTCGCTAGTTGTTTATTAGCGGAGGAACGGCGAAAGATTTGTCACCAACATAACCAACATTACAGTTCGCATATAGGCCAAGCATGACGAGATGGAATACACCGCTTGCCCAGGGAAAAGAATATGATTTTCTTAGCCCTACTTTCTAGAGTCAGGACCAATGTTTTCTCACCCTTTGTCTCGAGAAATTGACAGGGAAGGAGACGAGAAAGGGAGAGGAAACCGTGCAGAGGGGGGGTAGTACTGATGGCGACGCACGCGTTGTACTCCCGATGGCTTAGCGTAATCGGTAGGCTGCACATGTCACCGAGCCGTCTTCGGGTCGTCCCACAACTTAGGAAGCGCCACCGAAGACAAAAGAAGAAGACCTACAATTATCTGCAAGGAACGCAACGTATCTGGAAAAGCTTGACTGGTCGTTGACTCGTGCAGGACCCCTTCTTGACCCGTGTTGACCGGAGTTGGGACTTGGGAAGTTGAGAGTGCAGGAGATGATGATGTCCGTTCTAGGCGTGTCCTGAACGGAGTTAAATGTTGCAGATCTGTTCAGACTTCAGAGAAGGCGTATAATCCCATGACGCGCACTCGGGCTCCCGCGATTTTCCTCGTGCGAGTGTGCGACTGTGCGATTGATCGACTAAACTGAAGTGAATCTTCGCGTGGCGGGAAACTGGACCGATGTGGCCTGTGGAAACTTGGGCTGATTTCTTTTTTGTTGGGGACACTTGGGCCGACTAACTGGGCAAGCCCAACGTGAACAAACATACTCTTATTAAACAACTGAGTCATCCGGTCCAACGATTTATTGGTCTCCTCTAAAAAAAAACACTATTTATTGGTCTCTTATAACCTTGTGTTAAGCTAACAGATGTTCCCCTAAAAAAAAGCTAACACATGTTTATCTTTTACTCACTCCATTTCATAAAAGTTGGCGTATTTTGTTTCGTTAAGACAAGACTTTGACCAATGAAAATTCTATTGATATTTGCTTTTTTATACATGAAATTTATATCAATGGATTCGTCTTTAAAAATTCTTACTAATGATCATGGTTTCGTATCATATAACTTACATATTAATAGAGTAATTCTTGGTTAAAGGCTTGTCTTAACAAAACGAAATATGCCATGAAATGGAGGGAGTATTACGGAGGAAATACCATTATACACCAGGCCCAACATGATATTGATGAAGGCCTATCAAACAAGAGTGAGCATCCTTTCTAGTTGGACCAAGTAGGCTTTTCGGCCATGGGTTCGTTTTTTTACACCCTTTTTTTAAAGAAATTTTGTACATCCCTTTGAGGATGCAATCAAATTTAGTCAAAGTTGAGACATTTTTTGTTGGACGGAGGGAATACGTAAGCAATTTTCTTCTCTTTTTGTTGCATGTTCAATGACTTTGCATATTGTGGAATTAGTATATGTGGTCGTCCTATATTCTAGTACGATGCTGGAGAGGATATTTTTTTTGCAACTACATTTTTTAACATATTAATGCCAAAGAAATTTGGAGACTAGTCCTGTGAGGAAGCAATTTTAACGCACTTGATTTGTTTGCTCGTGGTTGTATGAAAATTTATACTTACACAAAGAATATGAGCATATATGTATGGAAAGAATTGCGAGTTTGGCATTAGGAATACTCCATCATTCCACAATATAGGCCATTTAGTTTTGTTGATTGTCAAACCTTTATCTTAGTGAAATATATTTTCATATTATCTTCGTTGACGTTGTGTATTTTGATTTTTTTCTATAAACTTGATCAAACTTTTATAGTTTGGCAGTAAATAAAAGTTATACAACCTTGCATTTTAAAATGGAGATACTCTCTCCGTCCAACAAAAGATGTCTCAAGTTTGTCAAAATTTGGATGTATATAGACATAAATTAGTGTATAGAGCATTCAAATTTAGTCAAAAGTTGAGACATCCTTTGTTGGAGGAAAAAAATAGTATATTTTGTAAATTTGTTGTACTCTCTCATTCAGAAAATAAGTGATCTCGTATATATAGATTTTTATACAAATTCAGGTCACTTGTTTTGTGACGGAAGGAGTATAATAAAAGCCGGTGCTGCCTGTATGATGGGTTGACCTTTTGCGTGTGTGCGGTGGAGGAAGTGGCGTAGCAATACCTTACCTCTAGGTGTCAAGTCGTCAAGATAGCATAGTACTGGCGGCTAGATGATGTGCGTGGGGCTGACAAACGCATCGCTTATGCATATCATCGTTGAATTCATCTTTCCTTTTTCTTAAAAGATTTAGGATGGCTCTGCAACCAATATGAGTACTGTATGAAAATTCTTCTCCAGAAGCCACCTTCTCCTTACCGAATCAGCGGATGCGGCATGCCCGTGGCATGAATGCATCGAGTCATCAGAGGATAAGATTTGAATGACTACGTACAACCGGCCGTTTCCAACTTAACCTGGCGGAGAATCACATCAGATTTCTTTATATTTTGTATGGGGATCTCATCGGATGTGAAGTACATGCTCCCTCCGTTTTGAAGCCGTGACGATTTTTATGAAACGGAGGGGAGGGAGTAACAGTGACCAATTGGCGGTTACACCCGTGAAGAATCGGATCATGCATTTGAGTAAGCAGTACTCAAATAGTAGTACAGTACTGGAGATCGCTTAGGCGCGCGGATTCCTAGCAATCCTGCGTTCGAGAAGAGATGGTTTCGCCTTTCCTTGCAACGGCAGCGGGCCGGGCCGGGCTGCGACGCGACCATGGCACATGTTGCTACGAGTACTAGTACCAGACGCGGGCCGCGGGTTAATAATTGGGGCGGCAGCATAAGCGTGAACGTGAAACATACCCTCACGCCCGCGGTCATCACGCAACTCACACTCACCCCGGCCTCGTGTTGGGCACCGAATGATCTGATGATCTGATCTCGAGTTAATACTGATACGGGGCAACCTTTATGGAAAGCGTACGTACGTACTCAGTACGATCACCGGCATCGGCCGGTACGGTACCGGAGGTACCGATGCTCGCTCTATGTATGCACGGATTTACTAAATTTTCTTTGAGCTATGCACGGATTTACTACTACTACTATGCTGGGGAGTTGTCGATCTACGGCCTGTACCATAGCGGCAGCTGCCAGCTTTGCCACCACCGTCTCCTTCAGTCGTCCAGGTAAATTTCTCTTTTGAAATTTCTTATCAGTAAATTTTTTAGAGAATACGTCCAGCTCGCTGGTCGCACACAAGGTCCTATAACAGCGACGATATCTTTTCTTTTTCCAAAAGTAAAAAAGAGACATGGTGTCTTGTAAAAACAGCCGTTTGCATGCCGCCCCTTCCTGTCTGCCACCCCAGCCCCACTTTCAAACTGGGAGACAAAAGAGCCGACTAGTGGGGTACGTGGGACCCACCACTCGCGGTTTTACTACCGGCATACTGTACGGCTTTTTACGGGGATCGCGCCGGGCACGGCAATTTCTCAACCGCTCATGGCGCGCGTGCCCGTGCCGGAGCGTCGTGCTGCGCGGCGGCCGTTTGGTTCGTTCCTGGCCGAAGCTTGTCGCGGAGAGCCTCCTGTAGTAGATAGAGTACGCTCCGAAAGCCAGTATAAATAACATCCACGCCTCTCCCGCCCGTTGCTCCCACACCGAAACTGCCGAGTCATTAACGCGCACACAGGCCGCGCACTGATCCGGTCCCCCGGCGCGGGATTTGAGCAGCAATGCAGGCCTCGCGTCGCATCAAACGGACGTGCGTCCTGTGAGTTGAGTTTGTTGCGATCATCGCTTGTTAACACCGGACAGTCTGGTAGCACGATTATGTCGCTGCTTCGCCGTATCGGGTTTGCGCAGGCGCAAAGGCAAATGTTATCCCCAAGCAAACTAGCAGCAACCGAAAATTGGAAAACCTCCGGTCAGCATTGCCAGGGGAAACGGAAGGCGAGCGACGATGGTTGGAAAAGAATGTGCGACCTTTTGCACTTGCTGCGGAGGAGTATTAACAATGAACTTATCAATTGAATTCTTCCTAAGAAAAACACGGGAAGGGAGGAATAAACCCCTTTGGCAGTGAAAAAGTTGAAAGAAAAATATTAACAAGAGATCGAAACAAAACTAAGTTTCCGGGTTTAGGTCTATTTTCCCAATTTTGGAATTAAGCTATGACGCCCTGTTGCATTGCTTCGAGGACGACTCACAAGATGGACGGCCGGGATGATGATGAACGACCCCGGGTGGCCAGCCAGCTCAGCAGAGGATGGCCTCCACGCTGCCGGTCCTGACGCAATGGCAGACGGGGCACGCCAGGGGGCCGGACGAAACGTCCATGTCGCCGGCGGCTAGGCAGTCGCCGCAGAGGCTGAGATGCCTGCAGGGCAGGAGCACCACCGAGGCCGGCCTGCCGCGGCAGGCGCGGCACGCGCTGCGGTGCTCCGACCCGGCGCGGCGAGGGTCCACGTACGCCGACGACGAGGACTCCGCGGGGCCCGCGGGGCCGCCGGCGAGCAGCAGCTCCTCGCAGGACGCCCGCGCCGCGGCGGCGGCCTGCTGGAGCTGCGCGTGGAGCGCGACGGCGGCGGCCTGCTCCGAGAGCGCCTTGGCCTGCCACGCGGCGGCCTCGCTCCGGAGCCGCGCGAGCCGCTCCTCGAGCTCCGCGCCGCGCAGCGCCTCGCGCTCCGCCTCCGCCGCCTTCTCCCGCAGCCGGCGCGACGCCGCCTTGTCCGCCGCGACCAGGAGCGCCCGGTTGTGGTGCCGCACCCGATCGGCCATGGCTCTCCGGAGCTGCTCGCCCTGGAACACGGGAGACCAAGAACACATGAGGCCTGGAAACGAAGGCGCATCCGAAATTACCGTGATTGTTATGGGAGGGCCGTGGTTAATTACCTGGCCGCGGATGAACCGGTCGAGGTCCTCCGCTTGCTGCTTCATCTGCCCCGCGAGCTCATCGGAGAAGGAGGCGAGCGGCGACGGCGAGGGCGACGGCGCGTAACACAAGGAATTAATCTGCCTGCTCTGCTGCTGCTGCTGCTGCTCGTCCAATGCCAATCGGAGTCCCGTGGATACGCACGTCATCGGGGCAGGGGATGGGGACGACGACGCGACCCTGTTTTGGTGGAACTGCGCCATGTTGTAAAACGGCGTCGTCTGCTGCGGCTGGAGGGTGAAGAGATTGATGTACTCCTCCTTGACCGGCGGCGGCGGCGCCATGGCTTCCCGCCCGCGCTTCCTCCGATTCCCACTGGCTGCAAGAAAACACGCGCCCATGTCACAATCCAAGAACCATCCGGCGGCGGCAAGGCCTGAATTCTCTCGAATTGACGACGACGACGTCAGGCAATCTATCAGGCACGCACCTCCGCCACTGGCGAAATAAACGGCCGGCGAGACTCCCGCGAGCTGCGACGGCTTGGGCAGGTCCATCTCCTTCCTCTCCGGCTCGCCTCTGTAAACCAGATCACCCAAAAATCAAACACCTTTCAATACGGAGGGGGGCACCCGCAGAGCCGGGCGACTGCAGTCATCACGCATAATCCTAGAAGGAGGATAAGAATTAAGCGAGATAGAGGAGACGGGACGTGAGGAGGCGCACCTATCGTGGAAGAAGAGATTGGAAGGGTACTGAGCCTGTACAGCCATTGTTAAGAAGGGCAAGGCGAAGGCAGAGGCAGAGGGGGAGGAGAAGAAAAGGAAAACGGACGGGTGGTGGTTTCGCGAAGCGGGAGGTGACGACGGAGAAGAAAACTTCCACTCGTGGTTTTAATAGGAGAGCGCATCCGCATCCCAGGCTCCCAGCCGATGAAGCCGAGTCCAATTCCGCGCACCCACTTCGCACGCTCTCTCTTTAAAACCTCTCACATGGAACGGCACGGAACGGAACAGAGGCGGGGCTCCCCATCGCTAAAATTACTCGGGGTAGTAAAAGGTTAGGGAGGATACGTACGAAAGGGTGGTTAAATTTAGAAGGATTCCTGAGGATTAAAAGGGAGCATGAGCGTTCGTTCCCGATTTCTTGACGTCAATGCAGGAGATTAAGATGGGGGTGGTGGTTTTGGTTTGGCAGGGGGATTCGCCCGAGTTCCGCTGCGTAGTAATGATGGCGTAGGCGTTTGGAACAGTCGGGATGAGGGGGTTGGAGGAATGCAAGGGGAGAAGAAACCATCCTTTGCGAGTAGCTTAGCATCCAATCTTTCGAATTTTGGATTTCTTGCCCCTGCTTAAATTAAAATAGTGGCCTGTGCGGATCTTTGAGATATATTTGTTACTCCATCGGTTTCTAAATATAAGAAGTTTTAGTTTTTTTTAAAAAAAAATACTGTACTAAGATTTACAGTATCAAATAAGTATATTATGAAAATATATATAATGATGAATTTAATAAAATTAATTTGGAGTTGCAGATTTTGATCGATTTTTTGATAAATTTGGTCAAAATTGAACAAGTTTGACTTAGGACAAACTTAGAACTTCTTATATTTAGGAACTGAAGGAGTATGTGTTTATCGTTTTAGAAGTTTTAATGCCAGAATGTTTTGTCCCAGGTGATTAAACCTTTCAAAGTACGGTAGTAAATCAGATGATCCTAGTAGCCGCACATGTACAATGCATATTTTCATCCCACGTATTGAGTGAAATATATAGAAATATATACTCACATCGAAAAAGACCATATTTACAATATAAATTTTAACAAGACAAAAATAGGAGCAATCAATAGGCATTTACCATAGGAAAAATTTCGTGATTACATATAACTTCTACCACCAGCCATTGTATCATTTTTAACAAATTAGGTCGAAATTTATAAAACAAAATTAAGATTTATGGACAGTTCAAATAAAAGTATGCAAATTATTCATATTTTTTACAACTAGTGCAGATATAGATAGACCAATGACATAGTCAAATATAACTGAATTATTTTAGGGCGAAGTATCCGGTGAAAACCACCTTTACGGTGCAAGCTGTGAAAACTCCATCGAAAAAAGTTCAAAAAATTCTCAAAAAAATCACATATGTTAGAAAAGTGATGTTTTAGATATGTGTAAAATTTCAAGTCCAACCTCAATTTCGTTTGCTAGCAAAGAAAAAGACAAATTCTACATGAATAGTGGTTTTTCAGTGTTTGACACTATTCATCATAAATTTCTCTTTTTAATTTCTCCAAAATGCTTGTGATTTTGAACTTAAAATTTTGCAGGTTTGTAGAACATCACAGTCCCAACATATGGTATCTTTTTAGAATTTTTTTGAAACTTCTAAACGTGGTTTTTATGGAGTTTGCACGGTTTGCACCGAATCAGGATTTTCACCGAATACTTCGTCTTATTTTAAAATGCTAAAACGGCACAACTACTCATTTCATATTTAGTATGTAGAACACCGTATCATAAAGATAGAAAGAAAGAATAAAAAATACTCCTGCTTAACACTAAAGTATGCTTCCTGGAGATCATAAATTATACTACTCCCTCCGACCCATATTACTTGTCGAAATATTACATGTATCTAAATGCTTTTTAAACATAGATACATCCATATTTGGACAAATTTGAGACAAGTAATATGAGTCCGAGAAAATATTACAGATATCTTTTTTGGCCGTAAAATGCTATTACAGGCTGCCGTCTTCGCCTTTCCTTTTGATCCGCTACTTGGTGAAATCATCACTGCTAAATGCTCCCTGTTGTTGAACCATGAAGGGGTGGCTACACGAGAGAAAAATCAAAGAGACACATGGTTGAGAGTAGCCAAGGGGGAGGAAATATGCAGGGGGGCTAGAGCGTGTGAGAGAAAAATAACGAGAGTGGGTAGAGCATGCCAGAAGCACATAAACGGAGGTAGTACACATTGTGTGTGGAATGACACGGCAGAGGTGAGGTGCTAGGAATTGTGAGGACGAGATCCAGACTCCAGAGCATCCAATACATATATATCTAACTGACTGAAGGAAATTAACTGTTTTTTCCACACACACAAAACTTTGGTGAAGTACGTGACATGCCAGTACAAGTCGAATTAAGAAAAATAAAAATACTAACACTGTAGCACTTATTTTACATAAGAATCTATACAATTTCATGTCACTTGTTTTGGGACGGAGGGAGTAGGATATTGTAACCCGCTAAAGTGTTTGCAACACCATCTAACACTGTAGCACTGTCATCACACAAATATAATGGTACGAGTATCTTAACCAATATCCCACGCGACACGGAACTCCCAACCATCAAATTATTTGTGTTAGCGGGAATACAATAACTTGACGATCATATATATTCAATACTCAACCCGTCAACCGTAAGAAACTTCCAAAATGTGATTTTAAAGGAGCCTTCACAGCTGGCAAATACTCAGATATCCACTGGAAAACTGACCAAGCAACACGCCGTGTACTCGTTTTGCTTCTCTCTGGCAGATAACATGCATGAATACAGGGCAGCGATCAGCCGTTGAATTTTTAGCGTCGCCTCATTTTCAGGTACGTGTTGTTGATAAGAAGGAAAAGAAATGTATGGAGAGAAAACTGGTGTCTCGTTCTAGAGTAGTACGGAGTACGTAGTTAGCTTGGTTTTATTTGGAGGCAATTCTTTGACCTTTCTTTCCTTTTCAGGACTTTCACTGTCTTGGACAAAAAACGCTTGGGAATAGGAACGAGGGAGAGACTGAGGCATCCGACCTACCCTTGAGTGGCTGACAAATGCTTTGGTTTGGAGTTTTAGGATTCCCTGGTGAAAAATGACAAATTTACAAAAAAAGAAGATGCCACTCCGTATAGAATTTACTTCAATTTGGACAAAACATTTACAACCACTCAAGAGTAGGTTGAATCGACGGCAAAGCTAACAATGACATTTGTTGCACTGGATTTCTTTTGTATTTTGTCACCAATAATTACATATCCTGGTTTATTATGTTTTGGTCTTTAAGAGATGTGTTGACAAGACCCTCATAGGAGAATACCAAAGTTGATTGCTTCTTTAAGAGGCTTGTAAGGTCGCCAGTGTGATGTTGTGCTTGAATTGGAGATTAGTAAGATGCACGCATGCATAGGCACGATTACTACTTGTTGTTGATTTCCTTTTCCTCTATCTTTTCTTCAGGACAAATTGTTGCTTTCCAAATGGTTCTTCGTGGCAGCAGCAATACGTACATGCATACCTTAACTGCCAAGTACTAGTAGTATACTAGCCTCGCCAGCAAGCGTTGGCGTGCGTAGGACCCAAAGTTAGATGCAGGCAGGTTTGATTGACTAGTACTATTTGTAAGTTGATTGAGATTTGCTAAACATCACTAGGATCAGCTAGAATAAACCCCCGTGATTTCAGCGACACATCTATAGAAGTATGGCGATTGAAGCAAGGGAAAAAGAAAGAAAGAGCCTCTAGAATACTGGGTTGAGACCGAAAGATGCAAAAGATAGCTGGCTAGAAAGAATCAAATGCTGCCATCTTTGTTCCCGAGGTGCCTGTCACTTGATGCATCGTTGCATCTACCTTCCTTGCAGACAACCTCCTTGCCAATTTTTGCCCACCACCCCGGCCCTTCAATCTCGCAGGCTTTAATTTGTTTTCTTCTCCTCGACAATGTATCTGCACGTGACCGTGATTGGTTCTAAGAAGTTTACCTGTGCAGCCATCTGGGATGTGGGAACCATAAACTAATCAACGATGACAAGGCTAATAACGTACTACCTTCGGTGGCTTTGGGTTAATTAGATTAGCACTTTACTACTTTACCACGTCTAGAGGATACCATCTGGCAAAGACAACCGAACCGGGGCCAAGACTGTAGGTGGAAGTAGTTGTTGTTTGCAACGCTAACCCCATGACATGATAGTGCAGTTTCGACTGGGAAAATGCACGCATTGTTTGGTCAAATCCGCTGTATATATATGACTCTGTCTGAATTGTCAATCACACCAAACCCATGCACTACCTCTATCCCAACAAGACAAGAGACTGCACCGCTGCGCATGCGTACAGTGTACACGCAATGCGTGCGGTGCTTGATTAGCTGATAACTACGCGTGTTGTTCGTTCCACTCTGGATTGTTGATTAGTATTAGGCCGGTTGCCGTTGGAAATTAAAAAATCAAGCATGGTAAAAATAAAAATGCGATCTCACCATGCAAGACGGAGTCAGTTTCGCAGTGACGACCGAGAGGGCCATGCGTGATGCCACTATGTATGCAAGGGTTCAAAGCTCAAAGGTCTCCAACCCCAACACACATTAAGTGCGGAGAAAGGAAAGGCGAAAGGTGGGGGATGCCAATGCCACGGCCATGCCTGCGCGCACCGGCCGGCCTGGCCTCTTTCTTTGATGGCTTCACAAAGAGTATTTCTTCGGGTTGGAGATAGTATGATGCAACTGGGCGTGGCATGTGATGCTCCTAGCTCCTTTCGCACGGATGGGCCCCTCCCTGGACGTGTGTAACACTCGCCTCGCAATTCCTCCCAAGACGGGGTTGTTGTTGTTGCTCTTCTTGTGTGTGTGGTGGCCGGCTAGTGGTTGTTGCTGTCAATCAACCATGGTTGGCCTGGCCATGGCGCCTTCGTTTTAATTCGTAGTACATCATCAGGTTGATGGATCCGTTTGCGTTTGGTTAGATTGATCGTGTAATAGCTTAGCCAGTATAATTGGTCTTTGTTTGGCCTACTCACTCAACAATGACCTAATTTGTTTATGTAGTACACGGGAAAAAGCATGGGATAGAGACGGTAGCCAAACTGGAACGGTGTCTTCTTCTCCTTGTTCTTTTTTCTTTCTTTCTTTCTTGATAATAACTGGAACGATATCTTCAACACGGATGGGCCGTGTGTACCTTCACACGCATCTCCGGTCGATACGGCTTGCGTCAAATTTCACCTAGTGGCACTGCACACATGCCGCCACTTGGTAAATGGAACCAACCGATACGATTCGGCCTAATTCCGGCTACATCGGGTCGATTATTGGTATACTCATAGCGTGTGCTTGTATGCACAGAGAGCCATTCCATTCGGGCATGCAGCGCTCCCATGCATTCACAAACCTGTGGTCACGTCAAATGTGACAATGGACTTGCCGTCTTGACATATCTGAAACCGCATGTAGTGTGAACGAGCTTAATTAATCTGTTGATCTCTCTGCTGACTGCAATTTCAAAACCGCACACACACATGGAGACCATATGACTTAGAGACCAACAACTAGCTACCTCATTGTTAGTATCATGCATGCATGCAGTTTCCAACACGGACACGTCGCCCGAGCTGTTAACTGGAACAGTCCCGATGTATTCGATCATGGCAGCATGCCTAGTACAGTAGTAGTAGCTAACATGCAAAGGCCAAAGGGTTCACGGATGGAATCCATGCATGAAGGTCGATCGATCGTACGTGAACGGTTAAATTGCTGGGTCATCTTCGTCTCCTTCTCCTTTTATTTTCTCGAAGGCCCCCTCCCCTCTCTCGCTTTCCTGCCGGCTCCCTTCCGGTGCGCACGTCACGTCCAACGACTTTCACGCAGGGTCTCGAGAAAAAAACGTGAAAGGGCCGGGGACGGATCGCTGGATTAATTAAGGGGGCGTACGTCGTCGACGTTGCGAGCCACTGCGCTCTGCTCCATATATCCATCTCTTTGTCTCTTTGTCTCTCTCTCTCGATCCGATCCGTTCCGGCCCGGCCTCTCCGACTCCGTCGTCCGTTCACTCGCGCTCGTGCCTAGCTGCCATGTCTTTTACTACGTGCGAAGCTGAAATGTGAACGGAATCGATCGCGTGTGCTCGCGTGCGTGCGTGGCCGGTGCATCAGCGCATGCGACAGCCGATCCCGCTTTCGGACAGACCACCGGAACCAATTTAACCGCGCGCGTTCTGGATCCTACCTGTTCCATTCCATACCGACGTCGTCGTTCGATTCAAGCAGATTTTCCACGTCATCTGGATCGAGCAGACCATCGCTGGCCGGGTGGGTGCACGCCACAGCTATCCTGTTAACTGCTAGCTATGCCCTTTTTTTTTTTTGCCGAATCAAACTCGGGAAATCTACCACGAGGACACGCACGTACGCTATTTGGTGATCTAAAGGTCAAGAACACTGCTGGCCCACCGATCGAGCAGAGGTACACGAGCAAATCCGAACTGCACGGCGTCTTCCGCTTCACCGCAGTAACAATGAAGCACCATCGCACAGCACGTACCACGACGATATGATGGCACGAGTTCACACCAACCAAATCACGGCAGAGGGACACCCCTGATTTTGATTATTGTTGCGCTAGCGTTCCCAGTTTTACCTCGTCAATTATTTGGTTAGAACATCTCTATTCTGTATTTCTATGGTTCACTTTGCACTCAATTCAAAAGGAAATTTTTCATTGAGTCCAACATTTTGGAAGAATTTATTTGTTTCTATAATAACTATGCCCATGCAAACAATCTTCATAAGAACGCGTGCATTTTTTATGTGATGCAATAAAACAACTTGACTTGCTTATTACTGCATGATATTTTTTTTGACGATCGTATGTCATGATATTTCCATCGTGCGTTTTTTCATTTATGTTTTCTGAAAATCCTACGAATAAAAGAGCCCCTCGGTGATAATCGGTATACCGCTGCACTTTTTTTTAAGGGCCCTGCTTGAAACATTCTTTTTGCCGTGCTCATAATCATGACCGGCATGACTGCCGTGGCGTTTCAGAAGAAAGATGAGTACTAGACAACTGAATAAGAAAGCTTAGCCGACATGGATGCAAGCACCTCTAGTGTATAATACTCCGTACTATTTTTATTTGCTTTGACATTTGGATAATGCTGGCTCAATACGGATTATACATTTATACCCCACCATGACATTCCATGCATGCGTATTGCAAGCTCGCACTAGGGAATATTGTTACAACTTCTCCGAGTTGACGTGAACGGCGGCAACCATTAATTATAAATGGCACGGTGGACCTCACTTCGATAGAACTGTTATCGGATCTGGCCAAATTTATGTAGCTCGGAATCGCGTCTGTTTGTCCGGTTCAAAGAACCGCTACGCTGCACATCGGGTGGGGTGGATATGGTATTTCTAATCTATATGTCCAAAAGAAGAGAATGCGTACAATACAAAGCAATCATGCATGCGTGATATTTGCCTGCAGATTTCTGGTCCCTGAGGCCAAATATGAGGCAGGATTTTATTGGTGAGAATCATGCATCTTTGTCAATTGTCATTTTCCTGGAGAAATTTCCTGTCAAGCGTGAACAAGAAAGCTAGCTACCGTGCATTGTTTGCTACTCTCCCTTACCCATACAGGTGGGGGGTTTGATTAACTCACCTCGCAACGAAAGAAAAACTCTACACATTTTAACCATCTCGTACGCTAAAGCAAAGGATGATCGATACGTGTTTTTTTTCTAAAAAAGAGTGAGAGACCCAATAATTATCATCTTGAAAGCGCGCTTAACGTGATAATCACAATGCTGAAATGTCCCTGTACTGCGCATGCATGCTTTGGTGGCTTGGTGCCGTACAAATGCTTTGTGCTCTGCAAGTGTGCATGCTCCCAATGTCACACACACTGAGTCATTAGTCATACATGACAAAATATGAGGAGCCAGGAGCCAGCAGCGCGTGCTATGATGATCATAGACAGAGACGGCTAGTGATGCTCTGGCGCGTGCAGTGGCCCAATAATCTCATCGATCTGGCCGGCCGGTCTCTAGAGGCCAAGCACTACGACAGTTCACGTCTCGTGCGCACCGATGCAAAGGAATTACTGTACCAACAAGCATCGCCACGCACATACGACGCCTTCCTTAATTTGCATCCGAATAAACCGGTTTGGATCCCGAAGAAAACAGAAACATTTACACGATCGGACGGTGCCCGTAGCACGTGCAGCCCAGCTTTCGCTTGACTCCCTCTCCTCTCCTCCTCGTGCACGCGCGCGCTTCTCGGCCGCGTTTCCCGGCCCTTGAGTCGCGGCCTTGTGCTGCCCGTTCGCCTCGTCCGTTTGCACTAAGCCATGATGCCGTTGTTTCTCCCGTCTCGTAGCTGCACGCCCTTGTAGCTAGCGTGTCCAGGATCCGTAGCCTTGGCTTGATTTGTAAATGCAGCTGCCCGATCTCCGTCCGTCCCGGAGCATCGAGCCTAGAGAAAAAAATAGAGAGACGCGTAGCTAGGCTGGGGTTCTGTTACGAAGGACTTTTTCAATCTGAATGCAGCCTCTCGAGCGTTTTGTATAGAAGGGAAAGGACAGTCTGGTGTCAGGTTGATCCAATTGCTTATAATTCCTCGACAACGCTGATCGACTTGTAATCAAATGGGAGCGCATTATAGCTTGTAGGAGGTTTTCGTGTTCAAATTATAGCTATTACGAGATTCAGGACTGAGTTGGATACCTCAACCATAGGAGGCAGGTCGTTGCCTGCCACCATCTCAATTCAGACACGGCATTCGCACGAAATTCAGCAGGGTCAGCAGCACGCGGACCAGGGTCGTCTCTTAATTATCAGCAAACGCGAGAGTATTAATCGGTGCGAAGGCGGTCAACAAGGCACACTAGCCGATCGAAAGAGTTTTAATCTGTACACGGTGGCAATATTCTGCAATCATGAATCGGAGCACACACAACGCAAACACCCACACAGCTCTTACGGATCACATCATCCAGCTAACCGACAGGACAATACAGTCATTGTTTTTCTTCAGGACCAAAGCATTACTGTGCACTTTCACCATTGCAATTAATCGAATTCCGAGTCACCATCCTAAAGTCCAAAAGGCCATTAACGCAGGTTTTCTTTTCCTGTAGGGACCTGCACGAGAATGGGCAAGCTTCATGTGACATCGTTAAGTACCAAAATGGTGAAATGAAAGCTATAGATGCAAAAACCAAATCAAAGAAAAAGGGGACTAGTGCGTGGTAACTGGTAAGATTGCTCAGATGGCTAAACAAAAGGCAAGAAGAGGTGAAGGTGGGAGAGAACCGAATTCCCATGACAGTCCAACCCCACCACCCTCCATGCCCTGTGTGTATTTATTTCCTCATGCTTTAAGGAAAGAAGAGACCAAAGAGATCTGAACAAAGTGGGGGAGCAGCCTCCTTGCAGGAAAGAGGAGGTGCGATGCCAATGAAGAGATGGTGCAACGACAACTAAATTATATGCCCCTTCAAATTGGCAGGCTGGTACCAAAGGGTCTGCCTCATGCAGTCCTGCTTTCAGAGATCACTCCACCCAACAAAACAAGCATGAATTATTGCTGCTGCCGTGAGAATTTTACAAGGATGAGGAAACGGGTGCACTAACAGGTATAATAATGAGGAAATTGCAGAAAAATATGTTGATAAAAAAACACACACATATATATATATATATACACTCCAACAACTGCCAACATATGCAGTGCCCATGATGCATCTGCCTGAACTGCACACTTGCATGACACATCGCGACAGTGCACCAGCTTTCAATTTTAACAGCAGATTCCAAACAATTTGATTAGGGGATAGGCAGAAGGCAGGCAGGCAGGCAAGGTGTGCAAACAACCTCATTTCTTGTACTAATGCGCTTTCTCATTTTCTGATGAATCATGGCCATCACCACTGTCTTTCTATCTACTTAATGTAGTGCTCAAACCAAAGCATATGGGCGTTGTCAGAGCGCTCCTTTCCTTTGGCCCCAAGCTCACACTTCTCCATGCTCGTTAGCCCACCTACTCTCCTATTGCTCCCATTAGCATCCTTGTCTCTATTCTTTCCATCCTTTTCTTTGCCTTCCATTCTTTTCTTGTTTTCTTTCATTCATTCATATCCTGCGGTCTTGGTCTTGGTTGGATAACCATCACAGGCCGGCTCACGTACAGCTAGGTCTTGGACTTTTAATTATAGTAAGTGATGCTGCGGAAGACTGATGAGTGTTTCCAGGAGGAGCACCAAACCCACCAATGACCCTCACATGTACTGCCTTTATATAATCACACTCCTCTGAATCTCTGATCCTTCTCATGTGAGCAAGCCCAAGGCCACGAGAGCTAGCCATCACCCTACTACTGAGTGTACCCCTCTTCTCTGGTCTCAACAGCTCCCCCTTTCTCTCCAATCTTGCTCCCCATCTGATCCCTCTCTCAGCTCACTCACTACACGCCACAGTGTCAGCTGAGTCCTCTCTTGTATGTGTGCAATCCTCTTTTAAGAAATATGTACCCTTCTCGTGTGTGTGGGTGAAACATCATAAGTGAGTGACCGCACACTGAAAAGTCTGAAAACACAGCTGAGGGCAACGCAGCTGTATACATTACTCTGCGCGTGTTGCGGGTCCCAAGCTCATGCTACCGCCACTAAAACTTAATACTACGGTCAATGGAATTGCAATCGTAGTATATATAGATGCATGAAACCAAAAAGGGCCCAAGGGAATGGTCATTCTACGATCGATGCATGCATGTCTTGTTGGCCGGTAAATGCTGCGAACTCAAGCAGCTCAAATTTAACCTCTCTTATCAGCTGCGGACGCAAAGTCTAGATGGATCACCAGTCTACTTTAGCCACTAAGCAAAGCAAAGCAAAGAAGCATGCAGCAATGCTAGGCGCAAAAGCGTTAAGCAAGAATGGATGGATAGATCGGCGCCTGCCTGACTGATCGACGACACATTGCGCATCGGCATGTGCACCGGCCCTTCCCTACTATCATGCTATGCTCATGCATGCCTGTGGGAGGGGGGCTCTGAGTTCTGGCCTCAGATTTGTTTGCGCTAGTGTCCAGCGTCCGTCCACCACACCAATGCAGAGAGGCACAGCTCCGCCATTACTCCTCCCTCCCTACCGGCCGGTGAATCGGGCGAGCACAGAGCCAGATAGTACCTAAATTGGTGAAGGACCGATATTATTGTCAACTAACGTGTGCCCCCTGGCATGCCCTTCCAGAGGGTGCTGTGCTGTGTGCTGTGCTTGCCCATCTAGTCCACACCCAGCGTTGCGCTCATGCGCTGCACCACTGTCTCTTTGATGCCATGCCACGCATGATAGGAGCCAAGATCGAGGCAAAGGCCAGCCCAGAGCTTGCTCGCCCACTGACGCAGGAAAATGCATGGAATAGGGACGCTAGCTGTTGGGCTACTGGAGTGGAGCCTGCCTGGGCTCGGTTGCTCTGGGCAGAAAGGAAAAGATAGAAAGGGTCGCCATTGTAGACAGGAATTGATTAACTTGCACTTTGCGAAGGACAGGCAAGGCAGGCAGGCAGGCCTCATCTCCTCCAACCCACTTGATGGCAATCACATGAAGTTAGCTATGCTGCTCATTCACTGTGATTTCCTTCTTCTTTTGCTCTTCCGGCGGCCGTTACACAAGAAGAAGATGATGTGTTTTCAATAGTGTCCAAAATAATTCATTAAGCCAGGGTGCCTAAAAAACTGTGCTTGGGATGATTATAGAGCTAGCATACAAAGAGGGGCAATTATTCGATCGGCATCTATGTTGTCATGCATCATGCATGCTCACTGTTCGATATGCATGCTGTGCAGATATACACTGTATGTACATAGGCTCATTTTTAATTTCTACAAATGAAAACTAAGATAGAGATCACGCTTAGTTGGTCAAGTGTTGGCATCCTAATCAAGGATTTCGAAACCAAAATTAATTGATTCCTCAAAATAATAATTTGGGTGTGTTTACACATCAGTGTTCTCCACATATAAAAACCTTTGCAAGCTGTCAGCTAAAAACTTGTTTTCAGACTTATCGTGTTGATTATGACTTCCACGCACTATATATTCCCCCCTTCAGCACAAAATATATCAAAATTCCACTGGCATTGCGTCCAGGAAAGAGAATCAGATCAGTCGCCTCGTGCCTTCTTTACAGTTTAGACGCTAAGCAGCACAACCTATCAACCTAACACATTTGATGACTGCTAAACTGTTAGTTGCACGCAGGCACATGGCTGCAAAGGATCCTAAAGTAATCCTCCATCATGCATGCATGCCAAGTATACCAAGTGCAGCGCTAGATAAACTGAAGATATTAATGTCGTGTCAAGGACTCAGGGGACCTCATTTGAGTTAGCATCATGTGGAAAGGGAAAAACTCGTATATGTTGCCAACAAGTCACATTGAACCTGTATTGATAAAATACCACCCAAACTATCATGGCACGCAATATCAAAGCCTTATTGATCAAAGCATCACTCCTGTGGATATAGTAGTACCAAATAATCATGTCACCAGGTCCACCAATACAGGTATTTGCTTTTGGAGTCGTATTTGGCAACCTATGATAACATTACCAATTGAGAATCTTTATTCATAACCATTCAAGCATCATTTGTTGCTATGACTTAATTCTCTTTTCGCTCTTATCCCTCTATTTTTCCTTCCATTTCTTCCCTTTTATGTTTATGCAACTAAATGAAATAGATCATGCAAAGTCTAAATATTTCAATACTAGTTCATCCATCACCCGCAAACTTCTTCATGTTAGTTTAGTAAGGTAAGATGCATCGTTGCTGTTCTTATCTTAAAGCAGAAGCATAGGTTGCATCAGGGCTCCCCCAGATCTCTATCAGTTGATAGATGCCACCCAAGAAACATAAAGAGAGGAAGGGGTGCAAGATAAGAGGAGGGGAAATATATAAAGCCAGGGAGTACTGATGAGGAAAGCCACAAACAATGGCTTCAAGGGTTACACACAGCCAGCAGGAACGGTATCTTCTCCATTATCGTTAGGTCCTTACAAACACTATCTGGGGTCATTAGAGTACTAATGCAAAACAGCCAGATACTTTTAAATTACTAACACCAAATGGCTGCTACGTTTATTCCTTTGATGATCACGTCTCCACTAAGAGAAGCTAAATGAAAAAAAGAGGGAATGAAGAAAGGAGGCATCAACGGAAGGAAACTTTGGCAGGTAAAAAGAAGGGATGGAATTACCCCAGAGGAAGAAGGCATGGTGGGTTTGTTACATGCTTGAGTTGGGTGAGCAAGAAGATGCCAAAAGCAAAGTGGACAGGTATGGATTGTGGTCAGTACCAACTGTCAGATAGCAACTGAAGCTGCTCTTCTGTAAAGATCTCAAGTTTAGCTGTGACAATTTTCTTAAGCAGCTTCTGTTGCCTAGCTTCCTTAGGATTTTAATTTGGATCATGCAAGGAAAATCATTTTAATTTTTTGCTAACATATGAGAAATGCAAAGATAGAGATGTGCGCAACGAGTCATCCCTGGCACCTGTCAATGAACAGATAATTGGTTTGGACAAATTTTCTTGGAAGACAACACGGCAAATATGAGTCTTCAAGGTCATCTACTTTCTCATGTTATACAGAATATTTTTAATTATACTAGTATATCCAACGTTAATGCGTGTTATTGACTTCGACATTTGTTGCCACGCATGTCCACACTACATACACAAGGTAGCTTACTTTTGACGGAGCTGCAAAATATGATGAAAGCACTTACATAGACAATGCTTTGGCAGATAGCTTCCACTCTTGCTAGTCCACCCCGGTAGCATATTCTAAGCTCAAATTTCCGTGTCCTACCTTGTGTCGCAATATGTCACTCAGACACTCAGTCAATGATCTTAAGTTGTTTGCGATTTACTGTATTTCTACACTACTTACACGTGATTAATCAATTATTATATATAAAGATCCAAAGTAAATATCCCCATCTAATCATCCACTTAAACTACATTAATCCGTGACAAAATTAGTAAAAAGGACTCTTTACTGCAGAACCCTTGCAGATATGAGGCCCAGAAAAATCATATCCCCAGCACCACTTGGCACTTCTTCCAATATGTCAATTTGCCGTCCCATCATCTGCTACCACCCGTCGATCTTTCTCAATCTAAAAGTTTGGGCAATGACGGAGATGGCCCGGCTGAGGAGGACCGTGGGCCGTGGCCGGTGGCCAGCCATATCCAAATAAACAAGGGAGCCTTTCGAACAATTAGACAGTAGACTAGGGCAAAAAATTGCAAGTGCGTTCAAGATTGCCAGGCACAAAATACGCACATTAGCAAAAGTTGCCGAGATTAGGACACGGCTTCGCTTGCAAGTGCATGTAGTGAAAATTGTAGTGCACAGAGCCACAGATACAAACCAGAGTCAGCAGATCACATCCGAAAGTTTCAAAAGGGGCACTATGAATTGGACCGGGTGGAGAAAATTATACTGGTCAAGACGTCAAGTTAAGCCGATGTGTCTGAATTCCAATCGTATATCTCAGTTTCAGGACTGACTCGGACATACTCCACTAATTAACTTCCCAAACTGCATCCTCGATTTAAACTAGCTTTGAGAATTTGATATTAGCGCATTTGATGATCGATTGACCATGGGGACTTCATAAAACTTCGGCATTCAAACAGCCAATGGTGAAAATAAAGCGATCTGCATAGTAACTAGCAAAAGTACTCGCCGGCGATTAGGGCGAGGAAGACGCACGGCGCGACCAGAAATTCGCGAAGGAGACGCCCGCAGCTCTCGAAGATGGCCAAACTCAACGCATTCGTAGGCTGCGCGGGCGATGAACACCACCGCCAAGTGCCCGCGGTCGTCTCTCGCCACGGCGGCGCGCGCCGACGGGAGACAGCGGAGGAGGGATCGGTGCGGCTGGACTGTGAAGTTGTCCTGGTGGGCTGCAAGCCCGTTATATGACCAGCGATGGATGGGCTAGAGTTTGGAATAAACTCAATGTCTTGTAGCTCAAACTGGTCCGGACGAGCATCAGGATCACCAGAAAGGCTACCGCGCTATGTATAGAGGGCCAGTAGTGATATGCTTCAGGGCCAGTTTTTTTTTTAAATAAAATTGGCAGGCCAAGCGCGCGATCACGTACGATCCTGCTGTCTAAGTGCCTGGGATGACCCGGTAGTGTCACGACGACACGCTTTAACCGAAAAAACGAAAGCAAAATCGGCATAGTCGTGTATGCCGGTATCGTTAAGTCAAAACTATTGCTAAGTCGGCATACCAAGTGTATGCTGACACAACTATCTCGTCTTATAAGATTGCAGCATAAGGAGGAATACTCTGATCGCCGAAATGTCTCAACGGTCTTATCCTCACCACGTGGCGCAAAGTAAAACAGCGTTATCTTTATCACGGAAAAGCAGTTGCTGCTTACGTTGCGATGCCAGGCGACTGCGCAGAGAAGCACCGAAAGAGAATCTCTGACGGAAGTCGGCAGATGACTGCTGTACTTGTTGCAGGGCGCTAGGGAAAAGTAAAATTGTCTTGTCCCCTGCGACGCCACCCGGAGGGAACTAAGGCACGTGCATGACGGGACCCAAAGAAGATAACGTTAGGCTCCGGCCCACATGCCAGTGTGACATGGACGGTCTATAAAGAGAGCACTGCCCCTCCCGGGAGAGGAATTGAAGACCTACACATCTAGGGTTTTCCCCTTCTTCTTCTTCTTCTTCCTCAAGAATACAGCTCAACGAGCGCCATTGTAGAGCTTGTTATCTCGGCTAATACAACAAAGCAGGAGTAGGAGTCTTACCTCGGCAAGAGGGCTCCGAACCTGGGTAAATCTGTGTGTGCTTGTATATTCGTACGTGTTTCCCTTCACGTCCTCCCTCCTCCGTATCCTCCTTCGTCCATCGGCCCCAAGATAAGCCATCCCATGGCATCTGCCGTGACACCACCACGATAGTTGGCGCCCACAATGGGGCCAGGAGCGGCGCTGGCTGGAGTTTTCATCCGAATGGGAAGCTTTCTCGCCACCGGAGAGCGCGTGGTCTCCGGTTTAGTCCAGAGATTTGGCTCTCTGGGCTTCATCGACAACAACGCGGGTTGCTTCAACAACGCACCGCTTCCTTGTGCGGGCCGCTTCATCAACTTCAGCATGCATGAGGTTTATGTCGCTACTGACAGTCCCTGCAGGTATCCCGAGCAGGTGGTGGCGGCCGAAGATCTCCCCGCTGTCTGCACGGTTCGCGGCCAGCACGTTGATTTCCCTGCTGACCGTGTAGAGGTCATGGTGACGGCTCATGGCGTCAATGCTGGCAAGGGCACCGCAGAGAATGGCGCGGTCCCAAGCAAGTCCGGCAGAACGGCGAAGTTCCCCCTAGAGAAGCCGGATAACGTCGCTGCTCAAGCTGGCACATCGGCTCTGCCGCCAAAGCCAACTCAGCTCCAGGCCTCCATCGAACGGCTGACTGCGCCGGTGGCGTCAAACGCTAACCCAGCCCAGCTGCAGGCGGAGTTGGAGTTGGAGCGCCAAAAGCTGCTGAAGGAGGTCGTCGATGTGGCTCGCGCTCGGCAAGAACTTGATATTTCGCTCCGTGAGTATAACAAAGCCCATGGTCTCAATTCTACCGCATTGACTAACCCTAGCCGAGTTGGGGAGGTGCGTAACCGTGACAGGAACTTGAATGCCAAGATAGCCAGAGATGGCAGAGGGGTGCCCGCAGTGTCGGCAAGTTTTGCCTCGACGCTGAGGCCGAAATATAACACCCCTGCCAAGAATCTCAGGGTCGCCGAGGCTGCGGTCGAAGAGTTGCCGAATCTCACGGGAGAGGCACTCCGGCTGCAGCAGTTGCGCGTGAAAGAATTGCTCCACACGGCCAACGAGCAGAACGAGGCGTACATGAGGTTGCACAGCAAGCCCGGTCGTCTCAAGTCGTTCACTCGGCAGCGGGCGCCGATGGCCGGGCTGACAAACAAGCGTCCTCGCCTGGTGGCAAACGGGACAAGAGTGTCAACTCAGGTCGAAATAAGCGCCTAGAGTATTATGACCCGGTTCTGGCCGAGAAGCGAGTGGTCAGGAGAGTCGAAGACAGCCAGAGTGGCCTGCGTATCGGCAACAATGGCCGAGATCAGCAAGAGCGTCACTCGGTTGGTTATGGACACCAACCTCGGGGTCCGGCACCCAATACTGCTGCAGGTCAGTAGGGTGTCGGGCACAACCCCCTGTATCGAGGTGAAAATCGCCGGCAAGACCGTTACGATGACGGGTACTCGGCCATGGGTGATGAAGGTTATCTCAGGCGAGAGCGTGATAATCTTGGTCCGCTCGGAGCCCGAGTTGGGAACAGACAAGTGTCACCGCTGGACGCCCGACATCGGCTCGACAGAATCTATCTATCAGAGCTTCTGGAAGAACAAGGTCCACCAGGACCGTGTTGTTTCGCGCACCGGATCATGAGGGAGACACCAGCCCAGGGTTTCCAGCTGTCCAGGGGTACGAGAATATATGACGGTAGTACTAAGCCGGAGGATTGGCTGGAAGATTATGTCACGAGGGTGCATGTGGCAGGTGGCAATCGTCGATGGACAGTACGTTATGTACCCCAGATGCTGGTAGGGCCGGCAAGGCTATGGCTGAACAATCTGCCACAAGGCAGCATAAATTGCTGGATAGACTTTGAAGAAGTTTTCGTCAGCAATTTCACAAGTACTTACAAGAGGCCAAACCGCCCTCAACGGTTGTCCATGTGCAAGCAAAGAGACAACGAGACTGACCGGGATTACCTGACAAGATGGAACAACCTCCGCAATTCCTGTGAAGGGATAGTGGAGTCGCAAGCCATAGCTTGATTTGCCCAAGAATGCCGACACGGCAGCATGTTGTGGCAAAAGCTGCAAAGAGAAATGCCGGTAACTCTGTCTGAGATGATCAAGATCGCCGGCATGTATGCGCTAGGTGATCCGACTCAGCCATCGCTGATGCCGGCGGAACCGCAAAGGGAACAGCCTACATACAATCATGTCGGAGCATTCCGGAGGAATGATCATCAAGACCACCGCAACAGGAGAAGGGATGACAGGCCGGATTACCGGTATGGGCTAGCCCATGTCGCCGCTATTCAGGATCAACCCGATGCCGGCTCTAGCCAGCGTCAAAAGACAGGGAATCAGCAATGGGTCAAGAAGGGAGAACAAAAGAAGCCCTGGCAAGATAAGCCGAAGTATACGTTCGAGGTGATGCTGGATCAGCCTTGTCGTTTTCACACGACTAACCCCAACAAACCGGCTAATCACACAACGCGGCAATGCAGCTGGATGCAGCGGGCCGAGAAGGGTGATGCAAGTCGGCTGCCCCCTCCTCCACCGCTCACAGGTGCTGACGCACAGATCCAGGGACCCCCTCCGGCAAACAATGCCGTCAACCAGGTGGAAGACCAAGGTTTTCCGGAATATGCCGGAAGAAATGAGTATATGGAGCATCACCAAAGCTACATGATCTTCATTACGGAGCCGACTGACAAGCAAAGTCAGCACAGGCAAGAGATGGAGGTCAATGCCGTAATGCCGGCTGTTCCGAAGTTCATGTACTGGTCGGAGCAGGAGATCAACCGGAACCAGGCAGATCATCCCAAGATTATGCCCAACCCTGGTGGATATGCTCTGGTGGTTGACCCGACACTCATCGGGCCCGATATTAATGTCAAGTTCACTCGGGTTCTCATTGATAATGGGAGCAGCATAAATATCCTGTATCGGGACACGATGCTTAAGCTCGGCATCACTGATAACATGCTTGAGCCTAGCCGGACTACCTTTCATGGTATTGTGCCGGGAGTGTCTTGTTCCCCAGTTGACGTCTTATTCGGCACCAGGGAGAACGGTCGGATCGAGAACTTGGTGTTTGAGGTGGTGGACCTTAGCAGTCCGTACCACGCGCTGCTCGACAGACCGGCACCCGCCAAATTCATGGTGACTACTCACATTGGTTATCTGAAGATGAAGATGCCGGGATCTAATGGTACCATCACTGTCACTGGCAACTACAAGCGTTCAATGGAGTGTGCAGCGGCAGGGTCTGCTTTGGCCGAGTCACTAGTCATAGCTGGCGAGAAGAAGAAGTTACCGGAAGCGGTCGCGATGGCCCAGGCGGCACAAATTGGTCTGCCGGCTATGACCAATCCGCATGGGAGTGTGGCTTTTCAGGCAGCCAAGGAGACGAAGAAGATACTGGTTGACAGTGAATTCCCGGACCGCACCGTCATCATTGGTGCCGCTCTGGGTGAAAAATAGGAAGGCGAGCTCACCAGCTTCCTCTGTGAGCATCGGGACATCTTCGCATGGTCAAATCAGGACCTGCCGGGTGTGCCGAGGGAGCTGGCTGAGCACTCATTACATGTCAGACCAGACGCAAGACCGGTGAAGCAGCCCCTTCGACGCTTTGCCGACGACAGAAGGAAAATCATAACGGAAGAGATATCCTGACTTCTAGCTGCCGGCTTTATCATGGAAGTTTTGCATCCCGACTGGCTGGCAAACCCGATCATGGTTGAGAAGAAGAAAGACGACCCAACTGCTGCCAAGGTGTGGCGCATGTGTATTGACTACACCAGCCTGAACAAGTCATGTCCAAAAGTTCTTTTTCCATTACCTCGGATCGATCAGGTGATCGACTCCACTGCCGGATGTGAGTTGTCGTGTTTTGTAGATGCGTACTCTGGTTTTCACCAGATATCGCTGAACCCTACCGATCAAATAAAGACATCATTTATCACCCCGTTCGGGGCTTATTGCTATCGCACTATGCCATTTGGTTTGAGAAATACAGGGGCTACTTATCAAAGATGTATGCAGAAATGCTTGCACGATCAACTCGGCAAAAATGTGCAGGTATATGTTGACGATGTCGTCATAAAAACTAAGGAAAGCGCGACGCTCCCGGATGATATCCGGGAAACATTCGCAAATCTTAGGAGATTCCGAATGAAGTTGAACCCGGCCAAATGCACATTTGGTGTGCCGGCAGGGAAGTTGCTTGGGTTCCTGGTATCAAGCCGAGGTATAGAAACGAACCATGTGAAAATCGCCGCCATAGAAAGAATGAAACTACCGAAATGTCTCAAAGATGTGCAAAAATTCACTGATGTCTTGCATCACTAAGTCGTTTCTTTAGTCGGCTGGGTGAAAAGGCAATGCCCCTATACCGGGCTACCAGCTGATGAAGAAAACCGACAAATTTGTGTGGACGCAACAGGCAAAAGTAGCTTTTCAAGAGTTGAAGAAGATGATTGCTACGGCGCAGATATTAGCCTCACCGATGGAGAAGGAGCCGATGTTGTTATACGTAGCAGCAAGAAACCGAGTCGTTAGTGCCGTCATAGTAGTGAAAAGAGATGAAGACGGCAAATCGGTGCAAAGGCCGGTATATTACTTGAGCGAGGTGCTATCATCGTCTAAGCAGAATTATCTCCATTACCAGAAGATGGCATACAGCGTTTATATGGCAGCAAAGAAGCTGAAGCATTATTTTGATGCACACCAGATCCGGGTTATATGTGAGGCGCCCATCTTGGAAATTATGCGCAACAAAGACGCAAGTGGCCGGATAGCAAAATGGGCTGTTGAGCTAGCACCCTACACGCTGCAGTACGACAGACGGGATGCCGTCAAATCTCAGGCTCTGGTGGATTTCTTGGTGGATTGGGCCGAGATGGAATATGAATCACCGCCCCTGAAACTAACTACTGAAAGATGCATTTTGACGGCTCCAAGATGAAAAGCGGGCTTGGTGCCGGCATAGTTTTGACCTCGCCAAAGCGCGACCAACTTAAGTATGTGTTGCAAATTCACTTCGCAGCATCCAACAATGTTGCCGAGTATGAGGCGCTTGTGCATGGACTGAAGATGGCAAAAGAAATTGGAGTTCGTCGGATTCAATACTTCGGTGATTCCGATCTGGTAGTCCAGCAAGTTTCTGGCAATTGGGATGCATTGGATGCCAATATGGCACTATACCGGTTCCATGTTCAGAAGATTAGTGGTCACTTTGAAGGGTGCGAATTCCACCATATACCGCGAGCGGAGAACGAGGCAGCGGACACTCTGTCGAAGCTCGGCTCAACATGACAGGCCATCCCGGCTGGTGTGGCATTGGAGCATTTACGTACACCATCCATCAAGCCATCACCAGAATCGGAGTCAATCTTTATCCCGAAGAGCTCAGAAGCTGACGTCACCTCCATGGACATTGATAGTGGTAGCGGTTCTAGTGACCCGGGGACTGAGCGCCCTAACTCGGCGGAAGCAATGGCGGTTGAGCCAATGGAGATAGACGTACCAGATGAGCCGGTCTTTGCCACTCGTCCTGTGCCGGTTTGGGCACAACCGATAATGTCTTACCTCAAAGATGGGAGTCTCCCGGAAGAGGAAGTGTCGGCAAGGCAAATTCAGAGAAGGGCAAAGGCATACACCATCATCAACGGCGAGCTATACAAGAGGAGTGTCACTAACGTCCTGCAGCGATGCGTTGAGCCGGAAGAAGGGCAAGAGATACTCCGGGATATTCATCAGGGAGAGTGCGGCCATCATGCATCTTCAAGAACGCTGGTAGGCAAGGCATTTCGGCATGGTTTTTAATGGCCAAGTGCACTACAGGAAGCAGAAGAATTGGTCAGGAAGTGCAACGGGTTCCAACGATATGCCAGCAAGACTCATATGCCGGCATCCGAGCTCAAGACTATTCCAATCACTTGGCCATTTGTTGTTTGGTGTTTGGATATGGTGGAACCTTTCAAGCAGGCGCGAGGAGGCATGACGCATATCTTGGTCATGGTGGACAAGATCACCAAATGGATTGAGGTGAAGCCGATACGAAGATGTGATGGCAAAACCGCGGTATCATTCCTAAAGGACATTATTTTGAGATATGGTTACCTGCATGGTATCATCACGGATAACGGAACACACTTCGCGGAAGGACCTTTTGTACGATTTTGCGCGGAAAAGAAAATCCGGCTAGACATTGCCTCCGTGGCACATCCTCAGTCCAATGGACAAGTTGAGAGAGCAAACTACATGTTCTAGCCGGCATAAAACCTCGGTTGATTGAGCCATTGGAACACACTCTAGGATGCTGGTTAGATGAACTTCCAGCTGTGCTATGGAGTGTCAGGACAACTCCAAACCGCTCTACCGGCTACACGCCATTTTTCCTCGTATACAGGGCGGAAGCTGTCTTACCAGCTGACATTGAACATGACTCCCCGCGAGTGACCATGTATACAGAGGCCGAGGTAAAAGAGGCCTGAGAAAATGATGTCGACCTGCTCGAAGAAGCACGGGAATTGGCCCTATCTCGGTCAGCCATCTATCAACAACACTTAAGGCGTTATCACAGCCGGAGGGTAAACCCGCGAGTATTCCGGGAAGGAGACCTCGTGCTCCGACTTGTGCAGCACACAGCCGGCATGCACAAATTGTCCCACCCCCCCCCCCCCCCGGGAAGGACCCTTCACTGTGAGCAAAGCGCTGCATAATGATTCCTACTATCTTATAGATGCGCAGGACCCCAAAGCAAACAGGATGGACCGGCCAGGCGAGGAGACCAAGAGGCCATGGAATGTAGCTTTACTTCGTCCGTTCTATACTTGAAAGATGAGTATTTGTATCGTTTTCTCCTTATGTTCAATGTTTTGAGGCAATGAAATTATCCGCCAGGTTCTCAAAAGGAACTCGGGGACTTCCATGCTATTTACGTGTTATGTTGAAATTATCTCTTGTATGTCGGTATGGTTTAATTGTGTAATCTTATCTCGGTTTAGTAGTGTGTCGCTATTGAAAATCCCCTTTATGACTTCGCTGCTGTCCGCAACCCGGCTTCATGGCAAGCTAGAGATTGGGAACGAGATAGCCGAACACGTGAAAAACGATTGCGGAAACAAACAAAGAAGCGAGCCGAGATGTGTGTTGTTTCACTTCCGGTTTCGGGTATTTCCAAGCGAATCTGTCGAGTTTAATTTTTTGAAAGAGTAATTCTATGACTTAGCGATTCATACGTTGAACGCCGACAAGTCAGACAAAAGAACCGAAGTCATAAAATTTCACTAACTGAAAAAATAGACTCGGGGACTCGGTTGGGGAACTCGGTAATTAAAAACTTAAATAAATTAAAAATATAGTGCTTCACAAACAAAAGTGTTATACTTCGGTTACACCTGCACCCGGCATCCCGGGGATCTGATAATTTTAAAGTATTTTGTCCGACATGCCTAAGAAGAGACAGAAGGATTGGCGGCGCCGGAACTCGGAGCATCTGTTGCAGTGGAAGCTGACTCGACGACAATCTCTTCGTCGACTGCCTCCTCATTTTCTCCCTCGGCCATCTCTGCCTTTGCTTCGGATACCGGGCCCTCCACAAATTTATGCACATCGGCATATTGGATGAAGGAGTAGGCTCGCTCCTGCCTCTTTGTGATCAACTCCGGATCCGAGAGGTAGGGGGAGCCGACACGCATCGACTGCAACACGTCGAGGTTGATGCCGTCGTATCACGAAAGTACAAACGACAAGGCCTTGTCGGCGCCGACACGAGCGGCCGACTCCCGCCACTCATCCAGACGGTCCTCCACCTCCAGCAGGCGCATTGCTTGTTCCAGGATACCGGTCGGAGCTTCTTCTCCCGGCCACAAAGCTCGAAAGGCCCGTATGCCGGCATTGAGCATGTTCACCCCGAAGGACTTCAGAGGATTTACCCGGCTCGCAATGCTAACCAAGAAATCCTCCAAGTCCTATTCGAAGGGTTCTGTCCCGGCTGGATCCCTCAGTTTACGGGCTTTAATCACGACAGCTTGGGCGGTCTCGACAGATTGTGGAAAAAATTCTGACAAAGGCAAAATGTAGTAATGAGTCTCGGCACCCTATTGCTATCAACGGACAGGTGATCAGAGGAAGAGATTTGGACAAGAGCCACTTACTAGTCAACATGACGTTGATTTTGACGAGGTCACGCCGGCACACGCTGAGCAGGCGGGCGTTCTCGGTCTTTTCCTTCTCAGCACTACTGAGTGGAAGGTTCACAGTTTCTCGAGGAATAAGTGTTTGAAGTTTTTAAACTTCAGGCCGACTATTCTAAACCCGGCCCGAATTTCGGGGAATAAGTGTTTGAAGTTTTGACTATTCTAAACCCGGCCTGAATCTCGGGGAATAAGTGTTTGAAGTTTTTAAGCTTCAGGCCGACTATTCTAAACCCGGGCCGAATCTCGGGGAATAAGTGTTTGAAGTTTTTTAAGCTTCAGGCCGACTATTCTAAACCCGGGCCGAATCTCGGGGAATAAGTGTTTGAAGTTTTTTAAGCTTCAGGCCGACTATTCTAAACCCGGCTTGAATCTCGAGTAATAAGTGTTTGAAGTTTCTAATTGTTGCATAGTGTTTGAAGTTTTTGAAGATAAGCTTCAGGCCGAATAATTCTTACTCGCCCTAAACCTCGGGTACTAGAGTTAGGAGTGCAAATCTTATAAGGATTTTTTTCGTACCTCAGCAGCTCGGCTGGACTCGAACAAGGCGACCCTTGCTTGGAACATTCGGGCCGCCACAGACTCCGGAGTCGCCACAGGCACGGGTCCCACCAGAGGGCTCTGCCGCGCGGTTTGGAGGGTGCTGGAGGTCACCTCGTAACCATCGGCACTGTTCCAGTCCATTACGAACTGGCCAGTGATCCCCAGCTATGCCTGCTGGTCGTCCTGAGGGGAACTCCCTGGGTGCTCCGGGCAGGCTGTGAGCTCGAGGAACTTGGAGGCGCTTGGCCCGCCGAGATAGTGGAAATCCTAGTTTTCTTGGCTTGGGCAGCTGCAAGTTGGGTAACTTGTGGCTGCGGTGATGATGGTGGCGGTGTTGGAGTCGTCTGTGGTTCTTGGGGTTCTTGGGCCCCCGTTGCCGGCTGCTGCGGGGTTTCCGTGACGAACGGCTCCGTTTGTGTCTCGGCTGCCGCCGAGGAAGGAGCAGCTCCGACTGCCGAGGTCTTGGCTGCGGATGTCCCGGCTTGGGCGACGCTCGTAGCGTCGATGCTCGGGCCGACATCCCGGACGGGAGATGTCAGATCCGCAGCAGTCTCGGTCCTACCCGTAGCCTGAGTTGTTGGCTCGGCATAGAGAGATGGAGCCGCCGGGATCTCAGACGCGATGCACGTTTGAGATTGTGTGGCCGTCAAAGCCTCCCTGCAGAAACTAAAGTTGGTTATTGTCATGACAGTAAAGAAGAAAACCGACATCAAGGATTGAAGCGTTGTAAGCCTTACCCAACGGTCATGGGCTCCGGCTTGGGTCCACGACATGCGGTTTTCTTCCGCTTCACAGTTCACGGAAGATCCTTCTCGGTGACACGTTTCTCACGGCCCGGTGCCTCAGCAGCAGCTGGAGCCGACACCTCAGCAGCGGCAGGCTCATCCGAGTCGACTGTTTTCGGATTAGTGCAGATGTAAGTATCTTGGTGATAAATGTTCTAATGACTATAAGAAGATGTCGGAAATTGCTACCTTCGGTGTGACGGGGGCCGGCGTGGGCGATCGGCATGTGATCCTCTGAGTCCGGATCTTCATGGTCGATGGTCGTGCGTTGGCTCCCAAAGCGTTTATCCGGAGACTTCCCGTCTTTGTTGCGCTGAAGGGTGAACTTCTGCACAGAGAAATCAGATTGTGCCGAGATAAGTCTTTGTTAAATAAAAGCTGGCATAACCATATGTCGGATATAAATAGAAAGTGTTTATAAACAGAACTCACCGGGGGAGCGCGATGCTTCGGACTGTATGCCGGTAAACCCCATTCCCAGCGCTCAGGCATACTCGTCTTTGCGATTGCCTTAACCCGGCGTCGGACTTGCGCCTCGTCAAGCCGGACGGTGGACACCCGGTTCGGGTCAAACTGTCCACCGTAGAAGCACATCTTGTGCGTCCGGCTTTGTAGCGGGCACAGCCGCCGGTATACGAAGGTGGCCAGCAAGTCATCGGCCGTCATCCCGTCTTCCTTGAGTTCGAGGATGCCGGCGTGGATTTCGTTGATCTCGGGGATGGTCTCCTTCGGATCATACGTCCAGTTTTTCTTCTCCTCTGGGGGGCCGACTACGAATCCTGGCAAGTTGATCTTGTTGGCCTTCGAGGAGTTCTTGACATAAAAGAAGGTCTTGAGCCACTTCTTACAGGACTCAAGAACTTGAATCCGAGGAAAGGCTGAACCTCGGCGAGGTATCACGGTGGCGGCGCCGCACTGAGTCATGGGCTTAGGGGCGCCGGATTCTCTTTATCTGGAAGAACTTGGGACCGAAACATAAAGTATTTGGCCCACAAGTCGATGGAAGGCCAGAGGCCGAGGTAGGCTTCGCAACAGGTGACAAACGCCGAGAGAGTAAGGATGACGTTTGCCGGAAGGTGGTGCGGTAGAAGGCCGAAGAAATCTAAGAACTTCCTAGTGAAGTCACTGGCCGGAGAGCAAAACCGCGTTCGAAATGAGCAGGAAGACGACATGCTCACCAGGCTCCGGTGTCGGCACAATCTCGTCGCGGGGGATCCGGCACTCCACTTCTTCCGGAATCCGCCGGGAGCGACGGAGCCACGCAATGTCCGCCGGTGTCGCACCAGTGGCACCCGGGGTACCACCGTTGCTTAACGCGTGGGTCGCCTCACTTGCCCCCAGCAAGGGCAGTACCCTAGGCAGCACCGCCCGAGCTGCCAGGGAAGTCATCGGCCCGGCAGGACTAGCCGGGCTGCGGGGGTCACCCAGTAAGGCAACAAGAGAATCTCCGTCAAGGCGCCCCTCGGGAAGGTCACTTGCCGGGAGGGCGCTCCCTGGCGCAGGTACTTACCAAAGGGTCGGTACCCAGCAGGCAGGGCATTGACGCCACATGGCCGCCCGGCAGGCTCCCCGCGAGCAGGGCTGGTCAGGGCGTGGAGTATGGCACAAGCAATCATTAAATGCTCCGACAGAAGGGTGGTTCCTTGTCAAATTAGCCCACAATGTGTGGCTCTCAGTGGACCTTGACGGGCGTAGAAGAAGAGGAGCCGGAGACCAGCCTGCCTGGTAAGCTGGGCGAAGGCCACTAGATCATGTACTTCAATGGCGCGTTCAGCCTGCACAGAGCTGGCGCTGGAGTCATCATCGAGTCACCCACGGGAGACCAGCTGAAATTCGCCATCCAACTCGACTTCCCCAACTCCACCAACAACACGGCTGAGTACGAGGGGTTGCTTGCCGGGTTGCGGGCGGCAATCGCCCTCGATATCAAGCGTCTGGTCGTTCGCGGGGATTCCCAACTCGTGATCAACCAGGTTAACAAGGACTACGACTGCCCACAGATGGCAGCGTATGTGGATGAAATCCGCAAGCTAGAACGTAAGTTCAAGGGTTTGCAATTCGAGCACATCAAGTGCAAGGATAACTTCCCGGCTGATGAACAGTCCAAGTGGGCAGCAGAGCGCCGGAAAGTCCCGGCAGGAGTGTTCTGGCCTAGGCAGACTGCGCCTTCAGTCACTCCCAAGCCGGCTGCCTGGAAAGCCCCCCCGGCAACCGAAGGAAACCCCGCAACGGCGGGGGTCCATGCCGCCGATGTGGCTGCATGCATGAGCAGGGAAACCCTTCCTTGGGCGGTGGACATCGCCCGCTACCTCAAGGGGGAGGCCCTCCTTGAAGACGACGTTGCCGCGGAGCGTGTAGCCCGGCAAGCCAATATGTACGCTCTGGTAGACGGAGATCTCTACTGGAGGCGTGCAAATGGAGTAAAGCTCCTCTGCGTGCCCCAAGACAAAGGGCGCGCACTTCTAGAAGATATACACCGAGGCACATGCTCGCACCATGTGGCCTCCCGCGCTCTAGCCGGCAAGACTTTTCAGCACGGCTTCTACTGGCCTACAGCGCTAGCCGATGCCGAGCAACTAGTCAAAACGTGCGAGGCGTGCCAGTTCCATGCAAAGAAGATTAATCAGCCAGCACAAGCCCTGCAAGTCATCCCATCCTCCTGGTCGTTCGCAGTCTGGGGGCTGGACATCGTCGGCAAGTTGCCAAGAGCGGTTGGCGGCTACGAGTTTTTGCTTGTGGCCATCGACAAGTTCTCCAAGTGAGTGGAAGTGGAGTCAGTGCGGAAGTTGACCGCTCAGGCGGCCATCAAATTCTTCAAGAGCATTGTGTGCCAGTTTGGTGTGCCTAACGGCATCATCACCGATAATGGCACACAATTTACGAGCGCCATGTTCCAAGCCTACTGCGAGGGCATGGGCACCAAGATCCACTTCGCTTTTGTTGCTCACCCGAGGAGCAACGGACAGGCGAAACGAGCCAACGCAGAGGTGCTGCGGGGGCTCAAGACAAGAACATTTGACAAGCTCAAAGGCCACGGGAAACACTGGGTCGAAGAACTCCAGCCGGTGCTGTGGTCAATCAGGACCACACCTAGCCGGGCAACGGGCGAAACTCCTTTCACCCTTGTCTACGGGGCAGAAGCGGTGCTGCCCCTCGAGCTCAAGCATGGATCCCCTCAGGTACGCGCGTACGGCAAGCATAGCCAACACGAGCAGAGGGTTGACGATCTTAACTTCATCAAAGAACTTCGATGCCGGGCTGCTGTACGAGCTGCACGCTATCAGCAGGGACTCCACCGTTATTATGACAGGCGGGTCCGTACCCGGGAGCTCGAGGTCGGAGACCTTGTCCTGCGCCGGATATAAGGAACGAAGGCCAGGAACAAGTTGGCTCCGAAATGGGAGGGCCCCTTCCGGGTGGTGCAGGTGACCAGGCCGGGGGCTGTCCCGCTGGAAACCGAAGAAGGCTTGCCGGTGCAAAACAGTTGAAATCTTGAGCACTTGTGTAAGTTCTACCCGTGAAGCGGTGGAGCCTGACCCACGGGTGATGCTCCTGCAGCATGCCTCTCGAACTAGTGTAGCCGGGCAACCCCCGATTGTAATCCGCTAGTTTCTATGAATAAACATAAGTGATTTTTCCTCTGGATTTCAAGTTGTCTCGATTATTGCATGTTCTTTCTTCTGTCTCCTGCTTTAGGTGCACAAAAGTCTCTCTCCATCCTTGGCTGTGAGCAGGGGGCTGTCGAATCCTCGAAAACAAAAATCCCGTTGCCGAATCACTCCGGCACGGGGTCGTGCCGTTGCCGGGTTCCCCGCAACGTGCACCACGCAATAGCTGCGTCTTGGGAATGGAAGAGTGCTCACACCCAAGTTTGGTATCGACCTTCTGTGCCCGGGGGCTAGAAGGCAGGAAGGTTTTCTGTGATGTACCTTTTTTCGTGTATTTTAAAAAAAATTGCAGCATCCCGGGCTTGGTAAGAATCTGACATGCAGGATAAAGATAGGGATCGGACACACTGTAATGCTCGTGGAGTACCCACGGGCTGTGTCGCCTAGCGGGAAGCCACTGGTGTGGGGCGACCGCTTCAAGGTTCTTACAGCGGGGGGATGTCGCCACGGGTGCAGCGGTAGCGCGGCGCGCGCGGCGGCGGGATTCTTCACCGTGCCTATAAAAGGGCATGGTGGCCACGAAGCAACTCAGAGCAAAGTTAAGTAGATGGCTACAAAGGCGAGGGAGGCCGCAGAGATACGGTGGTGGTGCATGCCATCAGTGCTCAGTGCCGATGGATGCACTGCCACCGTGCCCTTGCCGCATCCCTACAGCGGGCGGTCCCAAGGCGAGGGTTGCCGCGGAGACGCTGTGGGGGTGCATGCCGTCAGTGCTCAGTGCCAATGGGTGCACTGCCACAGCGTCCCTGCCGCACCCCTCCAGCAGGCATTCCAAGTGCGGAACTGATACGTTTGACATGAGAACAGACAGCTAAGTGCATTATCCTAGGTGCCTAGCTTTCCAATACTCAATGCTGGCTCGTTGGTGTGGGTCGGGTCTTGTGTGAGGCTAGACTGTTAGAAGGACGTTTGCGGGGGGAGTGCGCTCCTCATGCGGCTTGCGGGTCCGCTCCGTGGGCGCGTGCTTGGGAGTAGCTAACCCGCAAGCGGAGTGGCTCGCCGCTGCTACTTGGCCCCAGGTTGGCACTACAGGTCCGTCCCGGGTCCCTGGTCTGGTTAAGTGGGTAGCGCGCGAGCCCCCGGCAACACAAAGCGTAACACACAAGGACAAGAAGATCCACCCCGCGAGTCAATTTCGAGGACAAGTACCAAGTAAAACCAGAAAGCGAAATTGCTAAAACAGTAGCGAATGATTACATGGAATAATGAAACTATAATTGTTCAACGGCGCCAAGCACCATTTGCAGGAAATAAAGGAAAAACAAAAGCTTGCAGGGGACTAAGACGGCTGGTTGCCGGGGGCTTCCGTTGGGGGCTCCGGCTCCGGCTTCCTCTGCATCTGATCCACCACTTCGTTGATGAACCGGTCTACTGCCCTGGTGAGGGAGGGGCCGTCCTCGCTGTCCGACCACGCGTCCAGCGGCGTCTCGAAGGGGAAGTCGGGGTGGTGGTAATGCACCCGGGGGAGGATCATCTCGACGATCTCCCTGGCACACGACGCTATCTCCCCGTCGCAGAACTTGAAGATCCACACGTCCATCGCCCCGAGCTTCCCCACCATGTCGGAGAAGAATGGGATCAGGGTGCTGACATCCGTGCCGTCTACCTTGGCAGCCTGCAGCTCGAACCTCGGCGCAGCTCGCGTACGGCCCGGGCGATGTCGCGCAGCTTCTCGGTCTCCCTCCGCCGCTGCTCCGCCAGCTTGTCGTGGTTGCCGCGCGCCAACGCCACCGCATGCCTAGCCTTGCGGAGGAGTTCTGCGAGCCGCACGATCTCCTTGGCCTTGGCCACGTTGTCCTCGCCCATCTTGACGAGCTCGCCCCGGGCGGTGGACAATTCGGACTCGAGACGGGCGCTCTTCTCCTTGGCGGAATTGAGCTCCATCTCTCGCCGCGCCGACACCGCTGCCGCATCCTCCGCGGCCTTGGCCTGCTCCTCCAGCTTCGTGCGCAGTGCCTGGAGCTAGGAGGAGTAGCTGCTGACAAGCTCGCTCTTCTCGTTGAGGCGAGTTTGGGCTGTCGCGAGCACCTCCTCATGCTCCTTGTTGGCCCTCTCCTGCGCCGCGGCCAACGAGTCCAGTACCTGCTGGAGCTCGGTGCGCTGGGCCTCCAGTTGCCAGTGGAGCTCCGCCTCGGAGATGACCGGTGTTGCGGCCTCATCCCTGGCCTGCCAAGCCAGGCGGGTCTCCTCCCTTAGCTGGGAGAGCTCCTGCCGCTCCCTCTCGACTTCCTGCCGCACTTCGCCCAGCTGACCCTTCGCAAGCTCGTGGTGCTCCCTCACCTTGTTGAACGAGGTGACGAACGCTAGTTGATGCTCCTTGATGGCGTCGAGGAATCGGTGCCCCTGATCGTAGATGGTTGGGTCCCAGGTGATTGGGTCCCAAGTCATCCCAGGCCGAAGTCTGGGCCGGAAGTAGCAGCGGACGAGGACGAGATTCCCGCCGCCATGGTCTGCCCGGAGGGAGCATCGTCCCCTTGCAGGGGAGCCGCCTGCTGCTCCCCAGCCACGTCTTCCTCCACACCCGTGCTAGTGGGTTGCGGGTCTGGTGGGGGGGCTGCGCCCCCGGCAGGAACCGCCTACTGCTGAGCGGCTGCGGGGTCCGCGCCACCGGCCTGCAGGACCGGGGACGCGCCATCGAGCCCTACTCCGGTAGCGGCGGTGGGTGCCACCACCGTTGTGTCTGGGGCGGCGGGGATCGGCGCGGGGGCCACCTCCGGCTCGTCCCTCAGCTCTGCGTCCTCGACTTCAGAGGTGAGGTCGATCACGGTGTCGTCCGCCCCCGTGGTGGGCGCATCGGGACCTGTAAAAAAAGAAATGTATGTACTTCAAACCAAATGAAGGTGCCCGGTGGCGAGCGCATGGGAGTTCTGGACAAGTACCTTGCGGGGCCGCCGTGCTTGTGGGGGGAGATTTGTCCCCCTCCGTCCCGGCTTCTGCTGCCGGGCTGTCCGTTGCAGGCCGGGTTTCTCCTGCAAGTCAAGGTAATCACACGGTCACGGGTCAATGTGCCGGAAGAGCGTGTACAATGGAATCAGGACGGGGGACCGTACCTGCCGCGGGCTCCTCCTCCTCTGGGACCGGGTCGGCGGCAGGCGTAAAGGCGGCGCTGCTAGCCTGCGTGCTGGCCTGGCTGGCACTGACACTGGCCCGCGTGCGCGGCTTCTTGCTAGGCGCGGCGGGTGTGGTGTCGGTTCTCCCCCTCTTGCCGGCTCCGACCGAAGCGTTGTCCCTGCAAAGCGTCAGCGAAGAAGCAAAGGAGTCAGGGCGAGCACAAACTTGTAAGTAGAAGGGGGGGGGGGGGAGAGGGTCAGCTTACTTTGAGGGGTTGAGCCTGAGCGAGTAGCCCCTGAAGATTCCCCGCTTGGGTGGGGCTGCGGACCCTCGTGGAGTTGCCGCAGCCCCGGTTGCCGGGGAAGCCTCCACGGCGCTTGCGGCCGATGCAGAGGTGGTCGCTGCCGTCGGCACCCTTGGTCGCCGCACCAGGGGCGCGTCGTCCTCGTCCTCCACCTCCGCCTCAGGGAGGACCGTTTGGGCCCTGGCCACGCGGCCAGCCTCGTCGCCGGAGGACTCGTCGCCGGGCCAGCTGGAGTCCGGTCCCCCCTCGCTCTCCTCAGTCGCTTGCTTCCCACGGGCTGCGGGTGGCGGAGACTGCGGGGCTCGAGCAGGGGAATCGGACATCAGCCCCCCTCGTTGCAGGGCGGGTCGCTGCTGACGATGTCGTGCAGCCCCGCGACGTCGGTGTGAAGGGATGGAGCCCCCGGGGGCAGATCCGTGAACGGGGCGTCCTCACCGGTGATTCCCTTCATCCATGCCCGGATCGCCTCCGGGCCCCGTGTACATCCACGCGGGACGAGACCGCAGCTATAGCGGCACGATGTGCCCGCTGATGTACGTGCGTGCCATGTTCAGATCAGTGAGCCCCGGTAGTCACAGGGCCTTGATCCTCTCGATGATGGGGAGGAGCTCCGCGTCGCGGCCGTAGCGGTCCCACCAACTGTCGTTGCTCGCCGGCAACTCGGTGGGTGCGTAGATGAAGTCGTCGGGCTCGTCCACGCGGACCCAACACCAGTCCGCGCGCCACTCCTTCTTGATCTTCTTCTCCGTCCGCATTATAAACTCCGATTTCATCTTGTCGCGGGCGCGGAACACCACCCCCGACGACATTGCGCCCGACTAGTCGACACGCGGGTAGAAGTAGTGCCGGAACAACGCCACTGACGGCATCACTCCGACAAACCCCTCGCAAAGGAACTGGAAAACGGCGAGGAGGAACAGACAAGTAGGGGGGAGCTGTGCCACTCGGAGCTGGTACGCCGCCATGAGAGCGTGGAGAAAGAGGGAGTACGGAGGTACCAACCCGGCAACGATGAAGCGGGCGAACACCCGGAAGTCGTTGTCCTAGTGGTCGGCGCCGGCGGGGAAGATGAGCGTCTCGCCGTACTCGTTGAACGAGGAGGCAACGGCGTGCCGAGTCTTGTCGATGCCTCGCCGTTGCAGCCAGGCTTGAAGAAGGCTAGCTTAGCCCTCATCTACCGGTTCCTCTAGTCCTTCTCCGAGAGAGGCTTCTTAGGAGCCTTCTCGCCCTTGTTAGCCGTGGAACTTTTGGAGCCCTTCCCTCTCTTGGGGGCTGTCGGCGCCATGAAGAATGTGGGCGGTGGTTAGCAGGATTCAGGGGCGCAAGGAGGAATGGGGGCGAAGAAGAGGGACTAGGGGGCTGTGTTTGCTCCTCAGCGCAGCGATGGGGTTTTATAGCACCCCGGCGCTGAGCAACGGTCGCATCCGCACCCTACGGGTGCGGTGGGGATAACTACGCTTCAAGAGGGGGAATGCGGGACGTGGCCTTAACAACCCGCGATTAAGGGGAGGTTAGGGCGGAAATCTCGCCCCCACCACTCTGCCCGTAACGGCGGAGTCCTTGGAGTAACGCATAAACGGGAACTTGAAACGACTCGGGACCCACGCGTCGGATAAGGGCGTAGCCCGGCAACCGACCAAGGGTGAAATCGCCCGGGAGCAGGCGTTGCCGGCCCACGCCCGGGGGCTACTATCGCACCAGTGGCACCCGAGGTACCACCGTTGCTTAACGCGTGGGTCGCCTCACTTGCCCCCGGCAAGGGCAGCACCCTGGGCAGCACCGCCCGAGCTGCCCGGGAAGTCATCGGCCTGGCAGGACTAGCCGGACTGCGGGGGTCACCCCGTAAGGCAACAAGAGAATCTCCGTCAGGGCGGCCCCCGGGAAGGTCACTTGCCAGGAGAGCGCTCCCTGGCGCAGGCACTTACCACAGGGTCGGTACCCAGCAGGCAGAGCATTGACACCACATGGCCACCTGGGCAGGCTCCCCGCGAGCAGGGCTGGTCAGGGCATGGAGTATGGCACAAGCAAGCATTAAATGCTCCGACAGAAGGGTGGTTCCTTGTCAAGTCAGCCCACAGTGAGTGGCTCTCAGTGAATCCAAGGCACGTATCGCCCAGGTACATGTTGGGTTCGTTGCATAGGAAACAAAAATTTTCCTACGAGAAGTGCGGAAGAAAAACCCAAGAATATATATACTAGATGTATGTAACGAGAGGGATCATGAACACCATACCCTCGTAGACCGCTAAGCGTTACGATCACGAGATCGTTGTTGGTGTAGTGGAACTTTCAATGAGATCAATCTCAGTGCCGAACGGACAGCACCTCCTTGGTATCCACACGTTCAGCTTCACGTTGTCTCCTCCTTCCTCGATCCAGCAAGCGAGAGGGAGAGGTAGACGAGATCCCGGCAGCACGACGGCGTGGTGACTATGGTGAATATTCTCACGGGCAGGGCTACGCCGTGCGCGTGAGAAGAGGAGGAGAGGAGGGCTCAGGGGAGAGAGATCCAACTGAAAGCTTGGGGTGTCTCTCTCCCTTGCCCCCCCCTTCTATTTATATAGGGGTAGAGGAGGCGTGGCCGGCCAGGACTATCCCGTGGCCAGGACTCTCATGCGGCCAGGACTCTCCCGCGGCCAGGACTCTCCTCCTGGCCGCATGGGCCCTGTGGGCTAGCCCCTCGGCCCATTAAGGCCAGGGTGCTCCCTCACAGGCCCATTTAGCCCAGGGATAGGTGGGCCTCAAGGTGGAACCCTCCGGATCCCTCCGGAACCTTCTAGAAGCTTCCCGGTCAAAACCGGGAAATATTCCAAACTTTCCAGAACCCTGAAAACAACTTTCCATATATAAATCTTTATCTCCGGAACATTCCGGAGCTCCTCGTTGCGTCTAGGATCCCATCCAAGACTCCGAATCATAATTCGATATCATCATCATTTATCTCATCTAACCCAAGCAACATGAAACGTTAAGTGTGTGACCCTACGGGTTCGAGAACATGTGGACATGATCAAATATCAATAACCAATAGCGGGACCTGGATGTCCATAATAGTTCCCACATATTCCACGAAGATCTCATCGGTTGAACCACTATGTCGAGGATTCAATTAATCCAGTATCCAATTCTCTTTGTCTCGCGATATATTACTTGCCCGAGATTTGATCGTCGGTATCGCCACACCTAGTTTAATCTCGTTACCGGCAAGTTCTCTTTACTCGTTCCGTAATATAATACCCCCGCAACTAAACACATTAGTCGCATGCTTGCAAGCTCATTAGGATGCTATATTACCGAGAGGGCCCAGAGATATCTCTCCGTCACAAGGAGTGACAAATCCCAGTCTTGATCCATACAACCCAACAAGCACCTTCTGGGATACCTGAAAAACACCTTTATGATCACCCAGTTACGAGATGA
This sequence comes from Brachypodium distachyon, assembly GCF_000005505.3. NCBI lineage: Eukaryota > Viridiplantae > Streptophyta > Magnoliopsida > Poales > Poaceae > Brachypodium > Brachypodium distachyon. Next base: position 52,787,496 of record NC_016133.3, read on the forward strand.
CGGTTGATGCCCACAAAGTATTCTTCCGGTACTAGGGAGTGGCATTATCTCATGGTCTAAAGAAATAATACTTGACATAATAAAACATAAGCAACTTAAACTTAAGTGACACGATCAAAAGCTATGTTTAGGTTTGGGTCTGTCCATCACATCATTCTCCTAATGATATGACCTCGTTATTAAATGACAACACATGTCTATGGTTAGGAAACCTTAACCATCTTTAATCAACGAGCTAATCTAGTAGAGGCGTATTAGGGACACGGTATTTGTTTATTTATCCACACATGTATTTGAGTTTCCAATCAATACAATTATAGCATGGGCAATAAACATTTATCAAGAACAATGAAATATGATAATAACACATTTATTATTGCCTCTAGGGCATATTTCCAACAGTACAGTGCTTTGTGCCATGCATGCATGCCAGCGCAGCGAGGGGAAGCTGCCTAGGGTCTTTGCTCGACACTTGTCCCCCATGCACTGAGGCACCTGTGGTATCCCCTTGAGTATAAAAGGAGAACCAACTCCAACGGTCAAGGGGTTCGGTTCTTCCTACTTTTAGCCCAGAAATAGCAAGTAGCCACTTAGCAGAAAAGGAGAGAGCGCCCGGGGACTCCCCCGGCAATCTGTAAAGCACTTGTTCATTGGCTAATACAACCTCAGAAGCAGGACGTAGGGTTTTCCACCTCAGGGTGGCCCGAACCTGGGTAAACGGACTTGTGCCTCTTTGCACTTGACATTGACCTCGCCAGCGATCGCCGGAGCGATCCCCAACGCCCACTGCCAAACCTGAAAGGGCGTGCCTAGCATCCCCGGTGTCTAAGCCCCGGGCTACGACAGCCGGGGAGAAATCGGAGCCCTCCCTGCCAGCTCGCTCTGAGCCCGCCCTCTCTTCGACCTGTTGGGCAGCAGGGTCGACGGCCCGGCGTCGCGGGAGGAGGAAGCCATGGATTGAAAAACTAGATCTAGGGTTTGCTTCTCCGGTGAGAAGGTGCTGGTGCGAGGCTCGAGCGAAGCAAGGAAGTGCGGCGGAGAGCCAAGCGAGCGCGCGCGAGTTTGCGGCGGCGAGCTCGGTGGCTAAGAGCTAGGAACTGCGGCGGCAGAAGAACTTGGAGCTAGCAACAATGGCGGATTGCGCAAGGAGCAAAGGAGAGCGAGAGAGATGAGGAGTGCGAAGGGTTTTTTACCCTCGCCCCCTCTCTCTATTTATACCCGCGGCAAACTAATGGGGCGCGGATCTTCCACGCCCACAATCCCTGTGGCCAATGGGAAGAACGCGCACGATCATGGGGGCATTCAACCCCATTAACGTGCACGCGTTCAGAAACCGCGCGGCATGGCACAAAGAATCCCGTTGAATCCGGGAGGATAAGTATCCGCGTGGGAACCGAAATTCCCCTCTTAATGGCTCTGTCGGCTTTACTGTCCGATGGGATGACGCGCTCGCCTCAAAAAGGGTGCCGACAGTACTTCGGGTCTTATCTTCCCGTTACTTAAGCAGAGCTCAAAGTACGACCGACAGGTGGCACCTGTGTCGGCAGGAGTAGGTTTACTACTGTAGGCCACGGAGGAAAAAGGAATCTAGGCTCAAAACTGAATAAGCACGCCGATTCAATATGTTGGAATAACTTGGTCTCGGCTAAGAGAACTCGGGGCTGTTTCGGCATCCTCTTCGGCTAAGCCCTGGTAGGATTCGGTGGTTTGTTTATGGGAAACTGTCGTGGTCCGACATTCTTCCCTGCCGGACCGCAACAGCTTCGGGGACTAGTGTCGGGGGGGATGACCTCGGGTAGGATCATGACGACACGCTTTAGCCGAGAAGACGAAGGCAAAGTCGGCATAGTCGTGTATGCCGGCATCGTTAAGTCAAACTATTGCTAAGCCGGCATACCAAGTGTATGCCGGCACAACTATCTCGTCTTATAAGATTGCAGGATAAGGACGAATACTCTGATCTCGGCTAGCGCCGAGATGTCTCAACGGTCTTATCCTCACCGCGTGGCGCAAAGTAAAGCAGCGTTATCTTTATCACGGAAAAGCAGTCGCTGCTTACGTTGCGGGGCCAGGCGGCTGCGCAGAGAAGCACCGAAAGAGAATCTCTGACGGAAGCCGACAGATGACTGCTGTACTTGTTGCAGGGCGCCAGGGAAAAGTAAAGTTGCCTTGTACCCTGCGGCGCCACCCGGAGGGAACCAAGGCGCGTGCCTGGCGGGACCCAAAGAAGATAACGTTAGGTTCCGGTCTGCATGCCAGTGTGACATGGGCAGTCCATAAATAGAGCACTACCCCTCCCAGGAGAGGGATCTAAGACTTAGGCATCTAGGGTTTTCCCCTTCTTCTTCTTTTTCCTCAAGAATACAGCTCAACGAGCGTCATTGTAGAGCTCGTTATCTCGACTAATACAACAAAGCAGGAGTAGGAATCTTACTTCGGCAAGAGGGCTCTGAACCTGGGTAAATCTGTGTGTGCTTGTATATTCGTGCGTGTTTCACTTCACGTCCTCCCTCCTCCAGATCCTCCTTCGTCCATCGGCACCAAGATAAGCCATCCCATGACATCTGCCATGACACCACCACGACACAAAGAGATCGGCTGATTCACGTGTATGCATGAAAGACAAAATATGATGACTTCTAGATTCTTTAAAACTCGAACTTTAAAATATTTTATATCTTGATTTCAGGTGTATATATGATTTACAACTCATGATTATTATTAGCTTAATTTCAACGAGATTATTCCACATGGATATCACGATATGTTTTTCACTTGTTTTTCTTTAGAAGTTACAATCCGAGATATATGAAATTACAACCTCATTATTAACAACTTACCACATGTAAGTTTATTTGGTTAGTTTAAATGGATTAATAATGTGCATTTTAATTTTTGGGTATGCCATCCGTTTGTTTAGCATTATAAAATACAGGTGTAAGCTACTTATGCCAGGGAGGCGTTATACTATGGCTATTGTTATCAAGGGTCACTCGTCCTATAAAAGAAGTTAGAACTCCCCAGCTCAACAGATATTGTTATGGTCGTGACCTTTTTCTTACGAAATTAGGTGATAGCTCTCATGCATTACCGCCCGGTAATAAAGGCTCCAAAAACGTAATATAAGGCGGAGCCGAGGCCAGGACGTCATACAAAGTTGCATGACGATTAAAAAATATGCAATTTAATGATGAGTATTTATTTCCTAGGGGATGTGTCCAACCACTTTTCCTCCAAGAAGAACACTCCCACTCCATTGTTGACAATGAATGACCGATCATGGGAAAAAGATTGCCCGGCTCTAAAAACGTAAAATCTAAGGTCTTTTCATCGACAACTAAAATAGATATTCGGAATAGAGATATTCGTTGCGCAACCATAGATCCAGTGGCGGAGGACGAACTAAAATTTTGATGTGACGAAACTGATAACACGAAAGTGACAAGGTGTAAAGTAATAGTATGGCGGACACACTATGGCACAATATTTAATAAACATGACAAGAAATATAATTTGTGTGCAAACATGTCTAGATGAAAAAAAATTACTTGCTAAGTGAAAGTCTAAACAAAAGTTCACCACAAATTTATCAAATATATTATTAAAAAACCAATAACAAACAAAAAGGAGATTCGATTAACCACTGCATCTTCTAGCTTTCTATCCAGACACTGCTTGTATCCATGGCGATGGCTCACATGCATGTATACTAGGACTTGTCTACCCACGGCCAGATCGATCAAGGTATGGCAGAGGCCGTACCTCGCCATACTGGGCGCTCCGCCCCTGCATAGATCCATCCATTATCATGAATAGCCACTTTAAATTAGGGACTTCGTGGAACAACTTGGTATCCAGGAAATGCTAATGTTTATTTGCCTAGGATCCAAGTATGATTGGAGTACTGGACACAAGACACATGGTGGTTCATACTCGGAAACGCGAGCACCACATTAACAGTACGAGCCCAACAAGAAAGCAGGTGATGCCATCGTGGGATGTTGTAACGAGGCAACAATGAACCCTTCTTCTTCCCTCGCCTTTCTAGTGGATGAGCTTGCAATCCCAAACATAGCGGCGATAGGCAGACATGATAGAGGATAGTCGATAGAGGCGAGTAGAAAGACACCCTAAGGACATGGTGGTGGCCAACGTGTCATACGATCCGATGAAAGCTGGCATTACGTTCATAAAGTCTGTGATGGATCGTTTCACGTAAAATTAGAGGTGTCGATGCATTTGTCTAGCTTAAGGACTAACTTGACTCTCTTTTTTGACAGTTAGGACTAACTTGACTTATTTATACCAATATATTAAATTGGAGTTGGTAGTGATGGTACGGATGCACGGTAGTTTTTTTCATCATAATGACGAGGGATATGCCCTGAACGAGAAAAAAAACGTTTCGCTTAGCTATTGTCAATCCCTGCAAAAAGAAGCCCTCCCGCATCCGAGCCGCCCGCGGCACCCCCCGCGGCAGCGTCTCTCCCAGTCGCGCTGACGAGCCCCCCGTGGCACAGCGCTAGCGGCGTCTCTGGCTCCCTGCAACGCGACATGCTTATCCCTCCCCACGCGGCGGCGCGGATGAGCTCCTCGCGACACGGCGCCGGCGACTTTCCTCAGTTTCCTGCAATGCGACATGCCCATCGATCCCTCCCCACGCGGTGGCACGGACGAGCTTCCCGGTCCCCGCGGCATAGCGCCGACGACTTCTCTACATCGCGACATCCCCATCCCACCCCTTCCCACTGCGGTGGTGCTCCCTCCTGCGGCCCTCCTTCCGATGCTCCTCCCGTTACGCCCCAATCCGCCTCCTCCGGTCTCGCGTCCCGAGCACGACGAGCAGGCCGTTGCTAGCTAGCTTGCCAAAAATATCAATGCGTTCCAAAACCAAACGTTACTCGAAGAGGAGTCAGCGGTGGTGACGACGTCCATGGGAAGAGCAGCAGTCCGCGGCAGCGACCACTGTAGAAGGCGGCGGCGTTGTGGGCCACAGCAGGAGGCGGCAGCTGCGGGAAAGGAGGTGGCGGTGGCGGAGTCCGCTGGAGGAGGAGGAGGCGGCCACTTGAGGAGGAACCAGCGGCCAACGGGAGCCATGGAGTTTGAGATAAGTCACGGGTATGAGGAAATTGGGTAACGGGAAGAATACAGAAGGGAGAACGCCAGAACGGTTGCTGAACTGAACCAATTGAAAAGTTAAAATCTATACCAATATATTAAATTGGAGTTGGTGGTGGTACGAGTCGCCGAAATTATCTCTAATATGCCACCTAATATCACAGGTCTTGAATCCGTCCGTCTTCGTCCATTCTCAGCGCAAGCCCCCTCCTCTCGATCTCCCGCACGACACGAGTGCAAGTTTTCATCCTCCTCAGTCCCCACACGAAACGGATCTCCCGCACGAAAAAAATTATTCCGTAGCAAGGCACTCTCCTAGTTGGACGTAAGTTTTAATGTTTTCCTCCTTGCCTTCGTAGAGAAAATTTGGATGACTTTGTTGCCGCAGGCTCGAAAAATGATTACCAAAGATGACGTAGAGACACCGTAGATCAAGGCCGGAACGAGCCCACAACGCTTCAGCGGGCCGTTCCGGATCCCCAGATCCCCAACCGAGCCGCCGCCCTCATGGCCGCCGCCGCCGCCTCGCCGTCGACGGCGACGGTGTGGGCCTTCGCCGCCGCCACCTGCGTCAAGCTTCTGCTCGTCCCCACCTACCGCTCAACCGATTTCGACGTCCACCGCTACTGGCTCGCGCTCACCCACGCCCTCCCCGCCCGGCAGTGGTACGTCGACGCCTCTTCAGAATGGACGCTAGACTACCCGCCCTTCTTCGCCTACTTCTCCCGCCTCCTGTCTCTCGCGGCGCCCCTCGTCGACGCCTCCCTCGTCTCCCTCCCCGTGCCCGCCGCGCCGCACTCCTCACCCTACCTTCTCTACCTCCGCCTCACCGTCGCCTTCTCCGACCTCCTCCTCCTCGCGTCCGTCCTCCTCCTGGCGGTGGATGCTCGCCGGAGGCAGCGGCCGTTCCTTGCTCTCGTGCTCGTCCTGTGGTCGCCGGCCTTGCTCGCCGTGGACCACGTTCACTTCCAGTACAACGGGTTCCTGATGGGGCTGCTGTTGCTTTCGCTGCACTTCCTTGAACAGGGTAAGGATCTTGCCGGGGGAGTTGCGTTTGCTGCACTACTGTGCTCGAAGCACCTGTTCCTTGTGGCTGCACCGGTGTACTTCGTGTATTTGTTCCGGCATTATTGTTGTGGCCGGGGTGTGGTGAGGGGCCTGGGAAGGTTGGTTCTCATGGGTGCTGGAGTGGTTGCTATTTTTGCCATGGCATTTGCGCCTTTCATGTACTATGGGCAGGTGAGAAATCCATTTTGGAATTGGATGTTTTTTACGATCACTGTTGTTTAGATATTAGTTAGTCATCTGTAATCATCAGTTTCTAATATAAGTTGGAAAACAAGCTTAGGAGGAACCGAGAATAAGTGAGAACAAGAACTATGCTGGAGTCAATTCTAATCATTTACCATTGTCATTACCGTTGAATTCAGTATAAATTAGCAAAGTTTATGATCAAGTAGTGCCTTTATTGTTGTTGCTGGTTCGCAAACCGAACTGTATGATTTATGAATGGAACATAAGTCGATTAGGCCTGTCCCAGTGCCTCGTAACTTCTGTTCCAATTTTGGTAATAGCTATGGTGTGTAACGGAAGATGCTCTGATCTTGTTCTAGGAACAATCTCTGAACTAAATGTTATCTCTGTAGTCAAGACTGCGATCCATCTCTTTTACTAGATTTTGCTGGCTTCAGTCCTGCACATGGAACACATAGTCTATCCATTTTCTCAAATAATTAGAATTTACAATTCATACCACATGCATATACTCCGATCTCTTCACTCTTAAACACTATTATGTTTCCTAAAGTTCAACAGCGTGAGTTTAGTGCAACAACTACTTTTATTTCTATATATGCTAAGTTTAGTTTCATGAAGGCAATCACCCTAAGGTAAGTTTGTGTGTAACATATTCCTTTTTCACGCGAACAGTCATATCAATAATTTGTCATGAATTTGTCACAATTCTGGCCATTTGTGTTAGTGCTTGTTTGTACAAACCTTTGTAAACAAGGGATAGCAGCTGAAGGCTGAGAAAATGTCTCATAACTTTGGTTCAAGTTCTTTTAGTTGCTGCGGATCGGTATAACGAAGATACTCTTGTTGTGGTCTGCCAACAATCTTTGAACTAAATGATGTCTCTATAGTCAAGACAATGCTCCATCACTTTTCCTAACTTTTGCTAGCATTATTGATTTGTGCCAAATGCACAACTCATCCAATTCTGTCAAATAAATAGAATTCAAAATCTTCTTATGTTTGTGTTAATGTTCAGAGCTCTACACTCTTAAACGCCATTGTGTTGGCTTAGACTATATAAATTTATTGCAGATATTTGCTGTATATATTATTCTAAATTTGGTTTCATGAAGTATTTAACAGTAAACTTCATCATGTATATACTTTTCTGTAGCGTTTGCCACATAAGCAGTCATTACGAATATGTTTTCATGGATTCAGTTGACACCATGGTTCTTGTTGCTTTCGTAATTTTGCAGATGCAACAACTCTTTAGCCGATTGTTTCCTTTTGGTCGAGGCCTATTCCATGCTTACTGGGCCCCAAACTTTTGGGTATTTTATATAATACTTGACAAGATCCTTGCATATGTTCTTAGAAGACTAGGATTCAATATTGAGATACCTGAAGCATCGTTTACTAGGGGGCTTGTTGGTGATTCATCTCCTTTTGCAGTTCTTCCCAAGGTTCTCTCCTCGACTACCTTTTTTATCTTTACCCAAGGGAAGAATGATTGAATATATGATTTGATATGCTTTTTTTATTTGAATCTGATGGTTTGCAGGTCACCCCAATAACTACATTTTTATTGGTGATACTTGCTATGACTCCTTGTCTTGTGAAAGCGTTCTCTAACCCCCAACCAAAACACATAATTAGATGGGTGTCATATGCTTGTTCATGTGGATTTATGTTTGGATGGCATGTACATGAGAAGGCATCACTTCATTTTACTATACCACTTGCGCTAATTGCCATGGATAGCTTGGATGATGTCAGACATTATTTTTTGTTGTCAATAGGTATGTTTCTGCTACAGTTTACTCTTCCTCACATTTCAATGGCTTCTCAGTTCCAGTTGCAACATTGGCATTTTTTTTGTTGATTTCACTTTGTTTCATGCTATGTCAACAACTTTGGCAAAGTGTAGTCTGCCAGCGCCATCACATTTGGAAGCCCTTGAGCCCTCTGAACAATTGCCACATGTTTTGTTTTAAGCATTGACGTATGCACTGATGATCCTATTGTTTGTTTTCTGTAACTAACGTTCATTTGTTCAAACAAATTTATATGCAGTATCATGCTACTCTCTGTTCCCATTGCTGTTTGAGAACCAAGAATACCCGATAAAGGTGCTGCTACTGTTGACCTACAGTACTCTCATGTGGGTAGGTTTTTCATCCCATTTATCTGCAAACTCTGCTCGTGAAGAGAAGAAAGCAAATGCATCAGGAATCATAGTGAAGCAAAAATTCACTGGATGGATCAGTTTGTGGTATCTTTCAGGAGTGTTTGCAATAGAATTATGGTCTCAAGTATTTCATAACTATGTATTTGGCGATAGGCTTCCTTTCCTACCTCTCATGATGGTTTCAGTCTACTGTGGCGTTGGAATGATGTACTCATGGATGTGGCAACTATTGTGGATTGTCAGACACACTTAATATGATCTTCAGTAATCAATCTGATCATTCTTTCTTGCCCTTTACTGGTTGAGACCAATCTTGGTAACTCACCCCACTTGGCTGTGTCGTGGAATGAACTTCAAAACTGCGAGCTGCACTCTTATATGGTTGATACATTCAGTTTTTCAGCGGTGCGGAATTTTGGGGATGTATTCTTGTAATGTTGTACAGTAATTGTTTTATTTCTTTTTACAATGGAGCTGCTTCTATCTGCCCATTTTTCATGGGTTGAGTTTTTTGACTGACAGTTTGTATAACCTGATGTGTTGAGTGTGTGGTAAGCTGTTTTCCACTTTTACAGTACAGAACAACATATCATATACTATACATCTGTATTTTGCATTCGCAATATGGCTTGACTGTAAAATAGTGGAGAACTACATCTGCTTGCTGCCCTGGGCCGGGGAGGCGGGGGGCTTGTCAAATCGATGAGTGCACATGAATCTTTTTTGTCAAATCGATGAGTGCACATGAATCTTTTTATCAATGTTGAACGCAGAGCTTAGTTTGGAAGCACCTTCACTACAGTAGCATTTGCGTAATACTCTTTCCGTCCCTTATTAACTGTCGGAACTTTAGTACGTAGTACTGTTGTAATTTACTTGTACCTTGACATCAGTCGATCCAATTTCATTTAGGAAGGATTGCGTGCAAGGTGCAACTTTCCCAACCGTGATATCCTATAAAGATTATCAAAACGTAGACACTTCTGAACTTTTGGATCAACATAAACCATCATTGGAGTGACAAGCTGCACAGTTTCAAGTCTGGCGGTTTGCGACCAGAGTTACCTGCGAGCTGCGTTCTGTCATGCTCTCAGGCGAACGAGGGAAAAATGAGTACACAAGCCCAACTGAATTTGATAAAAGAGTTTGGAAGAACACTGAAAAAGAAAAATCCAACCAGAGTTCATCAGAGTTCGGAAGCCCAACCAACTAAAAAACCCCTAAATTTATTTTATCAGAGCCAGGTTTCGATCCTGGGACCTGTGGGTTATGGGCCCACCACGCTTCCGCTGCGCCACTCTGATTTTGTGATCATTCATGGGATATTTATTTATTTGGACAGTACTAATACCGTGGATACTCTGCCTCCCGCTCAGTTCAACATGGATCAGTTCTACTTCCAAGTATCCGACAGCATTCTCATATAAGCCTCGATCAAGCTTGCTGTCGGCGGCACAAAAGAAAAAGAGAAAGGAAAGTCAAAGTGAAACGCCGACTCCTTTTCCCCAACCTTGCGTAACGCCGATCACATATGTTGGTATGTTTACTGCTACTTCTAACATCCTCTGCTTTCCAGTTGTTAAAGAATGAAAAAGGACTCAATTTGCGCTTTGCCCTTTCGATCGGATTAGGATGGGCATGTTCTTGGTGAACAACAAAAGCTGTGCACACAAGTCTCGACTCTTTTCCCTTTCAGTCTTTCACCTGCAATCCATATATAACTTGCATGGACCAGCTACTCGGAATAAACCAGAGTCTAGTCAACCACGGCCACGGATTCTCCATACGGGTCCAAACGTATGAAAGCTCGTTCTGATGTGTGGCAGCATCTCAGCATTGATAGATGTCATGGGGAATTTGGTCGCATGAGACATCACCTGGATTTGTACCTACCCTCCCCTTCCAAGGAACCAGCACCATCAGTAGTAAACTCAGATGCAGATTTTTCGACTACGACCTTACCAATTTTGTTTTAATGTCGAAATGGTCATAGCACGTGTTATCTCTATTTATTTTGCCTATGTATATATGCTGGTACGTGTTACTCTCTGGAGTTGCATCAAGTAATTGACTACTCGGCGCTGGCCGGCTGCACGTCAGCAAATCACCTTCCATGAAGCTGTTGTCATGTCAGGTTAGGATAAGATACCAGGTCAGTAGTCAAGATTTGATTCAGATTAGCACTTTTGGATTATACTGAACACCGTGTCTAAACTTATTATCTTTTTTCAGGACGGTGCAACGTAAACACGTTCGGATCAATGTTGCGAAATTTGACTGCGATTTTGCAGGGTAAGCTACAAGGAAGCAAGGTACGGTGGAGCATTCAGGGTAAAACTATGGGAAAAAAAGCTCCAGCTTCTGTATCAGACCACCTTTTTCGCCTTATTGGATGGTACAGATCCAAAGAGAAAAAGGCAAGAGCAGATCGAGCTAGCAAGTAGCAGCAGCAGTCTTTCGCGTCTGTAGTATCATACGGACTGTTGAAGCGTTTGGTCCTTTTTCTTGACAATTCTCATCATGACACCATAGCGGGGGCTTGAGGAGATAGGGAAATCAAAAGTTGGCAGAGCAAACAAAGGCCGGCCGGCAACTTGCCCCTCACGTTCATCATGGCATGTCATCAGGGATGAGGTATCTAGCGAATGAGACGCGTGCATGAGAGGAGGGGTGGATTCCGGGAACAAGGATCTCATGAATCATGAAGCATGGAAGGAAGTCAGGAATCAGGAGATCCGAGCTCAAATTCAGCACCAAATTGCTCCCTTTCCTGCATCCTTCTCGATAGCAATAGGAATCCAAGGAGGAGCTGGACCTCCGAAAGGGCACAGCCTATATGGTATCCACCGCTCAAGAATTCACCTGGCATTCTGCGGCCAGTTAGGATAGCTTTTGCTAGTGCTTTCTTTTGCATTTTTTGCTATATCAGGTGCAGAATGTGTGGAACAACTGAACGACGATAGTTCTTCAGGCATGCCTCGTGTAGATTTGGAAAAGTCCACTTTTGGTGTGAGATACGGTGGTTTAGTACTTACTGTTTATACCTCACACCGGTTGTTGCAGACTTGCACATAAAAAGTCACCAGGGAGAACAGGTCCTACAGTAAAGAGCCTAATTAATCTGCCTTCCCAAATTTGCTTGTACGTACGTAGCATCATCGATAGCAACAATTTTGACCGTTAGTAGCACCGATAAACAATTCGCTACTCTCGATCATGCAACAGACGAAGATGTTTCATATCGCCTGTACTCTCAATCCCTAGGCAGCTTGCAGGCAACATGGGAGCCCATAATATAATCCCTATAGGAGACGGACTATAAGCTTGCAATTACAAAACTCCTGAACTCCTCCCGGTTCCATTGCCCCATGGATTAATCTAGAGCAACATGCGTTAGCCTACTTTTGTTTGTTCTCACATGCCTGAGACATCGTTCAGCCGTGATGAGATGTGATGGGTTTTACCGCTTTGCTTTTGCTAGTCTCCAGGGAGTTGCATGGAAGGACAAAGAACAAGGATGTAGTGTGTCTCAAGGCATCCCTAGCACCGTAACTTACGTGACTAGCTAGTTAGCTTATCCACCCGGCCCCAACCCCATTACCGAAGATTGTGTCACAAACTAATCGATTGAATTTTCTGCACAAAGGACAATGCACAAAATTACAAATCCTGAGGCACGCATCACCTCTGTATTAGTATAAGATATTTTTCTGTAGACCTAGACCGCCGACTCAACCTACGCCTAAAGATGATACTAAATTAATTAAGTACACATGCCGTAAAATCAGAGTTAACTTCTTTTGCGAGAAATTGTCAGAGTTAATACAAGTCTATGGCAACATATATATGCTCTGAAATTTACTAGCTTCGTGGTGATTCCATCCCTGTAGCTAGATCGACAAGAAGCAATACGACTATCCCGGCCTCCGTGCTTCTCGTTCCGCCAAGGCAATACATGCAGACACGATCGGATCTGGTCTGATCTGATCACGGTGAGCTCGATCGCTCTAACACGTACACGGGATAATTCCGTTCCTTACAAGGTTAATATCTCGACATACACATGCGTCGTGGCGTTAGTTACACGTGAGATTAATTTCATTAATTTGTACGTATTACGTATTAATGGCTCTTCGGTACAGTACAGTACGTTCTTCCACGCTCCCACCACCAGATCATGGACCTGAGAGTTAAAACACACTGTATAGACATAGTGTGCTCCAAAATTTGTTACCTATTTAATGGAGATGCGGACCGGCCGGATGGGATGAGAGGAGATGCTCAACAAGACAACAGTATCCACATGCTGTCGTTCCAACCAACGCGTACAATAGGGTCAGTGAAATTAATCGCTGCCGACGAGCTAATTAGCCATTGTGTTAACGGTCGATATAGAATATCTTGGAGCAAGCTCAGTTGATATATTTTCAAGAGCTGCATCTCCATGCATATGCTCATCAGATCATGGTGCATGTGAGGCAATTAATCGATTTATCGGGTAACAGGCGCATCTGTGTGTGCTACTAGAAGGGAATCGTAATATATCTTATCCGTACGTGATGCTTACTTGTATATAATCCCCATCTCCCAGGCCCCAACAACCTCTCTACATGACTGCATGTACATGTGCAAAAGAATTCGAATGGATTTTAATAATTCCAAGTCAAATTCCACATATATCCAATTATACCGTTCCTAACAACGCAACCAGACACCGCATTAAAAAACGCAAGTAGATACGTCTATGTATATATGTATACATACATATGTACACATACATATGTATACATACATATGTACAAATATATGTATGTGTATATACATATACATATGTATGTATGTATACATATATATACATATGTATATATGTAGTCGTACTATGCAAAATTATCCAGGTAGCTTATATGTACTATAGTGAGATGCGCGACGACTTGGTCAAAAAATAAAACAGAGAGATGCGCGACGAATTTCTGACACTAACCTAGCTGATCTCAACTCAACAGATTTTTCTTCTAGCATGGTTTGGGTAGTTTCTGGAAAATCAAAGGTGCACCCCAAAGCATGCATGCGCTGCATTCGGGTGGAAAAACATTTCTTTAAAATGTCAGGAAATTTTAAAAACAGTACAGATGTTAATTTTTGGTTCTTTTATGTGCTTGTATTTTTCTATATGGATAACAGATCAAGTACTCCAGATGTACTTGTGTCCATGAAAATTTACAAGCGTGTGGAAGATTCAAACACTTGCATATGCAATTGTTTTTGAAAAAAAAAACTCGACACTTGAAAAATATTAATTGGAAATCCCGGAGAACATGCATGCTCGAGCGGCCACTTCGCAATCATTTCCGGAAATTTTCCATTTTATACACCATTGGTACAGTGAAGCGTGGGGCCTAGCATGTTGATACGTGTCTGATAGAGTTCATAAATTCTCTATCATCAGATATACTCACTCCCCGAATTAACTGACAAATCCACGTCGGTTAATTTGGAACGGTTTTTTTTAAGGGGTGCGTGAGATATTAATTAGCTCGTACAGATCGAGCATATGTACCAGCAGCCCGTGCATTACGCACTGCACTGTCCTTTTTCTTTCGATCTAAATTATGACGCCCCTGTTATTTCTTTCACAAATTGACGCCAAAGTTACATGCATAAATGCATCTCCATAAAATGGATTGAAACGCAAGCAACTTCGTTGATCGACAGATACCCATGGACCCAACAGGTCTAGTAGAATATAAGCCGTGCATGCCTCGCTGATCCATGCATGCTGATTTTATTGTGTGCATTCATGGCAGAATCTATCGAGTTAGTTGTGCTTGAGCCAAAAAAAATTTGTCGGTGCGGTTACTTTGATCAGCTTGATCTTTCGATGCTTCGCAAAGTTCCGCAATAAAAAACTACAGTACTGGTATGATTATGACTTGATTATGTGGCGTTCTTTCGCCAGCTTCTCCCAGAAGAACAAAGAATGAGCCTACATAGCTTTTGTCGAGTAAAAGCGAGTACTTAAGTAAGCCCTAGCTACGTCGATTGTTCGACAAAGGGGCTAAGTCGATGCAACGAGGTGGCTTTTCTATTTACATTCGTCAAGCTTTTATTAACGAGCTTTCCCTGTTCATCTTCAGATCTCTGGTCAGATTTTGTCACCCTTCTTTTGGGCTTATTTTCAGCTTCTCCAGAAATTGTTCCTCTCCCAAGTTCTCCCATAAGCCGAACACTAAATTTTTTTAGGCTTCGATTACCAGTTTGGCTTAAAAAAAATTAGTGTTTGGCTCACAGGAGAAGCTGGGGAGGGGCTGGGAGAAGCTGAAATTAGTCCCAAAAGAAGGAGGCCTTTGCGAGTAAAAACCATAACATGAGTACCAATCAAATCTAATAGTAGTTGATTTTAAGGGCGATTTGGACTTTTTTCTCTAACCATGTAATTTCCGATATTTAGCATAGGGCCCACGTGAGTTATTGCTAGAGATGGTGGCAAGTGAGTGTTTGAACTCTATGGGTGGGTTGAACCGTTGTTCCGTTATATTCTAGTAATGTAATCTGATGTTCGGGTCGTTTGGAAAAGAATATGTAATTTTCGATAACATGAGATCTGACTTATGAGGTACTTGCATCATACAGAGTACTATCATTGTAGGTTGTAGTCTTGGACAGTTCATCTTCTTTGTTGTGCTCGCTACCTCACCGCGGTTGGGTGCGCAAATATCGATTTTTTTCTCTGTCTTTTATGAGACTATTGTGTCAACCGCAACCGCTTTACTAAACACCACTTAGGCGTCAAAACATATTGCATATACATGAACCAACGGTGGTAGCAATAGATCGAGGGAGGCAAAAATAAGGGCAACAGAGAAGGCATAGCCGGTAAGAGGAGGTCCGGTCGGGTGGGGCCGTGGGGACAGGGACGACATTGGCGAGGAGATGGGCTGGGAAGAATAAGAAGCAATAGAGGAGAGGGTGTTGCATTGTTGTTCTATTCACATCTTTACTCTTCAAAAATTTAAATCCGTAATGATATGTCCATCATTTTTTCTTTCTATTTTATACCGTGTTTGGAGACTTGTGCTTGTCAATGTTGCCCGTTCGGCGCTGCCAACTTATCAAATGATCATCCTTAAAAATCCAACCTGAGTGATCAAGCAAATCGACATGCTTGGTGTCCTGGCGGTTCATATGGCTCAGAAGGAACAATCACATTTTCAAGGCAATAGCTTCAGCTCCGTTTGAAATTGAGATTCAATCTATGATGAAGTTTGTCGCTGGCAAGCTGCTGGCCTTAGAGGTGTCCTCATACTATAATGGATATAGAATGATCCAGTACCACTCGGTTCGACCTCGTGAAGATCTCCATGGCCCCTATGTTTTCTGTCGTTTCGGTTCTCTTCTTTCTTTCCTTTTTTTTCGCGTAAATCCCAATTCTTAATTAACTGAATCGGTTGCCTTTTTCGTCATTTTTCTCTTCTATTCATTACACGTGAAACCATTTGCAAAGCTTTCAAGGACAATCCGTGTAAACAGTGAATTAGGATTCGGAAATGATCTCGGCGTGGCCACGTCCACATGACCAATTAGACAAGGAATGGTTGACCTATCTTTGTGCAATTTTGCATAATACCGACAGATCAAACGAGATCTGCCTGTGCAAGATGACGAGATGAACAACAAAAGTTGGGAGGAAAATCGCTGAAAAGGTCATTCACATCCCTGTTTCCTGTGACGAGTGTTTTACTTGGCAGTTTCCATCTCTCTCGTCTCTTGCCTACGGCTCCACGACGGCGGCACTGCGGCAGTAGTCTGGCTTAAGCTGACCCTCCTTCGCCGTACCTCCGTCTGGACACCACGCATCCCAAAACCCATAAAAGGCTCGACACCGCCCAGACCGAGCCTTAAACACACATCGTTTCCTCCCCGCCCCATGGCCATGGATCCCTTCCCGCCGCCCGCCCCGGCGTCCACGGGAGACCCCCTCGCCGTCAACATTCCGCCCTCATTGCCGTCGCCGTCCTCCCCACCCTCCTCGTCGCTCAACCTCTCCCCGTCCCTCCTCATCATCGCCGCGCTCCTCGCCTTCGTCTTCTTCGCCTCCGTCTCAATCCACTTCCTCCTCCGCTGCCTCTCGCGGTCCCCTTCGGCTCCAGGTCTTCTCCCCAGGGCCGTCCACCGCGCCGCCTCCTCCTCCAACTCCGACGATGGTGCCGAGGCGACCACCACCGCTGCTGCTGCTGCTTCCTCGGCGAGACCCGCGGCGGCGACGGCGAGCGAGGAGGTGGTCGACGACGAGAAGGAGCGGCTGATCGCGTCGCTGCCGCTGTTCACGATGGCGTCGGCGCTAGCGGCGCTCCCCAAGAGCTCCCCCGACTGCGCCGTCTGCCTGTCCCCGTTCCTGGCCGACGCCGAGCTCCGGCTGCTCCCGGCGTGCCGCCACGCGTTCCACGCCGCCTGCGTCGACGCCTGGCTCCGCACCACCCCGTCCTGCCCGCTCTGCCGCGCCGCCATCTCGCTCCCGCACCCGCCCCTCCCCACCGCCGCCGCCGCCGCCGGGGCCGGGGCCGGGCTGCAGGAGCCTCTCGACTCGAGGAGCAGCACCAACTCCAGGAGCTTCCGCGTCGAGATCGGGAGCATCAGCAACCGGCGCTCGTCCGCCGCGGGGGGCGACGACCACCGCCGCACCTACTCTCTCGGCTCCTTCGACTACCGCGTCGACGAGGAGGTGGAGGCCGTCGTGTCCCGCATCATCTCGCGCCCCACATCGGCGGCGGCGGCCAAGTCGACGGCCGGGGCGGCGCCGCAAGGCCCGGGCGACGCGCTGGCGGAGGCGGCGGGGTCGCGGGGCTGGCTCCGGGATTACGTCGACCGGCTGGCCTCCTCGGCGTCGTCCCTCTCCGGGCGGTGGAGCGCGCGGTGGAGCCAGAGCCACCACAGCGCTCACCGGCAGGAGGAACCGTGGCAGTGGGATCCGGAGGCGGCGGCGGCGGCCATGTCGTCAGCGCCGCGGGCGGCGGACGAGGACGACGCGGCGGGGTTAATGGGCCTGTACCGTTGGATCGTAGGCGTATAGAAAAAAGGTCCAAAAACAAATCCCTCTGAATTTCGGGCCTCGCGAAGTTTCTTTTTGTCAACTTCCATATTATTTTAGGACTCCACTGTAAAAATAGAAGCAAATTGGCTCCCTCCAGGTGAGTCTAAAACTCTAGAAAGCCTTCCGTCGTCGTCGTCTCCCGTTCTTCTTCTTCTCCAAATTTTTGATGGGAGTACTACTCCGTAGCAGTCCGTACTGATCTACGTAGGAGTACTTGGGTAGCCGAAGCAGCTGTGATGGCGACCCCTTTGTTTTGTTTCGGGGCCGCGACTCCGGAATTGGGCGAAGAAGCAGAGACGCGGCAGCAAGTCGTGCAGCGACGTGTTTTGTCTCTCCCTTTCTTTCCCTGTGGTTTATAGCTGTTCGGGGTCGCCTTCCGGTAACGAGGCGCGTATAAGTGGTGCGTGTGTGGTTGTCACCTGTGCATGCGGATCCATGGCCGTAGTGCGCCGCAGACTCGATCCCAGTCCGTGCGCGCGTGGACGGGCCAGGGTGCATGCGAGTTTTAGGTCAGGGTGGGTGATCATTACAGTTTCTTGTTTTTTCTGCCAACTCCATGGCTCCCAAATTAGGGAGAGCATACGGTACTATGTTTCTTTCTTACCGTGGCATATATAGTTCCGATTTTGTCTTTGTGTCATGTCGTTGCAGCAAGGAAACCTGTTTGCCGGTTGCGGTGTCATGTAATTGTCCTTGGCTCCTTGAGTGTGGCGGGCTCGAGCTAGGAGGACTAGCTCGTCCTTGAATCGTCGTGACGTCGACCAACTTAGCAGGGGCCGTGGTCCTTGTTTATGAAATCCTCCGAGTTGATGCATCGGTGGAATGGATGCCCATCTTTCGAGACCACCGGATCGATAGCCGGTTCTTTGAAATGGACCACCGTTCGATCAATCATCACGATATTTATATACAGTACTTGGCAATGCCTGCTACCTGAAGAAATCACCAACCGGGGAACCATATGCGCCTGAAATTTGGAAAGCCTCAACAGTGCCGCTCACTTACCGCCGGCGGTTTCTACCGACAGAGAAAAGAGGCGCCATGGCATGGACTGGATTGCATTGAATTGGATGTTGGTGGCTTGAAGCAGCGGTCGCAGTGGCAGGCAGGCTTGTTACCACGTAGCGTCAGGGAGGCAGGCAGCGACCAACCACTCTCCCGTCACCCTTGAATGCTCTCGCTCGATAGCCCAAGCACTGGTGCTGCGGTTCGTAGGAGTATTGAATTGCGGGAGCTCAGCTCAGATGCGGTGAGCCGGTGACCGCCCTCGTGCTAGAGCAAAAAAAACTGCGGCCTTGCTTTGTGTGTTGGGAATGGAATGGGTACTTCCCTTTTCTATTGGCGCAACGGCGCCGGGGTATTTATGACTTGGCAGTTGGAGGGGGTTAAATTCGATGTGATCTAGCGCCGGTTTTGACCGTACAGGCGTACTACATTACACCCATCGCGTCCCCGTGTATGCACACTGCACGCTTGCACAGGGCACTGGAGCACTGAGGGCAGGGGCCTCCTCGGCTTTGTGCCCGGCCATGCAGACGCGTAGTAGTGGCAACGTTACGACAGAGCCGCCGGGGCCCGTTCTGCAGATTGCTTTTTAAAATCTCCTCGAGACCACGACCAACCCGAATTCATCCAAATGTTCGAGCAAATAACCTGTGGATTCGATCGCTTTCGCCACTGTTTTCCCTTCTGTGTACATGATTGTTCTCTCAGTCCGTATCACTGCGACGGAATAGTTTTTTTCCTTTTAAACGCACGCACCGCGACAAGAAACAGTTTGCTATCAAAGGCACACACGACAGCGACAACGACGACGGACTTTCACCGGGCTACTATCGACTGATTACTAGACCATCATCAACTCTGCAGTTGACACCGCCATTGACGACGGGGAGAAGACGGCTATTAGCGGCCGATTTAGTTTGGCGACCTACTTCTCCTCACGTCACCAAACGCCAATAGCCGGATCCCTCGGTATCTCGGGCAGGGGTCGATGCTACGAGCCAATGAAACCCACGCAAGAACTGACATATACACAGGCATAGCTTTTCGCAACCATCAGGAAACTGCTTGGAGACCGTGGCATTTGAGCAGCATTCCGACGAGTTCGATCTCCAAATGAAAGGGAAGGTGGTGAACGATGACACATTAGGTAGACTAGAAAGGTATCTGCAGCAGCTACACAGATTTTGTTGGTGTGACCATGAATGAAGTTCAGTACACTTACTAATAGCATGGTCACAGTCCAAGAGAGAAAATGAGAACTTCAATCCGTTTGCGGACCTTGACATGGAAACGGGGGTATCCAAAGGCAGCCCGTGTTATCGTTTGTTTTCATCTGGACCTGACAAACTGATGGTACACATTGTACCAAAGGATTAATTTCACCATGCCAGATCAGACAAAGTAGTAAGCACAGGATCCATGGAAAAGCTCAGTACAGACTACAATTAGTTACAGGGATAAACGGCTAAAGAAATTATGGACTGTATCTACGCAAAATCCTAGAATAACAAATCATTTGTATCTTCGCATCCGAAAGCGCAAGGAAGAAAAGAATCTGAGATCTTGAACTTCTGAGGAATGAAGCTAAGCTTTTACAAGTCATCTTAGTTTCCTGCCATGTTTTATCATTGAACCTACACTCTATAGCCAACACAGTCTGCAAAAAATAAAAGAAGGCAAGCAATAATTTATAGATGTGGAAGATGACATGTATAATGTTTAGGCAAGTACTGAGTAATACATAATACAACCACTCAGGCACTCAGCACACATTCAAACCTGTGGTGAGTTGATGTATTTTGAGCTGAAGTGTTTGCTGGAATTGCCAGGACTGGAGCAATGGATGTGTGCTAACAAAAAGGAGTATTAGTTACCTGAAGGCAGGTATAAGCTAAACCTGTGGCAAAGTAGAAGTTTGCAATACCAGTCTGTAAAAATTGTCATGCTAGTAACAGTATGCTACATGTGTGTAGGGTGGAAGAGAGGAAGGACCGGAGGAGGGAGGGGGAAAGAGACCCTCCAGATCCATAGGTTGTGCATGACAAGGAAAGAGACACCAATATACCCGAAAAACTGGAAGAAAGTGAACTGCATCTCTGCAAGAATTAACATCCCAGGATACCAGAGAGTAATTAAAAAATAGTTTATACGAAATTTTAGTTGCCTGCTAATTCGTTGGCGAATAGGCTCAGAAGTACTAGATATAAAGCGGAGTCTCCTTCCTTCAAGATATGCATGGATTCGAGAGTAATAACAGGAGAGCAAAACATAAATAAAAATATAAACATTAACCGTTTGCAGCCGAGGGCCTAAAAAACGTAAAATGTACTCACTGATGGATAAGATCTCAACATCGTGACAATTGCTGTGTAAACAAAGGCAAGGAAGCACAACAATGCTTCAGACGGAAGGCCGGTAAGACCATGAAAATAATGTTCATATTAAATACTATTGGAAAAGGCAAAGACTTCAGCAAAGAAATATCTGCATTAATTCTCAAATGCATGAGATCAATCAAAATATACCCGGGTTCTAATTTTTGCCAAGACTTGCCATAGCACTACAATATTAGGTGATAAGTCCCTCACTGTAAGGACAAAACAGTAAGTCCTGCAGAATCACAGCACAAGTCAATAGGGGTTTGATGACAGATAAAAGCCAGTCTATTGCAGCCTAATATGACTTTGTACGAAGTGAGGCCCAACAACGAAGTTGGCATGTTGGAGAGGATAGGCGAAATGCTGATCACAGTACCTAATATCCAAAATTGAATTCATAAACAAATTTGTATTTGTTTCTCCTTTAAAAACTCATCTTCAGTGGGGAAAAGTCTTAACACAAATTACTGCACATTTTCACATGAATCAAGGCTAATAACAGTTAAGCATCTTAGTTTTCAAATATCTCCTGAAGGCCACCCACTTTATTCAGAATTAGGCTGCTCAATAAAAACACATAACATGACAGATAAATACACACAATATGAAGTGGAGTACTGATTTACATGAGAATTGTCCAAAACTGCTTCGGCTAGTACTTTTTTCACTATCTGAAAAGTCAACTTTACTGGTGCTCGAGCTTTTAGAATAAATACTTTTACTGGAGGAGTATCTGGACCATAACTCAATAAAAGAGTGATCTGAAACTAATAGTTTTAGTGACCAGCAACGCAGACACGCATAATTGAACATTTGAAATAAAAAATAAACATCGGCGGCACATACCGGTAGAATGAGAATGGCAAGATAAAGTGAAAAATGTGTGGCCATAACGTCTCCAAAGGCAGCAAAAGGCGTTAGACCTCAAAATTGTAAAGAAATTTGAATTAGCGTCATACTTGGGCAATTCTAGTTTACTCGAAGATATACTATCTACCATGAAAATGTTGCTAACTGATGATTTGCCAGGTGAAAGGCCAAGGAACAAAAGTAAAATGAGAGATAAAAAAACTAGCCGTAGATCATTATCACAATCATTCAATTCTCAATTGATGATGAACATGAACCCACACAAATGATTATTGCCCAAGGATTCCACAGATATATTAGAGAAGCAATATCTCATGTGCTTAGTTAACTGCAACAGTATAAATAAAATGATAAGTAGCAGCATAACAAGTAGTAAGCAATCACAAGCAGAAAGCATCCAAATATTAAGGGGATGATTGGTCGTTGCCTGGGCTACATGAGCCACCTAAACTAGCACAAGCTCCAAGGCATGCTGACAATGATTTGTTGTATAGGATGCATGAGCCAGCCAGGCAAGATCAAATTCCATTGGACTGGAAGTGGGAGAAGAACAATTTTAGCTGCTTCCAGATACGACCTCAGAGTTCGTGCTAAGTATGTGATCCTTTTGGTGATTAGCACGTATTAAGCATTTTTACACAGATTAATTTATTCTTTAATATTATATTTATTTCCAGTATTTTTTTTAATCGCATCACTTGCAACCAACCAAACAACACCACAGATCTCAATACCTCAGACTGACCAACCTATCTCAGCCTGTCCTAATGAGCCAGACTGAGGTCAACATGATATTAGCACTATCAAGCAGAGGACTATACACCTTAAATACTATCAAGCAGAGGACTATACACCTTAAATACAAAGAGGCAAGTCTATAACCCTTTCGTTCCTTATAAAGGAGAAGACACGAAAGTGGTTTTCCTTTCAGAAAATATGAAACTTAAGAATGACAACGCTACCTATGTGAATAAAGCATCTTAAAAATTTCACTTTTGCAGTTTGTAAGTTATAAGTATAAAAAACTCAAAGAAATGTTGTCAGGAGCTATGTGTGGTGATTGCTAAAACAACTAGAAGAGCAGTGCCAAAAAAAAGGCAAAATTAGCTCAAGATTCATGGAAGGCTTACAGCACATTTCAAGTGGAGTGACGGGAAACAACATAGTGTTAACTGTTATGGCACACCTGATCTGTTTACTGATTTTATGAGGTCGAGATACTTCCGGCGTCTGTTGCGTACCATTTGGAGTCAGCCCAGTTGATTGAATGATCATAGCAGCTACAAATCTACAGCCACATACCAAACCGTGTTGTGCATTCATGAGTGTAATGCAAATCATGGAAAACGTTCTAAGGTTTTTTTTTTTCTAACATAACATGGTAAGAAACAGAGCTTCTTAAGAATTGTTTTTCTTCTATGAAAATCAGGTACACATCGACATGTTGCCAGTCTTAGAGAAACAGATACTAGTTGCAATGAAAAAAAAAATACATACCAACTTATTTACCTCCAATACATATGGGCATCGTGTGCACCTAACCTGTGATACCATTGAGTCTTAGAATGCTAACATTTCGAATGATGATCGATCGGATGAAGAGGCATGGCAGCAGTGGTGAAGATGAAGATATGATCACACAAGCATCAAAACAAAGGGATCAATCACCTTTTGCTGGTCAACGGATCAAGAACCGGTAGCAGCAAAGGGGAACCATGATACATCAAACCTGAAAAATTGATCATCCAACATGGTGCATCATCTCTTAGAAGTTCATACTGTAACACATCAACATCACAAAGAGCCAAATCAAAATATCAGCTTTAAACCATGTAATATCAACAAGCATCCGGGGTCTATGATGCTAAGTAGGATCCAGATTGCAACTCTTTGTTACTTACCTCTTTTTGGAAACATAACACATGCTATTTCATCAATTACAAGAGCTCAATACTGTAGCTCGCTAAATGGTGCTTATACGCGAGTCAAGGTGGAGGTTGCCATCTAAGAGCACCAGAACGAGGCAGAACCCCACAGCCGCTGTGGGCTGTGGCCATCCACCAATAGTGTCGGATCGCCATCGCCACCGCGGCAATTCCAATCTGAGCACCCACCTTTTCTGGGCAATGACGGAAGCAGTTTGTTCCAGTGGGCGAATTTCCTTGCGTCTGAGTAATACTTCCCTGTGCAAAGAGTATACCGACCTAATAAGCTAATATAATTCCCTAACAGGTATGATACATCCAGGATAGTATATCTTGATTTTCATCGCACTGCTTTACATAGAAAAAATGAAGAATATACATAACTGAAAAATAAATATGCTAAATTGATAATTCCTAAAAAATACTTCCATTCAACAGTTGGTTCTGTTGTCATCCTCTAGCTATTCATAATTTGTTTGTATTTAGATCAAACAGAAGCATACTAGCTCGTCTTGTTTTCCAGTTTCCACACCGAGAAGCTTGGTGTTAAAGGATATTGTTGCCGCACAGCGGGTAGTACAGATAGCTGTTGATGTGAAGTTCTAAAATTCTGAAAAAGAAAAACATCTTGGTAATATTATATAGAAGGACGACGGTAGTATGATAACAGTCATGGTGTTCTTCATCCATGTTACTACTGTAAATAGAAATGCACATCTACTGTCTGCTGTTTCAAAGCTTTAGAAGTTACTCTGAACGGTTTATATGCTTGCTTGACAGAATCAATATAAACATCAGAACAATATATCTCTTTATTTATGTGCATCTATACTAGATAGGTTCTTTGTAACTGCATACCCTTCTGATTCACTCCATCCACTCATCAGCCAAATGGAAATACCAAAAAGAAAATCAAAACATAAATCCAGAAACACCTTTGAAGATAATTTTCTCAAATACACACATAAATTGGGGTCGTTTTGTATTAGAAGAAAACACCAAGAAGGCGCAAAGTAAATGCCAGCGTGGCTGCGACCAAAAACCAACTACTGTACAGAAACGAGAAAACAATCCAAAGGAACTGCCAGTCTAACCTAACAAAAAGACAAGAGAAGAAGTAAACCAGGGGCTAAGCTATGGTGATAGGTTGCAGGATCTCATGGGGTCGAGTGTGCAACGGCAGCTTCCTGAGCTCCTTAGCTCCAGCCAGCCACCAAAGTGCTGCCTCGTTGAGAATGGCCTCCTTGAGCGCTTCGCAATCAGGCCTTGCACACTCAAACACACATGCATTGTGATGTTTCTAAATGCACCACATGATGATGGACGACCTAACACTGTTGGCCATGCCCAGTGTCAGCCGCAGATTCTAGCCAGATCTTTAAATCGTAATTGGCTGCCTGGGTGAGATGCTGCAGCAAGCGAACACCCTGAGAGCAGGTGGGATATTGCTGGTAAGCAGCCGTGTGATCCATCCCCCTCCTCTCCAACCTATCAGCAGTCCAGCCTATTCTTCATTGACAACCAGCTGAATATATTGCATTCCAGAGGTGCCCAAAATTGCAAATTCTGCCGCCAAAGAGGTGCTCGATTCATCCCCGACCTCCGGTGCAAGGTCTGCTAAAGATTGACCATCAATCCAGTGATCCAACCAGAAAAACACTTTGATGATAAATGGATGATCCAGAAACTCCGGATAGGTTGATTATAAACAAGGAACCACTGAACCAGTATGCGAAACGGTTGAACCAATTACACATCTGATTTCAGGCGACAAACTGCTACATACTGAAACAATTGGATGCGGCATGAATTTTCTTAATCAGAATCACATATTATGCTAGTGGTTTTTTTAGATGAACTGCAGGTGCTCTGCCTTGGCATTAAGAAGGTGGAACAACACATACAGAGGTACAACCAACAACATCAAAGCAAAAATACGATACTACAAAAGTGTAGCTCGTCTGTACAAAGAGTCAAAGACTATACTACGGACTATCTCCCGATAGCTCTCACAAACTCGTTAATCTCATCTCATGCTATGCTACTGATTTCAATACAGGAGTACGAGACCAAATATTAGAGACTTGACAAGGGAGGAACTAATCGAAGGGGCACATGTTTTTTTTATCAAATTCATCAGCCTCCAGATCGTGCCTGATCAAACAAATGCAGTTTCCATTTCATAGTAATGCTGCCTCCGACTAGATACATGTAATATTTCGACAAGTAATTCTGACCGGAGGGAGTAACATATTTTAGCTGCAAACTCAATGGGAGGGAATGGCCTCACGCCCTCACCTTGCTGCTGCAGTGCTGCCTGGAGCGGAGAGTGGAGTTCAGGGGGGGTGGAGGGGCTCGGGGACGAGGGGGGCGGAGGAACCCCTGGATGGGTGGCAGGCGGAGATCTCAGGGAGGGCGGTGGATGGAGGCAGACGGGGCGTCGCCGCGTCGGAGGGAGACCTCGGCGGCCTCCTTCAAACCCTGTTGCGGCGAACGGGGGATGGGACTATGGGAGGGGTATTCTATGGAGTACTTCCCAGTTCCCATTTCTGAAAATCTGTCCAAAATTGCACACTAAATCTGAAATTGTACCCGTTGATACAATTTTAATTTAGTAAAACATTAATACAAATTTTAGTTTGTAGGTTATATACATGAGTTAAATACGAAAATTTCAATATTAATCGTCAGGTTATAAATGTGACTAATTTAATAACTTTTGAAACAGCTGACCTCTCTTTTTTCTTATATGGGGTGGCAATTTCCCGTAGATAGGAATATGTTTTACCAGATAACATCTGGTGGAAAACGGTAAATACTACACAAAAATCATTTTAAAAAAATTTAAAAAACTACATATTGAGAGGGTAGAGTTCTACTAGTAGTAAAATTTTAAATTCACCCACAAATATATTTTAAACTATATATAAATGGTACTTGAAACAATAAACCATATCCCTAACTGTTTAATGAGTAAAATGCACTCAAGTACATGAACTTGTGACAAATTAATGTACATTTTAGTACATTAACTTGCAAAACCTGCATCAGACGGTCATAATTTGCCATATATGGACGATCACTTTAGTGCAAATTTACACACGGGGATAAAAAAATGTCGCAACGGATCTAGCATCGGACAGTCATAACTTGCCACGCGGACACTTGAGCCGTTTTGGTAGATAATTTGAACAATTGCTGATCGATACAAAGCACATCTATAGCGCAACAAAAATATAAATCAATGTCACTTCGCATGGGCCTGGAGCTTCCAACATTGCAGGATGCAACATGCTATTAGGAATGGAACCGTTCCGTTCCATTTCATTCCGTTCTGCAACCAAACACTACTTTAGTGAACTCAGATAGCATGGAAGTTGTCAATGTCATGAACGAGGGAGGTACATCTGCAGGTCTTGATGCCGCAATTTTTTATGACTGCTTCTACCTAGCTGTTGATTGTGGCAAAGTAACGTTTTGTCACTGCACTCGGGAAGCAAATATTGTTGCTCATGAGTTAACCCAGTTTGCTAAATATTCTTCTTCCCTCACCTGGATGGAAAATCCTCCTGAGAGTACTGTACCTCTTCTCCTAAATGATGTAATCATTATCGATAATGAATAAAGAGGTATTTTACTTGGTAAAAAAATATAAATCAATTTGATCCGCAGATCAAGAAATAAAAATGAAAATGCATCTGTGAATGCGAATGATTCACGCTAGATTCGGATTTGGTACGATTTGTAGTCGGATATGTCTCTTATTATTTTTCAATCCATGGTGCGAATTTGGACTTGAATTTTTGTGGCATGAATAATGCATTTCGTCCTTTTAGAGTATTTGTTCTGTCTTTCTGTACGGAGGTGGCAGGAAAGCAGAGGATGCGAACGTGTCCGGTCTCATGCTCCCACTACCACTCTACCTGTATATATACCCACCACCGGAGCTAGCTCAAACGCCAAGGGCGCAGCAGGGAAACCGTGGATCCAAGCCAACCATGAGGCCTCTCACCTGCGTCTTCTTCCTCCTGCTGCCACTCATCCCGTCAATGTGCGTGTGCTCCACTTTAGAAGACACATGCAAATCCTTCGCGGCTGGCCACCCGTCCATCGGCTACAACTACTGCGTCAAGACCTTCCGCGCCGACAACGGGAGCGCCGGTGCCGACGCGCGCGGGCTGGCCGCCATCGCCGCCAGGATCGCGGGGGCGGCCGCCAACGGCACGGCGGGGCGCATCGCCGCTCTGATGCGCGCCTCGGAGTCGGAGGAGGACGCGCGGCGGCGGGAGCGGCTGGGCGTGTGCGCCGAGGTGTACTCGGACGCCGTGGAGCAGCTGGGCGAGGCCGCCAAGGACATCGAGGAGGGCGGGGCGACGGCGCAGGACGCGGTGATCACGCGGCTCAGCGCGGCGCTGGACGCGGCCGGGACGTGCGAGGACGCGTTCGGCGAGGCCGACGACACGTCGCCGCTGGCCGCCGAGGACGCCGAGTTCACCAAGCTGGCCACCATCGCCCTCGCCGTCGCGGCGTCGCTGGCACGGCCGGCCTCTGTCTCGCGGCCAAGGATCAGTGACTGATAGACACTATACTTGTGTATTGAGCATGAATGCTTAAGCAGTGGAGTTAAGATTTTTCGATGCTTTATTACTAGTTTGTGAGATTGTAACCTTTTTTTCGTTGGCCGTGTTTGATTGTGTAGTACTAGTGGCATGCATGCAGTGTGATGGTGTAGTGGGCGAGTGGCCTGCGTGCATGCAAATTTGTCTCGCGCTTTTTTCGGAACGTGCTGTGTTAGCTGTACTGTGCATGTGTATGAAACGTTGAGTGGAAGCAAGGCATGCTGCCTCGCACTTTCGACTTCCGATCTCGGCCTCCTTTTTCCTCTGTGGTTTGTGGACATGTATACACATATGTTGTTTTCTTCAGCAGATCAGTGCCAGTCTGCCAGCGAAAGGGCGATGGAGTGTTCATGTCGAAAGAAATGATATTAATCGATGGTATGAAATATCAATCTAGGAGTCTAGAGAAATAAAGATGCGATTGGTTTTCGGTTGATCGATCCAATGTAAGGCACACTGCAACACGTAATACTTGCAAGTAGTAATAAACACGGCATGAACGTGTACAGTACAGTGTACGTAAAATACGCAGGATACGGGCTTCGCAGCCAGCGAAGAAGCAGACATGCACACATCAAGCACGCTGACTCGCTGAGCTCCTTTTTTTTTTTGTGAAAGTCTGAGCTCCTTATATAACCAAAAAAGAAAGGTGTGATGGCCGGCTTTCCAGTTTCGGTTCTCGATCGGCGGCCTAGCGTTCGAAGACGCACGAGCTTGACGGGCCTGCCCAGCGTGCTGCAGAGTTCGTCAGCCCAGATCCATTTTTTCTTCTTATCTCTGGGTCGGCCCGGATGCCGTGTATGCAGAATTTGCGGCCGATTTTGAGAATCCAAGACCAATCATTGGCTTGAGCCCGAGGAGTAGGCAAAGTCAGAGTAGGCAGACGGACGGCGGCGCTGCAAGTGCAAACGTGTGGTCGGCACTCTGGAGAATCTATCTATCCATGGGATCGCCTATCGCCCCGTGCGCGTCAGGCATAAAGGAACGACATTCGTTCCACCTGTGCCTCCAGTTCGGGTTCTCTCGGAATCCCGTCATCGTCATCGGGGGAATTACGCAACTAGTCCCTCCCTCCGATTTCTAAACTAAAGCGTTGTCGAAATATTACATGTATTTAAACGTTTTTTTAAGAATATATATATTTATATTTGATAAATTTAAGTTAAGAATTTAAAAAGAGAGAGTATTAATTTCCTCGGGTCAATCCTGGAGTACTACAACCATTTTCGGGCTGCACCGGAAACGATCGAACCCTCGTCAGTCCCCGTCACACGATGGGCAAACGGCGAAAGGGGTTCGCTTCGTTGAGAACAAAAAGGAGCGAGACCCTCTAAAAAGAAAAATAGGAGCGAGACGAGACAAGACAGCGCCCTGCAGCCCTACTGCCTTTTCCACTCCAGCCCCGTGCGGCGCTCCGCTGACCAGACCTCTTACCGGCTCCGTGCCTCCATCGGCCCATCCTCTCTCTTCTGAGTCTTCTCCTCCCTGAGTCTGGATCGCGCGCACGACCGTCTTGTCATGGCCGGCGACGGCGGAAGCAACCAGGAAGAGGTCCAGATACAAATCGCCGGTAAGTTCGCTTTTGGTTTGAGGGAGTATACGTGATGTGAAATTTCGCAGTTTTTTCCTTCCTTTGATTCAATATGCCACCGGTGTGTGGAAATCGATAGATAGACGAGGTAGCAACCCATCTTTTTACGATGTATGAAGTCGTGCCATCCCTGTCTCTGCTTGGGGCGCTGCTATTTTTTTCGCTTCTTAAGGAATTTGGCGGTGCGAGTGTTGGTGGGGGAAGTAAGCACACAAGGTGTTCGATGGATTGTGCACGCACCGTTGGCAGTATGACGTAACGGGTTTATTTGGGAAACTAGACATTGAATCGATACTTTTAACCTGCGTGCACGCTCATAATTGCCAGATATACTCATTTGTTCATGGGGACCGTGGATGAGTGCGTGTGCATCCTTAAAACCACGCCTGTGGTACAACCTGGTGAGGGGTCTGAGGGAGATGTGCGTTGGCATATTTAGTCAGTGGTAAGAATTTATTTTTTGTCGTCGGTGTGAGAGGGTTCAAGGGTTGATGAGAACACCAGTTATCGATCAGTGGCAAAGCTTGATAGGAATGTCTAGGTGGAGGGTGTGGGGGGCGAAAAGGCCAATACATGCATAGATTTAGAGATGCAAGGGCCATTTATGCCAAATTAGTCCAATTCTTTTTCAAATTAGCCTAACTAAGAGCTACTCCCTCAGTTCCTAAATGTAAGAAGTTCTAGGTTTGTCCTAAGTCAAACTAACCAAGTTTATAGAAAAAATGTTAAGCATTTATGGTTTGATCTAATCTGTCTTACTGATTTCCAACTGCAAGTTGCAGGATCGTCCAAAGCTGCAAGTTCCTCAACCAATGAAGCACCTGCACAGAGCTCCCCTGTTAAGCCTTGGCAATGGTGGTTGATGGTGACACTGAACATGTTCTTCCTTATTGCCGGTCAGACAGCATCAACACTCCTAGGAAGATTCTATTACAATCAAGGTGGAAATAGCAAGTGGATGTCCACGTTTGTCCAAACTGCTGGTTTTCCAGTGTTGTTTATTGCTCAGTTCCTTTTCCGTCCAAAGTCGCCTTCTACACAAACGACCACAAGTAATCCTGAAGCTTCTGGTTCCAAAATCACTCTGATATACATTGTCTTGGGGCTCATCATTGCTGCAGACGACTTGATGTATTCCTACGGTCTATTGTATCTCCCCGTCTCAACTTATTCACTCATTTGTGCTAGTCAGCTGGCCTTCAATGCTGTCTTCTCATATGTCCTCAATGCTCAAAAGTTCACCCCTTTGATCTTCAACTCTGTAGTCCTCCTTACATTTTCCGCTTCACTCCTTGGAGTTGATGAAGATTCTCAGGGCACTAATGATATCTCACAGGGGAAACATATATTGGGTTTTGTGTTGACATTGGGAGCATCGGCCACATACTCACTTATTCTCTCCCTCATGCAAGTTACATTTGAGAAGGTTATTAAGAGGGAGACCTTCTCAGTTGTGTTGAACATGCAGATCTATACTGCATTTGTGGCTACACTGGCTTCTCTTGTTGGGTTATTTGCAAGTGGTGAATGGAAGACTTTGGAGGGTGAGATGCACGTATTCAGCTCAGGGAAGTTGTCCTATGTAATGACGCTTCTATGGACTGCTATATCATGGCAGATAGCTTCTGTTGGAGTGGTGGGGCTGATCTTCGTAGTTTCATCACTATTTTCAAATGTGATAAGCACTCTAGCTCTACCCATCATTCCTGTTTTTGCTGTGATTTTCTTTCACGACAAAATGGATGGGATCAAGATTATAGCTATGATGATGGCCATCTGGGGATTTATGTCGTATGGCTACCAGTTATATGTTGATGATAAGAAGTCTAGGAAAACTTCAGCCAGTGTGGAGGAGAATTCCTAGGTGCTCCGGTACATTGTTTCCCCGCAGATGCTCTTACCAATTTAATTTCCTGGTACTGAATAGCGAGTACTAGTTATTACTAGGGGTTAATAGTAAGTTCATCAAAGATACCATTTTCACCATTTTTCTAGGTATACAATACTATTGATTTCTTCCTTTTTCCCTATGTAAGGATGTATCATCATGGAAATAAAAAGGCAAAAATATTTCAGAGACATCCTTTCCCAATTTTGCATGGCCCTGCAGTTTCTTTCCTTGAATATTATGGATGTGCTTATTGAACCACCGCATAATGTGCTGCACGCCTAATATTTTAGCCAGGTTTACTTCAGTTTAGCCTTTGCGGGCAGTGGATGCTATTGGTTTAGTGTGTTTTGCACTATGCGTGGGAAGTTTCGAATGTATGCTACCAGTTCAAAACTTCAGTACTTCACCATCAATTTATGTGTCAAATCTCTGTCCTTCTATAAGTATTATGATCCTTCTCTACTTGATCATTCAGAATCTAGCTGCAGACTAAGTCATTGTGTAGAGTGTAGACTGCCAACTGTAAGCACACATGTCACAGACCATAACATTGACTACGAACGAAGAACATATTCGGCTATAAGGTGTTCATTGCTAAGCTCTTGTATGCATCTTGCATATGTATCAATTTAATGTTCTATATCCCATGGTTTTGTCCAGATCGGTATTCCACTCAGAAACATCGTATTCATATTCTGTGCCATAGAATACAGATTATGAACAGCATATAGGCGCCTATAGACCTGCATATTTGCGAACTGTAGCAGGACTTCAAAGTCTCATGAACAGCTCCAGATCTCTAACTACATAATGTACCAAAGATATCAACTGCCAAGCTTCATATGCGTAGAATACAATGTATCTACATAATTCGAATCAGAATACCTGGCTATCTTAATATTACCAGCCATTTTACTACGTAGTATCTTTGATATTTTGAGGACAGGGTAAGAGCTTGGCAACTATATTCAATGCTTGATACAAGAAGTTGAAGTTGACATTGACTCATAAATCGTCAATTGCCGCCCTATTATTGCATATTTTCTTCAGTGTAAATTGGCTGTTTCATTATAGCAATACAAATGGTCTTCAGCCTTGCAATCAAGCACATCATCCTTGAATAATATTAAGTTATTAACCAGAAATATAGAAGTTAGGAAATAGCTTTTGCAGTTTCTAAATAGACCCAATGGTTTCAAACGGAGTATGTTAATATTAAGGCTGGTTGGTTTCACTCTGTTCATACGGAATCCTTGGCTGTTTTGAATGATTCTTTCTTTTACGACAGTTTTGAAAGATTCTCAGTGGCCTTTAGATACTAGATTAGGTGTTGTGCCGCCTAGCGCTCCATGTGTGGCCTCCTGATGTGCCTTGAGCCCTGCTCCCTGCACAGTTTTGTTAGCTAGTTGTTTCTTTTTGTCTTGTTCTCTCCTTTGTTTTGCTGTTGCTGTTTCTTGTTCTCTCGGTTTCTGGTTGATCCTTGGAGCTTTTTGGAACTTTGGTGCTATTTCAACATTCTCCTTCTAATACAAAGCAACACAAATTTGGGTGCGTGCTCGAGAGAAAAAAAAACTGGCAGCAATTAGGCTACAGACAAGCAATATTGATATGATGGTACCTACACAATCCAAAAGGCATAAACATAGGATATTTGATGATTTGTTTTTCGACCGTGCATTCCAAGTGTTATCTATTTTTTGCTATGCTTTATTTTTAGAGTTTTTAAAAACCAAATAAAGGAACTAAATACTACAAGTAAATCAGTTTCATCTACAAAGGTATTTTCTTATAAAGACCGAATGAAGGAAATAGAAAAAGTAATGCTACTTAACAGGCAGATAATGAGTGATCAGTCTGGATAACTCCAATTCAAAGAGTGGGCGGCATAGTTCTTGGAGGTTGTTAATTCTTGCTTGCTCATTTCTGTGTTTTTACTATACACATTAGACATTTAAACTTATCACTTGGGTAGGAGAAAGTATTCTTTATCGGACTTGGCTCCTCTTCTGAGGGTCTTTTCTTTATCATCTATTACAGGTGCTGCTAATTATTCAGCCTTCCCACCCTCCTAAAGCAACTCGTGACCCCTATTATAAATCAGCTTCTGGACAGGAGATGGAGACATGGGGTGTTGTAAAAAAGGTTTAGCTGTTTCCATTTATTATGTCTGTACTCTGTAGTAATGAGAACTGTTTCACTATTTGGGAAAAGAGAATGTTACCTGTATGTACTGCAACTCAACATATTTGCCACAAAAATAGCAGAGCAAAGTAGTGTTATCCAAATTCAGATATTGTATGTAAACATCTATGTCCCTATGGAACTTATGAATTTTTTTATCATTTGTTTGCACACCCATCAAACAACGACTTTCTACTTCTTTGGGATATTTATAGGAATGCCATTTGCTAGTTTCTACGTCCCTATGGAATTTCAAATAAATACCCTGATAAATGTGATTTAGGTATATGTCATGGAAACATACCTCGTTATTTATTTTTCATTTCTCGGTCGGCATGTGGGATTTATTAACCAACCCGTTGAACTCAGGCAACAATGCAGGTATCAATTCATTATCTTGTGATTTGCCCCTGGCAGGCCACCACTCTATTTGAACCAGCACCAGAAATTTCATTTTCTGAAGCTACAATTGTAACAACTGCTCAAGACAAGGCTGAGTGTAGGGCAAATATTGAGTGGACAACTTCTCTTCAAGTTCAGCATCAGGCCATCAGGGGATCCCTTCTGATCTGTCAAGTTTCTCACCCTCCATTAGCTTGAAAGACTCAGAAATTTCTTAAAGCAAAGCTTTGCTAAAACAAGCACCGATGGTAGCTCATGTGCACAACTAGGGAAGCAGCAGGTGGCGAAACACTGCTAGCACTTCTAGTTCATAAGTTAGCCACAGAACAACTATACTTCTTACTTCTGGTGACCTCTCTTGAGTAAGCAGATGACATCTTGGTTTTATGCCAGTTGAAGAGGTGATTTAGATGGTAAACAACTCAATTTGGGCGGAATGGTCAGTAGCATAGATGTACCTCATCTCTCGCAGAGGCACATTCTTTATGTACCCAAGGTCAGATTAGATGATGAGGTTATATGCATTCAATTTCTTATGACAGTCTTTGCTTGAGAGAAGATCAAAAGGCATTCAGGAAGTCGCACCAAAGTTTGAGAAGGTTATGAGGCTTGCTCGTCGATACTTGGATGATCTGCATCATAAAGTGGCACATGCTGCTCTCTTACCACTTGCTTAGATCATACCGTTTTACAAGAAGTCTTTCAAGCATTATCTGGGCAAGATGCCCCCCGATGTTCCTTTTCGACTAAATGATCCAAAGGAATCAGTGGAGCAGCAATGCTTAGCAATTTTGAAACTTTCAGGTCAAAATTATTCGAATGATTCTCTTTTACCTGCTCTAATTCGTTCACTAGGTGAGCACAAAAATGCCAGTTCTTGAGTTTGCAAATGCACTCTTAGTAAAATGCATAGTCAGTTCTGACGGCTATTCCAGCAGCAGTTTCCTTAAGCCATGTCCTGGAAGCTAACTCTTTTGTTTATGATAGAAACTGCAAGCGAAAAGAGACTGCATTTATCGCTTGTCATAATTATGATCCTGCATCCACATTTAGCTTTCTAGTTAGCTTGTCAATGGAAGAACAAAAGCAACTTAGATGGGCAAAGAAGCAGTTGATCCCTATGACTGAGAACAGCATGGAGGAGTTTTTGCAGCAAAAGAACTGCAGATTAAAGGTGCCATATTTTGATCTTTGCTTCTACTGACTGACCCTATACTACGAATTTTGTTGAAAAGCAAAATAAACCTAGCCGCCTGACACATATCAATCTAATTATTAGTATAGAATTGATGATATATTTAGCTCTGCATTCCAACACCCCCAAATATTTGTTTGGAAGTCCATGAGCTAGAGGTGTTAAAAAACAGGTTCGTTTCAAATACTCCGATAGCCGAGGTCACATGTATAGAAGGAAGTTTAACTAGCATTTGCCAGCCGATTTTTGGTCGGGTTGGAAATCAACCTGTGGTTGAACATTCGTATCATAAGCACTGAAGATTGAATCTGAATCTGGTAATGAATCTTATGGTCACAAAGCTGAATGATGGACAACAGGTTTAGTACTACAAGGCTGGCCTGACTATGATTATGTTTGATCATTATTTTTGTT
This sequence comes from Brachypodium distachyon, assembly GCF_000005505.3. NCBI lineage: Eukaryota > Viridiplantae > Streptophyta > Magnoliopsida > Poales > Poaceae > Brachypodium > Brachypodium distachyon. The sequence goes on from NC_016133.3 coordinate 52,823,600, forward strand.
CTTGTTCCTATTTCGGCCACAATTGGAGCATACTTGTAGTGTCATTTTAGGATTCTTGTAGGTAATATATATCATTTTTTGATAAACAGGACGTGGCGAGTCAAGTGGACAAAGGTGTTGAGATGAATGGTCATTCGGTGCTGATCAAGGTTTGTCCGATCTATTTGTATCACCTTATTGTTTATCTTTGATCCCTCCGTTTGTCTGTAGAGGCAAGGGGCATTATATTCCTTCCATTAGGTTTGTTGGTAATTGGTAATGATGTCACCTTATAATTGTTCCTCTTCCTTCGGTTAGATTTTCGATGTGATTGTATGTGATGAATAATGGTTGCCATGTTATCGTGGTTTCATCTCTGAAAATCACTACTGTCTACCGATTTGGCAACAGAACGCCTATTTCAAAGCTTTCATAAGGACTCCTGTAACTTTCAGAAGGTAGACAGGTAGGAAAGTTGGAGGGCCTTGGTTCGGAAGTTTATACATAGAGATTTTGTTCAGACGGCAGTCTCACCCCTATGACAGATTTTTTTTTGAGCTTACCCTATGACAGAATTTACAGTTGACAAGTATACCCATGGTACGTTATGGAGGTTGGTCAGTCAAACCTCATTTTTCTCGGTTATTCTGATATTCTCCGTAGCAGTATTTTCTGTTAGATCATTTGGGCATGAGCAATCATCACGGATATGGTCCTAGTAGTCTCCTAAAGGCTCTTTGTTAGCGTTCATTCGTTGTGATTGTGAACGAGCGTTAACGGGGCATCATCTGCTTCACTCATGCCTGGTTTGCGGTTGCTAAATTCAGTATGTCATGGATAGATAGATAGATATCCACAATCCATTTATATTCTGTCTTTCTCTGTTGAAAGAAATTATCAAGCTGCAGTAGGGATATCCACAATTCATTTATATTTTATCTTTCTCTGTTGAAAGAAATTTCAAGCTGCAGTAGGGATATCCACAATTCATTTATATTTTATCTTTCTCTGTTGAAAGAAATTATCAAGCTGCAGTAGGGATATCCACAATTCATTTATATTTTATCTTTCTCTGTTGAAAGAAATTATCAAGCTGCAGTAGGGTAAATGTACAGTTTCGGGTTTTCTTTGCTCTTCGCTTATTTGCTGTTTTTTCTTCCGTTTTGCCTTTCGTTTTGATTTCAGGGCGATCTACTTCTAATACAACATGGTGCGCACTTCATGTTTGTGAAAAAAAAAGTGGATCCATGCACTGTTTCATTCTGCTAAACTACTGAAGTAAGACACTACACTTGCGAATTGATATGTCTCTTCAGTTTTGTAGTTACCTAGGAGGCTATAGGACACAAGTTGAACTCTTTTCTGCAGATTATGCCAAAGACGTTGTAAATGCGGTTTAATCAGACGGAACTATTACTATAATCAAGTATTCCTTCTCATGCTAAATTCTTGACTCAAATTTATCAAAATATGGATGTATCTATTTTTAAAAACGTCTAGATACATGTAATATTTCGACAACAATTCAGGATAGGAGGGAGTAATACACTGTGAGACCAAACACCTACCCGCGCTGATACATACTGACAGTGCTCATTCATTCCCATTCTACGAACCACTGGACCAACCAGATCATCCTCATTCCCATTACTTAAACCCAAAAAGAAAAGAAGGAAAACGGCAAGACGAGTTCGACTGTCAACAAGAAACCCACTTTGTACACCCGGCCTTGATCACGACCTAACTCACATGCGCTTCTATCCTCGTATAGTGTCGAGTTCAATAGCAACAGCTAATTGATCCCTTATCTTACTTCAAAGCATTATTATCTTTTCAGTTCGGAGGAAGACTGCTTTCTTTTTCAGGATACTAGTACTCTTGTTGTGCCTGACGGCGCACAACCCACGCAAACACACCAAGCCCTTTGTCAAGCGCCCAATTATTACCCGCACGATAAGCCAGCCGCTGATCAGGTGTATCACACCCGGCACCTGAGAGAGAGTTTGTTGCAACAACGCACACCCCCACTCAACTCACTCCACTATTAATTCCATCCTTTGCCGCGAAGAGAAATCGATGAAAACAAGAGGAGAGCAGCAGCAGCACCCAGTCACCCACTGAGACGACGGCCGGTAAGAGCAGAGCAGAGCAGATGTGCCCCGGCCGACAAGATTCACCGCCGCAACCGATGACGCATGACCGATCTTCCATTCCCACCATAGCACCATCCGAGAAAGTCGAGAAGATGATTACACACCACGGCTTTGGCTTGGCCGCAGCCCGCAACGACAGCGGTGGTCAACCGGCATAATGCACTAGCGGGCTGCCGTACTAGCTCCGAGCCTCCGAGCCAACAAGTTCCCGTCCTCATCATCACGCGGTCCACCCGGCCAGGCCGGGCTCGCTTGGCTAGTGCGTAATCCCATCGGCGCCGGCATACGTCGTGGTTTGAGGTCGTGATCTCAGCCTTGTCTCCAAAACACAAGGCTTGCATCCGAAGCCAGGGGGTGACTGGAAAACAAACGGCGACCCCCACCACCTGGGCCAGCGCTCGCCATGATGGCGTCTAAGCTGCTTCGGATGTGTTTGGTTGGTGAGCGAAGGCGGGTGGGTTGGTTCCAACCAGATTTTAGTGATGGGGTGAACCAATTTCGTGTTTGGTTGGTTGAGTGGGGCGAACTGATTTTCGTGTTTGCTTGGTGAGTGACGGTGAGTGGGTTCGCCCATTTTCGCGTTTGGTTGGTGAGTTCAACTGGGCGATTCGAACCACTTTTCATGTTTGGTTGACTAAGCGACTCAGTGAATAGGAAACTCATTCTCTTGCTTTGAAACTGAACATATATTTGAATCCGCAGAAGCAGCAAAACAAAGTATGGACTACATAATCCGCAGAATGATAGGGATATCAGAAAAACAAAGTATGGACTACATAATAGGGTTATCAGTAATGTGCATCCCCCAAACTGAACCGAACAGTACACATTATAAGCATAATTGACAAAAGAAATTGATAGATCCTTACATCAGGCCGTCAGAAACAAACATAACCCCCTGTCCCTCTTTTCTTAAAGCTGACCTCACATCCTACTCATAAGCCTAATCAGTGTACTCCTTCTTGATGTACCGAGCCATCCAGTTCAACTGCCCTTTGTGTCATGAAACCTCTTGCTTTTTTCGGATGATCAACCAAAAACCCATAATACTGAGCAACATGATCCTCATTGTAGCCTTCCAATCCACACAAGGTTTCATACAAACCATCAGGTATGTCATTTCCATTGGCACCAGCTTTGGCAATAGCATTTGCAAGGTCAGTACCTACACCCCTAAGAGTGGAAATGAGACTTTCCTCCTCACCTTCTTCCTTCTTTGCTCTCTTCAGTGACTTTGTAGCAGAGGAGCCAATGTTAGATTGTGGACCTAAAACATCTTCCTCTTCATCAACTTCCAATGGGGTTGTAGCAGTCCCAAGTGGTTCGGATGACCCTTTAGCATACTTGACAGTTGCCAAGCGGTCACCAAAACAAGTTTGCATCTCATAGTAATTCTCAATTGGCTTGTCTATGTACTCAGCTGACCACTTGTGTTTCTGAAATGCACAAAAACAAGGAACAACAACAAACTGTGAGGTAATGCATCATCTTGTTCCACAACGAAGAATAATATAGAAGGGCTTCAATCACATGACACAACAACAAACAAATGTTGCCTAAAATAAAATTAAGTGTTCCTTGCTGTTCCAGCTACTGCAAGGTCATATTTGACATACATACACAAAAAATTATAATTTTGATTTGCATTCCTTGCTGTTCCAGCTACTGCAAGGTCATATTTGACACACATACACAAATATATTTTTGAATTAAGTGTTGCACTAGGAATAAACTTAGAGCAGCTATATAGGTGCATCATCTCATCTATATATAAGTGTAGAACAGTAGTCAATTTGTATAAAGTACCCAGCTATATAGGTGCATCATCTCATCTATGTATAGGTGCAGAACAGTTGTAGTAATCGGAATTAAGAAATAGGAACAACAAAGAATGCATATCAAAATTACAAAAACAAGGAACATCAAGAAACAATGTACTTGAGAGAACATACATCGATGTACTTCAAAGCCATGTCATGGTCCATCCTTAGAGTGGACGTAGCATCATCCCATCCAGCCCCTGAGCCTTCATCCTTGATATTCTTAATCTTCACAAATTTCTTCTTAACAGTCCTGTAGTGGTTGCTTATCTGATGTCCATACAAGGATTGCTTAAAGTGGTCATTCAATGCCCTTGCACAACCATTGTAGTGCATACTCTTGAAGCCTGCAGAAGTCCTTGCACCAGTTTCCACATGTGCAGTCATATGCTTCAACATGAAAGTTGTCATGACAGAAGTCCACGTGACCGTACCACCACGGCCTTCAGCAACCACAACAACCTCACCATCCATTCCTGCAACACTTATTCAATATACAAAGCAAACATTTATTCAACAAGCACATCCAACATTTATTCAATATGTAATATCACTGGAAAATAATTGGCTCACACCCTGATTGGTAAATAAGCACATCCAACATAAATATTATATGCATAGTTCACACCCTGATTGGTAAATAAGCACATCCAGCATTACATGCATAGTTCACATCCTGGTAAATAAATTATGTCACCTCATTACATAATTTGCTCAAAGTACAATCTAATCACCCTAATTGGCCAAGTATTCGGCCCGAGCAACCCACATTGCATTTGCTATGTTATTCCTAAAAGTAACAGTAGCTTGATGTTCCCTAGCCTGGTCTCTTGTAGTTGTGGCATGGACATGGAATGTTGCTTGAGGTGGCTCAGCTTTTGCTTCTGTGAAAAAATCATCTGCCCCATCACTCAACATCCAGTTATGTATGATGCAACATGCTTGAACAATATCAACTTGAGTTGGGAATGAGAAAAATGGCTTAGCATCATCTAGGACTTTGAATCTTCTCTTGAGGGACCCAAATGCACATTCTACTTTCATGCGAAGGGAAGAATGCCTAAGATTAAACAATTCTTCAGGAGTTTGAACTGGATGGTGTCCCCATTCATTTAGGTGATATCTTGTACCACGAAATGGAGGCAGAAATCCAGGCTAGCCCCATAGCTAGCATCAACTAAGTAGTATTTACCTATTATGGTGAACATAACATTAGATAAGTATTTTGATATCATCAACACTAACCAATTTTTTACAATTTATAAGTGGTACCTGTTGGTATACGAAGGCCATTGGGTCTTTCTAATGCATCTTTTAAGACAGTAGCATCATGAGCTGTGCCCTCCCATCCAGCCAGCACATAGGTGAACCTCCCAAAAACATCTACTGCAGCCAAGGCATTTTGCGTAGTGAAGGATTTCCTACCACGAAATGATGGCTCCATGGACTTAGAAACAGAATACCTCACATGGGTACCATCTATTGCTCCAATGCAATCCTAATACATCGACACTACTATTAGTCACCATGTAATTCCGGGGGGTCAAAAAATTAAATCAAATAACTACCTATCTTACCTGAAAAAATGGATCCCAACGGTGGTTGCCTGCAATTTGAGGTGAAATGTCCAAGGAAGGTGGCTTCATATAGTCATGACGCAGCTGACCAATAGCATGTAGTACTAGGTTGAAATATCGGCTAGTGGTTTCAGTTGACCTATCAAAATTTGTGGCAACTAATCTAGTTCTCAAATTGTGGCCAATGGTGTTTAGGAACATAGAAACTTGCTGCTCAACGGACAAACGTATTGTATCTTGAAGTAGTCCACGATCCCTAAACACATTACAAAACCGAAAGAATGCACCTCTACCAAGCCTAAGCATGTTTTTGCATGTTGTCTCATCCCTCCAAATTTTGTTATCAAGATACTCCATGCGCATCCTATCTCTCTCATCAATAGGTGCATAGCTAATTGGGGGTCGTTCTCTTCTTTTTCTTTTTCTAGACTCAACAACCATCCACATGTAAGCCACTGCAGCCCAAATCAACAAATTTGTGCGATTCCTCATCTACAAAATTATATCAAATTCACACACATTTTAGCATACCTTAAACTACAAATACATACTTCAAACTACAAATCGGGGAGGAGGAGAAGCAGACGAGAGCGAAGAGAGAGGAGACGCACAGATCGGGGAGGGAGGAGGAGAGAACAGGAGGAGGGAGGAGACCCACAGATCGGGGAGGGAGGAGGAGAGAACGGGGGGAGGGAGCCTCCGCCTCCGCCATGGCCACCCCCAACGTAGATCGGAGAGGAGGGCAAGTCGGGTGGAAGAGTGGAGGAAGGAGGGGAGGGGATAGGAGGAGGAAGAGGGAAGGATACCTTCACCCGTCGTCGGCCACTGTGCTCGCCGGATCGCCGCCTAGTCGCCGCCGCCGGGCTCCTTCGCCTGCGCAGCCAGAGGAGGATGTAGAGGAGGCCGGGTGCGGGGCGAGGAGAGGAGGGCCGGTCTGCTCGCGGAGTAAAAAAAGAGGCCCCGCCCGCCCCGTGAGCCGCGTGAGTCAGCCGATTTGGCCGGTTCACGCGAAACGCCGTTTTGGGGTTTTTTCGGACCGCGGTTGACCACGCCCGACAACCAAACGCCCGCAAAAATAGTATTGGGCAGGTTGGCTCCGCGCAGGGTGGCCCGGACCCCCCAACCAAACACATCCTTACTGGCTGGGCCCGGCTTAGTTCCGGTGCGGCGTCATGCTCTGGGATGCCGTCGTCTCGTCTCTATTCGGGTCACCCATAGTACTGCTACGAATCATCAGTGCCTTCTACAAAACAATAAGGAAAGATTGGGATTGGGAACGAGTAATGAATAATGAATATCCAATCAGACAAGCCGTTTGGGGCGGGAGGGAGACATGTCCATGCTGACCTTTCTGGAGTATTTAACTCTCACAGAGCAGGTTGACTTTTCAACTGCCCAGTGGCACGACTCCTCTGTCCGCGGCACAAATCCACACTCCCATGGATGATTATTAGGACACCATCATTGGCGGTAGACGCGTTCCTAGATTTTGGCGTCTTGGCATACAAAACGTGCAACGAGTTGAAAACCAAGGCGAATCGGAACTCTCTGCACAGAGTGTACTATTCAACGGTGACGCAGAGCTTATGCTACGGAAGAGTACTGGAGTAGTACTACTCCGGTTGACAGTTCCAGCACACTTTTTTTCCTCGATCCCCAAACAGATGTGTAGATAAAGAAAATATAGCAAGCAAGTGAAAAGTCAAACCAGTGGCTTTAGTCAAATCGCTAGCAGGTCATCTGTAACACGAGCGTGACACATCTCCTCCCAAGAACAATACCAGTTCGAAGAGTATCTTATGTTGCAGATGTAGCATACGTATATTGTAGTACCAGCAGTAGCCATCTGTGAACTGTGATGTTGCTGTTGAACTTTCTTTTACAAGAATGTATTAAACGGTTTAGGTAGGACTACTTTCGATATGGTGATGGCACCAGGATCAAATTTAACAAAAGTTTGGAACCAAACTCTAAAGATCTCTACTCGTACTAAATTAACACAAAACAATGTGCTAGTAGCAGTTCTAAAGAGTAGTAGTATCATGCAAGCACAAGTGCAAAAAACAAAGTAAGTTCCCACATCATAATCAGCCAGTCACAGGATGCGCCCACACGAATGCAACATCACCATGATCATCGCACACTCACATCGTAGATAGGCCACAGGTCACCAGCAAAACACAATGAAGCGAGATCATGGAGAGCCTTCTCCAAATTGCTGTCGAGTTTCAAGAAAAATGTACTGCTTCACTAATTTAACGAGATGGAAAATGTACTCCTATAAAGTTCGATGTGCAAAAATTGGAATGAGCAAGATACTCAATAACTCCGGTCAGAGCATGCAGGAAGAGGTTGGAAATCATTTATTAGCACTGTATTGGTTTGGTGTACCAGCAAAAGAGTAATGGAGGCAGAGGGAGCCGTCGCCCATAAATTTGCTGCCTGCCTGCCGCCTGCGTGCCTCCATGTGAAAGCTCTGACCAAATGAATTGAATTGATGCCATCTCTCGCCTAGTAGTAGAATTAGAGTAGGAGACTAGGAGTGGTATTCAGAATTCGGTGCAGACACATAGCAATCGAGAACCTTCTTTTAATCTCTGTGCACACACTCCTCTCTCTCTCTGTCGCCCCCATCAGATCTCTCTCACTCATAACTCCAGCATTTAATGTTATATATGCATTCCATGTACCTATATGCATCACTAAATCTATTGATTCTTAATTGTACATCAAAGCAAAGGGAATGGGGTTATACATGGAATTTTGCAAATCAGCATCAGACAGGTAGCTGTACAACAAACAATCAAGCAGCTCGTTACAGTCTCACAAAATGTTCGGCTAGCAAGCGGTAGCAGTAGTAAACCTATATGTCAAAGGAGTATTTTCGGAGTATGAAATCTCGCAGACTCTTCTTCACAAATGGACAAAATGTAAAATGCACCCAAAAAACCAAAAGCTAAAAGGAGGAGGTAGTAATTGGGATTAGGTGATAATAATAGGAGAGGGAAGAAAAGATTATAAAAAAAAACAAGGAAGAAGAAAAGGAAAAGATCACCGGAAGCGACCGGCGTCGGCGAGCTTCCTCGAGCGGCAGCGTGCAACGTTGGCGGCTGAGGAGACGCTGTGGAGCGGCGACGGCCGGAGTTCGCAGGAGAACGTCCCGGGGTCCGGTGGCTGGGCAGCGCGGTGGCGGCGCCCGGGGCTGGGCCGCACGAGCGGGCTGAGGCAGACGGCCAGCCCCGACGGCATGCTGTTGGTCTGTCGCCGCCGGCATGGCGTCTTCCGCATCGGGGAAGGAAACGGCCGCCAAGGGGGATCCGCGGGCGAGCTGCTCTCCTCGCCGCTGCCGTGGCTACCCCTCTCCGGCGAGAGGCCCCGGTTGCTGACAGCGCGGCAGGACCGCCTGGGCGGCGGCGATGACGACGGGGGTAACGCGGTGGCGTCGGCGACCGGTGCCTGCTTCTTGCGGCGGCGCGGGATGATCCCGGCGAGCCAGGAACGGCTCTTTCGCTCCTTATTGCCGCTTCCTCCCTTATCCTTGTCGACCTCCGATCTGTTGTGGTGTTGTTGGTGGGGATGGTGGTTGCCGAAGAGCGTGGCGAGCACGGAGAATTTCCCGGCGCGGCGCTTCTCGTACCCGATGTCGCCTTCTTCAAGCGCGCCGCCGGCGCCGTAGGCCGAGGCGGGCCCTACCTGCGGCGTCCGGAAGAAGAGCAGGCTCGGGTGGTTCCTGAGCGCGCCGCCGGAGGAGTCCGACTTCCTCCGGGAGACGTACGGCGAGACGGACCTCGGGAACGCCGGGGGCCCCGCCGCCGCCGCAGAAGCGGCCGGGGGAGGAGGAGCAGGCGTCGTCGGCGACGACGCGTCGTTCTGCGCGGCGGCGAGCACGAAGAGGCGCTCCCGCAGGCACGTGGCGCAGACGCCGCCGCCGGCCTGGAACGGGTGCCTCTTGCACCTCATGCCCATCTCATCTCATCTCATCTCCCTCGCCAACAACGCCGCGCGGTCCATGGGCGCGTCCACGGTGATGTGGAGGAGGAGGGAGAAACGAGGCGGCTGCTAAATTCTAGCGGCCGACGCGCACGCAGTCGCACACGCACCTGCCCTGCCCTTCCCTTCCCTTTCTCCTCTCTCCTTTCCGTTCGGGTTTGTTTAAATTTGGGTGGGTTTCTTTGAAAAAGGAAATTGGTTGGCCAAGGTGCGGCAGGTGTTCGGGCAATGGGGCGATTTTTTTTTCTCCGTCAGAGGGGTAGCCGATGCCTTAAATAAGGTCGGAGAACGGGAGAAGGGAGGAAGCAGACAAGGGAGGAGATGGAAAGAGATCGATAATGATACCTGCAGCAGGGGAGTGCTAACGGGAGATGACGCTCAAGTGCTTGACTTCGTCGCGGACGATGGACTTATAAAATTTTTTGAGGCAATCGTGGACGATTGGGTTTGCTTTCGTTTTTGGTTAAAGTTTGCTTTTTCTTTCTCTCTTTTTTTCTTCGAGATCGGCTTTCTTTCTTTCTATTGTTGGTGAGAGCAGAGGAGATGGCGGTAGATTTGCCGTTGGACTCGGCTTGGGTTGTGTTCTGGTTTGGGTCCCGCTCCCGTTTGGTAGCACGACTCTGGTCGCTGCGGGTGCGCAGCATTGCGCGCACTGGCCAGTGGGAACGATCAACGATGTATGCTCAGATCAAATCTTGAAAGTTGGGTTTTAGATTTGGCCTACTTACTATTTTTGGAAACTAAGTGAATGTTGATTATTAAAAAACCGAACGAGTACAAGTCTAACCGGCCGGTTGAAAATGGATGGAACTGAGTATTAGCATATTTGTTTACGTATTTGAATGTGTACACTAGCTCTATTAGCGAGGGTCACCTATCAATTGACAAGATTGGCACGGAGATGTGAAGGATGTAGGAATATTGGTGTGGTTTTAGTGTCAACCTTGACCCGTTTCATTGGTCACATAGGATTTCGACCCAACCCGTTAAGGTTTTCGGGCCCATTATTTATTCTGCCCCACCTCGGTTTGACATGTGGCACTTGACAATGTGTCACATTTGTCAAAAATCGTGTTAAAATGGCTTAATCTGTTCGATTAGGATTTTCTGAGAAGGTATGTCCTAAAAGTGGTGGTTCCTTGAGACAGTTAGTCACAACTGTGGTTCCACGAGAAGCTTGAGGAAAAAATTATGTGGTTTTCTCAGATGTACTCTAAGTTTCATGAAGAAAAAGGTTGATTTTAAGTTTAGGGTTTCAAAATGCCCAGATTTCTAGGCCCTCATTGCTAGCGGTGGCAATGGGTCTGGATCCGCTCGAGGATCACTATTTCTTCTCCATCCACATGCAGTAAAAACCATCACGGCTCCATCCCCATTCCCCATCTCGGGGACAAAATTTCCCCATCCCCGCCACCACTCGGGTGCACCGAACCCACGGGGTTCCCATACTCGAGTAAGAAACTTTAAATTAACAAGCAACTATCATTAGCACGGTGGTGACAAAGGGTAAAAATGAAGGTTTGACTGGGGATAAATATATATGGTGGGAAAATTTGATGGCAAGTCACCTGATTAGCGGCATTAATTGGATAGTAGGTCACCTGGTGAGTGTAATTTTATCTGATTTTACTAAATCTAGGGCACACTATGTATGTTAACATGGTCCTCGTGGGGTTCGGATTTTGGGACTACGAGAACATCCCCCGTCCCGCTATAACCGTTGAGGAGGTCATTCGTGGCGTGGTGATCCCCATAGGAACTAATTATGTACCGTACCCGTTCCCTAATAGGGGAATACCCCATCGGAGATCGGGTAAACGGTTCCCATTGCCATTTGCTACGTACTCATTGCAATTTTTTGATCTTTGAAGTTCGGTAAGTTTATCACTAGAGGTTAGCCAATCTATATCGGAGAAGTCCCGTTAAGCCTCTTGATTGGGTTTGCTCCGATGTGTCTAGCGGCTAGGGGTGAGGCAGCCACGTGCCTATTCATACATCAGGACACCGTTTTCGTCCCTGCGTACACTGTCACTAATAAATTGTGCTCAATCGCTTCAAAGACGACAGAAAAGAAAGGCACTTGAAAGCTAAATTGCGCTCCCACGGGCCCGGACCTAACCATAATGACCAGTAGCTGGAGACCACGACCCTATATCCATTCATTCCACGCAATTAAACCGGTGAGGATGATGTCTTGCATGAACTGCGCCACTCGAAGCTCATCTTCCAGAAGCTGTTCCATTCATCAGAGCCGTCGTGTCCACGCCCAGCTACTGAGCTAGTAGTGAGCTGCACACGCAGCGCCAGGCCAGCCGGTGCTCACCAAGAGCTAGCCATGGAAGAAGAAGCTAGCCACACACACACACCCTCCCGGTCTTGGGTTCGTCGCAGCGAAACTGCGAGAGGCCTCGCGGCATCAACATCGCACGCGTTGAAAATGTGTCCCAGCGCGAGCTAGCTTCTTTCCAGCCGTGGGTTTCTTGTGCTGCCGCGGCCGTGTCCGTGGCGAGACCGGGCTAGAAACGCGTATGCATGAGAATGAGCAAGAGCTATCGCTGTGTCTCTGCAGGCAGCTTCCTGCTGTGCCCGACGACGGAGGGCAGCGCGGCTGATTTAGTCAACACTGCAGATAGCTAGGCAGTAGAATGGAAAGATCAAAGGCGTGACAATTCCTTCTTATTGATGTTGGAGCTGCATATATAGAAGGCATCGTGTACAGATAAAAGGTGCGGCGGTGGAAAAAAGAAGAGTAAATATACACGAGCAAATCGGCCGTCGCTCTCTGTGTGTCATGGTCTCGTGGAAAGACTGGAAGCGGTCATTGCGTATCGGACGGGCCTGATTCTGCATAGAATATGTTAACAATCGATCGAGCGGCCTATTTGGGCAAGCAAGTAGTATCAGACGCTTGTCCATAAAGAAAGTAAGCAGACATTTGAATTCTTCTGTTCCCTAGAGGCAAGAAAAAGTAAGTGCCATCATCATCGCACTTGATTAAACTACTCGTGTTGGGTCACTACTTCTACACGAAAAGAAAAGACGAGAGGGGAAACCTTATCAGGTTCATCAGGGCAGCGCGCGGGTTTGCCTGATCTATCAAAGCGGTCTCAAGACGAGATTTGGACAATGATGTTGTGGAATGCTCTCATGCGTCGCCGTCGTAACACGAGATGTTTATCGATTGATCAGGTAACTCGGCCACGTCACTCGACGAAATACCAGCGGCATTGTCTGTTCTATTTCAGCCACCTTCTTTTTTTTTGAGCGAACTGGAGTATTTCAACCTGACGGCTCAACACAAGGCCTTGGTTTCATTTCATTGAACTTAACCGTGCCTCTGATCCGTGATGATTTCCGGCCCAGCGGCAAACGACGGAAGGGTACGCGAGGGCGTGCTTGAGATGGGCCGAGAAGCCGGCGGCCCATCCTACCAAGTGTTCCTCACATGTTCTCCAGATGAACTTCGCTAAAAAAAAGTTCTCCAGATGAACTTGAAAAGTAGCGGCCCATCCTACCAAACTGAATACATGATCGCACCTAACTACATTCATGACAGCATGAATGAAATAAACATGCAGATACAAATAAAGATTAAGGCTAACAGAAAATCAGGCGTATCAAGAAAATGTAGATTAAATTGCCATGACATTACTCAATTTCGTTCAACTGCAAGGAGGTGTTATCGTGCCCACATGAAGCTCGATCGGATCAGTTCAACTCCAATATCCGGAGAGATATATATGGCTGTCGATGATAACTGAATTCTCGAAAGGTTAGCATGACTCCTCTAATACTCCGTACATCAGAGAGGCCAAACTTTAAACAGTGATGCAGTAGCAGTACAAAAAGGCATCCACCCAGCCGTCCTCACAAGATGGGAACAAAGTTGCAGGTTGTGTAATACCCATAGTTAAGTAAACCAGAAATGGCTTCAAGAACCTCAAAAAGAAGAACCCAGCAATACCTTCAGGCGTCAGATTTGTAGCCCTCCGATAACTTTTTCTTAAACTTGGGGCAACATATAGTCCTAAATACCCCATTCAGTAATAGTAATAGGTGATCAACATGTTTGGATATGATCCCCTTCATTGCAGGGATCAGGAATGCAAGCGGGATCCCGCTTATATACCAGTTCTAAGTCATCTTCAAATTCACACGTCAGATATGAGCGCTATATTTGACTAGCGAATTTGAAATTTGACTTAAAAGCAGGATACCACTTGCATCCCTACTTCATTGGAAAAAAAAAATTGGCACAAGGTGATAAATCATATGCCATAGTAATGCCACATTTCATCAATCCCCGAGCAGGTAGATCACGGCCATATAGGTACACAGACATGAGTTAAACTAGAAGCAACCATACAGAAATAAAATATTTGATCCTTAATAAGGAGTATGTAAACTTTCGAACATCCTTGCCGATCTCTAACCCTCAGTTCATGTGATTCCAGATTTCAAGATAGTACATGCAGAAGTCCTCGCTAGTTTAGAACCCTGCCCCTTTAAAAAGTTGATACTTAGACTATTAGTATCATCTCCTATATGATGTGAAAAAACACAAGAGGACAACGATTTAAAACCATTAATAGCTTCTGTAGTCAACAGAAAGCCAGCTGTGAAGTCCATGAATTAGGTGACAATTGCTAGCAGCTTATATAAAAGATCATCCATAGTCAACATGAAAAAAAAACTTTGTAGTTACCTCAGCATTGACTAATTTTCCAAAATTAAAATTACTTCACTTAATTTTGTGAATTCGTGCAGTAAGGCTCCATATATATCAACACGTTGTCTGTGCACTGCAAGTCTGACAAGCTAGTACTGAAATCAGGCAAAGGACTTACTTTCACAATCCCTGAAGCGCGCAAATACTAAATGACACTTACCAACTAAGACAACATGTCCAGAAAGAAGTAGAAATTCTACTATGGCCAGCAAAAAGCAATGATGTGCACTTTATGGTAGATAGATTTCCATCACTTATCGCTTAGAACACATTTCAACTTAGTAGAATGAAATTAAAACTTAGTAGAGAAACACGACAGAATATTAACACTCTTTTCTAGAGTACATTGATAAACCATAGGCAGTGAAAAGTACTAACAAGGTAAGGTGTTCTCATTAGTCCCCAAAAAACAGGGTTTTACCATTGCCTTTGACAAGTAGCAACTACATTTACACTATCATTCCATTCACCAGCTCTCTTCCAGTTCCAGACATAATTTTGATGAACAATATGAGTGACAAAACTTCAGCAAACCAACAGATAAACATAGCTACCAAGCAGTAAGACTCTCAACGTCTGGACCATTCAGTTCTCATTTGAGGAACATGCCACAGCTCCTGGAAACCATTCATCAGTTACCTGATAACCAACTGACGTTGAAACCCATACATCTCCACTGAGCCATCACTTATATCAGATATGATTTCCTTGCAAATCCACATGCTCCTTGTACTTACAATCAGCAAATCAGATCTTTGCTCCTAATTTTGTCAGATAAAAAACTTGCGCATAATATTTTTGATTTTATCAGTAACTCTCCGTATCTACATTTGATGTGAAAAAATTGATTAGCTCCGGCAAATGTACATTTAGTGAACTGACCAGGTGTTATGGCGTATGAATGAACCTTGCTGAATAAGATTACTCACTGGACGATCTAATAAAGGATATCCTAAGAAATTTTTGCAAGTAAAAAAACATCGCAGTAACAATATGAAAAGACAAACATCACAATAAGCTAAATACTACAGCATTATCAATTTAAGATAAAATGAAAAAAAAAAGGATACATGCATCAAACTGTCGAAGTACAGCACAACAGCTATCTCTGCTACTACCCTGGAACTTGCCTAGGCAAAGATGATGCCATACTCCTTAATGGTGTCAATGACAATCCCGAGCTTCCCCTCGACCCTCTCGTTCTTCTTGGGCTCGTATGCCATGGCGAAGACATCGGCGTCCATGGACCTCTCGGCTATGAGACGGCCGATGGTCCTGCAGGCGTTTTCGTCAACGAGGGACGGGAGCGTGTTCCTCAGGTCCTTGGCGTTGGTGGTGGCGACAGCGATTACCTTGCTGGTGCCCCTGTGCATGACCTTGGCGTGGACGAAGCGCTTGGAGAAGAAGACGTTGAGCAGGAACGGGCGCATGTACATGTCCGTGCGCTGCTTCCACGACTTGCGATTCGGGTTCTTCTCGAGCTCGCCGCGCGACCGCCGCGTCCACGCCGCGCGCACCACGAAGGACCGCCGATTGGCAGCGGGTGGCGGCGAGAGCGCGAGCCGTGGAGAGAGGGGGGCGCGGTGCTGGGTGATGGAGGCGGACCAAGAGAGGGTCGACGGCCGGGGAAAGGAGAGAAGGGACTGGCGCGTGGGGAGGGCGGCCGTGGTGGGGTGGACGGCGGCCATACGAGCGTTGGGAGAAGCCGGACGAACGAACCAGAGGAATGGGGATAACCAGCTGAATGCCGCCTTATCCAATAGGCAATCGGCCCATGTGCCCAGTTTACAAGCGGATTTTTCTTTTTCTTTTGCACGAGCAGCTGTTTTTAATTGATTGAGAAATTTTTATTTATTTTCGCTCAAATGAAAGATATGTTTTATATTTAATTAAGGATTCTAAACTTTGATAAAAAAATAGTCAAAAATTTATGAGTCACGCATTTTAAAATTTCTGTACAACTTTAGGTTTAGAAATTTATGCCCTCGATTGCACATTTCTATAAAAGTTTTATATTGCATTCCAGTCAAAAAAGTTTCATATTGATTTGTTGATGATTGTAGACTGTACTTTCTATCAATCGTCTTGCACTTTCCTTGTAGGAAAGAACAATGTTGAAAAAAAATAGACACTGGTCTCTTTTTAAGACCGCCACATCAAGAAAGCCGCCGACGCATCATGTAAAAACCTATACTTAGTGAAAACTTGAAAACTACCAACCTCAGCCAATTCAGATGAAAGGTGGAATATCTAATCGCTTAAAGTTATTTTATGAAAAATCTCACAAGGTGGGATCATCTAGTTTTTTTTCTTCATAAAAGGGCATGGTTTTGGGAGTTGAGTCACCACCATCCATTGTTTAGCTTCTTGCGTTTGATTCATTGATTGTAAGAACATTATTCCTAATTAATATAATCTCTATCTGCCCAAAATAATAATAAGGGGTGAATATATTGACTTCTTATTTCGGGCATGTTGTAATTAAACAGAGATGTCTGTTGCAAACTGAAACGGACAAGCCACAGCAGGAACTGTCTCCAAATGAATAAGCCAGCAGCAGGAACGAAGAACAGTTATCATTACAAACGAGATGGTAGCAGACATACAAGTCAGCAATATACAGCAGGAAAATAAGTGGTCAGTAACAGCCGTGCCGCGTTACATTGGCCAAAAATGCGAACAGCAACAACACAATAGACAACAGGCATACGCATGACAGAGTCGTTGTTATACATCTATAGCATGCTTATTCTTTAGTCGTACGAGCCACGCACCACCATCCCATTCCCACCCCATGCATGTCCTATCATCAACGAAAGACTCGTCGCGCTGAACCAACAATGCTCCTCAAGTCTCCATCTCAAGAACCACAACTCCAAACACCAGTCAGCCGTCGATCGGGCCGGAGACCGCAAGCCGAGTCATGCGGCGTACGCCACCTGGCCATGGACGCTCCCTTCCTCCTCGTCATCGTCGCTCCTTCCGTCCACCTTGTTGCCGCTCCTCCTGTACCGGCTTGCGAACACGAGGTACACGGCGAAGTCCGCGACGGCCAGTATGGCGAGCAGAAAGTAGAACTTGTTGAGGTGCCCCTCGTTGAGGTCGTCGGGTACCCATCCCGGCCGCCCATCCACGGCGGTGGCCCTGGTGACCGCGGTCAGGATGACGTCGCTGAAGTAGTTCCCCAGCGACATGGACATCATGCACAGCGCGCTCCCGAAGCTCTTGAACCCGTCGGGCATCTCCCCGTTGAAGAACTCCAGCTGCCCCACGTACATCATCACCTCCGACACCCCGATCAGCGCGTACTGCGGCACCTGCCAGATGATGTGCAGGTCGCTGCTGTTGGCCGCCGTGCCGGTGGCGCCGGCCTTCCTGAAGTGCTCCACCGTGCCGGCGGTGGCCATGGCCATGGCGCCGAGGACCAGGCCCAGGCCCATCCTCTGCAGCTCCGTCGGCCCGGTGGGCCGGCCCGTGAGGCGTGCCAGGAACGGGCAGATGGCCCGCCGGTACAGGAAGATGGTGGTCGCCACGGTGAGGATGTCGAAGGCCGACATGCTGGATGCCGGCACGTAGAAGCCCGGGAACATGGTGGTTCGGCGCATCGCGGCACCCTGCACGACGAAGAGCGACGCCATCTGGGTGAAGACGACGGAGTAGAGGATGGTGCAGAGCCAGATGGGGAGCAGCCGCAGGATGCTCTTCACTTGCTCCACCTGCGTCACCGTGCACAGCTTCCACTGGTCGCGCGGCCCCGGGCACGCGCCGCCCAGCTTGGTGTTGGAGTCGCTAGCTTTCGTGAGTGCCGCTCGGTCCAAGAACCTGTGATTGGTGCGTGTGCTCTGATCAGTTTACGACAGTCGTTCCATCCGCGAATTAATTGTGTGGTGGGTACTTCATTGAGACACTTAATTTGACACGTCTGTACGCACCTGAAGCCTTCGGTGTGCAGAAGCTTCCTGCCGCCAGAATCCGCCTTGCTGCCGTCGTCGCCCTCGTAGAGGACCTCATGGTCGGGCGACACGCCGGACTTCCAGTTCCTGCAAGCGGCGGAGGCGACCTGACAGATGCTGCCGATCGGGTTGCCGCAGGGCTGGGCGTGGCGGTACTGCGGTGTCCCGCTGAGGAAGAGCAGCAAGGCGGTGGCCGCGGCGGCGGTGGAGGCCCAGAAGCCGAGCACCCAGTTGCCCTTGTCCTGGATGTAGCTGAGGAAGGTGTTGGAGAAGAGTGATCCCAGGTTGAGCGCCAGGTAGAAGTAGCTGAAGAAGGAGACCTTGGAGTGCGCCTCGGCCGGGTCCTCCTCGTCGAACTGGTCGGCGCCGAAGGTGGCGATGTTGGGCTGGTACCCGCCGTTGCCGAAGGCGATCATGTAGAGCGCGATGTAGAAGATCCCCATCTCCGCGCCCGAGTGCGGCGCGCACGGCGTGCCCTGCGTGCCGCACCCGAACGGCCGGATCAGGTAGAGCCGCGACGAGAGCGACAGCAGCGCCAGCCCCTGGAAATGAACAAAAGTTGCGCTACAGGTCAGCCGTACGTGCAGTCTAGCTCTCTGATGATGTGCATCGATCGGGACAGCCATCTGTTGTTAAGTTGTGCCCATCGATGATGATCGATCGCCCCCGGCCAGACCGTCCACTTCATTCAGATCAACTTTTGCATACTCGAACAAAATGGTTAACGTCTAGCACTGCTAGTGTCTAGTACATAACTTCAGTACTTCGGTCCCCTATAGATGGCTCTATCTACGTACCACTGTCTGTTGGATCCGCACGCATATCCTTCTGTGTTGGTTCGTGTTGGCACGGTAACATCATATCGATCATTTTTTTAGCCCAGACACGTACGTGTTCGCGTACATACGATGTGGTAAAATTCAGTACTTACGAGGACGAAGATGGCCTGGAAAATGGCGCAGGTCTTGTAGCGGCCCCAGTAGGAGTCGCTGAGGAAGGCGCCGATGAGGGAGAACATGTACACCGTCCCCGTCCACTTGCTCACGTTGTTTGCCGCGTCGCCGTTGCTCTGCTGCACCACCCTCGTCAGGAACAGCACCAGGTTCACGTTCACGCCGAAGAAGGCCATCGTCGCCAGGCCCTGGTTCACTGCAAAGAGATCAAATCACCACCGGCAAGCTACATGGTCAGTTCGGTGCCCATAGCTAACCACACAACGACACCACATACACACTGACACAGTGCTAACAAAAGCGATCGTCAGACAAGCTTATGTAGCTCGCATGCAACAGTAAACCATATGTATATCAGGAAAAAGAAACTGCTTTCGACGCTTCCCCTCAAAGCAATGTCGTCGTAGAACTGACCGATATCGCTTTCGACGCTTCCCCTCAACCAAAGCGTGTCGCTTTTAGTTCCAAAAAATAATTAACGCTTCATTGTACATATGGCAGCTCAATAAGTACGTATGTACAAATACCGGCTGGCCCCTACAGAAGTACGTACAAATCGATCGAACCGCTCTAGATCGACCGATCGATCGTATATGGATGACATGTTTGTTGTCCCGTAGTGATGCTCTTAAGTTTAGCACTGGTAGTGCGCGCAAGGAGCCTCCCCCGTGACAAGGAATCCCCACTTCTGGGAGCTGCATGGCCGATGTCACCTCAGCATGCAGAATTCCGCAAAAGACCGGGTGTCTACCCGCCACTTCAAGGGCGCAACGTCACTCCTGATCGATCGACTTGCACATATATATACCACGTACCTATAGCACACCGTAAAATTAACCGGAAAAAAGGGCCTGGTGATCGATCGAATCTTTCCTTTTTCCTTTCTGCTAGAGCATTTTTTGTGGGAGAGGACGAGATCGATGGTGTGATATATATCAGCAGACAATTTTATTACCAAGAATAAGGCCTCCGGCTAGCCATCCTCCGGACTTGCCCTTCACCGCCGGTCGGCCCTTGATGTCGACGGAGCCGTCGAGGGTGTACTCGCAGAGCTTCTCCTTCGCAGCGCTCCTCTCGGCCTCGCTGTCCATGACGATCACTCTCATCTTCATGTCTCCGTCGTTCGCAGACTGCAATTAACCATATATATACATCGAGTAAGATCGATACTCTTTGTTTCGACAAACTAAAGATTCTTCAGAAAGACGAAAGCAAGAGACAAAAGTGAATCTTGGCTATACAGCCACAAAAAAGTGGATGGAGCTAGAGCTAGAAGAAGAAGTGCTAACCATTTCCTTACTTCCTCGCTCTCCTCACCAGTTGCCTCTGTCGATTAATGCAACGAGAGAAGCTGAGAGGCTACTGCGAGTTGAGGCCGAGTTAGCAAGGCCAAATAGAGCGGGAGAGGTAGTCTGCCTGCATATGGGGGAAGAGTTGGTGCGATTTATAGAGTTCAGGGAGAGAGAGAGAGGGAGTAGCTAGCAAGCTGGGTAGGATGGGCTCACAGCTGATGTGCAGCTCGAACAAAAGCAAAGGGTCTCGAGCCAGTGCGTGTGTCTTCCTCACATGATGTCAGTAGTGCTAGGTATCTTAGGTAGATGCATCACCAAGAGACGTCACCATCGACGGCGACGGTCTCTTTGTTTTTTTTACCTCATTTTTTTTGTCTTTCTGGCCGGTCTCCAGAGCCCATCATTGCACGGAAGAAACTCGATCGGCTCGTTCTTCCTGGATCCCTGTACGTTTTTATTCGTCTTCGTCGTCGGGCGATGCGGTTGAAACATGCTCTGGCTCAGTAACTCCTGCTGGTCTGGTCAGTTAAGATTATTGGCTAGATGCGCGCCGCGAAACGGGGCATGGAATGCGCACGAGAGCCGTGACTAGAGCTTTCTTTGGAAATACATTAAAAAAAAGGAGTGGCATTTTACACGTTAGGTAGCCGTGCTTATGCTTAATACTGATGCTTAGCCGTGGTCAACCCAACATTCTTTCGTGTAATCACATCCACATCGATCTGCACGAGTAAATGAAGGCCAAGCTTGAGACTCTTGGTTGCTTTCTCCTGAATTGTGTACTTTGCCTGTTTGAATTTTCTACGGAACAGTAATGGAGCATCTGCCTTGCTATGCTAGGAGTAGAGTACCATAGCTAGTAGCCAGTGGACCATCAAAGAATCGGTTCCGAAGTGAATGTCCTGCTGGGAATAAGATTATCCAGTGCATGGAGAGACACAGCTACAACGGCCATTTTATCTTTCAAGTAAAAAGTACTCCCTCCCTCCCTTTTCTCATAAGTCAAACTTTCAAAATTTTGACCAAATTTATAGATAATTCTATCGGCATCTACAACTCAAAATAAGCTCTATTAGGCCTTGTTTCGTAGGAGAGTATTTTTAGCCCCGAATATGATCGGGTATTTGAGGTGACTGGTTGTTCACCCGACAATCAAAAAAAATCCCCTTTCACCCTAAAACACTATTATGGTGCAGTGTTTTTAATTGACATGAAAATGAGATGTTTTGTGAGGGATATCTTGTGATTATCCCTCAAAGCCTACCAAACAACTCACTTAGGGTCAGTGGCAGAGGCAGTGGGGGGGGCTAGCAGGGGCCTTGGCCCCCCTCTGATTTCAAAATTACGCCTAAGTTCTTTATTTTTTTATATTATGAACTACAAATTTCTTTGCTCTGCCCCCTCGCCTCCTCCCCCTAATAATTGTCTATTCTACTCTGGCCCCCCTCACAAATATTTCCTGCCTCCGCCCCTGCTTAGGGTTTTAGCGTTTGTGTATTTGGAGGGGATAATATTGTACAGACCATTTAAATACTCTTCTACCAAACTAGGCCTTAAATGTGTTCATAAGATACTTATTTTATACTTTAGATATGAGTACATTTTTCTACAAACTTTAAGAAATTTGACTTAGAACAAAGCTATAACATCTTACAAATTAGAGATATGACAAAGGTATATTTTTGGTTCGACAATTATTGCCGGTCTACTTTCGATCCTTCTCCTGTACAAGAAGTTGTTTATCCCTCAAATTTTAAAAATGTCTAGATTTAGTCCTTTGCCCACTGAAAGTGGTTTTAACAATGACATGACGATGATTTCACACATGTGCAGCTCATTCAGCGCATAAGAAAGAAGAACTTACAACACTAGGAAAATGGGGAATAGAAAGCGAATAGAAAAGTTTTTTCTCTTATTTGAAAACTCAAATAGTTTGAAGAAATTTTGGGAAAGATATTTGTTTGGAAAAATTATTAAACAAATAAAAAACATTGTTTTTAGGTAACTAAAAATTTGTTAAATAAGTTAAAAATGGGCTGTTCGAATTTTATTGAATTCTATGGTTTTGAGAAAAAAAATCTTATTGTTATGCACCTCCAAAACTACAAAAAAATGGTATTTTACTGGATATTTATGTTCTCACAATTTGTTATACTTCCATAATCCTTCCGAATTGTTTTCAACATTTTGTGCTGAATAGGATGCAACATGTGAAAAACAGGCGCCATGTCATCATTAAAGCCGTTGTGAATGGAACAAGAGACCAAACCTATGCGGTTTTCACACTGAGAGACCAAGGCTTTTTGGTCTTTGGCTTCAGGGATGAAAATAGACTTCAGTGGATGGATAAAAAATATATTTTGCCTTTAGATATGACCTGAATCGGGTGGTCTTGTGCATTGCATATTTGCATATCTACTTTTTAAATATGCGAGAAAAATATTCTCTTCGTCCAAAAATAAGTGAGTTGGATTTGTATATATTCACTATTTCTGGATGGAGTGAGTACAATCAATTGGAGATGGCTTTTTACCGTCTCTTCTAGATAACTTGTACAGTAACGCAGAAGCACGAGTTCATTGTGTGGACGGAAGCGCGAGCGCCCCTGCTCAGCCGCTCGGTGTCGGAGGTTGCGTCGACAGCCGTGGACTGGCGGCTGTGGCAGCCGTTGCGCCAGCAAATTCCACTTGATCTTTATAGAGCGCATCGGTCGTTTTCCCGGCGCATCGGATGCCGGTGTTCGACCCTCCTCTGCTGCCTTGCCGTCAGAGAACAGTGAGCACACAGCCCTCCCTTTGATTCTCAAGAAGAAGAAAAAAAACGCCAGCACAGTGCACGAATTGGGCTCCTAATTATTCACAGTGTTTGCCCGTTTTACAGCTCATCTTGAGCTCTTTCCACTATCAGGGTGTGCGATAGCATGTTGCCATCGGGGCACAGGTCAGTTTTGATGTGGTGTCGTCCCCTGTTCTGATTTGTAGTCGTCATGTGTTGTCGAAGTCTCTGTCCCGTCTTCTCGTGGACTCGTGGTGTCCACTGCTTCAGGCGAAAAGCAGATGCTAAGGCAGAAATTAGTTTCATCGTACAGTGCCCATGTAGCAATAGTTCCATTCTTGTATGCATTTCAAACTTGGGTAAATTGATCCCTGCCTGGTGTGTGTACACAACAAGGGACGTCTAAGAACTGTAAAATATAATGGGACTTTTCTTCAGGACGGGTCAAGGCCGAGTTGACTGGGTGATAGAGGCCGTGGGAAACCAGAGATATATGCCACCAAGCCCAGCCGGTCAGCTCTTAACCTAAGGTCAGTCAAGTTCATGTGCAGCCTCATGGCAAATATTTTGCTCCGGTCCGTCTTGCTCGTAGCCTCCCCGGCTTGCATGAGCCACACACCGTTTTCTGCTGCACGTACGCAGGGTCTTCCCAGTTAAAAGGATTGTTTTGCATTTAAATGTTTTTGCAGCTATCTCTCTTGTTCTTTTCAAAAAAAAAAAAGCTATCTCTCTGGTTTGTTTTTGTGCAGAACATAAATGGACATATTTTTGGTAACAATTTCTTAGATACTTCACCATGTGATATACTACATGTGTGAATTTTCAATTTTTCTAGCAACAATTTCTTAGGCATGCCTTTAAAAACTTTCATTTCACATTTCAGGTGTATATTGACCTAGGAGGCAAAATGTCCTTTCCCCGCTGCGAGCACTTCATGTCCTCTAGAGACTCTTATAGTTAGAGCTCTCTCTTCCGCAACTTTAGATTATGTGAAATCATCATCCCTTCCACAAGAGGTATAAATGGCACAACAAAGAAAAGGTCGGCATAAACTTTGTTTACATGTCCTGTACAAAATATGCCGATATGTGCGGATTAGTTTGCTTTAAACTTCGAAACATGTACTCCCTCCGATGCAAAATAAGTGTTAGAATCGATTTTGAACTAAGACTAGTTCAAAATCGTGACATTTATTTTGATCGGAGGTAGTATCCCTTATCGTGAATTAGTTCTACATACGATAACCTCGGAGTAGGATTTAGTACAAAATTTGCTTCTTGCCAGTGACACCGTGGTAATTAACTAATGCACGACTAGCAAGCAAGTCTAGCACAAAGCCAAAGGTAAGAGAACACTGGTGTCAAACTTTCCACTTGCAGGATGCTTTACACAGTTAAGGAACAATTGCCGCAGAAAAGAGTGCGATAAGTAATACTCATTCCGATCCATAATGAATGTCTTGGATTTAGTACAAAATTGGAAGCATGTTTTGCTTCTTCGTTAAAAAAAGTTAGATAATTAAAAAAATCGTGCAACCCGGTAAAAAACTCTGTGTTTTCTCGAGAAGAACAAGAATTGGCTGGTCGATTTTAAAAAGCAGGCGAAAACAGGATAGAACAAGTCACACCTAGCAAAACTAAGACCAGAGGCGACACGCCGGCAGGGTAACGGACGCGGCAGACAAAACACGGCGTCAAACCAAGCATAGACAAAAAAGTAGATAATTACCCTTTAGCCACTTGTAAACATATATTTTTGCTCGGACGCCTCCGGCGTTCCGATCTATCGATCTGACCAAAACGTTGGTAAGGCAGCAACAAAAGATCGTACCCGGCGACCTTTTGGATTCCTAAAGGGCGCGTATCATCTGACGCGGTATACAATATACAACTTACTTGTATAGTTGTATATACATCGAGCAGCCAAGGACTTGAAAAAGCGAACACCGATCCGTTGTTACCTAGCTTTAGCGCTTTCTAAATCCGAACCAAATATGTAGCTGTCCCAAAGGAAGGTTTACCCAATGCAAGCATGCTCGGGCTGCCAGCAAATCACAGGGTTGCATGCCGAGACGGTTGCCGATGATAAAACATCAACTGAGGGGAAGAAAACTGATGGGGTTAGGCCGAAAGACACAGTAACAACTGGTGGCAACTAGCGAGTACGACGGCCCACGTCGGCACCCGAAAACGGCCCTATCGAATCCCCCCGCGATCTCGCTGCCGGCCGGCCGCGGGGCGTTTTTGTTCGGTGGGTTTTTTCTCTCCCGCTCTTTTTTCTCCGCAACCCGCTCGTATAAGTGGGGCAGAATATCAGAGCGCTGGGTTTTTTCTCCCCCTTGTCTTCCCGCCGCGGTTCCTCCCTTCAATTCTCTGGGGTTTGGCTTTGGCTAATTGGCTTATCGGTCGCACGCGTGGCCGGGCCGCCATCGGCGCTGTCACGGTCCACTCGGCTCGTGCGGCCCCGTCGAGCGTGACCGTTCCGATCGGGGGAGGACCGACCGATCGACGTCGTCGACCATCCAAAACCCGCGACCGGTCACGCGTCCATACCCCCTACGACTCCAGGGCGCTAGCTACTTGCGCAGAGGCAGAGCCGTGCTTCGATCTTCCGCGCATCTCTCGCTCTCTCGCCCGCGAGGAGTACTGTGACAAAGGCCCGGCGCTGTACCTGTACATGACCCGACCCGACAAGGAAACGTTGGGCAGACTGTTTCAGGTTCTGGTCATCTCATGAGACTGTGCCGCGCGCCTACAGCTAGACTGTTTCAGGCTCTGGCTGGACTCGCTAGTGCGTAGGGCGGTAGGGGCTACCAACGAGCAGCTGCTAAATCTGTGCGCCTGTGCCGATCAACAACTTGCTCGCCGAACGATCGGTCCAGCGCCCGCACATCTTTTCGATCCAATTCCACATGTGCCGTACCCGTACCTCGAAATTCGGGAGCGAGCAAGTGTGTGTGTGTGTGTCTCCGGGTAAATCGCAATGTGTGGTGGTGGATGTGCTTTCTTTCTTTCTTTCTTTCGAGGAAACGATCGGCTCCATTCGCATAAAACTTTCTCTCTTGCCGGTCCTGCTCTCGGAGACGCTTGCACAGTCCACGGAATTCTGACCTACCGTTCCCTCTCTGCACCAGTCACTTTAGTGTGTTCCTTGTCATTCGCCCCGAGCTTTGTGTGTGTGTGTGGGGGGGGGGGGGGGGGGAGTTCCGTCGAATGTTTCCCAAATGTTACTGTCGGCACCCTGGATATGATGATGACGGGGAATATGTGCCGTACGACAAGAGATGTCAGACATGTGTGTGTATCGCTTTATCAGCAGGATGACATATATGTGTATTGCTGCTGCGGTACTCCAATATATTGTGCTTCATGAGCTACGGCCTACGGAACAGGAGTCCTGATTTAAAACGAGTGACTCAGATTCGGCTGTGTGCTCACTGAGTAGTACACACAGAAGGGTTAATCGCTATGCGCAGTGCTCTCAGTACCGATCGAGAGAGATATTTTGAGAAAGCAAAGTGCTCCTGCTCTGTAAGACTGTGTAACCGCATCGTGCTTTCCAATGCGCGAGAGCATTTTAAAGTGCTGCGAATTAGGCCATTCCTATCATTACTTTCCTTTTCTTTCTTGCGACAAATCCACTTTCTGTAAGCCTCTGATATGATTTGGTGCAAAGAGAAGTGTTACCACCAAACATGCATGCCTGCATTTGCCAGGTAGCAGCAGCAGCACGCGATTTTTTTTCAGGTAAACCATGCTTGCTTGGTCTGTTTCAGTGCGATCAGACGAGTGAATTGGATCGACTCGACAGTGATTACGGACCGAATTAACAAATGGCAATTCGCGCTTTTCCAGATCGCTGATTTCGTCCGGTTCCTACACTTTTGGTGAATTGCACTCCATGCGCGCCCCTTATTTTAGGCTAAAGACATGCATGACACGCAGCTCCGTCTCCAGGAAACCAAGGGCACGCTGGTTAAGTGCACTCTGGATTTATCTGACAGCGGCCGCATTTCGCTTTAAGCGTTCCGGGCGAAATGATCTGTAACCAACCTTTCACTTTATCTCCTTCGCGTGGCGAATACAATGCACAGCACTTATATCTTCTAGACATCTCTCTCTCCCAGAAATCTGTCACTACGGCTCGCCGAGAGATCACCTGCTGCTAATTCGCTACTACTACTACGCCGGTAGCTGGTCAGCTACTAGCTAGCCAGGCATACCGGTTTTCTTGATGTAAACGGACACTTGATTAGATACCTAATTTCCTTTCACGTGTCTTGCTTACAAGACAACGTGACATGACTTAAATTACCTCTCAGGCATGCTTTCACCTGAATCCCAACGTGACGACGTTCCTGTCAGTCATTCTCTGAATTTTACAGCCCCTGTCGCTCTCTGATTGCGTCCCATTAGCTACCACCTCCCCCGCTGCGCCCCTGCGCGGCTGGCTGATCAGGTCCTATGGCCGTAGATCTTTTTGTTAAGGGCTTCAGTGGCTGCCATGCGTCCCAGATGGAGAGGTCGATATGCTTTCTCCAGATAAGTAGCGAGTGATCCATGTAGGTGTGCCATGGTTAGGTATGCTTGCTGCTCTTTTTTCTTCTTCTTCCTCGTGATTGACTGATTGATGACTGCTTCCTCCTGTTCTCTGAATATGACATGCTTCATGCTTGTTTGTTGTGACAGCGGAATGGACGATTCCGACGGTTAAAATAATATGTGTCCATGCATTGCGCAAGCTGCACATTCCACAACACAGCAGCATAGATGGATTTTTTTCCACCACAAGTTTCAGGTTCACTGTAATCGCCATCAATTCACCTTTAAGACCACGTAAAATTATGAAGATAAGTCAAGAAAGTTGACTTCCTGGCACCAAATTCCTTGGCCTGAAATCTCTTGTGAAAAATGGAGCCCAGTATATCAGGGCGATGTGAAGGTTAGGTCTGTTCCCTGCTTTTCTTTCTGAT